>NW_028274808.1:66201224-66818558 GCF_037043125.1 Eumetopias jubatus
CAGAGACAATTAACAAATTTTGAAAATGGTGAAATGCAAATAGTTTGTTACAAAAGTTTTATAAATCTAATTCCCATGCCATATTAGTTTTCATGTATTTGCATGACACTTTAAATCCAACAATAAACATTAAACATTTCCATCATAAATTCTTTATCAGCATGCATTTAAATCATTGTTTTGAAACACAGAACTCTAGGGTTCACACTGCTTTACTCTCATTCTCATATGTAATACTAACATTGGCCAATAGATGCCCTAAGAGATCTCTTAAACACAGAAACTCAAAGAATTAAAATCATGTATTTGAGAATCAGTGCTCCTTATGCTTTGTTTTCATAGTTCAATTTTCATTACACTTGTAAAATGGTACAATATTTTTAGATCCTAGAGTTTTAAGATGACCAAATTCCAAATTACCTGCCCCAAACACTGATTATTAAAATAATAGAGGAAAGAAAAGGAAACTTTTCCAGAACTGCTTTTAAAACTACAGTGAAGGCAGTGATACATCTGATCCACTTAGATTAATGATTTCTAATTTCAATAAATACAGCCGGCACTATAGTGTGTAACTGTAAGTCTCAGGTTAACTTAATCATAGAAGATTAGGTTGAGTTGTAAAGCATTTGCTCAGATGAATTAGCTGATACATTTGGATTCTTCAGATTTTACTACAATTTCTATTGTTTTCTATGACATAGCTATTAGCAGAGTGTGCATTGAGTCGATTAATGGAAAGTATTTTAATTATAGTTCTCTACATCTAGATATTTTTGACATTGAAGTTTATTCATAAGAAAAAAGATTACTTAGGTTATTTATTATATAAATCTGGGAAATACAACTCTGTTGTTTTCTCTCCACCTCTAGTTTATAAAAAAATTATTCTCAGATTTTTTTCCTATTAATCCAAATATTTTCATCTAGGCTTATGTCCATATCTGCCATCTTCCTTATTAATAAGGCTATCCCAAATTTATAAACAAGTGGCAATATATAAAAACAATTTTTAATTTATTCAGTTAAATTTACTTTAAAAAATATTTTCTTAATTCTTCATTTCATCTCGTCCTGCCTTTTATGGAGGAACATATTTTAGCCCCATCCTTATAAGCCTGAATTCTGTGCATGGACATATTGGTAGATGACAGTTCTTATATTAAAGTTATTCCCATTGTTTTCAGACTAGGACAGAAAAACTATTCCTTACCAAGCCACAACAAGAAAGGCAAAATAGAGCTCTGGGGGAAATTCATAGTGGTATCACTTGGAAATCAGAGAGAGTATGTCTAAAAAGAGCTATTAGATGAGGAATATAAAAGTACATGAAAACTGGAAAACTAGAGTAGATAACATAAACATGAATCTAGTAAATCTATTATTTTTCATTTACCTTGATATGCTTATGTAAAGAAGCAGCTTTATTTTTTCCCTTCAATATAGAACATAAAACTTATCAAGTTAAGGATCCATGTTTATCATAAGAAAAATATTAGGTTTACAGGTCTTTCCACACTTGACAGCCATAGTTCATACCATTAATTGTAGTCTACAGTGGTCCTTCAAATGGCCCATAAATACTTAATTCTGAATTCAAATTCAGAATTCGATTTGACCTAATTATTAATGATAATTATTGATGATAGTAAGCCCCAGATTATTGATGATAATGAACAAATCTAGTCCTTAAAATCCAACCTAGATTGCTCTGTTAAATGTTGTAGATTTTAGCTTTTGAGTTAGGCAGCATTTCTTGAAAAACGTTCTATTTTTTCTTTAATATTACCTCAATACAGATTAACATCAACCAATTTTTTGAACCTATAACTTCATATTATATATTTGCCAAGATTCTTGTGGAATTTGAAAATCCCCTTTACATAGTGGGAATTAAAGAGTTCATATGGGCATTGATGTGAGAATTTGGGTTACAGAATAAAGAGTTATATCCAAGTTTTAGCATGGTATTTCTGAAAAGTGACCTCAACCCTTTATGAAATGTACCATTTTGATGGTAAGCTCATGATTAAAAATTATAAAAATAGTCTTAGTGTGTTTTCCTGTGTGTTAAATACTAATAAGAAAAATAACCAACTTGCATACTACTCATCATAAATATAACAATCTCTTATGTGAAACCAACACAGTGCCTGCACTATAATAGACAATGGAGACAAAAAATAAACATAATCTGAATTTGCAACATATACTGAAATTCTTAAAAATTAAGCTAATATAATCTCATGAAAGCATGTAGTTGATTGCAAATACTACTTAGGTCAAAAATGTGTGTGTGTGTGTTTAACCCAATAGTGTTCTTCAGTCTGTAACTTTATATATTAGAATTGAGGTTTTGATTCTTATATCAAAAGCTTATGTACATATTTTAAAAGAAAATATATTTGAAAATCCTCTTCAGTGCATGCCCCCCACATACACATAAAGGGCATTTAAGATGGAAATTCTGCATTAGCTAAGATGCATAGATATAAACACATTGTATCAACATTCTGTTCAGTAATACAATTCTGTATTTAAATATCCTATAATACAACAGACATATCACGAAGAAACATTTTAATAGAATGTTAAAATAGAAGATAGGTAGAGAGAAAAGGTCGTAAGAGAGTAAAGCTTAGAAAGAAGTAAGGGGAAGGAAGAAAAGCAATAGTAGAAGTCAGGGAAGAAAAATATATTTTCAAGTGTCAAATATTCAAGTAATGTTGCAAAACACTGCATATCTGGCATTTAGAATTGATATTAAAAAGTAAAACCCAAGGGCATATGTTAAATTTCAGGAATTATTTTTTCCTATGAACTAATTGTTAAGTGAAGGTTTCATGCTTTAAAAACACTATGTGCCGGGTGCCTGGGTGGCTCAGATGGTTGGGCGTCTGCCTTCGGCTCAGGTCATGATCCCAGGGTCCTGGGGTCGAGTCCCGCATCAGGCTCCCTGCTCCTTGGGAGCCTGCTTCTCCCTCTGCCTCTCTCTCTCTCTCTCTCTCTCTGTCTCTCATGAATAAATAAATAAAATCTTTAAAAAAAAAAAAAAAAAAACACTATGTGCCTATAATATATCAGGAGAAAGCACAAATGGAACCTCACATTGCAAAAGAGTTGAAATCTCTAAGATAGATACATTTTGTGCTTATATTATAATTTTATGACTCTTTTTAATTAAGGAAACCTTGGTCATTTGTGGTTCTGATTTTTTTTTCCTGGCCTTGCTTTATTTTGATCCCCCAAAATTAAGAGTGAAAATTACTTAACATAAAGTAGTGAATATTGGCTTTTCAAAATAAGCATGTTCTTAATTCACAGCAAACCTTCTCATAATTGATGCAAAAAGAGAAATTAACAAAGCATACACCGTTATTATCTTTAGAGTATTTATATTTCTAATGTACTACAAATACATTAGAATAATTATAATTTGAAAAGGAGCTTGTAAAATTTGATGACACTACAGGAGTCTAAAAATAGAGAACAAAAAAGCAATATGATTAAAAGGTAAATCTTTCATACAAGTATGAATACACACTCACAGGGCAACAACACAATGAGCTTCATAATTTCTGTGTATTACATTTTAATATGTTCATGTAAATTACCTAAATTAGAATCCCTAAGTACATGTTGGTCATTCAGCTTTAAAGATATTTTCCTTGTTCATATTTACCTATATTTTAGTCATCTTTCCCATGACAATTTACAACTAAAAATTCATCTAATGACTTTTTGCATGCATTACATTTTATTGCTGCTTTACAATTACTTTAAATATCCTGAACAGTAATTATATGTATGAGTATATGTGAAAATGTTGTAATATTGCTTATATAAAAATAAATGACTACTTTAACAGACCCATTCAGTACTCTCTTAATTTCATTCTGGATAGGTAAAATTTATTTTTTTGACTTATCTTAACCTCATCCTTTGTCCTAGTCACTCATCTTCTTTGCACACCTCCCAAACAAATTACCCTAAGGTACCATTTTCACACTCTTAGTAACCAGATGCCAATTTATCCCACCTAAGGGGAAGGTTCTTAAGATCTTGAATCCTATCACAATATCACTATAATATAGAAATTTATGAAGTTTTAAAATTCTACTGTAGAATCACAGGATGACAGATATGTAAGGAACTTTAGAGAGAATTTAGTACAATAAAATCCTCAAATTTTACAAATGATGAGTGTGATGGATGTAGCAGTTTAAATAACTTGATCTTGGTCACACAGCTAATTTAGGGCAGAACAAAACCTAAAATCTCTTAGGAGGGTTCAGTCCTCCCAGTTCTATTTTTTTTTCTTCTCTTCTCTCTCTCTCTCTCTCTCCCCCCAACCCCTCTGGACACAGTGAGAAAATGGTTTCTTTCTTTTTTTTTTTTAATTTGAAACATTTGAAACATATTTGTTTTCCAGTTTTATCCCCTTAGGCTTTTGAATAATATTATGCCTGCCTTAATTTAATTCATAGCCCCAAACAATATGATCACTGAAGTGAGCTGAAAAATAGTGTCTATAAACAGCATATGACACAGGCTTTGGTGGAATTTTATAAGAATTTTTATAATGCACTCTATATATTTTCACAGTGAACTTTTAAATCTTCCCTGCCATTTTGGCATGTTGGCATGAAGCAGACCAAAATATGCCATGTGACATTTCTAAAAGAAGCATGACATGTGTGCTTTGATCAGCCTAAGTACAGGATATTCAGTTGGCTTCACTGTAATTGTAATTGTAGAATGCCCATCTGCCCCTAAATGTCATCTTTTATGCCCTGCCATGGTGTCTGAAACCATTATAAAATCACTTTAGGAACTGAAGCACTTTGGGAGTGTGTGTGTGTGTGTGTGTGTGTGTGTGTAATGAGCAGTGCAAAAAGGCATTGCACTAATCATTTATATATTTATATAAAATCAATACCTGTCAGAAGAAAATAAATATTGCAGATTATCTGGAATGCAGGCATTATGATCTAGATGTGTTGGGGGATATTCCCAGGGAACTGAATATTTAGGAAAGGAATTGACAAATTCTTTAATAAAGCTGGAAAGGAAAGTTTATGTGGATGCAAAGGAGAAAAAATTTCCCCCAGAAGCAAAATTACCATGTTTTTTCTCAATTTTGCTAACTAACTTTCAATAAAGTATTTGGGTATATATGCCCACAAAATAAATGTGCTTCCTCAAATAATTTCTTGAATACTGCATAAAATCAAATTTATTAATTATGTTTCTTGATAGGAAAATAAACAAGTGTACTAATTTCATCAAAGTCCCTTAAAACACTCATGAGCAGATACAGTACAGAACTATATTTGACTCTGGGACTATCAGGATGTATGTATTTTGATGGAAAACAAGGTATTGATTGCTATGACATTTCTTGAATAAATAACTTTATGAAAATATTTTTATCCCCTACTTAAGAAAATTTGGGCTTAATTTTAGTTGCTCATTTCTTTGTACAAGTAAGTCCTATGGCTGTAGGTGAGACATGTGGACAGGATGTGAATAATGACCTTTCTAGATGATTGATTGCTTCAGTTCACTAAAAGTGTTTGTTTACAAGTTAAGCAGTCAGGAATCTGGCATGGCAGCCCCCCTTTTTCTTGCTGTCAAGGCCCTCAGAGCCTCACTGGAACAAGAAACATCACATATACTGAGGGGATTGCTAAAGGCTATGAAATGCTTCCAGCATACCCCATCTTTCATAGAACAATTGATATATTAGATATAATAAATATTACATAACCTTCAGAATTTTGGCAGTGGAAGTTGAAGCTGAGAACTTTCACTTTTTTTCATTATTAAATGATTTTTTTTAACCCTGGAATCTCCAACTTCACATAGCTTGACGATGTATTTAAATCATAAGAATGAAGAGGGAAGATTCCGTCGATTTTGTAAGAACACCTGAATTCTTGATATATACTATACAGCATTCACATAAAAAATAAAGAAAAAAAATTCTGTTTACGAATATGATAAGCATTGCCAGCTTTCCCATCTTCTCCCAGCGCTCAGAGCAATTTTTTTTTTTTTTTTTCCCTCCAGGACAAGTTTCTGCTGCAGCGACTCCCTCTAGCAGCTCCATGAACCAAGAAAAGGGAACAACACCAAACCCATCCTTTCCAGTAAACAAACGGTAGGGAGCAGGAGGAAAGTTTGGCCAGGAAGATCAAAAGGAGCGGGGATTTTTTTTGGAGTGGTTGGATGAATACATTCGATTCCCCAGTCCCTTCTCCACCCGCCTCCCCAGCCTCTCAGTGCTCCACTGCCCCCACCCTCCGCCCCTTCTTTCAGCCAGAGCTGTGCCAGCAGCGATCTTCAGAGCGCACAGAAACGGCAGTCCCAGAGAAGGAAAAGGCTCAGGCCACGCCAAAAGCATTTAGTTTCTTCAGGACCGGTTGCGCATGGATTGTGAAGTCCAGTGAAGCCCACGTTGGTCAATAGCCTGGATTTTGTCGCCTCGATTGCCTCGGCTGACCCTAGCAGAAGCCCAGTCAAAGGGGCGGCCCCGCACCTCTCAGGGAGTTGATATGCAAAATAGTTACGTCAGATGATGGGGCGGGGCACGCCCGGGTTGAGTGGCAGCAGCTTTTGCTGTGGGAGGAGGCGCGAGAATCAGCCTGGTTCAGTGACTGAGACAAACTGGAGGTGAGAGGAGCTGGTACTGTCCACTGTGCTGTCGGTGCTGAACCTGGGATGCGAGAGGACGGGTTGCTCTAGCACCTCGAGGCAACGCCCTCTTGCACTCTCTGTGTCCTGCGGACCCGCTTCACCAGCAGGACCATATCAACTTGACAAAGGAGTGTGGTATCGGACGTGGGAGAGAGTCCTCTGTTTGCCACCTGGGCACCCATTCAAGCGTGACTTTGGAGATTTCTATAGTTTTAGACCAAACTATTTTCCTCTTTTCCCAGCTGAAACGATCTTTTAGTTTTTTTTTTTTTTAACTGTTAATATTATTGTGATTTATATATCCACACGGTTTAGGAATCTTTCTGGGAGACTTTTTTGACTCTTAAAATAAGGTAAGAAAAATAATATTATAAATTATTACGTATGGGAGAGGAATGCCGAGTGCCATACAAAAATTTAAAAGCTAGTTGTGATTTTTATAATTTGAAACAGGACTTTTAGCAATGATTGCAATAATTATTTTAATAATTACTACTATTGTTATTATTACAAGAACACCAATTGGTGATTAAGCACTGAATTCTAGAGGGGAAGTTGAGGGTTTTGTGTGTGTGTGTGTGTATGTGTGCAGTTAATGTCATCAGGTTATATCCTGCTTTATAAATATAAATATTTGTAGAGCAACACTTCCAGCATGGCTCAAGAAACAAGAACCATTCAATGCAAGCCCCCAAATATGTTAGTAAATGACATTAAATAAATCAACCAACAAGTTGTTTAAAACAAATGCAATCTTAAAAAAATATTTGAGTGGACTAATCTCTGATTAATCAGTATTACCTCTGATATCTGTAGCATAGACTGCAAAGTGCAGAGCTCTCTCAACATTTTTGGAGGGGAGGTGGTAGGGATGAGAGCATTTATACCATGTTGGGTTCATTTAGATGTGTTGTTATGCAGTAGATCCAAATAAAACTTGTGAAACTCAGTCTCAGAATTCTACACCCCAAGGTCATGTGTATTTCCAAGTTGGGGGCTGTTTGTTCTGCTACTGACTAGCAAATGTCATCCCCTCCCCACCCCCTCAGGTTAGAGGTGGATGTAAATGGGAAGCTCTGATTTAATAATATAGTATTAGCTTGTATTATGGTCGCTACTGCTGTTGGTAATTGAATGGAACTGGGAAGCGTGGGCTGAGAAAATGTCTCGCTATTTCAGCAATGTTTAGTCTCTTGCATGTTTGACAGAGAGCTTTTCTCTACTTAGGAGATTTTCTTTTGAAGCTATGTTCCTTTTGTCAATTGGCAGTGTGTTTTGAGTGTGTATGAAGAAAGAATTCAGTACAAAAAACCACTGAACAGTACTTCTCATAGTGAACAATTATTAAATGATAAAAGTTAACTGGTGCTCTGTGTATTTCTTATTACTATTCATGACTTTATTTGACAGGCATGATGTTTGTCTGATAAATAGAATTATTAATTTTCATTTATGTCATTTAGTGACATTAGATTAAGGATAAGTGATGGCTGGAAGAATATTGAGGGGAGGGTTTACATTCCAGGGAGAGAGTTTAGGTTGCAACTAGACATCTTATCTTAATAGGAACGTGTAAAATACAAGCTGTTTCAGACTTAGTATCATTCAACTGACTAGGGCTATGTTTTTCAGCAACTCAAGAGTACACTAAGTTAAGTTTATGTATTTGTATATTTTAAATTATCATAAAAATTTCTGCTCTAGTTGCATTACACTTAACAAGTATGAACTTTAGCCTTAAAGTTTATGATTTAAAATAATTCCTTTTAATAGAGATTTTTCATTTTATTTACAGCACAGTCCTACATGACTGTGATTGTTACAAGAAATGAACATTATTGCAAACACTACAGGCTAAATGTAAATCCCCTTAAGTTGTTCCCATGTTTTACCCTAAGCAGATTGTTCTTTGTAGGATTCCTGTCAGTCATGTGATCTTACATTAAATATTGATACAAGATTTTTAAAGACTGAATGGGTAGAGAAGCAAAGGAGGATATATGAAACACTAAGCCATGAAACTCCTACTAAATAGCCTCCTGTAAAATAATCTAGAATAATTATTTTCTTCTATACATTTTGAAATTTTCTTTTTAGAACTAATTATATGGGTGGGGCACCTGGGTCACTCAGTCATTAAGCGTCTGCCTTCGGCTCAGGTCATGATCCCAGGGTCCTGGGTTCGAGCCCTGCATCAGGCTCCCTGCTCGGCGGGAAGCCTGCTTCTCCCTCTCCTACTCCCCCTGTTTCTGTTCCCTCTCTCACTGTGTCTCTCTCTGTCAAATAAATAAATAAAATCTTTAAAAAATAAAATAAAATAAAACTAATTATATGGGTATAAGCACTCAGACTATGGAATTTCAAACAGAATTATGGCTTCTTTTAATTTCAGTTTTCTTTTCTTTATTGAAACATCAATATATATTTTAATTTTATAACTTACTGGAAAGGCAAGAACAGAAGTAAACACTATGCTCACCTAAATGTATTTCGGTATCTCATTGACTTCTGTTTGCATAAAGTTTCCAAGATGTATATCTTCGTTTGAGTATAAACAGTTCCCCTGAACTACCAGTATCTGAAATTCTTTCAGATGAAGTTTAGTGTTGTCATAGTGAGATGGTTAAACACTAAAATCAAAGTATGTTTTTGGCAATCGTGAAACTAGTAAGGTAGATTCAATGAGATTGCAAATTTAAAATATTAGAAACATTTTTCCTGATTTTTTTTTTTTACATATTAGCTTTTATATCTTAGTTCTGAGGTAAGGTAAAATTAGATAATTAGATGACCATGATAAGCCCAAACTTAGCACATAGGGGATACTATTTGGATACAGAATATGATTTGTACTGTAAACAAATAAAATTGCCAATTTTGAAGACACCTATTAAAGATATTCAAATATGGTAACCCTTCAAATTTTTTGGCTGCACAAAAAATTGACCATATTTTGGAGTTACAACTTGTCCATGTGAAATTCAAAGGAATATTCAATGCCGCAACAATAGATTACCTGCTAAAGCATTAATTCACTTCATTGCATAGGTACTACAAGTATATGCAGCACTTTTTACTTCAAGATGATGAAGTTTTACCAAGTGTATAGAAAAATTATTGGAATAATGTAATTATATGTACATGACATGCTCAAGTTGTTTTTCTTTATTGTGTCTCAGTTTCTTAAAGCACATTGATCTAGTCAAAACTTTAAAAATGATATTGCTGGATAGATGTCTTTTTTTCTTTTGGATAGATGAATAACTATGCATGCTAGGTGATATTTAAGATAAAGATGAAACAATTGGGCTTTCTACTATCAAGGCTATACATTGCTTTTTTAAAAAATCTATTTACTAACATGTACAATAGAGAATTAAAGAAAGTAATAATAAACTGGAAATATGTTAAAAAGTTTTAGTGAATTGACTTTTTAAAAGTAACTTTTAGAAATTATGCTTAAGAGATTATGCAAGTTATAGTTTGTTGAGAATTTTCTTTGAATAATAGCCATTTTTCATGCTTAATTCTCATTTATCAATGAGACCAAAGCACCTTCAATAATATGTTTCTATTAGTTCTGCCCCAAATCCCTATACTAACTCACATATTACTTAATGTATGATAAAGTTCTAAAGACTCTTGTGAACTAATAGGCCAGAAAAACTATTTCCTGTTGTTAACATTATTGTAACAGCCATGTGACCAATTATCTTACCAAACAGACTTAATCACCTTCTGCTTCAACACCTCCAGTGTCCTTTGGGTATAGTCTAGTTAAGGTGAACTGTAGGGTCCCTTGTGGAAAATCCTAATTTTCCCATTAAATTGGTCACCACACCACACAACAAAACAATTGTTCCCTTTTTGCTTTAATCACCTTAGGACTGAGGAAGTTAGTATTATTAAAATAGATGAGAGAGTATTTTTGACAAACTCAGAATTCCAATGAGTCTTAATATGTTTTTTTTTAAAGAGAAAGAATTAAACAATAGTAAAGTGCATGATATAATGAGTGTGTATGTGTGTACATCGTGTGTGTGTGTGTGTGTGTGTCTGTATACATATATATTTCTTGGTATATTATACTCTACCATAAACATGCAGTGGGAATGATTTTGAACATGCAAGTTCAAGAAATGCTACTTAATACAAAAATAATTTACATAGAAAGCTATAATACAGTATATAATTTTAGTGGCAAATATGTCTTTTTGTTATTGTTATTTTTATTTAGGCTGTTATGCTTAAGCACAGACCAATTTTTTGTCATGAAAATGTCATTCATAAGCTCTCATGCTGTGATTGGCAAGGGAAGGGACAATTGGAAATGAAAATTTGCCAGGAATAAGCAGCAGAATGGATGTGTACATAATGAAGAGTTTACAGTACCATGGTGATTCTGAAAAAAATGAGTGCTGATAAAGGATTTGAAAGTTTCTATCTCTAAAAGAGATACATCAGGTTTACTTCATATACATTTTTGGGTTATAAGCCATGCACTTCTAAGGGATATAGCCTGGATATCCCTATACCTAAGATATTTTGATTCTCTGTATATCAGTGTTTTTATGCATAGATGTGGTAAAATGTGGGAAGAAGAGCAGCTTAACTCTGAACTTTCTTGCTTTAAAACCAACTAATTAATATTAATTTAGTGGCTTTTGGTATCAAATTATATAAATCTCTAAAGCAAAGTAGTTGCTTAGTGAGTTCATTTGCATGTCAATACAGAGAATATTATTCCAACTCATAACTAGTTCATAGCACTGCTAGAATTCTAAAACACAATGCAAAAATTTGAAAATACTTTTCTCGTTCAGTTTTATTTAAATATATCCATTGTAATTGACAGTTAAGAGAAACTTACTTTAGTGATATATTTTTTCTGTGTAAGTAGCACTAAGGTAGCAATTAAGACATAGATACAGTAGCAATTAAAACATGTAAGCCTGAACCATGTTCCCCAAAGATGATGATGAAATGGAAATAATTTGCCTTTCATGATCGGACCGCTTCCACAAAACACATTAGGTAGTGTTCTAACGACCATCAAGGCTTTATTTATTATAATTTCTAAAAACCTCAAAGTAAGTATTTTTTACTAACGTGAAGTGGCAAATGTCGCCATGTACTCTGTAGATATGTTCCCTTTTTTCTCAAAACTACAGTAACTGCTGTGATCCTGACGTCGACCAGACTCTGACCTGCCTCATTTAGGATTAAGGCGGGAGTCCCATTCATCTTTCCAAAGAAAGAAAGAGAATGATTTGCTACTAGTAAACACATTTGCTGTCTCACAGTAAACGACCTATTGATACTTGAGCATAAAGTTTTTGAGCCTGGAGCCTTGCTTATACAAGAAGAAGAAGACAGAAAGGGAAACCATTCAAAGTGTTAATACATGTACATATATTTTATTCATATATATGTACATGCGTATTTTACTCATATTAGGCCATATTATTTACATTAAGTCTAACCTTTGTATAACTGTGAAAAATTCATATTGTCCTCATTTGAGATACGAGAAAGTAGACACTCGGATCTAAGTTGTACACCTCTCCAGCCTGTGATCACACAACTAGGAATAGGTGGATTAGACAGTCATACCCAACTCACCCCTCTTGCAGCTACATTGTGCACTTCCAGCACCTCTGTTTAGGTCAAATATTTGACTGGGTGTGTCTTATTTAAAACTATGCATTTTCTGTGAGATTTTCTTTACTAAATTCAAATCCTCCTTTACCCTCTTTCCCCAAGTGTTTCCCTTAATTATTAAGTTATATGGAAATGATTTTTTGGCATTTATTCTTTAGTATTCACACTTTAAAATGCACAATACCAAAGGTTTTAAGAGGTTTTTCCTTTGTATTTAATATTAGAAAGAAGCTGCATTATTTGATCTCATAGACCATTAATAACAGTAGGAACAGACGATATTTCCCTTTCTATGTTAAATAGAATAAGAACAGTAGAATAGAGTAGTTAATGTGTCGTAAGAGTTCTAGGTTCCCCTCCCTCCCAAAAAGTCCTACTGAATATCAAATACAAATACATCTTGAACTTCAGCCCAGTTCAAGCAATTACCACTTGTATTATCAACCACTAGTCCTATTTAAACCTTCAGACTAGTTAGCTACTAATATTTCAAATGGTCTGTGAGATGAAATAAAGTAATCAAAATAAAATTAGTAGTTTTGAAGCACAATACAAAAAGAGGTAGTCTAAAGTGGGCTCTTGAACACTTAGGAAACATTAAATACTTCATTTATTGTTTTGTTTTTTTTTTTTAAAGATTTATTTATTATTTATTTTGAGAGAGTGAGAATGAGAGAGAGAGAGAGAGTACATGAGATGGGGGAGGGTCAGAGGGAGAAGCAGACTCCCCGCCGATGGGAGCCCGATGTGGGACTCGATCCCGGGACTCCAGGATCATGACCTGAGCTGAAGGCAGTCGCTTAACCAACTGAGCCACCCAGGCGCCCTCATTTATTGTTTTTTATTCTATTCGAGATATGGAGGGAAATATTGACCACTAGCTGATGCTCTTTGTTTTCATATAGAATTAAGCTCACTGAGTAGAAGAGGTGAGTACTGCTGGCAGTAATTATAACACACTTCCCGGGTGAGCCACAGAGTTGCATCAGATTCCCTAGTGAATCCTCATTATCCAAGTTTTGGGTTGTCCTTATTAAATGGATCTCAAAGGAGATAGAAAAGTTTGATTTATAGAGGAAGTTAACTTAAACGTGAAAGGGCTTTTATTAAATATTTTACATATCGGTTAGCAATATCAGTGTTTTACTTTTGAAATAAAGCCTGGTGTAAAAGTTTTTAATCTTGACATTTCTGCACCATTGTGTATACTATTCATTTGACTCACTGTTCCTCATTCTCTGTGGAGCCCTGCAGGAAGTCTGTTCATTCCAACAGCTACAATTATTCTCTCTTCACAGATATATTCCAAATATATAACTGTGGCCCAGATTTAACTCCATTAATGTATTTACAAAGGTTTGCTGGACGTTTTAATCTGATTTCACAGTGACAGCTCGAACTCCATGAGCTCATCATCTCATCCCTAACATGGTCCCCCATCTTAATTTTTTTCCTGTTGGTTAATGACACAATTTTCTATTCACCTAGGTCTGAAAAATGCAGAGATGTTTTAAACTTACATCATTTTTACTATACTATATGCAGTGACTCCCCAAGTTTTGACATCTTCCCTTTGTAATATAGCTTTATCTAATTCCTATTTTCTGTTCCCTCATCTTATCACTTTGTATAATTCAGTCGAAATTATTTTGATACTCTTTGCATTGATCTCCCTGATTCTTGTTTCTTCCTTCAGTGATAACAATAATGACATTAATAGCAAGTAAATTTTTTGGTAATTCATAGAATGTCATACAATATGTTAAGTATTTTCAAGCAGCATTACATTCTATATGCACAACACCTTAGAGGTAGATAATGAAAGACCAAAGCTTAAAGAGTTACATTGCCCACAGAGTTGGGACTCAGACCAAGCTCTGTCTGAAACCAGCTACATGATCATCATCATTATGCTCTGATGATATAGACTTCATACCTCTTCTAGATTCCTCTCAGTTAAAGTAAGCTTTTAAATGTCACTGTGTTCTTCAGAAATCATCAGTGGATCTCTAATTTTTACTATATTAAGTTGAAATTCTCTACTTGTTGTTGTTATTGGTTCTATACCCTGCAAGTAATCAATATGATTTTCAATTTTCTCATGTGTGTGATGCACATACGTAAAACAGAGATGGATCAAAATATTAAGTATGATTTCTTCCCTCTATATGAAACCAACGTCCTGTCTGGACTGTTGCATGTTCAAGAATCTCCACTTACATCTCACTCCTCTATTTCCAGCCAAGTTTTTTCATAATATATGAGCACATTGTGTTCATATGAGCTTTTCAGAGGTTCCAGTTTTTGTTGCAATTAATGTCATGTCACTGTCACTCTGGATATCACCAAGATATGTATTTTTTTCACATGTATGTATTTGTTTTCTATTGTTGTATAAAATAGAAAACCTCAGTGGTTTAAACATTTATTTTCTCATAGTTTCCATGAGTCACAAGTCTGGGTACAGACTAGTTGGGTCCTCTGCTCAGAATCTCACATCAAGGTTTCAGCCAGGACTGGGCTCTTATTTGAGACCCAGGTTCCTCCTCCAAGATCTCTGGCTGTTGGCAAGATTTCTTTTTCTTTTTCTTTCTTTCTTTTTTTCTTTTTTCAGCTCAGAACTCATGAGAGTTTGTTTCTTCAAGGCCAGATAAGAATTTCACTGATTCCTTCAGTTTCTGATCTGTAAATCTGCTTTTAAAGGGCCCACCTCATTAGGTCAGGTCCAGCTAAAATATTCTCCTTTTTGATAACATAAGGTCAACTGACTTGGAACCTTAATTATGTCTTAAAAAAGCTCTCCTCCTTTCCGTATAATATAATGTAACCACAAGAACACTCTATCACCTTTGTCATATTCTATTGCTCAAAAGCAAGTTAAAGGTTCTGCCTACACACAAGATGAGGGGATTTTACAAGAGTATGGGTCATTGAGATTCATGTAAGAATTCTGCCTACCATACCTGACTCAAGTTCTGCTTGAACCGGAAGAACCCTAGGAATTACTTCCATGTGTGCAAAACTTTGTGGTTTAAAATTACTTCATATACTTATTTTATTATATAATCCTCATTGAAGTTAATTTTTCTTCATGTTTGCTTCTATTATGTAGTGTTTTGTACATGTAATTTATGCTCATGGATTGGTTAATGTTTTTAGATTTTAGATTTTGTTAATCTATTCTGTTTTTATTTATTTTTTTGTCTTTGGTCTTCGATGAATTGAAAACCACACAAAGGGTTTATTATTATTATCTCATTTCATGCAACATAGAGTCTTTCTGTGCAAATCAGGGATTTATATTTAATATTATGCTTTACAGATGATATAGAAATTATATAGAAAGTGAAAATGGTACTTACATTTGTTATTTAAGAAAAATGTAACAAATTTATTTATATTTACTTTGAAAGAAAAACTTTACATTTTAAAAGAATGTCATCTTCCAAAGAATATCACATTTATGATACTAATAATTTTGTTCTCATTTATTTGGTCTAAAGATTGGTAAATATTTAGGTAATTACTTTTACTTACATTTATTATACAAAAAAAATTTTATTGCACTTACATCTTTTATAGTTTACATACAATTATGGTAATTTTATCTTGACAAAAGCCAAAGAAAATTAACTATTATACAAATTAAAATTTTAATTTTAATAAACAATAATTTTCTTAAAAACACTAAGATCATATTTAATATAAAATAATTATTTACATAAATATTGATTAAGTGCCTACTGTGTTTCAGGTGCCCTTTTGGGTGCTGGGGATTGAGTGAGAATGATGGAGAGAAAGTTCCCACCCTACTCTTTCTGTGGAAAGACAGACAATAAGCAAACTAATATAGACAGAAGATCATGTCTGTTATTGATAAGTGTCATGATCAAAAGTAAAACAGGTAAAGGATTACTAAGGAATAAAAGTGGTATCTAAGGTAGGGGTTATCTTGAGTGCCAACTCTGGCATTCTGTGGTACCCATTAAATAGTTTCTGAGAAATTGACATTACTTATGGATATTGTGAATAATGCTGCAATGAATGTGGGGATGCAGGTATCTCTTTAAGATCCTGCTTTCAATTTTTTGGATAAATAGCCAGAAAGAGTTGGATCAGTGGATCATAAGATAATTCTGTTTTTAACTTTTAAGGAATATCCATACTGTTTTCCACAGTGCCTGTACCACTTTACATTTCTGCCAACAATGCACAGGGTTTTTGGTTCTTTGTTTTTTTCTTTTCTTTTCTTTTCTTTTCTTTTTGACTATAGAACTCTTAACAGGTGTGAGGTGATAGCTCATAGTGGTTTCAATCTTCATTTCCATGATGATTAGTGATGTTGAACAACTTTTCATGTACTTGTTGGCCATTTATATGTGTTCTTTAGCATTCTCTTTCATTCTTAAATGTCAAATTATTGATAAAATCCAAAAGGCTCCCATCATGATGAAAATGGTTAGTTTTATTTGTGATTTTGTTGTTAGTGAAAATTAGCAGCCTTCTTTGCTTGGTACTGCAATATATTTGAAATGTGTTATTTGGATTAATTTCTTTTCCACTTTTAAATATACTATACAGAGCAGATATTGCAACTAAATTCTGGGACTTAAAGGTAATTTCTGAAAACTAAATTGTACTCTTTGTGCATTGTACAGTTTATTCGTTCAAAACTTCACATTCTTTCATAGAAAACTTAAGTGCTCCAAAATCTATGTTCCTTTGAGGCAATGATCCTGTGAGCTGGTATTTATGTCAATGATTCATTATCCTAGACCCTATGGCATTATTAGGGAAAGAGAAATGCTTAGCATGCCTTTTGGGTTTGTGCACATTCTTGAGAAACCACAGTGTTTATTAAAAAGTGTGACATCATGGGGCCATGTAAGGAAAAAGCAAAAGAAAATAAATGTGATATAAATACATCCACAGGGGCGCCTGGGTGGCCCAGTTGATAAGCAACTGCCTTTGGCTCAGGTCATGATCCCAGGGTCCTGGGATCGAGTCCCACATCGGGCTCCCTGCTCAGCGGGAAGCCTGCTTCTCCCTCTCCCACTCCCCCTGCTTGTGTTCCTGTTCTCGCTGTCTCTCTGTCAAATAAATAAATAAAATCTTAAAAAAACTAACTAAATAAATAAGTACATCCACAATTTTATGAAATAAATGCAACAATTAGATGCACATCTCAATCCCTTGGCAGAATCTCAAAGGTTAGTGCACTTACAAAAAAGGTAAAACTTGAAAGAACTTGCACAAATTGTGGCAATGCTTTGCCTAAATTATTTCCTTTGGTGAGATTTCTCATGAAGTCATAATTAATTAAGACTAAAAAATTTAAAAAATGAAGAGAAAAATTTCTAGAAATGCTTTGCCTTTTAAGTCTATATATTTACAATTAATGACAACAAATATTTCAAATAAATGCCCTCTATGACTGTTTATTTTCTTTGGGCAAATGTCCTAGTTCTCATTTCCTGAGGCCTGAGGATGGGGAAAGTCTTTGATTGCGTTTGTTTTCCTGTCTGTGCACTAGTAGTATGATTTAATTGATAATGTCTGGAGTAGAATTCTGTGCCCAGCTGTGAAAACTGCTCTTGATGCTAGCACTGGACTGGACACCTTGATAATTATATATGTTTTGCTAAACATCTCGATCAGGTTAGTAACAGTCTAAAAATCGGTAGAGGGAACTCAAGAAGGCATTAAAAATATTTTGATACTAGCTTTCTTATGTCACTATGCTTTCCCTCAAAAATTGTCTTTTTCATACATAGGAAATAAAGATAAATTTTTAGGTATATATGTATCAGTTTTAGATATCAAATTTAGCTAAATCTTGACCAGTAATCTGCCATATTCTAGGTAAGTCAGATTGTGATTTATGTAATGAGGGAGGGTCAATCATACAGGTACAAATACCTCTCACTTACCTAAGTGGTCTATGTAGTTAGAACATTAAATTTGTAAATACAAATGAATAAGAAATAGACAAACGAAACAATAAAAACAATAAAAAATTCTTCTAGAAAACCTTTTCAGAGAAAGGATAGTGAATTGATATCAAGTAGAATTTTAACTGAAATGATGCATAAAAATGTGAATCCAATTTGTATTTATCACTCTATTTTGTATTTTCTCACAACAGTAGAGTAAACTTATAATTCTGTACTACAAAGAAATCTTACAGCTTTTATTATAGAACACACTTGGAAAAAACAAGCATCAAAGAACTACTGTAGTTTTAAAATCCAGTTTTTGCTTGTTGTGAAAACAGCTTCATGTGAAATGCTTCTTGATGTTGAACTTGATTGGTATTATTTGAAAAGCAACATTTCAATGTTAATGAGGGGGGAGTGACCTAAAAAGATAGGTTTAGAAACTAATTGCCAGATAAGAATATTTCCAAAATTTTGAAAAAGTGAAAAATAGAAAATTAGTGAGATCACAGTTAAGAAGGGTCTACAGAAACATAATAACTAAATGTAATGTGATGTCCTCAATGAGATCTTAGAAAAGGAAAAAGACATAAGGTGAAAGTAAAGAAGTCAGAATAAAATATAGACTTTATTAACTTGAGTTAACAGTAATGTATTTGTATTGGTTTATTAATTGTGACAAATGTATCATACTAACATAAGATGTTTACAACAGGGGATCAAGTGTTGACTGGGTACATGGTTTACTATCTAGCATGACATATGTACTATCTTTGCAACCTTCTGTAAACCTAAAACTTATAAAATGAGCTAGATATTAAGATAATGCGAAAAGAAGGCTATTTTATCTATATAGTGATTTATTTTATGGGTAGTTAGTATTTTTATGGTGTGTAGAAAATCAAGGATTCGAACATATTGTTTTACTCCTCTTTGTAAGGAGCATAGAAATTATGACAGAATATCATTATTAAGGAATTTACACTAGAAAGGAAATTTTGTATTTGATTTTTCCAACGAAATAGAGTCATCCCAAAACTTTACAGTTACTTGAAGAGGAACTATTCTTTAGATACATTGATGATAGATAGATAATAGATAGATAGATAGAGATACAGAGACAGAGAGAAAGATAGGGATGATATAAGTATATGGATATCCTCATTCGAGTATAAGAAAGAAATTAGGAACACCTGGGTGGCTCAGTGGTTAAGCGTCTGCCTTCGGCTCAGGTCATGATCCCAGGGTCCTGGGATCGAGCCCCGCATCGGGTTCCCTGCTTGGCGGGAAGCCTGCTTCTCCCTCTCCCACTCCCCCGGCTTGTGTTCCCTCTCTCGCTGTGTCTCTCTCTGTCGAATAAATAAATAAAATCTTTAAAAAAAAAAAAAAGAAAGAAAGAAATTAACACTGGGTGCTTAATGGGTTAAGGTCTGAGTTCCAGAAAATCATTATTATTTCCCTCACTATCATGCTATATGAATAAGGAATTATTATAATTTGATGTATTTCTGTAACAAAAGAATCAAAATTTTAATTACTATAGTGTAATTGTGACATATTTTTAATGTATTTATCTCTAAGTTAAAATACAGCATAAACTACTATTTTGGTGTATGTTCATGAAAATTTAGTGCAAAAATATCCCACATAAAAAAATCACTTTTTCAGGAGTGCCTGGGTGGCACAGTCAGTTAAGCCAGACTCTTGGTTTTGGATCAGATCATGATCTCAGGATCCTGAGATCGAGCCCCACTTCTGGCTCCCTGCTTGAGTTTCCCTCTCCCTATGCTCCTCCCCTCCATGCTTGCTCTCTGTCCCTCTCTCAAATAAATAAATGAATCTTTAAAAAAAATCACTTTTTCAGAAAGTTTAGGAAATTCAGTATAGTCTCGCCACCAGCCTTAAAGAATCATAATACACATTAAGATGTTATAAGCTTTACAATGTAAAAGGGCCTAAGGGGCACCAGGTGGCTCAACTGGTAGAGCATGCAACTCTTGATCTTGGGGTCATGAGTTCAAGTTCCACATTAGGGGTTCAGTTTTGTTAAAAAAGAAAAAGATCTTGAAGTATGGTAGAAATTATTATTTCTCACCAATTTTTTAATTCTCTTTACTATTTGAGCATATAGAGAGATTACATTGTCTTATCCTCTTGAAGTTAGGTGTGGTCATGTGACTTGTTTTGCCAGCAAAAAGGGAGTAGACCTAGCAGGAAGACTCCTATCTGGCAGTGTTAAAGAGCTGGTGCCTGATTCTCTATGTTTTCTTCCCTTGCAATGGCATATCCTGATGCTCAGGTTGAGATGTGGGTGTCATAAGATGGGATGCTCTTCATCAGGTCATTTTTTTTTTAGTAATTCCACAAAAAGACTTTTTTCCTGCTGACTATCAATGGATGTATGGCACAGGCAAACATTCACTTTGAAAAAACAAATAGGTTTCTGGGATTTGGAATTGTTTGTTGTGTAACATAGGCAATCTAGACCATAAATACTATATAAAAACCTCTATAAACTTGAATTTTTAGAGAGATTTTGAAAAAAAAAGTTTTATTTCTGTCATAGTTACTGGCAAAATTCTATAAGCATTTTGCCCTAAATGTTTCTAAATATGTATTTTGATTCCCACTTTTTAAAACCTGTTAAGAAGTTGAGATAATTACAATACTTCCATTTCATTATTTGTTAAAAAATAATTCCAATATTTTATGTGTATAACTATAAATGAAAATATGCATGTTTTGTATGGATTTGAACTTGTGTGTTTGTGTATGTGCATGTGTGTGTACTGGTACTAGATGTGTGTTTATTCAAAATGTTATTGTATTATATAGAAATTTATGTTTTTTAAGGAATTTTTGAGGATTCTCACTTCTTAATTTACAAACTATAACAATAATTCTGTGTAGATATTGCTCTTTAGAATTAACTTCACATTCTAAAACATATACTTTTATAAGCATTGTTATAAGAAAACTCCAAAACAAAAAAAATAGATTTATAAAAATAACAAGTTAACAAATAAGATTACAATAATACGTGTACAGTATATCAGATTTTACCTAGTTCTTTTTGCTTTTCTTTATTGGTTCCTTGATGAAATATGTATTCACTTTTTTCCTATTGATCATTATATTTGTCTAATCAAATTTTCAAAATAACCATGATGTTCTTGATGTTTAGAACCTCATCATGATGAAGCACAGCTTTGAACTGGTGTCATTTTCCAGAGCTGACAAAGTTATTAAAAAATTGAGTTTGATTCCATACTAATCACACAGTCTGAGTGATTGTATGCAACATAGTATACTCTGACATGTTTGATCGTAATGAATGGAATACAGCTCAAATAGTAACGTAGAAATAAATTTCCATTTGGAATAGTCTTGTGAGAGAAAAGTTCAAATTAAATCCTCTTAGTGCATTAAAATGCAAATATAAGAAGGCAATCCAATTGAGTTACATCGATAATAGAACATAACACAAATGGAAATTCCTCCCAAATAATTAAGTTATAGCTATATAAATCACTGATGTGTGCTTTTGAATTTTGTTCCTTTCGTGCATGCTTGAAAGTTCATTAACTTTGGATCACATTAGAATACATTTTGTTTATCTCCTGCAGACCAGTCACTAGGCAAGTCCTTTGCCCACACTGAGGCCAATGAAGGCCCTTCGCTGCATTCCCTTGCATTCAAAATCCGATAACTAAATCTTTGAACTGTGTCAGCAGGTTCTGTTATAGACATAATTATGGAACCTCCAAAACTGGGTCATCACCCTGGTAGTTTCAATGTCTTGAATTTTCTCAGTAAATAATTTTGACTCTAAAATATGCCAATATTGTGAGAACAGTAATGGTCACACACCAATTGTGTAATCATAGGAGAAAACAAGAAGCTTTAGAAAAATTCTGCTTAGAAATTGGAAAGGCAAGCTCCTCCGTGTGTGTGTGTGTGTGTGTGTGTGTGTGTGTGTGTGTGTGTGTTTTAGAAGTCAGGTGTAATGTCATCTTAGCTGTTGGGATTTGAGATTCTAAGTCTTAGTCTTTTAAAGTGTGTATGATGGTTTAAAGATTCAAGTACTCAAAAAATATGCAACTTATAATAACCATGAAAGCTGAGGAACACTTGGAGTAAGAAGAGAAAAATGGAAAGAAAATAATATGCTTTGGCAATTTAAATTAGTAATGACAATTATATGCAATTAAGAAGGAACATTAATGGCTTTTTGACCACTAAACATATATAACATTGTCTTTGGTACAAACTCTGATCTTGACGAAGAATCATCTGCTCTCAGATTTAAATTCTAAAAGGAGCACAGCAGATAATAATGTGAGCTCATAATTAAAATTTTAAAATAAAAATTGAATTAAATCAAATTTAATTTGATTTACATTTATAAAGCAGGTACAAATGCCTTACTACAAATCAAGCTATAGTCAATAACTTTTAAAAGTGGATTTTTTTGGATCACTGTAACTTAATATCTTATACTAGAAACAAAATGACCCAATTAAATATAAATTGCAGATGGTTACTTATGAAAAGTGTAGGTGTTGTTTGAGTTAATATATCTAATGTTATCTATCACTGGATATCAGTGTGTGCATTTTGTTTTGTTTTGTTTTGTTTTAGCAGAACATAGCCTGTTTTAAGAAAATGCTGAACAGCTATAGACATTACATTTGAGACTTTAACTGATTGTAACAATCACAGAAATAGTTCAAGGATGAAGTATTTGATTCTCTCATTAAAAATCAGAATACTAATAGTTGTCATTATTTGAGAGCCTAATGTGTGTCAAAGCAAATTGTTAGGTGTTATGCATACATTATCTTATTTAATTCATACAACAGCCCCATAAGATGGTATGATTGCACAGGCGAAGGCTAAAGTATGAGAGGTTTAAATAATTTGACTAGTTACATTATTAAAATTTGACAAAAGTCAAAATAAAGTTCATGCAGGTCTGAATGCCTATGAATGATAATACTTATTCTTTCATTTTCTACTTAAAAAAAACCTTGGAACATATCAATTACTGTATCACATCTTCTCTTAGCTACACAAGGACATTGTTCTAAGGCTTCTCCTCACTCTTTCAGCCTCATCAGTTAGTTCTGCTTTACTGGATTATTTTTTATCAGCATAAAAGAACGATGTAATTTTTCCCATCTTTAAAATCAACAAACAAGCAAAAACGCCTTTGACCATGATTATCCTTCATTCCATTTCTCTCCTTTGTTTTGTGGCAAAATTCCTTGTAAATTTCTACCACTCTATTAAATTTCTCTCTTTAAATATGTCCTCTCTTGAATCTACTTTACTGGTCTCTGAAATCATTCCAGTTAATGTGATCAAAATCCTGCATATTACTAAATACTTTGCTCAGCTTTTAGTGTTCAGTATGCTTGAACTATTACATGGTTTGTTATTGTCTATCATTTCACCCTTCAAACTTTTTCTTCACTTGCTAATATCACACCTAGTCCCCTTTCAGGGATTTGTAGATGTCTTGGCTCTTTTTATTTCCATATGAAATTTAAAATCAGCTTATCAAGTTCTATGTGGATTTTCATTGGAGTTGCACTGATTCTATAGCTCAGTTTGAGGAATATTAGTATATTAATAATAGAGAGTTCTCCTTTCCAAAATATAGTCAATGTTGCTATCTATTTACTTTGTTTAATGTTTTCAGTAAAATATTTAAATTTATTCTATAAAGGACTTTTATGTATTTTTTATTGATACTCTAAAAGTTAATTTAAAAAAATACATTTTCTAACTGAATGTTGTGGCCTAAAGAGTTTCAATTGTATGTTGCATGTGGACTTTATCTTTTGGTTCAGCAATGCTTTTATTTATCCTAAGAACAAGAATACATTTGGCAATTTCTATAGGGACAGCCACATAATTAAAAGTAGAGTTTTGCTTTAACTTTCTGATTATAGATTTTATTTTATTTTTACTTTTTAACTGCATTGACTAGGACGCCACTACAATCCTTAATATAATTGATAATAGCAAGCATTTTTTTTGTTGATCTTATTAAGGATTATTTCAATAAGTGTGATATTCTTAATATTTTTTAAAATTGGATGTCTTTTTTTAGGTTAAGTAGTTTCCATTTATTCTTAGTCTGCTAAGAGTTTTTATCATACGTTATCTTAAATTTAATCAAGAGAATTATATCTGCGTGTACTAAGATAAGCTTCAGTATTAATATCAATGGTTTAATCTGTAAATGTGCTGTTATATTACATACTAATCAAATTAATTAATTCAGTTAATTACTTAATTGAAGTTTTTGTAACTCTGGAGTGTTCTTTAAATCACACCATGATTTATCAAAAAACTGCTTCATATTTAGATTAGAGCTGGATTGTTGAACTGCATATATTACTTAGTACATTTAAGAGAAAGAAGGCTTATGTTATATTTATTTATATTTACATCTACTATGTGTATGTGTGTAGAACTGACCCTTGAACAATATGAGTTTGATTTGCATGGCTCCACTTATACTTGGATTCTTAATTTTTTATTATTATTTTTATTTAGAGAGAGAGAGACACGAGAAGGGAGAGAGAGAGAGAGAGAGAGAGAGAGACAGTCTCAAGCAGACTGTGCCCTGAGCACAGAGCTGGACATGGGGCTCGATCTCACCACCCTAAGGTCATGACCTGAGATGAAATCAAGAATTGGTCACTTAACAAACCAAGCCACCCAGGCGCCCATATACACGGATTTTTTTTTGTAATGCGTGTTAAAATTGGGGGCACATTTTATAATTATTCATTATGTGGAAAATGCCCACCAGCTTTTATTTATTTTTTGACGGGAGAATTATGGTAATAGCTATTGACTTATAGCCATCATAGAAAAATAGCTGAGAAAAAGTTAAATTATATTTTAAACATGTTTTCTTTATTGTTTGGTATACTGAATTTTTTAAGATCTTACTTTGCTTAGTACCCAGTATATGCAACTACGTTGCATGCATTTATTTATAGCAGTCTATTTCAAAGTTTAATCACAAGTCTATTTATCCCTTAATATATTCTTCTCTTAAAAAGGTAAGAATTGTTAAGTATATTTAAGACACCCCTGAATACTACAGCTTCCTCTTGGAGTTTCCAGTACACATTAGCATACTGAAGTCCCTGAGAAATCTTTTATAAAATTAGTTTTTATACCAGCTTCCCTAAATTTTATTCCACCATCTAAGTCTTTCCTTCTTATATAAATCCAGCTAATATATCCCTAGTATTCTGCAGAATGCATTTTGGAAAACATAGCTCTAGGTAAGAAATATATAATTTTTCACTAACTTTAAGTTAGATTACTTCTTTTTGGTATATAAATGGCTATATTCACAGGCTAGATTTTCTGGTGTAGAGTTATAGCTTTTTGTAGGTTGTTTGGCTTATTAATCCAGTTTACTGCTGCAGAGTTCTGTTTAGTTTTTTGGGTTAATAATCTAACCAAGTCCCTCTTTCAATTCTAACCCATTTCACAGGAATTTTTATATCCCCAACTTCCCCAACTTTAGAGATGTAAAACCTAAACTTGACAGACTCTTAGTGAATAATTTGGTTTACTGCTGTATTTACCTCAAAAGTAATTATCATGGACATGTCCTCCTCACTGTCTTCAGTTCCTCTTTTTTTTTTTTTTTCACTTTTAACTGGGATCTTGGCATCCCTCAAAGCCAACCCCATTTCAGTTATGACTATTTCTTAAAGACCTCACAGAGAGACGTAGTTAATTTTGGGGAGGTGAGAGGGTAATTTTTTTGGCTTAGAACATGTTGTTTCTGAAATGCGTATGTATCAAAGTTTAAAACTACAATAGGCAGTCACATTTATGAATCTGAGAAGGCACTATCTATGATGGATATTGATTTAGGAAAGATAACTATCTAGATGACAATTGAAATCACAAGAGTGCATGGAGAGCCAGGGAGAGTGGAAAGATGAAGATGTTGAACAGAAAGTCACTAGCTTTGAAAGTAGAGAGGAACAAGAGAAAAATGAAAGAGATTTTGAACACCTTTCTAGATAAGTGGTGGAAAATCCACAAGGGTTATTGACATAAAATAAAATTGTTTGAAGATGAGGGATATGATTGCTTATTCAACAAACAATCCAGGGAGCCATACCTACGTGCCAGCACTCTACAAGCACTAGATTACAAAGGTAAATAAGACCGGGCGATCCCTGACCTCACAGAACTTGAAGTATATAATGACACCCAATTATTTAGGGAAGGCGAAGGTAGAGAAGAAAGTATGTAGAGGTTTTCATTAAAATTACCAACGATGAGGATGTAAGAGACTCAGTGAGATTTGTTTTTGTGGAGTAGTAGGGGGAAGAAGTCATATTTAAATGGGTTGAACTGCAAGGCATTTATTTTAGATTATATGCATAAGGAAAAGACTGAAATACACCAAAATATTAAGCATCTTGACTCTGGACTGTGGAATTAAATGTAATTTTTATTCTGTTTTTTCCTCATATGCATTTTATAAATGTCTACAATCAGATATATCTGTTTTATAACAAGAAAAATTATTTAAAAATGAACTGTGTTCTAATGATTATTGTTAATTAAATTTTAAATGTAAATGAAATGGAGGTATAACATTTACCTGAATAATAATATGATAAATATAAAAAACTTAAATAAAATGATTCAAATACTGACAGTAACAAAACCTTACTTAGTAAACTTACTTTGAGGACTTCATTATTCTGATTGGCTCCATAATGATCTAGTTAAGTTGATAATTGCCAAAACTCAAGTTGTTCTATGCTGACAACACATATCCACGAAAACCTAGATCTGCTTGAGCTGCTAGAAGTTTTTAAAAAGTGGAAAGCAAAGCATTAATTTATGTAGCTACTAAGTTGGCACATGCTAATGCTTTCAAAATGTAGAATAGCTTCAATTCCCACCAGTTTAGCAGCTGACATGATTATGTACATGAATCCTCTAGGAAATTGAAGAAACAGTAATAACAAGCCCAGTTAACAAGAGAAGAAAAGGACTGCCTGGCTGACTGTCTAAGTTTCCTGTGTTAACACTGATTATAAACATCATTGGTGGTAAACACAGCCATTCCATGAGATTGAGCTGTGAACATTTATGGGAAAATGAGATCAGCAGCCATGATTCCATTCTATTATAACAACTCCTCTGAGACCTGTGTAGGATAATACCTTTGTTATTCTCCCTTCCCTTCAGCATGGGAAAGGGACTATGGAATTAAAATTTCCAGGAGCTAAATGAGAAGGGGTTAAGTTATTAATTTCTTCCAATGTTATTGTATTGTTAGAAAAAAATACACCTTGGAAACCAATGAACTACTAAGTTTTTTTTTTTGTTTTCTTTCAGACACCTTTCACAAACAAATTAAAGCATTTTTGAAATATTCTCAGCTGGTTTCCCATGTCATTTAATAGAAAAGAGTGTGTAATTGCCAGCCTGAAGCCCATCAACCAATTACGGATTAAAACATACCTTGTGAGATGTGAAACTTCAGAGGCAGTATAATCACATATTTTAAAATTGATTATTTGGCATTACTGAGTACACCTCTAAGTCCCCTGACTTTAATTTACTCTCCCCCAACACACTTCCACCAGGCCTCCGTGGCCTGAGATACCACTGTGCCTAAAATTCCCAGGATTATCCTTATTTCTCAATATTACAGTTCAGTGGCCCAGAGGTAGACTTGCGAGAAAATCAACTGTACATAGGGAAGAGGGAAGAATGGAAACTATGGATTAGAAATCAGAATTCTGAGCTTAAAGAAACCCCGAAGATCATCAATTCCACATCCCATGACTGACCAAAACACATCAAAACAATTTCCGTGATTTCCCCCACATGACACAAAGCTGGGGCAACATCACTCAGTTCGTCCAGCTCCCGGGATTCTCTGCACTTCCCACGTAAGCACCGTGAGTCCGCTCCTTTAGAGAGAGGCAGAGAAGGCAGAGAGCCTGGGAGGCCCGCCAGGGGCCCCTGGCCCCTGGTGAGAGTCAGTCCTGCCACAGGAGAAAGGGGTCAACATGCATTGTGATCTCTGCCCTTTATATTTTAGAGCCGCTTACTTAAGGTTCCTTACAACAGAAACAGAAGAAATGAAGCATCTCTTTATGGCACCAGTTATCACAAATATAGGAAGATTCATAATTCCAAGGGAACTACTTTGACAAAGCTTATTTTTTTTCACTTTTCAAATATTTATCGAGTCTACCATATGCCTTGCACCAGCCGAAACACTGACCTAATCTGAGAAAGGGCTACATATTAAAATGAATATTACCAGTATTTATATGAAAATAAGATGTTACCTGCTTTCAAAAAGAAAAGAGTGAGAAGAGGGAAGGGGGAGAGGAAGCACAGGGAGTTGGAGGGAAAAAAAAATATCCGTAAACAAGGGTACGTGTCAATCTCTTCTTCATATGCTGTAGAAGAGATGAGTAAGGAACCACAGAGCTGAGATTTAAGGTGACCTTTTATACTCTCTGTATAACCTTGAGATGTTACTTACCTGCTTGTCCTCAGTTGCTCAGTCGTACGCTCTGCAGACAGGACTTCCATTACTCCCTTACTTGCAGTGTTTTTGAGAACCACAAATACTGTTAAAAGCTCAAATGCATGTAAAAATATATTGAGTTCAACCCTAAGCTTTTGAACAACTATTAGAATTATGTTTACCACCACCTCTCTGCTACATCTTGAAATGATTTTGGTTAATTTCTAATCATGAAGCAAAAGTCAGATTAAAAAAAATGGTTACATTCTCTTAGTAGTGTCTAAGAGTTCACAGGTTGACAAAATCTTGGGGGACCAAATGACTTTCTCCTCTAGAAGATAAGAGGGAATTAGTTCCTCCTGCAGAGCAGATGGCAAAACCCCAAAGAGAAATATAAATACCTGCAATTTTCTTGATTGCAACTTCTCCTTCATGCTTCTGAAGTTGATTTCTTATGTCACCTATAGCAAAGATGCCCTATCGCTAAGCTCAGGAACAGTTTTCAGGGAAGGTATTTTTAATGCTACTAACGATTTCATCTCAGGTTAGAAAGATTAGGTTTTTTAAAATTATTATTGAAGTATAGTTAACACACAATGTTACATTAGTCGCAGATGTACGACATAGTGATTCCACAAGAATATATGTTATACTAGGTTTGCCACAAGCATATCTACTGTCTGTCATCATACAACACTATCCTAATACCGTTGACTCTATTCCCTAGGCCATAGCATTTGTCCCATGATTTATTTCTTCATTCTGTAACCGGAAGCCTGTTTCTCCCACCCCCCATTTTGCCCATCCCCCCACCTCCCACCCCTCTGGCAAATGAAAGATTAGATTTAAAAAATTCTAATGTGTGCAATATTTTGCCCCTGTAGTCTCGACATTTCCCCCCCGCTGGCCCCTAGTCCTGTAAATGAGAGTACTGAAATAAATACAAGTCTGCCTACCCCTGCTTAGATCAAGAACAAAACCAATATTCAGGCACTGAAATACCACACTCATTTTCATCAATGAAACAAAAATAAATAAATAAATAAATACTCAGCTAAACCTTGGAATACAAATATAATTGATGTGCTTTGAGGTTAATCTGTTTCCTGCTCAGGTATAGCAGAGAGTATAAAGCAGTGTTTCACACGTATGGGGTTTGCTGAGCCAGTTTTGGGATCCCCTGTGATGCCTGTTTAGAATGCAGATTCCTGGATTTACTCTTAGACCTTTGAAATCAGAATCTCTCTGGTTGGGCCTAAAATTCTCTTGCTCACCGAAATATGATAGCTGTAGGCATAGTGTAAGGTCTGCTGTTTCAGGAGTGCAGAGAAAGGGAAGCCAAAGCTAGGAGTCAGTGAGCTGGAAACTGGCACAGAACAATCTCAGTACTGACATCCATGGGCCCTCTCATTATGCCTGCCATTTTAGACTTTCATTCTCATGCTGCTTACATCCTTCCAGCCGAAGAAATCTTCTCTCAGTGAGAGGCTCCTGCTGTAGTAGGTACTCTCCAATTACACGGAATAATTTTATATCATTGGGACTTTTGATCACTATAATCTCTGTAAGTAGAGTTGAATGGCTTAGCCACATCCTCAGAGAATCACAGTCCATCTTTCGGAACATGACTTCAATTTGAAATGATGCCACCAGATGGCCAGCTTTAGAGAAGATCAAATGAACTGTCCTTCAGTGGCCAAAGAGTCCCACATTCTAAAATTTAGTTGTTTTTGATATTTAACTGTGACCTTGTTATAACCCAATCTATATTTTTTTCACTGAGTGCAAACAAGTATTGTAGTGGATTCATTCATTTGCTATAAAATATTCATAGAGCTCTATTAGCCCACAAAGAACATCCCACGCTATCTCTCCAGTGAGAAATCATGTCCCATGATTACTTAAATTACCCAGATGATATATGAGATTCTAATTCTATTTAAGGAGTGGCTGTGCAGTAATGTGATCCTGCTTGTTTAGGTACATTCTTAAATCTTCTAGTAGGATTATATTATGGTTAACATGGCAGACACTGGTATGTAAACCCATTGGATCACCACTTTTGCAGTGAGCATAATGCAAGTTGTATTCTAACTCAAATGATATATTTACATAGGCTATCAGTCTTTGCACTAGAAAATGTGGCTCTGTGATATAATCATGATATTTAAAAGTAGTTTCCTTTTCCATTTAATGTGATTCATATATGTAATGAGAAACATGGCTTAAAGTTACCACAATGGTAGGATTGACATGCATATATTAACACAGAGTAATATGTATGTCTAAGGGAATAACTCATATAAATAAGCAGGGAAATATGTTCAATGCACAATTATTTACCCATATTTAATGCTTCATGCCATATTTATATTATGGAAATATTGGTAAGGTGAAGATTTAAAAGTATATGGCCAGTGCCTGTTCCATAGTGAATTGATAATTAAAATTGCTTGATTTTTGGTTATCACGAGTAACAAGGGTATAGATCTTTCAACAGTGTAGTCATCTTGGACAAATCACTACACATCAGTCTAAGTTGTTTTGTTTTGTTTTCCTATAACATAAAATTGAGTTGTTCATATATAACCTACTTAACATAAAGCCTGTAATAAGTAATTAACAGATTTTTGCTATTGTTATTAAAATTTTTTTTAACTATGTAGGCCTTGACGTATCTGGGAGGGCTTTTTCCATAGTTGTTCTTGAGCTGACACAGCTTATTTAAACACAGAAAACTAGGAAGGAAACAAAAACAGATTCTCTTGGAGTTTTTTCTTATTTAATGTAGACTATCAGTCATTTGAAAAAATCCGATTGTGAAGATAATTAGCTTTGGTTTACATAGGCCACGGAAATTTAGTTCACACACTTTCCTAATCAGTTGCATAAGAAGTGCTTACAATGTTCAGGCTTGATTGAGCTTATTTTAAAAGACTGTAATTTTCGAATCGTGTAAATCACGAACCTATTTATTATGCACTTGATGAAGGGTGAGTTTATAGTTATGATGAAACATTTTGTACAGGTAAAGTTACACTTAATATGGTATATTCTTCCTTTTGAAGAATGAACCCATACAGACCCTGAGAACCTAATACACAGTTAAAGTTTCTCAAAGACCGGACACCGATGATTTTTCCTAAACTCTTTGTCAAATGGCTCAGGGATAGCAGAATACAATCATTATACAACACCTTCAGTTTGTTGCTTCAAAAGGCAGGGTGATTTTAGAAAATAAAAAATGTTCAATACCTGTGTGGACCTTATCCCTCTAGGTTCTTAGAATTCTATTGCTTCATGTTTGTAATCTCACTGTATTGTCTTCATAAAATATATTTATAGTGCTAGAATGTTGCCTTTTAAAAAAAAAGCACATTTTAAATCTTGTGATGAGTAGATCTAAAAGGAATTTTAAATCTTGTGATGAGTAGATCTAAAAGGAACCTTATCCCTCTAGGTTCTTAGAATTCTATTGCTTCATGTTTGTAATCTCACTGTATTGTCTTCATAAAATATATTTATAGTGCTAGAATGTTGCCTTTAAAAAAAAAAAAAGCACATTTTAGGGTGCCTGGGTGGCTCAGTTGGTTAAGCGACTGCCTTCGGCTCAGGTCATGATCCTGGAGTCCCGGGATCGAGTCCTGCATCGGGCTCCCTGCTCAGCGGGGAGTCTGCTTCTCCCTCTGACCCTCTTCCCTCTCATGCTCTCTATCTCTCATTCTCTCTCTCTCAAATAAATAAATAAAATCTTTAAAAAAATAAAATAAAATAAAATAAAAAAAAGCACATTTTAAATCTTGTGATGAGTAGATCTCAAAGGAATTGAAGAATTAAGTTCTTCAGCTCTGCCCTTCATAGCAGACATGTTATTGAGCACTATCTCTGAGGCTATAAAATTTGGAAAATTATTATTTATTTGAATTTAGCACTTGCATAAGGTATTTATACAAAAATGTATTATTTAAGTTATTAATTATTTAATTCAAAGTAACTTTTTTCTTCTTGTATTCATTTTATTTATTTATTTTTAAAGATTTTAATTATTTATTCATGAGAGACAGAGGGAGAGAGAGAGAGAGAGAGAGAAGCAGAGGGAGAAGCAGGCTCCCAAGGAGCGGGGAGCCCAATGCGGGACTCGATCCCAGGACCCTGGGATCATGACCTGAGCCGAAGGCAGACGCTTAACCATCTGAGCCACCCAGGCGCCCTTATTTTGTTTTTTTACCTGGAGCTGAGAAATGCCCTTTCTTATTAATACTGCCGTGATACAGTTTGAGGCCAATTTTGAAAAATTTCACAATCACACAGCATTGATTTAAGACTCTTCTCGGTGACAGACTGTAAATAATATTCTTTTTATATTTTTGATTATTATGTTTTTGTTGATCACTATACTTTAATTAAGAATTTGCTATGCAACATCAAGGGTATCATCAAAGTTTTTTTATTATTATTTTTGCAAAGAATATGAAAACTTGCAGAGATTTACTTGGAAATATTAAGTTCCAACAGAATTCTCTGGGAGACCTTTTCTTAAAACTTCAATACAAATGAAAATAAGTTACTACTATAATATTCAAAGGATTATATTTCATGTTAGATGTGGATTTGAACAAAATAAATGAGTTAATTAAACATAAAAATAGATAAAGTCTTGAGCAATGAGGTATTACAGTTAAATTTAACTTGGAGATAACATACTGCCAAAATGTGGCCAATCTCTTGTATATAAAATCATTTTTACAATGAGAAAAATATGTAACTTACAAACACCATTATAGAAGTATGCATATAAATAACCAAATACTTTGTTAGATCAGAACAAAGAAAATTCCAGTAGCATTATTCTGTTTTCTTAATCTAGATATCTTTCTTTTTTGCATATTCTAAAATATAGGGTGATCATATGAAGTTATTTGATTAGAATCTTCAATAAATCTTATAAAGAACTCTAGGTAGTAGGAAATTTTATGTCTAGACATATTCCTATACATGTATCTAGAAATATTCTGTACATATTACTAAGTAATTAGCTAATTACCATCAGAGTCCAACTCATTATACTGACTCCTCCCTCATCTGTGAGAAACGACTTTCGACTACATAATTCTAATGTATCTTTCAAATATAAAATTCTAGTTTTTCGTGTTTCATGAGACTGGATTTATGTTGGTATTAGTTTAAATTTAGCATATTAATTACTTGCTCTGTAATTTTTGAAAATTAATACAAATAGAGGGTTATGTTGAAAAAAGAAATTTGTGAGAATCTCCTTATTGTATGTTTGAATTATTTCCAGGGTTGTAGATCAAATAAAGTCATGATTTTCAAAAGTTCTCATCAATTTTTTCCACCCAAGCATTTTTGTTAGTATATGAATTGAATAATAATCTATCAGTTCTTGTCTAATATTTATAAAAGACTCCATTGAGATTGGCATTTCTTTTCTCTCTCAGATTTTCACAGTGAAGGCCTGGTTAAGTAACCTTATAGTATGTATTCATTAGCATTTTGTATTTACATTTGTATTTTTAAAAGCTTAATAGTGCAAAAAAATTCTGCTTAAACTTTATCATGAAAAAGTTAATGAAAATGCTACTAAATTTATCCAAGTAAATTAGAAAACGAAATGGTTTCAAGATATATGTACTCATTAAATGACTTGCAAATGGTATTTCTGTGAGATCCATTTGTTTTTTGAATTCTTGACAACTCAATTTTTTTTAATTTACTGAATAATTAGTTAATATTGGTTCCATTTTGGCAAGTCCAATAGCCACAGATAGATTACATTGTGAGCATGCCTCAGGTACACTCAAAAACAAGCAAACAAACAAAAACCCATTTCCTTATTTATCTTGTGAGGGTATTCCTCAGCATAAAGCATATAATAATAATAGTTAAAACAAAAAAGGGGATATTGAAGAGGCATAATTTTGGGGGTAAGCAGAAGGAGTTGGTGGCAAAAGCCAGAGATATATAGGGAAACCGGTAAAGTCCCCTGGAGAATTAGTTCTTTGGGTTAATGGGAAAAAAACTTTCCATGCAAATTTTTGGGAGGTGCTGGAACCAAATTGTCTGAATTCGGGATTGAGTTAGTTTTGATTTGAGATGGAGGAAAAAGGCTGGTCAGGGCTGCAAATTAAATAAAGTTTTGCATTGAGAGAGGTGGCTGCTTTAAAAAAAAAAAACAAAAAACAAACCCTCATGATCAGGCAAGCTAACCACAAGCTTGATTACTGACTGCACTGCTCTCAGCATAGTAACATGGAAGAAGCCCAAAGCAGCCAATACTAGACTGGGGAGGTAGGATGAGACACAGCCAAACATCCACCTCATCTTAGGCACACACATGCACACACATCCAACAACATGACAAATGAATAAGTAAATACATAACGAAGGTGATTATGTTCCAGAAGATAGTGATTTAAGAAAAAGGATGGAAAAAATTTTAAATACATATATTTAGGAACATCAAGTGGGTAAAAGAAAGCATAATATCCCAAATATAAAATGAAATCAGAGTTAATTAAATCAAAATAACTATTTATTTGTTTGTTTGTTTGTTTATTTATTTATATTATGTTCAGTTAGCCAGCATATAGTACATAATAAGTTTTTGTTGTAGTGTTCAATGATTCATTAGTTGTATATAACACCCAGTGCTAATCACAACACATAAGACAAAATAATTTGAAATCTTGGCAAACATACCTATATGCATTGAAATAAAAGTTAAATAGAGAGGTTACACACAAGGTTATACAGAAAAACAAAAAATGATGAATTGTAGAATACTACTGAGAAATTTATCAAGAATAAAGTGCTAAAAATAAATAAATTTAACAATAAATTTTAATTTATTGGTGTTAAAAACTACGGAGGAAAGGAAGGTGTTAAAAGCTACCAAGGAAAAAAGAACACATTCTCTGCAAAGGAATGGCAATTAATTAACAGAAGCCTTCACATTAAATTAATATAAGCCTAAAATCTAAAATATCTAAAATATGATTTAATATTAAGAGCAAGACAATATTTTAAGACACAAAGAACAAGACAATTTGCCTCTTAATTGACCCACACTGAAATATTTTAGAAAGGCTTGCCTCAACATAGAAGTAAACCAGTAGAAATGTATGGTGTGCAAGGAAAAAATGGCAAATGCAGAAGTTTAACTAACTGTTGATGCTAAGCATAATCTAGTATCTGATTGTCTTTTAAAGGTGAAGCTATTATTATCACTAATTTCATATAACGTCTTGTATTTTGGAAACATGTTGAAAGCTTAAGATTTTTTGTTGTTCAGATAAAAGTTAAATTGAATATTTTAGACAGGAGAAACCCATCTTCAGTTTCTAAATAAAGTGAGAAAGAAAGGGGTGTATTGAAAATACACTCCGTCCAATAGAAAGTATGAAAAAAAAAGCAATCAAAGATATACAATGGTTAAAAAATAACAACACACACATTATGGAATAAAAACCTCATTGTAGAAATGTTAAAATTTGTCAACAATCTTAATAAATATAAAACTATTATATTGACCTACTAAGGACAGATTTTCATAATGGTTAACAAAAAGGTCATATGCTGCTTAGAAAGTAAATACCTAAAGTAAATCTCACTGACAGGCTAGAGGTAAATGCACATTTAAATATGAATGAATCACAACGAGCTCTGATGAAGAAATTTATATGCTCATTTAAAAATGGATATAGAAGAGAAAAGAACCAAGGGTTTTCCTTACTGTATATCAAGAATTGTAATCAGACTCTAGTAATTAAAGTCTGTGCTATCTGCATAGGAAGAGATTGGTTAATGGAATCAAATGGAGAATTTAAAAACATAAGCACAATACAGGGAAACCCAACCTTTAACCAAGACAGAGTTATAAACCAGATAAACTTCTTAAAAAAACTTCAGTTGAGGGCACCCGGGTGGCTCAGTTGGTTAAGCGACTGCCTTCGGCTCAGGTCATGATCCCAGGGTCCTGGGATCAAGTCCCACATCAGGCTCCCCCTGCTCTGGGGTGAGCCTGCCACTCCCCCTGCTTGTGCTCTCTCTGTCAAATAAATAAATAAAATCTTAAAAAAAAAAAAAAAACTTTAGTTGAGTAGAATACAAGTAAAGGTAAATATAAAATTAAAATACAAAAAATTTAAAAAATAAAATACAAGAAAATACAAGAAAAATAAAATAAAATCTTGTCCCCATAGGCCCCAAATTAATTCCACACCAATGAAAAAACTGAAGTGAAAAACTTCACATGAAAATATATTTATGAGAATATTTTTATGAAAGGGAGGTTTTCTTCTTAAATATTAGTTTTATTATAAGCCATTAAACAATAAATCATATACATTAAAATTAGAAATTATATATATTATAATTAAAATTAAAAGTAAAAATAGAAAATATAATTGAAAATTTATTAAAAGAATAAAAATTGTTCAGAAGCCAAATTGAGGGGAAGCGATGTCCCCTGTCAGGGGGGATAGCCTCAGCTATTTTTGTGTTTACTGTAGGACAGTAAGTGGGCTGAGTCAAGCTTGTAGCTTGCTCTTTCAAGAAGAGTAATGAAATAAAAGAAGCATTTAAGTACGCTTGAGGGAAGTTTTGATAGATTTTCCAGCTACCACTCAGTATTTTCTTGGCTGCTCTCTGGGTGTTCAAGGAGCCATTTTGCAATAGATTCCTTATTAAAGAAGCTTGAGAGGCATTTCTCTCAGCCTCCAGCAGCAAGGAATCATTATGGTCATTTCTGGTTCTAATTCCATGAGAACAGAGGAAGGGAGATAAATTTTACTGGCAATCTTGAGCCCAGCCAGTTCTGTTGGGAGTTTTATATTCATTACCCGGAAAAGAAAAATTGGGAGAACCAAAGTTGCTATTAAAAAAAAAAAAAAAAATTGGTTGTCAGGGTCACAGGATTTTTGCGGAATTACAAGTGTCCTGAAGGAGGCCCTCTGAGGTTTGGGTGTTGCTACTAAATGTTGTTACCTGCTTTTAGACTAGAGATAATATCCGGATGGAGTTGCAAGTTAGCTCCAATTCTATATAGGTAAATTCCATGAAGTATTTTCCCCTAAATCTAATTAGAAGGAGACATCCACAAAGATCTTATATGTGAAATTCTCAGAAATCAAACTGGTACCTGTGCCTTGCCTTCATTTTCTTCTCAAAACATTTGCTTCAGAAGATGTATACTCTGGGAGGTTGATAAGGATATATTGCCTGGATTCACATGTCCAGTCTACCTAAATTAGTGGATTTTGTCTTGATAGATTGTTACCAAGAACGTGAAAGCACATAGTATACTTGGCCTGGAGCACCATAAATATCCAATAAGCACTTTTTACTATTAATCATAAAACATTGTGTTACTGCTCTTTGTTTTTCATCTTTCTTCAGTTTTCTTTCTTTCCAAACCTATTAATTTTTTTCTTAAATCTAACCATTTACCTGTAGTTTATTTTTCAAATTTGAAACACTGTATAAGATAAAATGCAGGTTCTCTTATGTCACTTAGAACTAACTCAACTTTTGCTGCGAGTTCGCTCATGACTTGGGTTTTAATCCCCAGCCACCATTGACCACATAACTAGCTAGTACAGTTTCTGCTAATTCCCGTCAGCAATTTCTTGGGAAGTTTCAACTACCTTGTCTGCTTCGGTTCCAATCACTGGTCATGTGCTCATCTTCAGCTGACTTAGCTGAAATTAACCTTTATGCTTGGTTTACTTGGTGCTTTCTCTAGTTTTCACAAAAGCATATAGGTTTTGATTTTGAGAAACTTTGTGAAAACCCTCATGGCAGAACTAGGTCACATTAACCTATTTTCCCTCTTTCCCTTCCACACCATGGTGGCCCAGATCTCTCCTGGGGAGGCATTAGGTTGTTCTGGAAAATATTCTGGGTCCCCGTGACTTCTGCTAACTGTGGACTCCATCCTTGGACTTTTCCCATACTTTTCTGAATATGAAGTAGCATACCTCTGAGACTCAGCTGAACTGAATGAATGGGCAAGTTTTCCCCACGGCATTTCAGTTTTAAATACAGAAGAAATTAAGTTGTTCCCTGTGCAGCACTTCATTGTTAAACTGTGACAGATTTTTTTTTTTCCTATGCAATAAATGTAGTCCCCGATTTAAAGAACATAGCCTGCTAGAAACCTTCGTATGGGAGAGGTTGAATTTAAAATCTGACATTGACAAAATTGCAATGATTTTTTTTAATAGCAAATAAAATCTGTAACATAGTACCTTTGGGATTTTAGACAGAGTCAATCCTAAGAGCTGCATTCTTCCTTAATTTACATTTTAAGTGCTCATCAAGGTGGAAGGCAATGAATTCAGAAGACAGAGCCTATAATGATTTTCTCCTCTCTTGAACTAGGGCAATATCTTCAAGGTCATATAAGATATTATTATTTTTAAACTTTAAAGCATCGTTTTTCATATTATGTCAAGCAAACTTACTACAACTTACATACAAACTAAGATAATAGGTCTTTCACACCAAACATAACATGAAATTGCTAATCGTCAGGTAACATTTTGCAACGTACAATAAAGTTACATACATCCAGAGTGTTTAGGAGAAAAAAACAAAACAAAACGAACAATGATCAATGTGATTGGTTAGTTTTAGTTTCCATGATTACTTCCAGTTGGTACCTACTTTGAAAAGAATGAGGAAATTATTTATAACTCTCTGTTTATATTGCCACAACATGCAGATGTTGTTCCTTAAATTTTTCTTGAGAATACGAATTAAAAGACAAAGAAAAAATGAACTTTATCATTGTGATTAATGTTTTTTTTTTTCTTTTTTAAATTTAACGTACGAAACCTGTGGGATATCAGCTTAAAGAGAGCAGATGAGTGGAGGAGAGTGGGGAAAGAAGACTTCAGGAGGATGGCTAGGCAAATGAAGGGAAATCATGAGAATTTTGTGTGAGTGAAGCTAGAGGGAGGAGAGGTCAAGTAACGTGGTCACTTCCGTGAGAGCAGTTTCAGTGGATTCATTTGGTAGAAGCTGAATCACAGCGGGTTGAGACTTGGAGCGCAAGTGTTAAGAAAATCAGCTTAGGAACACAGCCACAGGTAGAATCCATTTCTTTTGACTTCAGCTGTTGTTCTTTCTGCTATAGCATGCTGCTGCATAGCATTAAAAATACTTTTGGTACAGTGTTTAGAAATGAATGTTTTCAGGTTACCAACCACCAGAAACATAGTGCCTGTTTGATGTCAGATTTCTGTGAAAATGGGCTGAAAGTCAGAAATTCAACATGTCAAATAAATTGCATACAAAGATATAGGAACAATGTTGCAGTTGCTTCTTTTTTGACCTTTTCACACATAAGCCAGGTGGGCTTCCAGTCCAGAGAGGCTAAGTGCAGTGGACTAAGAGATATCACACCCTGTTGGTCATATTAGTACATGCTTTTAACCAGTCACCCTGCACTATGTTACAGACTGCAGTTTTCAGCAAGGTGGGAGATTGATGCCCTTTTACATGTACATACCAACATATATAATCCAGAATATTAGTATCAAATTTATTTTAAGATAACTTCAATCTATTCATTTTGAAGAAGAAACTGACAGCAGATGATTTGATAAACTATACAAATAATTGCACAGTTTATTTTTTAAAATCGTCTATTGAAGGTGATCAGAAAAACAGACATATGGAATTAATTTAATTTCAGCCTACACATAATATACTTTTTTACTATCGAATCATGAAAGTATTATAAAGTCAAGTCTGGGGACCTTTTTTTGGGAGATTGAATATGAGTCATGGGTCACACTGTATGTCGTCTTGTTTTTCTGCCTCAGTTTGAGGCGCCAGTACTTACAATTTGAAGTCCAGGCTCTCGTAAAGTTATATAATTTAATAAAATTCCTTGGTTAAGTCAGCTAGACCCAAAGTTTCATTCTGTTCCACAGTCGTCAAACACGCTTTTAAAAAATATATCCTGTACTATATATAATCATTCATATAAAACTATAAACATCTATAAGGTTATATAACTATATCTCTCACAAATTTTATATATACTTATACAATTATTTATTTATATAAAAGTACATATTTATATATAATAAACATATATAAAACTACTGTATAACTATAATTACATAAGCACTGCTGTTACCATCTATATACAACTTTAACCATGGCTGTATATTACTATCTTCCCAGTGAAGATCGTTGTGAAAAAACAAATGTACAAAACAAAAACAATTCTGAAAATTCTACTTAAACAACATGATTCAATAGAGATGGTGATGCGGATGTCCTTTCTGTTGGCTTTTGGAAACTCTAGAGAGTAGTAAATACAAAGTTGTTGGGGTTCAAAGAGATGTGGCTTCTAAACAGTGCCTTAGACGCTGAAAGCATTTGTACATGTGTGTCCTTTCTTTCTATAGTGAATGGATTCTAGTCAGATGTATTGTAGCATTTAAAAGAAAAATACTATATTCGGAATCATGACAGTGACATTCCAGGCCCATGACTACCTTCATCGTGGGCACACCGGTTATTATTGGTGCTTATCATATTCTTCCCATATAAAAAGAAGGGGTTACACTAGGTCTCTAATATGATTTTCAGTTCTATCATCTTGTATTCTATGTGGTAGTTAAAATTTTTACTTTAAAAATGTTTTTAGTGCACCAGAGGAGTTAATAAAACTGCAGCATAAATAGTTTTGTAAAGCAAAGATGGTTTTGGAAAACAAATATTTACCACCCAACATGCTTTTCATGATGGGGGAGTTTCATTTGTTTAAAGCAGAGTACACACATCTTTTTTTTTTTTTATTAAATGGAATTCACTGTGAATACTTTTTCCTAATGCAAGCTTAAATTATTATACATTTCACACTGCAGTACTTCCAAAATGCCAATGAATATATTTTACCTATATTTAGCTTCTTTCTTTTTCAAATTAAGCTGGCTATTGAAATTAATTTAATGGTCATAATTCTTGCTATTTAACAATTATAATTCTATTCTTATCTCAGATGTTAACGAGAAAAAACAAATTGCACATGCTATAATCTGTTCAACAAAGTATTACATTTAAGAGTTTTGGCCTCTTTCACAATATGAACCAATAAGACAGGACTAAGAACTAAAGAAGTTTCCATGTTTATGTGTGTGTGTGTGTGTGTGTGTGTGTGTGTTCATATAGAATTGAAAGACACTCACCCACGCAATATGGACAGAAAAGTCACATAGCTATTGCTCTCTCATGATCACTGCCTTTGTCTGTTGTATCTGCATTTACATGGATCCAAAGTGAATGCAAGCGAAAGATTCTCTCTTCAGTAGTATTCAGTCTGAGTAAGTAGTTGTTTGCTGTGTGTGGCTACTCCTTGTACAGGCTTTTTTTCTATATCTGCGTCATTATGTGTGTGTTAAAAGTAGAATTATATGATAAATTTCTCTTTCTTTATATTTAGTTCAATATAAGCAATCATACCTATCAGAAAAATATTTTTGGATAATTAAATGCTATAAGGTACCATCCTAATATGTTTAGTAGGATATGCATGATCTGTTTTTCCTTTGCTGCTCTCCAGTATAGTCCTACAACATGAAAGCAGTGACTCTTAGCTGTTTTCATATTGTTTTTAATTATGCTTATGGGAATGAACATTGGAAGATGGGATAATGATTAGGAGAATCCATTGCTCTAATAAGGATAATCAACTGCTAGATGGAAAGAATCTACTTCTGTGATAGGGAGAATCCATTGCCCATAATGAAAGTAGATTCTTTGGAAAAATTTTTTCCTAAGAGAAATATTAAATTAGAACTCAACCACAGAGTTCAAAGTAGTAGGTAGGAAGCTAAAGCGGGTCAAAAGATAAAGACAGTTACTGCGACAGATTTGCCTGAAGTTCTTTTACTTCTTTTAGTCTCTCAGGTCTGTCCAATTTCAGTTGAGCTAAGGGAATGGAAAGACTCAGTCCTTGACAAGGGAGGTTTTTCCACAGGAACTTCCCACTGGAAATCTGGTTTTGATCAGGTGTAAAAGAAAAGCTTTTTGTAATAACAGCAACTTGAATTCTCGATTGATTTCATAGTCAGTTTTAATGAATATTTTCAATTACATGAAGAATATTAAGAATCCCTTAATGTATACCTACTATTTCAAATTAATTACTTCTCACCATTAATTTATTCATTCATTTATCTATCTAAAAATATTTATTGAGCTCATGCTGTATGCCAGGTACTGCTCTAATTCACACAGGTAATTAACAAAGTAGTCTCTTTATGGAGCTAACATTCTGGTTGGAAATGGAGAATAAACAAACCAGTAAAAATATAGCATTCCAGATGATAAGAGCTATTGGCTTCCAGTCATTCCATTTCAATGAAAATTTCCATGCATCTTTTTCACCAAAATTAAAACTTCACTATTTTCATTTTCTCTACCTCCTAGCAGCATTTAATCCTCTTTTTTTTAAAAAAAGATTTTATTAATTATTTTGACAGAGAGAGCTCAAGCAGGGGGAGCCCACAGGCAGAGGGTGAAGGAAAAGCAGGCTTGATTTCAGGACCCTGGGATCATGACCTGGGCCAAAGGCAGACGCTTAACCCACTGAACCACCCAGGTGTCCCAATCCTCTATTTTGACTAAACCTGCTTGAGGGCTTAGTTTTTGGACCTCTTCTCCTCTCAAACCTCTTCCCATCTCATACCTAAATTATATGACCTATAAATGCTATCTAGCCCATACCTCTTTGCTGAACTTCAGGTTCTTATATCCAATGTCTATTTAACATCTCCAGTAGGACTACCAAAAGCTTTCTCAAAAAAGGAATAATAGTTTTCTCCCTCAAACCTGTTCTTCCCCATATCCTTATCCAGATCAATAAATCTACTCAGAAGGAATAATCTTGTACAGATGCTAGACTATATAGAGTCATAAATCCCTTCTTATAGATGAGGTCCAAGTAATGCAATTGGTTTTGCTTAGGTTACACAGTATGACATCGGGTAGGTTAGAAGTCAGTTTCTCTGCCTCATAGAATTGTAGAATACCAAAAAGGAAAAAGGCACTAGTAATCATTTAGGCCACTTCCCTATTACAGAAGAGAACAAAGGTCTGTGGAAGTTAAGAAACTCTGAGATTGTGATAGAACCGGTCCTATCTATTAATGTACCTTCTTCTATATGTATATAAGGATGTTACCCTTCTTAAATCAGAAATCAACAGTGCAAGGTGAAAAGACATTTAAGGGAGATATGTAAAAATTGCAGCAGAGAGCAGCCAAGTCCATGTGAAATTGACAGGGAAGATTTCACAAAGGAAGGGACTTGGAGCTATCTCGGAAGACCTAGAGTATTTTTCTAGGCTAGAGAGAGAGGCAGTGAGGGTACTCCAGGTGAAACCCCTCAGATATTCGACTTCTCTGCGACATTTGATAATGTTGGGGATTTGCTTCACCTTTACATTCTTTTCATTCATAAGCATGATACCACAGTTTCCTTCCCCATCTCAAATGCTGTATTTCGTTCCTAAGGCAATACTTTAGCGCTCTTAGTTTGTTTTTCCCAAGTGAGGTGAGATTCTAGAGAATGTGTAAATAAATCAAAATCCCTGAAATTTGAATCTACTAAATCACGTAACTACTCTAAATCCTACTGCCATGAGCAGCACAGCATGTTACACCATATGGTGAATAAAATAGTTTGATTCAAAGAAAAATATTATTTTTTGAACAAGAGAAACCTCTCTCCATCCCCCTTACCATTTTCAAGTCTAACTTTGTTAAATCTAATGTTAAGCAGATACTTTTTAGATTTGTAAACATTTTGTTTTCTCTAAGTTAATAACAAGGTTGTTTTCTGATTCTTCCATATAAGTGTTGAGGTTGCAAGGAAAAGTCATAGGATCATTATCGCACCATCTGTTCCAGCTGGTTTGTTTTAGTCACATGCTTTTCAGTGTTCTTACTGAGCTATCAACAAACTGCCAATTAATTATGAAAACCTAACAGGTTGTCAAAGGTTACAGTACTGACAAAGTGAGATCATGAGTCAGTATATCGTGGGATTGATTACTACTGATTTAAAATTTCCAGAGCACCTTTTGTAGATGAATGAACTTTTAAAGACATAATAATGACATAATGACATCTTTGGATCCTGTAGCGGAAGAGAAATAAGAAAATGATAATTATTTTCTGAGCATCCATCAAGAAGTGTATCTTTTTATTTAGGTTGCTAATTGATAGCTGTATAATTGGATTTAATTATTTTTCTTAGTAATATCTTAATGGAGAAAATCTTGCAAAGTAGCCATTCACAGAAGATAAATGCAGAAACTGGTCTTTGTCTCTTGTGCTGTCTAACACTTACTGCTGAGCTCAATGCCTATTTGCAATAGAAATCAGAGTTTCCCAAAGGGGGGAAAAAAGTATCTGACCTTTTTAAAAAAGTATTTTATTTATTTATTTATTTGAGAGGGAGAGTAGGGGAGGGGCAGAGGGAGAGGAAGAGACAGAGAATCTCAAGCAGAGTCTGCACCTAGTGCAGAGCCTGACTCAGGGCTCGATCTCATGACCTTGAGATCATGACCTGAGCTGAAACCAAGAATTGAACGCTCAACCAACCAAGCCACTCAGGTGCCCCGGTATCTTTTATTTTATTTTATTTTATTTTTTTAAAGATTTTATTTATTTATTTGACAGAGAGAGACAGCGAGAGAGGGAACATAAGCAGGGGGAGTGGGAGAGGCAGAAGCAGGCTTCCCGCTGAGTAGAAAGCCCAATGCGGGGCTTGATCCCCGGATCCCGGGATCATGACCTGAGCCGAAGGCAGACGCTTAATGACTGAGCCACCCAGGCGCCCCTCTGACTTTTAATATCAGTTGTTTCATTTTATCTGTGACACCAAATAAATCACTCCAGTTGTCTGATAGCTTTTGCTGAGATAAGACGTTTATATTTTTATTTTTATATTTTAAATTTTGTATAACTTTGTATTAATAAGAAATTTTAGACTTGAAAATTACAGGACTATCAATGAAAAAATAATCATGGTTAATAGTATGAGAAGTAGATTAAATGGTATAAATAAGTTGTATATAATGCACTGAAGCTTTGCATGTTGATGTTTGTTGTTTGTTTCTTGTTACCAACAACATTTGTTGTTACCAACTCTTAGTAAAACTTCTTAAAGCAGACATTCCTAGCCTATTGCCTTTTGACAGAGAAAATATTTCAGGAGATTATTGATCTAATTATCAATGTGTGGAGGCGCCTCGGTGGCTCAGTCGTTAAGCGTCTGCCTTCGGCTCAGGTCATAATCTCAGGGTCCTGGGATCGAGCCCCACATCGGGCTCCCTGCTCCACGGGAAGCCTGCTTCTCCCTCTCCCACTCCCCTGCTTGTGTTCCCTCTCTCGCTGTGTCTCTCTCTGTCAAATAAATAAATAAAATCTTAAAAAAATAAAAAAAATTATCAAAGTGTGGAGGTTTTCTCACCCAAGATTTGTGAGATTTTGGTCACCTGTTAAAATTAATTGTTCATTTAATCTGTATGAAATATGTGTAGCTGTGTGGAATATATGTGTATGTGAGTGTGAGTGTGTGTGTGAGAGAAAGAGAGAGAGATGGAGAGAGAAAAAGAAAAACCCTTAAATGGGCAGTTTGAGTAATTTATGACCCAACCTTTACCCTGTCATAATGAGACAAGGTTTTTGCCATGCCTCTTTCCTTCCTCTCCTATTTGACAACTGAAGGAACATAGTATTCAGAACCCTTAGAAAATATCCCTTCAGCTGAGTTGGTCCTGTTTGCTTTATTCTTGGGCTCTATCTTAGATTTAAAATATTCCATCCAGTTGTCTTATAAACAAATATTTACCTCTGAGAGAAGTATTAGACTATACATCAAAATGACAGCAAAGGGATGGATTGCAAATGAAATTATTTAGTTTTCTGGTTTAGTTTTCAGATGTTTTGTAGTGGTAGTGAAATAGGAATTGCATTCAATATCATCAGAATGCAAGAAAACACATTTTTTTTTTTACTCTTGAATGCAGGATGACATTCATTTATGCATTCATTTATTGAGTGTCTAATAGGTACCAGACAATTTGCTAGGCTCAGATGATATAATGCTGAAAAAAAAAAAAAACCACAAAACCAGATCCCTGTATTCATGAAGTTTGAAGGAGAAAAGAGATATATATAATGTAGTGAGGAAGGTCAACATTATTCAAATAATCATATTAATGATGTAGAATTACAAATGGTTGCTCTGAATTTAAGGAAAACAGATCTAGGAGCATGAGTAACTAAGAAATGTAACTCAGGCTTGGTGTTATGGGGAAAGATTCCTAAGGGATATGTTTGATACGTGAAGGTTTTTGGCAATAAATGGCGATGGGGAAAGGTACATTTCAAGTGGAGGAAATAGTGTACAAAAGTCTCATAGTGGGAATGGACCAAGTTCAGAGAACCAAATGAAGGTCAGTGTGGCTGGAGAGCAGTTCTTTAGAGGAAGAGAAAAAACATGCAGAGCCCAGACTCTGTGGGCACTTGCAGGATAGGTCAGGGATTTTGGCTTTTATCTTAAGGGTAAATGAGTATATCCTAAAGTTATTAACAAGGACAATGACATCATGATATTTGCATTTAACATGACCATGCAGGCTATTGCATAGGGAATGATTCAAGGGGCCTGTGCATGAATGGGAAAGGCCGGTAAGGATGTGCTTGGGGCAGTTTAGGGGAGATGTGGTGCTGATAGCTTGAACTAGGGTTGTGACAGGAGACTGGAAAGAGACCGATTTTAGGAGATGTAAATCTTGAAGGTAGAACTAACAGAACTCCAGGATAGGTTTAATATGAAAGGTAAGGGAGACAAAGGTGTCTCCTTCATTTCTGGCTTGACTAAATGGGTGAATGAAAATTTGGCAAAGTGTGACTTTATGTGGGGTTTGTATACCATGAGTTGTTTTTGAAATATACATGTGGAGCTGTTAACTAGGCTAATCTGGGGATCAGATGAGAAGCAATGATATAAAGGCTCCCCCTGCTATCCAAAAATACAGCATTCCTATGAAACCTTTCATAAGCCAAAAAGAGCATAAAATGAAGAAGCAATTACCATTAATTTATATGGAAAAATTGTTGAGTGTCCTCAGACCCCCAAAAAAAACCCTCTTAGGCTTTTCTGATACCTTAGGACGTATCTTGCTAACAGATGCACAAAAATAAATCAAGATAAAGCACAGATGCTTACAGACACAGTTCAAAGCCCTGGTGCCTTGGTGCTGAGATGCTGAGTGTAGTTCCCTGGAAAGGAGCTTGGTGGGGCCACGCTCTCTACTCCATGCCCCTGAGGCATGCTGCTTCTGGGCTGATGGCAAAACAAAAGCAGAACTCTGTTTTCTCTTCTCACCTTTTTGTGAAACCAAAAATCCTTTTCAGATTTCTTTGGGATAGTGAAAAGAGGTACTAGTGTAGGTGTTCTGTAAAAGCAAAGTGGTCTAATGTGAACTTTTGAAAAGCAGGAGGTAGCTGTAATTAAAACCATAGATGACGTTGAATGTCTAGCTGGATGGAGAGAGTAGGTAAGTGGCTAAGAATGAGATTTTATAAACTATAATATTTAATGGTGAAGTAAAGGAGTGGGATGAACCCACAAAAGGACTAAGAAGTTTTCACAAATTCTAGAGAAATGGAAGAGAGGGGTGTCTTAAACACCAACTGAACTTCTTGAAACAAAGAAATGTTACTTTGATAGAGTGATAGGAGTAGAAACATGGTTGTGTGAACTATGTTCAGAAATTAGCTAGAATGAGATGCACAACTCTTTCAGAAAATTCAGGAAGTGGAGGAGAGAAATTATCTTAAAACCTGGGTGATTTGAGCATCTTTAAAGATGGAAGTTAATAACTGAGTGGGGAAGTTCAGACAACAATAACTAGCAGGGTTAATTAATTGGTTTAGTTTCTTAAGAAGTCAGATGTATAGAACAGAGTAGACAGGGGGAGAAAGAGCTCTTCTATTGTTACAATAGGGACAAAGATATGTTGGTGAAAATGATAAAGTGAGATATAGTTTAATCCAAGCATAGATTTCTTTTTTTAGACGAGGGTTTAGATTTTATATGATAATAAGTTTATGGCATTTTACAACTTCTCTGGCATATTTAAAGACACAGAGCAGTGGACAGACTCATATGGCTTTTAGTTTAAAGCACTTGTTAAGAAATTTTCTAGAAAATATTCTTTTAGATAGTATTGGGAAAATGCATTCATAACTCAGTATAACCCTCTGCATAATTTTTGTTGTACTTCAGTTCATTAAGTGCCTACCATAGAAGACTACCTTATCAAACTCACCAGTCTCACCAGTGAATTATAATAGCTATGGTTTTATTAGGTGTTATTCATCAAATGTACTCAAAGAGGAGTTCAAGATTTATAAGTATGTTGATAATTGTACTCTCTACGTGTGCTTAAAAATTAGCCATGGTTTAAAGTTTTTTTTTTTTTCATTTTCTTTCAACTTTATTTTAATTAATTATCCTTGATACATTTTGATTGGCATTTATATCTCTGTGTATTTAATGTTGTGTAAGGCTGTATGAGTGAAAAAACAGTGTTTGTTATGATCAAAGGGATCATAATCTTTTTTTGGAGATGTGTACCTATTATGGATTCAGTTGGCAATTGCCCACAAGTTTTGATTAGATCTGTGGAGATTTCCATGCACTATTGAATATTTCTTGATGATTTTTTTTCAGTATATAATGGATTTTCTGATTACTTGCAATGCTAATTTTCACAGGTGAAAAGCAATAAGAATGTTTAAGTGCTGGTCAGCTGTTTTGGTTCTCGGATTCATTTTTCTGGAGTCAGAAGGAAGGCCAACCAAAGAAGCAGGATATGGCGTTCAGTCCTACCAACCTCTGATAAGATTGCGACACAAGGTACAGTCAGCATTCTGAATTTGCTCACAGCACCTAGTAATTATGAACTGAACTACTAGGTGTCTGCTTTATTATTCACTTAGGAGCACTTATTTCATTATATGCCTCCAGAATATAATTTTCGTATAAAAGTGCACATTTTAAAACATGAAATGGTAGTAATTTGGAAATTTATAATTTGGGGAATTAAATATTTCTTGACAAAATATAGAGATGGCTCATTGAAAAAAAAATCATTATAATTTACATTAAGTCATAGATAGACACGAAAATAAGTAAATATGTTAAGACCAAATCAACTAGATAGACTAGTTTCTTTATTCCCATATTAAGTTCAGAACTTTTTAGACTAAAACATTAAGTGTTATTTTTTTTCATTTGCAATAAAGTAAACAAAAAATGATGTCTATACAATCTGGAGATATATAGGTTGGCCAAGAATTAGTATTTATAGAAATCATTAGACATTTTAATTTCATAAAAAATCATAATTTTAAGTTCTTTAATATTGGGGAAATACTTCACTTCCTTATGATAAATATTTTCAGGTATAAAATAAATTGACATTCAGGCATACTATAAATTATATAGATTATGTACTTACATTAAGCTTTAATAATAGAGCAACTTTTTAATAGTAAAGTAACTTTTTATTCAATCAAATTAAAAGTTTATAATACATTTTGATTTTCATAGTAGAAAATAAGACAAAAACTGACATGCTAATTATGGGAAAATATATATTTTAAAATTTCTTATGTTGCTTGTCTTAAAAAAAACAAAAAAAAAACCCTTGAAATAAATATAAGTACAGTTGATCCGTGAACAACATTGGTGTTAGGGATGCTGGCCCCTGCATAGTCGAAAATCCACACATAACTATATTTTTAAAGATTTTATTTATTTGACACAAAGAGTGAAAGAGAGAGAGAGAGAACACAAGCAGGGGGAGTGTCAGGCAGAGGGAGAAGCAGGCTTCCCACTGAGCAGAGAGCCAACATGGTGCTCAATCCCAGGACCCTGGGATCATGACCTGATCTGAAGGCAGATGCTTAAGCGACTGAGCCACCCAGGCACCCCACACATAACTTTTGACCCTTAAATCTTAAATATTAATAGTCTACTGTTGACTGAAGCTTTACTGATAATATAAACAATGAACACATATTTTGTAAATGTGTTATATACTATATTCTCACAATAAAGTAACTGAGAGAAAAGAAAATGTTATTAAAAATTATAAGGAAGAAAAAAATACATTGACAGTACAGTACTGTATTAATTTAAAAAATGTGTATAACTGGACTGATTCAGTTCAGACCTGTGTTGTATACATATATGCATATATTTACATTGTATCCGTATACATTGCATACATGTTTTTGCTGAAATTCTTCCATACTATTATAATGTTTTGATAAAATCGCTCAACTTGGCTGGGAGTTTTATGTGCCAGACCATAGGGTAATCTCTTAAATGTAGTATTTCATTTAATCTCCAAAACAATCTTTAAAGATGTACCTTTTTCATTTGATATATGAAAAATCAAGATTTTTAGAAATGTTAAGAGATTTTAGGAATGTCTACATTTATTGAGTATATTAATTGACTAGATCTATACATGCAGTATAGATTTATTATTTATTATTATTATTTATAGATTTAATAGCCAGAAAATATAAAATAAGTAAAATATGAAAGTATACTTCAGTGTTAAAAATCATTGTTGAAATTTAGTCACATGTAAAAGTAAGTTTCTGGATAAATGCAGCTGGAGAATTGACCTTGTCCCAGTATCATTCAGTTATCATTTGTGTCCTCTACCTCATAAACTAACAATCAGTTTTATCCTAGGCCAAAGCATAGAAATAATAACCCCCTTATGAACACTCTCAAAAGATATTATTACTACAGTATATTGGCTCATTCTGTTACATAGCAGTGAATATGTATTCGGTGCTGTTTGTCTACCCTAAGTCATGTGTCTTGAGGTCAGAGACTGTGCCTTTCTAATCCTTTCATTCCTGGTGCCATGATCATAATAGATATGGTTTAATTGGCTCCGTGGCAGAAAAATGACCGGGAGAATGCATGCCTATGCTGTTTTCATTGTTCTCTTGCTAAATATAATACCAGGGGTTTTTATGTGTCAGTGTACATTTATAAACAAACTGTTTTGGATTAAATCTGGACGTTGAAGATAAATTATTTACCATGCATTTCTGTGAGATTTAGTAAACCTTTAAAGAAAAGAAACAACACTATGAGTTAAGACTACTTGAGAAACACGAATAATCACCCAAAATGATCAAAGTTACCTCCCAATCTTTTCTATCTCTGTGGCTCTTACCTCTAAATAGTTAGAGGTAATATATGATTACTGGTATTTAAAAGCAGGGAAGCAAAATGTAAGAACTAACTTTCAAATGACTTAGGCCAGAGGTAAGATTAAACTATAAAAGTCATTCGTGAGTGTGTGTGTGGAAGCGTGTACTTGACGGTAGTAAAGAAGTACCCTGAGTTGTACACGTCCCTGCCAAAACCTCGCCAAGTACTTTCTGCTCACTAACAACATCCCCACCCAACTGCAGGGAAGTACTTTTATTTCCCCAAGACCTTGATGATTCATCTCATTAGGGCCTTTATTTCTATTTGAATCAATCATTATTTGGGTCCCAGAAATGCCCTGTCATTCTTTTCCCACTGATTTCCGTTTCAGCTAGGCTCACGTGCAAACTTATTGGTGAAGCCTCCCCAGACCATAATTAAAAAAGGAAGTCACAGGCATTTCTTTTCTCCCCTTTTAAAATATATTTTCACCATTTGTCATGGTCATGGGTCACCATGTCCTATTTATTCGTTTTTTGGATGTTCCCTTCCATTATGACGTGAACTACTATTCATCTTGCTATACCATAGCACCTAGAATTGTGGTCGGCACATAGTCAACACTTAATAAATGAATATGGAATGAATGATTCCATCTGCTGACTAGAATAAGGCTGAAATCATATATATATCTGATACAGAATATATTATATAGTTTATTGTAATTAATAATAAATTAATTAGGTATAATTTGTTCTGTTTGTGAGAGTAAAATCAGCAGAGCAATTCTTAATAAAATGTTTATAATAAATTATTTTAATATTATTACATAGATTAATTTCCTATTATTTATTATTTTTTAAACTTAAGTTTCATTTAAATTGCAAAGAATATAAACGTCTATTTCTGTAAGACTTAGGGAATGGATAAGAAGATTTTCTGTTTGGATTAGGCTCCACTGTATTGAATGTATTTATTGCCTAGAAAACAATAAAATAAATCATACATATGATAGATCTTGATATATATTAGCTATTTTCCACATTTTTTCCAGAGAGGTGTCAGTACTTTGAGTTTGAATGAATATATGTTTAGAACCCATGTTTACCAAATATCTGTGTGTCAACTGTAAAATGAATCGTGTCTGGGGAGCAAAAAGTGAAATATGATTTATTTGTCAGATTAGATAGAAATGTTGTAGTTGTAAATATAAATATATATGTACATATTTATATCATTTACAACTATATGTACACACAAATGTGATTGAAAACACATTTGTCTGTGTTGTAAATATGAATAGCATATAAATCTATCATGCTAATTATAGAAATTGTAATTATAGTCCACAGTATGTCTGAAGGAGCTGATCATGTGTTTCAACTGTGTGTTTATCCAACAGACATTTATGGAACATCAAATGTAGGAATTTAGAAGCTTATTCTATATATTAGGTCATTTATTGAATATTCCTATGTAGTAAGTGGCTTTATTGTTATTCCATAGATGAGGAAACTGGAGTTCACAAATGTATAGTAACTTTTTAATGCCACATACCTAGAAAATTAAGAGAAAGGATTTGGGACTTAATGCAAGAGACTAAATAACTTAATGCAGAATACACAATGAGAACTTTTCATAGTAATTTGATCTGTGTGCCATATATTTCCTATTCTCCCCACATTCTGATCACATGGTAGAAAGGCAGGATTTTATGTCCCTTTGCGGTTGGATGGGACTGTGTGTCTAGTTCTGGCCAGTGAGTTAAGAGAAGTGCCACAGGATGCATCTGGGCTGAATATTTGATTACAATTATAAAATGTTCCTGAATTCTCTTTTTCCTCTAGCATTACAAACAGCATCTGTTCAAGGTAGTGGTTGCTTAATCACCCCAAGTTTCTAAATAACCAGGATGAGTAAAACACCCAGGCAATTTTAGGGATTGTCTTGAAATGTGAAATGAGAGAGAGAAAAAAATCAAAACAAAACACTTCTGTTTTAAACCACTGAGATTTGGGAGTTACTTGTTACCTCTGCATGACTGTAGCCTATCCTCACCAATAAAGACAGAACTAGAACTTGCACTCATATCACCTCATCAGAAATCCTGGGCTCCTTTTCTGTGCCATCTTGGCTCCTTGTTTCATTTCCACTCTTTGGATTTTTCTTACTCTCAGAGTTTCTCTACTTCTTTCTTTTCTCTACTACTTGCTGGGTCATAATTTCCATCACAATGTAACTTCCTGTTGCATTTATAACCCTGTAATATGCATGTCCTAATATTCTAGCATATTGTCCTATGCTCTCATTGGTTGGCTTTGAATCCTGTTAGGAACAATACTATACCTTACATCCCTTTTCTTACCTACAGCACTCATCACACTGCTGCATTGTTGGCTGCTGCTGATAATCAAAGTCAGGCCTGAAGGAAGATCTTAGGAGGACAATAGGAAAGTTCTTTGAGTATACCTAGTGGGACCACTTAGAGGCCCTAAAATTCTTAGATCTTTATGTGACCAGAGAATGCTATGTCCAGCTGTATGGTACAAAGTTGCCCCTGCAAACCTAAAGTGATTTATGATTCCTTTACTTTCTAAATCAAAATGTTTGTCTCTGTGAGTAATTACTGTGCAAATGAGCAAAGAGTTGGCATAATTTAATAAGTCCAGAGAGTGTTGCTATGCCCTATAGTGCAGTATAATTCAAAGACATCATTTGTGGGAGATGATTTTTGACTTTTGGTATAAAAGAATGATAGCTGTGGGTTGGTGAAGAGTGGCAGAAGAAAACTCTAGGGAAGGAGACAAACATTAAACAACACATCAAAACCATGACCACTTAGAGTCTGGAAACCTTCAGGCAAACCCAGGAGCATTATTTCCTGACTGAGGAAAAATTGTGCCCTTCTATCTGAAATCTCTGACTGCTTGCAGCATGTTCAAGGGAAGGCCCTTAAAATGTTAATATATTTTGCGGAGGTAAGGAAGCAATTTGGCACATTATCTAAGAGCAAAAATGGTGGCGATGAAGGGAGTGAAGGACTACTGGTCAAATAATTAATTAAATATTAAAGACCATACTAATTAATATATATGTTGATAGATTTATTCCATATACATCATAATGGCTGAATATTATTAATAAATCTCAGATTTTTTTCTTCTACTCAAAGAAATTATGTTTGAAAAATCAGAACATTTTTGAAATTTTATTTCTGAGAAATGAGATTCTAGTATTAACTGAGCTAGTTCCCGGAACCCAGTTTCTACAGGGCAATATAAATAGGACCAGATTCAATCAGCACATACCACAGGAATGTTACATGAGAAGATCTGTGAGTTAAAGGGCACCAACTTTACTGTATGGGCCATAAGCCTGCCTGTTCTTTGCACCCAAGGCAGACCTTATCTTCATCATACTGGACAGTAAGCTTTCCTGCTCCTTGCTGTGAATGGAGATACAGTCTCTGTCTTCTAAGGCTGGAAACACACTTGCTCTTTGCTCTAGAGAGAGACATTATCTCTATGTTTCAAGGCAGTTTTTTAAACAAACATCCTTGAACAGATATTCCAGAGCAAATGGCAGTCAGTGTCTCTGTTCCTGAGGCCTCAGAAGCATTAGGCGCTGTGGAAGATTGTCTCCCGACCCACATGGAGAGGACCGACCACCTTTAACGGGAGGTTAGAGTTGCCATCTAGTTTATCTATCTAAAGCCAAAATTAATGCTGTGTGTATTTCAAAGTTGATTTGAACACCAAGTACATGGTTATAGCTTCATCCTACATCTTACCTGGTTAACTTTGTCCTTTCTGGAACTTTAAGGGGAAAAAAATATTTTGCTCACCTTTGGATGTGTTGCTTGCATGTTTGTTCCTTCAAACCAGGGGAAATTTGATAAACTGGGGGAAATTGGCACACAGTGGACTGAATCATTTTGCCTACCAAAAATAAGTTAACAAAGGGATATTATCTGCCTTCTAAAATTCTCAAGAGGAGGACCTACTACAGAAAATTGGCATTTGATCCCTTCAAGAATGAATTCTCAAAGCAGTACTATTATAGGTGGGTAGGGGTGTAGGGTGGTTTGCAAGAAGTATACTCCCTTACATTCTCTGACTCTACATTAAACTACTGTTGTAAAGTTTTAACAGTAGCTATCACTGGAAAAAATAGAGCTACTTTCCATTGAAGATTTAAAGGTTTGAAATGTTAAAAAATGTGACGTTTGAGTATTCTATTTACATCTATACACAAAGTATAATAAAATACACAAATAAAGTCAAATTTATATAGTGCCTTAAAGCCGAGCTTGTCAGAATTTCAGAGAACTCTACTTATGTATAAACCTTGGGCACACATCATGCTTTCTACCACCCCAGTATGGATTTTCAAGTGACTTGAGTTACAGTGCTTCCTTTTACCCAACGCCATAATTTAAAAAAAAACTATCCTGATAGTTAAAAAACGGCTTTACCTGTTTTTCTGAACATTCATCCGTCTACTGATTAAGAAAAACCAGAATATTAGGACCTAGGTGCTATGAAATAACTTTGTCATTACAGTTCATTTTCTTTAGATTGACTTCCAAAGCCTTCTTATCTTTAGATCTAGTTGTCTTTTCTCACCGTTTCTGTGGAAAGGATGTTAGCTACATCATAATTAGTTTGCTAGGAAAACAAACTATTAACACACCCTCATTATCTGCTAATTAAGCACATTATGCTACCTCCCATTCAAAAAATAAAATATAGGTAGGCTGTTTTTAACAGGGTTCAGTGTGGATATGCTAAACTGTAGACGTAGGATAAAGGGTTGTAAGTTAACAGGTGAATGAAGTGAAAATACATTTATCTAATCATTAATATTAATATATTGCAAGCTAGCATTTTCATTCATTACCTCAATGTGTAAATTAATTATAAGTTGTTTTGTACATCTTTCATTATTAAAATTCTATTGTGAATTCAATTAGCAAAGCTCTGCATTATAAATGATAGATAATATCCTGATTTATAAGCTTGACATTCAGCATGTTTAAACGATAAACACCCTATGGTGTATGAGCCACAATTGAAAAGTGTGGTATTATTTTTAACTAATATTACTTGCTGCTTATTTCGGGCATCAGTTCCCTGTATATGAGCTGAGAGTTAGGTTTTTAGAGCCTTATGATAGTAGAAAATATTCAATCTATTTAAAAAATATATATGTTTATTATATATCATATATTCATTTTATATTGTATATATTGTATATATTTATTTATATATTTAATATATATTAAATGTGTTATATATATGTATATATAAAAATACAGCTAGGAAGGCTGAGGGCCGGGGAGGCAAAGTTCTTAGCTGAAGATCACACAGGTGGGTGTTGCTCAGCTAAGATTAGAATCTGGGTTTCCCATCCTCCAGAACAGTTCTGTTTTCCTTTAACACATTGCCCCCCCAAATTAACATGTTTCTTCAAGTCCAGTTTTTAATCAGCAAAAACATGCATTTACTCATTATTTCAACAAGTATTTCTTAAGTAGCTGCTACACACAAGAGCCTGAACAAAATGATTCAAATTAAGTTCTTAAATACACATGTTGGTTTGCCTGTCATTATTGATGAAGTAAACATCTCAAATGAACTGATTGAAAATACAATAAAAGACTTTATTTAATACCCAGTAAGGGCACCAGTCTTCAGGGACAGCCAGAGAATTTGCTTCATAGAGACTAGTCTACAGAGAAATAAATGGGGTAACTATGAGTATTCGCCAGACGAGGCACTAGAAAAAACATGCTTGGTTAAGATGTTGAACTAGTCACCAGGCTGTCTGAAAGTGATTGTGAATTTATCAGCAGTTGAGTGGGTTAAACAAACAGCCCATTCAGAGACGGGGCTGTCAATCATTATACTAACAATTGGTAGAAATAATGAACAAAAAATATGTCTATTTTGAACATTCAGTCAGAAGTTTGCTTACTTATGCTATAAGAAATACTGGCAATGTGGTTGTTTTCTCCTGAGGTAGGGGCCTCTTTTACTCTTTCTCAATTTTTTTAATAGGCTTTTTCCCCAAAAAAGAATTCCTTTTTTATTTATTTTTGTATTTTGTATTTGGCTGTGGTTGACACATGATGTTATATTAGTTTCAGGTGTACAGCGTAGTGATTCAACAACTCTATATGTTATGCTACGCTCACCACTATTTTTAGAGCAGTTTTAGGTTAACGAGAAAGTCCGAGGGCCCATATTCCCCTTGGCACCACACCTGTACTGACACCACACTATCATCATTCTGCAGGATATTTTCCCAATTAGCTTTATAATCTTTTATAAAGCCCTCACAAAAACCAGTGTTCTGACAATACTGAAACAAATTATTAAATAAATACAACAACATAAAATTTTAAAATATATTATTTGAAATAATTTAAACATTTCTCTTTATTGTGTAAAGGTTTAGAAAATTTTTGAAGGGAATTGTGTATCCCTTATGTTTCTTTTTTCCCAAATTTTGGAATGAAATTTTAAGTGTACAGCAAATTTGAATCAACTTTACAGTGAATATCCATGTAACCAAGACCTAGATAAATATTTTATTATGCTTGGTTCTCACATATATATGTGTTTGTTTGTGTGTATCACCATCCCTCTTTTCATTTATGTATCTATCTTACTTTTTTATTCATTTCAAATTATATTATAGACATTAAACTCTTCTTTCTTAAATACTTTGGTACATATCATTAGAGTTAAATATTTATTTAGAGTTTTTTTTCTTTTGAGATACATTTTATACACAATGGAAAGGCCCAATCTTATACCTTTATTCTTTAAATTTTGAAAAATGTGTACACTTCTCCAATAAACATCAAAATACAATTGTATCGAGATATTGAAAGTCATCACCAACCCGCCTGAAAGTTGCCTCATGCCTCTTCCTTGTTAATCTCTGACCCCCTCATTCACTCTGAACCAACAATGTTCTGATATTATTCACCATAGTATAGTTTTATCTGTTCTAAAATTTCATGTAAATGGATCATGCCATATATGCAGATTTGTGTAACATTTGTTTCACCCAAAATAATGTTATTGATATTCATTTATGCTATTGTTTCTCAAAAGTGCATTCTCCTTTATTGCTGAGTAACATTTTATCATATGAATGTATCACAGAATCTATGAAGTGTCTATGAACATTCTTGTACAAGTATTTTTGGTTATATATTTTCATTTTCCTTGGGTTAATAGTTAGTAGTTATTAGTGGATTGCTGGTTTGTAAGTTAGGTATTTTTCCTTTAAAAAGAAACCATCATGGGGCACCTGGGTGGCTCAGTGGGTCCAGCTCTTGATTTTGGCTCAGGTCATGATCTCAGGGATTGGCCCACCTTGGGCTCTGCACTCAGCAGGGAGTCTGCTTCAGGATTCTTTCTCCCTCTGCCCCTCCCTCTGCATGTTCTCTCACTCTGTCTCAAATAAATAAATAAATCTTTAAAAAGGAAAAAAAAAAGAAACCACCAGAACTTCTTCTAAAGAAGATGTACAATTTTACAAAATTTCCAGCTACTTTACATTTATGCAACTTTTGCTGTTCTGTTCTAAAGAGTGGTATTTATTGTAGTTTTAATATGAATTTTTTTGATGACTGGTGGTCACATTGAGAATTTTTTCATTTGTGTACTGACTATTCATAAATCTTGTTTGTGAAGTGTCCAAAATTTTTTGCCTATTTTTTGTAACATTGTTTTTCTTTTTACTTACTGTCATTGAAGTGCTTTACATTTCCTCAGTGATTCAAAGAATATATAATTATTTTATGGAAATATTTATCACTATAGAATTTTAAATACATGTAGCTACTGTTGGAGTCTTTTTTTTTTAAGATTTTATTTACTTATTTGACAGAGAGATAGACAGAAGAGCACAAGCAGAGGGAATGGCAGAGGGAGAGGGAGAAGCAGGCTCTGCACTGAGCAGGGAGCCTGATGCGGGACTCGATCCCAGGAGCCTGGGATCATGACCTAAGCCGAAGGCAGCCGCTTAATCATCTGAGCCACCCAGGCTCCCACTACTGTTGGAGTTTTTAGTGTGATTTCATTGAAAACAATGTGAAGACAATAAAAGGAGTCTACCTTTGGACAGAATTATAAATGTTTAACTAAACAAAAAATAATAATAATAATCAAAAGCTATAACTCAACACAAATTAGATGTGGCTAAAATAATGCTATATTTTATTACAATGCACCTAAAGATATACACAGATATGTTTTCATATCTATGTATATTTATATATGTATGCATATTTAGGATTATATATATTATATAATTATATATTAGTATATATAATTTAAAATATGTTTATTTCACTCATGTTTCATTGTTAACAAATTTAGGAATTCATCGATTGCAGTTAGTTTATGAGCCACTTAAGTTAATCTGTCACACCCAATTTAAAATCTAAAACAATATTTTCCTAGTATATTATCTCTCTAACTCACTCCTGTGAGATTAACAATATGCAAACCAGAAATGGCAGAATTAACAGTGGCAAGAAGGAATTAAAACTCCAGTTAGGAAAAGAAAGAATAAAAGGACATATAACTACTGTGATGAGAAAATGTCTCTTGCTTTATCACATTATATTAGAGTTTTAACAAGTCTTAAAAATGAAGTGCTATTTCATCTTTGAAGAATAAAAAAGCAAAAGATATTTAATCCTACTGGGTTCTACATTCCTGTCAGTACCATAGGTATGTAGCAAGTGTTAATATAGCTTCAATAATGTATCACTAATTGTATCAATTCTGTTTCATCAAGCGAATATTGCTTTTTTAATTTTTGTATTTATTCTTTAGGTTTATTTTGGGTTTATAGATATTTAAGAAATTTGTATGAATAAATTTTATAACTCTTATTTTTTAACTTTTTATTTAAATTCCAGTTAGTTAACTTACAGTGTACAATGTAGTGATTCAGCAATTCTGTATAACACCAGGTGCTCATCACAAGCGCCCTCCTTAATTCGCATCATCTGTTTAACCCATCCCCCCAGGCCTCCCCTCCAGCAACCCTCAGTTTATTCTCTATAATTAAGAGTCTGTTTCTTGGTATTCCACTCTTTCCCTCCCCCGTTCATTTCTTTTGTTTCTTAAATTCCACATACGAGTGAAATCATATGGTATTTGTCTTTCTATGACTGACTTACTTTGCTTAGCATAATACTCTAGCTCCATCCACATCTTTGCAAATGGCAAGATTTCATTCTTTTTCATGGCTGAGTAATATTCCACTCTCTGTGTGTGTGTGTGTGTGTGTGTGTGTGTGTGTGTGTGTGTGTGTGTGTGTGTGTACACATAGATATATGTTTCTGTTTAAGCAATATTATATTGAAAAAAATTTAAGACTATATAGCTTGTCCACAGAACTTTGAATGGAGAACATGTATTAATCAGGTATTAGAGATACTAAGGGAAAGAGTGTGTAGATATCTATGAGTGATGGTACCAGTTTCCATTCCATTTTATGCTTAGCTTATGGTTACATGGATGTGACCAAGAAATAATACATGAAAATGGAAGGCAAGCAGAAGGTTGAGCAGAAAGCCCTCCTTATTCTACTCCCTCTTCACCTAGGACATTTCTGATTTATTTTTATATATTTTGAGTCACAAAAAGTTTCATTTGGGTAAAATATGCTTGTTGCATAATAAAAATTAAATATTGAAATGGATGGTCTTAATTATCTAGTGATTTTGTGAATTATTGTTTCAAAGGGTTTAGCTAGTTCCAGAACTCAATTATTTTTAAAGATTCATTTATTTATTTGAGAGAGAGAGAGAGAGAGAGAGAGAGAGTGAGAGCAGAGAGGAGAGTCAGGGGGGAGGGAGAGAGAGAATCTCAAGCAGACTCCCTGTTGAGCACAGAACCTGCTGCAGGGCTCAGTCCCATGACCCTGAGATCATGACCTGAGCCGAAATCAAGAGTCAGATGCTTAACTGACTGAGCCTCCCAGGTGCCTCCCAGAACTCAAATTTATCCCCAAAGGATGAAGATGAGCTAATACCAAATATATATTTAATTAATTAAACAATTACTTTTAGAGAAAGAATGTGCAAGTGGTGGGCAGGGAGAGGGAGAGAGAAAATCTTTTTTATTTTTTCTTAAGATTTTATTTATTTATTTGAGAGAGAGCTCAAGAGCAAGAGAGAGAGAGCACGAGCAGGGGGGAGGGGCAAAGGGAGAAGAAAAAGAAGACTCCCCGCTTAGCAGGGAGCCAGATGGAGGACTTGATCCCAGGATCCTGAGATCATGACCTAAGCCAAAGGCAGACTTGAGCCACACAGGTGCCCCGATTGAGAGAGAGAGAGAGAGAGAGAAATTTAACCAGGCTCTGCACTGAGCACAGAGCGTGAGGCAGAGCTTAATCTCCCGATCCTGAGATCAAGACCTGAGCTGAAATCAAGAGTTGGATGCTTAAGCAACTGAACCACCCAGGTGCCCCTGAAACCAAATATATATATATATATATATAAATTAAAGACAACTGGGGCGGGGCGCCTGGGTGGCTCAGTTGGTTAAGCGACTGCCTTCGGCTCAGGTCATGGTCCTGGAGTCCCGGGATCGAGTCCCGCATCAGGCTCCCTGCTCGGCAGGGAGTCTGCTTCTCCCTCTGACCCTCTTCCCTCTCGTGCTCTCTATCTCTCATTCTCTCTCTCAAATAAATAAATAAAATCTTTAAAAAAAAAAAATAAAGACAACTGGGGCACCTGGGTCACTCAGTCAGTTAAGAGTCTGCCTTTGGCTTAGGTCAGGATCCCGACCCTGGGATCGAGCCCTGTGTTGGGCTCTCTGCTTGGAGGGGAGCCTGCTTCTCCCTCTCCCTGCCACTCCCCCTGCTTGTTCTCTCTCTCTGTCAAATAAATAAATAAAATCTTTAAAAAAATAAAAATAAAAATTGAAGGCAACTTTAAAAGTTTTTTTCAGGAGAGAAACAAATATTTTGTAAAACATATTTGCGTGTATCTATATACCCATTACAAAAGCATCACTGAAACTGCAAGTTGAAATGTTATCTTATTTGTCTACAAGTCTAATATCTTCATTTGGCTAGTGAATAATTTAGGTCTTAATTGTTATTGTGTCCAAATAGCTAAAATCTAGTAGTGATAGATTTGGGAATAACACTCTCATCTCCTAATAATAGGGACTCCACTTACTAGGGACATCTTTTCTGATGTATTTGTTTTAAACACTATCATCATAATTATGCACATGCAGTGCCTATGTGTATTATATGTCCAAATATATCTAGGCCAAGCATATTTTTTATAATTCTACTAGATCATCAGCTCCTAAAACTTTCTCTTCAAAGCTTGATGTGCCAAATAACCATGTGTTCTCAAAAAACAAAACAAACAAACAAAAAACCCCCAAAAAACAAACAAAAAAAAAGACAATACCTTTTAGTTCTCCCTGTGGAATCTCAGCCATTGTCTAAGTCCATCATTATAATAAAAAGCAGCCTCTTTAAAACATAAGTAGAATTGGTTTTGTGCTATAGTTCAAACCCTGTTGTTGTGTCTAGTGTCCCTCTTTTTGGAAAACTGTTCCATAAGATCTTATGATTTTTACTTTTGATTGATATAATAAAGTCCCTTATTCACTTCTCAGAAGTCTGTATTCATTGCCCCTGAGAACATTATTTCTGTGAATTGTTCTGCTGAAAATGGATTCTAATGACCAAGTCATTTGGAGAAAACTGCATAGTATGCTTCTGTGGAAATCCACAATGCACAAGAGCATATTAAAGTCTGAGAAATATTCTAAACTTTGCTTAACCTAGAATTTCCCAACTAAATGGACTATAGAAAATTTTGAATACCTTCTGGTATTCTAGGAAACACAATTCGGGGAACTATACTCCAGTGGCTTTAGCATTAATTGCTACTATACATAGCAGACAATTTTGGCTTCTCTTGAAACTAACAATATTAAGGATCTGACTTACTATCATTTTATAGCTATAACAATAAAGTATAATAAATCCATTTTTGCTCTTTTTTATCAGTCTCTATTTCAGGGTATATTTTTTTAGAAAGAGAATGTTCACGTCATAGTTTAAGAGTTATGATACACATATCTTCTCAAATTAATGTTTTTCTTTCCTTTAATTCACATTCTATGTATTAATCACTATTCAAAATCTTGCTATCAGTAATTAGGTTGTATTCTTAAAATAACATATTGAAATACACCAATTTTTATAACTTTAATTGAGGTAACTTAGGTACAGTGAGGTAAGTAGATCATCACTGTACATTTAAATACATTTTTGCATATGTACACATTTGCAGGGCGGCCACTGAGATTATGATACAATATATTTCTTGCAATCCAGGAGGTTCCTTTTGTCAAGTCTAATCAAAGCCATCTCCTGAAGTTAACCACTATTCTAGACTTTTGCCATAAATTAGTTTTGCTTTTGAACTCTACATATAAATGGGATCCTGCTACAGGTATTCTTTCATGTATGACTTTTTGTTTGTTTATTTTGCTAAACACCATGTGATATTTATCCACGTTGATGAATGTAATGGAAGCCTATTGTTTTTAGTACTCTATAGTGCCTGGTTACACAAAATTCACAGTTTGTTATGCATTCTATTATTGATGGATATTTGAGCTGTCCTAGCTTGGGACTAATCTGACATTCTTACATATACCTTTAGTTAGACATACGCATTTATTCCTCTTGAACTGTAATTGTAAGATCATGGGGTTGGCATATATTTAGCTTTAATAAATAACGCCAAAGAGTTTTCCAAAGTGTTTGTGCCAACATATTTATTTTGTAAAATATTTCAGAATGACATAGTAATTATTTTAATTCTAGATCTTTCTTTTGTCTACCTAGATGGAAAAAATGAGAGGTGAGCAGATGTTATATCATTGTTGCTGCTGACTAATGGTTGAGCAAAAACAATTACAGGATGATCAAGCGACTGAATATTCAGCTTTCAAGAAAAAAATACTAAAATTGAGGCTCCAAAATTTCTTATTAAGTCCATTTTTGGAAGTTTAATACAATGTGAATTAGTATGCAATGTCTGACTCAGAAAAAGACTCATTCTTCCATTGCGAATTTACCCTAATTATAAACAAATCACAGAATTATAAGTTTAAATTCTTCTTAAAGTTATTTTCCCTTCTTGAAATGTGAGGAAACTTAACAATTGTAAATTTAGGTTTCTTACAGCTTTTGTACATAATATAAACACCAAAGTTCCTATTATCTATTTATTTAATATAAAATAATATCTCAGGTACGGCATTTTATATTTTTACTCTTTAAAATAAGGCACTTCAAGCAGTTTCCATCAACATTTTATTTTTGTAGTGCTTGCTGATAATTAGTAAAACAGGATTTTATTATAGAAAACTTTCTATCTCTGAAAAGAATATTTACCACTGGAAAGCATAATACTTTATACATGAAAAGTTTGGAATTTTTCAACATACATTTGACCTGTTACCTACTAGTCCTTTGGCTAGTCTAAATTTTCTTGAAGTGAGAATCAGCTAAGAATCTGAGAATAGTAAAGCATTACAAAATCAACAAATACAAAAGCAGGAAAAAAAACAAAACAAAACACTGCCATACTTTGGAGGTTTCCATTTGTGTGACCGGAGCACCAAAGTCTTGTTACTGGCAGGGTTTCCCACCTGCACTTTTAGTTCGATTCAACATTGAATGCCCCTTGATATTTATTTCCTGAACATCTTATTTTCTCATAATCTTATTGTTATTAATTATGAGACTCACTGAACCTAGCTTATTGAAATTACCTAAGCTTATAACATATAAGCCCTATACTGCTGGGAGACATAGGCTCAGCTATCTTTTGAATTATGTGCCAACCGATAGAACTAGTTAGTTTCTAAATGAAGATAATGTAGCTTATTTCTTTTTAACTTGTCAAAATTTAGGAAAATGACTGTCAATTCAGGCTGATACAATGAAAATACCATAGACTGAGTTGCGTCAATGACATTGATTTATCACAATTCTGAAGGCTGGAAAGTCAAACATCAAAGTGCCAGTAAATCTGGTGTCTGGTGTCTTACTGGTTCATAGACAACAGTCTTCTTATTATATCACCCCATGGCCAAGAGAGAGATCGAGGAAGCAAAGTCTCTCATATTTCTTCTAATAAGAGATCCAATCCCATTTTGAGGGCTCCATCTTCATGACCTAATTACCACCCATATCCTGCACCTCCAAATACCATTAAATTGGGAATTAGGCATCAACATATGGGTTTGGGGGGAGGGACACAGATATCAGTCCCTAGCAATGATCTGAAAATTAGTGCCATTGTTGTGTTCTTACTGTTATCAGGAGCGTAAACCATGTGAAATGAAAATCTGGCAACAGAAGATCATCTGTTGTGAATTTTACCTGTTACCAGTTTAAAATGATAATAGATTCTACTGACTCTTAACAAAAAACTTGTATTTAGTATTCTTATGATGAAACATTACACAAACCTGAGAATAAGACTGTGTATTTCTGTCAAATTTGTTTCTTTTTAACAATCTAAGAATATTTCAAGAAAGCAATTATAAGTATAGACTGATTCTAAGGGTCTTTAAAGCAGTGGTTATCAATCTCGACTGCATATTAGAATCACCCAGGAGCATATAAACATGCAGATGTCTGGTCCATTCCCTTAGGAAATTAAATCAGAGCTTCTGGGATTAGGTCTCAGACATGGATGTTTATAAAGTTTCCTGGATGATTCTAAAGTGCAGTCAGGGCACACAATCACTGCTAATGGCTAGAATTCTGTATCAAAGTGTTAAATGTCAAAAAGCCATAAGACTATTCATTTGTGTTTAAAAAGTAATATTAAGTATTTTTAAAACTTAGAAATATTGAAAATTCTATATGTATTATAAGATTTTATGTTCTTTCTCCATATATTCGTATTATATATCATATAAAATATACATGAGATGTATAAGATATATGTCTCATAAGAGTATATGAAGAGAGAATATAGAATTCTTATACAATAAGAATATATGAGAAGAAAAGAATATATGGAAAAAGGATATAAAATTGTACAGTACATATAGAATTTTCAGTATTTCTAAATTTAAAAAAATATACATTATATTCACATAAATAATGCATATATATACTAAATATGCATATTTGTATATAACCACTAAAGAAAAGTGCTTTTATATAAAAGGAAACCCACTTTGGTGAAAATTTTGTACTGCTTGTGAATTTTCTTAGTGCTGTAGCTGTTGGAGGACCAAAGAAATAATGCAACAATATTAAGCAGATAGAATATTCATGTGTGATGTGTGAAGTGGGAAGTTGACCATAATATGTCTATGACATTAGCAGAGGAAAATCAAATCTATAATCTGTCAAGCCATAAACAAGGTCTGGAAGAATGAACCCTAAACAAGGAATAACAGAACTTCCAGAGGGAATGTTTGGATCATCCCTTTAATTAACATCCATTTAATTGCCAGGCTGGCTGGGGAAAAATGCTTAGAGACTTTTAATGGCAACTTATGGTGAAAGAAATCCCAGAAGGAGCTAACCCCCTTGTTTAAGATAAGTTGGTTCTGTTTGTAATTACGAAAGTAGATCTGGTTTAATTCACAACTGATAGCACTCGAATATTATGAACCACATGCCTATCTAAGGCTTAGATATTTAAAATCTTCCAATATTAATATGCTCTTACTTAAGTATGTATTAGTGCAGAGATCTGAACAGTATATAGTACTTACACCTTCAAGCAGATAATGTATCACCCCAAGATCTTGAGGTAACTTCAGTGTGCAATGCAAGTTTCATGGGATGATCATTCAACCTGGTTTCGAAGGGTGGCATAAGTGAAGAAACAGTGAAGTGAAGAAAAGTGAAGAGCTAAGAAGAAACTTAGCTCAAACTTGAAAGAAAAAATGTTGGTGTTACTTTGTAAAAAGAAGGGATGAAAGTGTTCTAAGCAGGAGGAAAGGTATATCCATTCAAAAACTCTGAGAATGAGTTCAGCGTTTTCAAAAATTAAGGTGTTTGACGTAGGGAAATGACTCAGTTAAAAAGGTAAGGAGCAGAGAGGTGGAGGACAATACTATATAAGCAGTAGTAAAACTTTTGAATTTTATTGTAGGATTGACAAGGAGCCAATGGAAAAGCTTTAAGAAAGAATAACAAAGTTAGTAATTTTATATACCTTACAGGTTAAAAATATTTTGCTAATTTTTAGGGTAACATAATTTTGTAAAGAACCTATTTCTTTTAAGATTTTATTTATTTATTTTGAGAGAGAGAAGGAGAGAGAGAGAGAGTACATGAGAGGGGGGAGGGTCAGAGGGAGAAGCAGACTCCCTGCTGAGCAGGGAGTCCGATGTGGGACTCGATCCTGGGACTCCAGGATCATGACCTGAGCCGAAGGCAGTCGCTTAACCAACTGAGCCACCCAGGTGCCCGGAGAACCTAATTTTTTTTGTCATGCTTCAGTGAATCATACTTTGGAAAGGCTAGCCATTCTGCACAATAATCTGGGACTCAAACAGCAATTGTGTAGATAGTAGTTTAACGTGCTTGACAATTGGCAGTAATGTTACAAATCTGCTTCCTTAAAAAAGTTCAGAATCAATCCAGTCAACATCTCTTAGGAACTTGTTAGATATATGAATTCTCAGATCCCACCCAGATCTGCTAAATCAGCCTTCCTGGTAATTCTGACTCATGATAAAATTTGAGAACTATTGCCTAAAGGGAAAAGCACAAGTCAAAATGTTGCAGTTTTCTTCACATGAGGATTTTAACATAACAAGGTAATTCCCTTTCCCCAACGAAATAAGTAACAATTTCTAATAAGTATCTAAGAAATTAAATCGTAATTGTTCTTTCTCTTAACATAAGGTAGTTGACTTACATTATATTATAGTCTTTTGGATATGTTAAAAATCATCCAGTTTACCAGATGATTGTCGTTTTCTAGATTGAATACTCTCAAACATGCCAGTTAAATAGTCATTCTGCTTGTACTTACTTTCAGTAACTTGCTACCATCTATAAGTGGGTGAAACTCCTCATTGCAGCTTTGAGAATATGCTATTTTGAACTAAAATACCTCCTTTTAGCTTTCAATTCAGCGGTGCTAATTTAACTCTGCAGATTTTTCATAAAGTATCTAATATCCTTTCCACAGAGAAGCCCTTGAAATATTTGAACATGGCTGTCGTATCCCCTGAAATGCTTTATTCCTCGAGCTAAAAAATCTCTTGTTCTGTTAACCATTTTTCATATGACTTTGGCTTCAAATTCCTCTGTGTTCTTAACTCTGCTGATTGGAGTTCATTTTTCCCTTCCCTGGAAAATGTGGAGCCTGGAATAAAACTCAGTTCTCTAGGTGTTATCTTCTTCTAACTAAACTCAAACTTAGTTCTGGATATGACATCTGTATCAAAGTACAGAGTTATTAATAATGAATTAGTTGTTTCTTTTCCTTTTTTTTTTCCATCTTATTAAAGGCCATCCAAATTAGGTACTCCAGAATCAACAATCCAACATCTAATTTGTGTTTTTGTTTTTCTGTAGTTTTTGTTTAAGGGGGAGATGTTTTTTCTACCATGTTAAGTCAGTCTGTTTCATTATGAATTTGGTAGACTCTGTATATTGAGAATTAAGCCAGTACCTTACCTTTATTTTTGTTAAAGACCAAAAATCTTATTTTATACATTTTCCTATTTTCATTCATTTTATTCTCAAATCAGTATAGCATTTTGTATATACCTAAGACAATTACTACAATTTAGAAAATGTTGATTCAACTGTTGATGTTGAAAATGTGAATAATTATTCAAGTAAATGCAAGGACTGAGCTGTTCTAGAATCAACCTATGTAATTCAGCATTCCATAATGAAATTATAAAATGTATTCATTATTTTACAGAAAGGGACGTCTATTCTATATGTTCTTGTGAGAAGGGGAAATAAAGGGAAAATTTAAAAAAATTAGTATATGGTGACTTTTACTTAACTCATTCTGCTTCCTATAGAGCCTCAGCTTCTGGGTGTCCAAAGTGTCCTTCAATAATTGCTTTAAAACATTGTTTGAAACTAAATTTAAACTTTTCTTTCTGTGATTTGATAAATCTGTGTTTTGTTTTGTTTTGTTTTGTTTTTGGAGGGGAGGGAATGGAAAGGATGGGATTCATTTAGACCATGAAGTTTGAACGTGACTGAAATAGGAATATTTAGTTTTTATAATACCTTGACTATTCCCGGGCTTTTATCTTTTATGAATATTTTTCTAAGATTTCATTCTCCTGATTGAACACAAAATGAAGCAAAAGCAAATTGAAGGTGCTTTCTTTCTGCATGGTGATCATGACAAAACAACAGACCTGTTATTTGCTTGGTTTTCCCCAAATACAAGCCAAATTATAAACCAACAAATAGCCAAATGGATTTTTCTCAACTTAACTTTGATTAATTGGAGTAATCTTAAATAAGCCACTATAAGAAATTATCACTTAAGTGTTTCATTTGGGCAGAATTTGAATTGCTTTTAAAATACTCTTATTCAAAGAGAATGAAATTTTGGTTTATTTCCTCTGAGCAGAAGTAAGGTAGTCATGATGGTGAAGAACATGAGAATCTGGAGAACGTTCTAAAACCTCTGAATGCTGCATTTTAGTTTTTTTAAGATTTTTTAAATTTATTTGACAGACAGAGAGAGACAGTGAGAGGGGGAACACAAGCAGGGGGAGGGGCAGAGGGAGAAGCAGCCCCCCCGCGGAGCGGGGAGCCCGATGCGGGGCTCGACCCCAGGACCCCGGGATTGTGACCCAAATTGAAGGCAGATGCTCAACCAGCTGAGCCACCTTGGCACCCCAGAATGCTGAATTTTATATACTCACACTAGTACATTTCTTCACAGATTTACTCAGATTTAGAGCATGAGTAAATTAAGTCTTTATAGATACAAATGAAAGAAATTTTCTATCAGAAACAAGTTATGTTAAAATATCCAAAGAACAGTTATCTTAATAATTCACAGAATAATCTGTAATGCTAAAGTATTATTTACATCTTTGTATTTAACCAAATATTCAGATATACTTTATTCCATTTTCTTAAATTATAAAACATTGTTGAAATATTAACTTAATCTTTTAGAATCTTAAATTATGTTATTATTTTCTTAAATGGAAGTGTTTGTTGAATACATAGGAATGAAGTTTGAGGTCTTTGAAAAAAGATAAAAATCTACAGCTCTCAGACCAAGAAACATTTTGAAAGACATAGAGAAACCAAAAGGGGAAAAATAAATCCCCTAGGCAAAAGACATTTGGAATAAACCACAAAAATGGCCACAAATTCAGCATTTAAAAAGTAATAAAAAAGGAATTACATTTTAGATAGTGTCAGTTTTCAAAAGCATCCCACAGAGATATAAGCTCTAATGCTTAAAAAATAAATATATAATAGCATCCCACATAGTCAGTTTGCCAGAACTGAAAGTTTTACAAATATTCTATATATTGTTAGTGGAATATTTGGTCAGGACGTAATTGAGTAAACAACATCCATTATCAAAATTGAAGCTGGAGAAAGAAGAGCAAAAATAAATTTGGGGCTATTTAAGAAGAAGGAGAGTGGAGAAGGAGAAAGAGAGACTATAAAAGCAAAGGCAACAATATAGGAGGTGGAATGATGTAAAGGAGAAAAAAAATTGGAGTATGTTCCCCCTAATCTATGTTATGGTAGTTTAGGGGTTAGCCTGGTGCCTTGTGAAATTAGACACATGAAACACACATTTTGATATTGATTGAGTAAAGAACACATTAAATTTATTAAATATTAAGGGAAAGGGGGAAAAGAATATTAAGTATTGCATGCTTACAATGACATTGCCCTGAAGCTAGTAACAGATTCAATTTCAGAGACCACCTGCTTAACATGCTGTAAATTTTTTTTTCAAAACACGGATTACATTTACACTTTTTGTTACTTTGCTTCAGGAGCCCCTATTTAGTGGAAATACGATAGTTTGTGATGTAAATTAAGTTGTGAAATTTTGTAGAACAAGATCATATTGCATATGAGTTGGATATCTCAAAGGTATCCCAGCCAAAGTCCTGTATTTTAGTGTCCAGGAGACTGAATTCTTAGAAGCAGAATAAACCATCACCCAGTGATCATTCAGTGGCAGGACCACCAGGAGCAGGCGGGAATTCTGGCTAACGATAATAAATGCTTACATTGAATATATATGTCTGTATATATATTTGAATATATATGTATTGGAATATATATTTGAATATATATATATACACACACACACACATATGCAGATTATATATTACTCTGGCTAATATAATTATAAGAAAATAAGAAAAATCTGGTTGATTTTTGTTGAGAAATTAAGACCAGTATATTTTTCTAAAATTTCCTTATATTTAACCTGAAAATAATCTATTTTTATTATTTATTCTAAGTGACAGCAATTTTTAAATATTTATTGGATATTTGAATTTTCTTCGCTACTTTTCACTGTAGGTATTTTAACTTTTATTAGTGTATAGAAATTACTGCTATAGCAAAGACATTAATCCTTTAGCCCTATTTCTTACAGAAATTTTTCCAATCTGTTAAATAGCTTCAAAGGCTTTTAGTGAATAGTATTTTTAGTGATGAAAGTTCAAAATATTGATTGTTCATATTAAATTCCTTTATGTTTTAAAAATATTTTGTCCTATTTACATAGGAATGATTCCCAATATTTCAGTCCTTATGACAACTGTTATTTGTTAGGAGGTTTTTGTTTTATTTTTTCCTATGCTGAGTCAAGCATTATTCTATAATATTTATCCTAGAATTAATATGATTTTATAATTTGCATTTGCATTTGAAAGTGTAAATCGTTCTGACTGGATACCTGCCTCTGATCTGCTTCATTAGCAGAGGGCCCTCCCCAGTGGCCCTTTGAACTCCTAGTCACTGTGATCCATTATATTGTGTGAGTTGTGATCTACCCTAGTGGACATTTTACTTGTTAAGAACATTTTGGTGCCACTGACCCAGGAAAACTCTGGTTTGGTATATACTCCAACGTGTTAGTCCTTGAGATGCTGGTATTGCATGAGAAGTGATTACATACTCATCTTTAAGAAATTAGAATGCTTCTTACAGGGAAGATTATTTAGAGGGCAGGCATAAAGGTACTCACTAAATTAATTTTCCAGCTTAATCTAATGTTATATTTCAATCTTGGAATTTCAGTTCTTATTTTGGAAAAAAAATAAGTCCCGTGGACACAATTTGTACAGACTAATATTGTCTAAAGCAACAAGGATTATATATGCTGAGTTGAAGCAATGCTTTTAAATTTTGGCAATTTAAACACCCTTGGGTTCTTTCAGTCAATTTTTTTTAGGAATCGCCAGGTAAAAAAATTGTGCTCTAGATGTCCCTGTATTTAATCCACTGCATAAAGTTTGTTAAATTCACATTAAGAACTTCAATAACAGAACACGTTAGCGAATTTGAAAGCACGGGGGATTTTGTTCAGATTCAATTTCAAATTATTGATACTCAAATTAAACTAAAAAGTAATAATATAGAATATGTGCTGCCGAGGCGAGCACTAAAAAGTAATAATATAGAAACAAGATAATGAAATGAACCATATAACACAAGCAAGTAGTAAAACTTTGAGAAATTGATTGTTTTATAATTAACTTAAAGGAAAATGCCAATCTATGATACATTTATAAAGAGTATGCTTTCTAACACTTTATAAAATGTCTAGAACAAACCTCTCCTGTAGAATTTTCCAGATTGGTGCTTTTACTTCAGCACCTACAGAGTAATGAACAGCAGATTCTCCCTCAGATACCCCTCTTTTATTTGTCAATATACAGTTTTGTGCACAGAGGGAAAATACCTCTTTAAAACCCTCTAGCAATCCGGGGAAAAAATAAAAATAAAAAAATAAAACCCTCCAGCAATCAGCTTATGCCCTGAAGCATGAGATTTAATTATTCTTGTCGATTTTAGGACACGCATTAAATATATTAAGTCAGAATAAATCCTTATACAATTCACCATAGCAAAATATAATGAAAAATATAAGTAAAATTATCTTTAAAAGGGATTGAAATAAATCATATCTGAAGGGGCACGGGGAACCTGACACACATAGATAATCTCAATACTATGTTGTCTGAAGAGATTGTTGCTCAGTTAGTGAGAAATAAAACAGATTATGGAGGTCCATGTGGAGGAGCAAAAAATAAAAAGATTCTAGGATTCTAGGAAGAAGGGTAGATTTTTTTCCTGACTGCAATTTGTATCATTTTACTTTTGGAATAAGTTCTGACACCTGTAAGAATATACACACTGCCTTTTCCGTCAACTAACATCATCTCTTGTCTGCTATATTCCCTTACTTGTTGTTTTCCTGATACTCTTATCTCTTCAACTAGTGTAATGTGTTCCTAAAGCTGACAATTTCTTGTTCCTCCAAACATATAGTAGTAGCATTACATCAAATCCAAAGTACACTTCATTATCTTAAAATTTCTTCCCAATTTTATTATACTGCATATTCTTATTGGGTAATTTTTTCTTCTATTCTTTCATTTTTCTTAAATGGATTTAACCCACCTAAACCCTGCTCCAATTTTCATTTATATAATTTTTCTCTTTGGAAATTTAAGTGCTTTGAGGTTGCCCTACTTTTGTCCTGCAGAATTCACTGATTAAAGGGTGGGGTACCTGGGTGGCTCAATCAGTTAAGCATTGGACCCTTGGTTTCCCTAAGGTCATGACCTCCGGGTCATGGAATTGAGCCCCAAGTCAGGCTTAGCACTCGGTGCAGAGTCTGCTTCGGATTCTTTCTCCATTTCCCTCTACCCCTCTCTACTTGCTCTCTCTCTCTCTCAAATAAATAAATAAATATTTTTTTAAAAGGTAATTTCACCATATCCAGATATTTATACATGCAAGTTTAGGAGCAAATAAACATGAATACATCCTTATTATATTTTCATTGAATTTTTTAAAAGAAAAAACTTTTGCACACATAGAATAGTACAGAGAAGTATGTAATAGAAACTCACATGCTCATAACCATATAAAAAGACATTAACGTTTTTCCAGGTTGCTTTCATATTTCTGTTTATAACAAAAAAACCCATATATACCATATATACCCTCTCTCCACTCCCCTCCCCTCTCTTCTTCTTCTCCAGAAGTTCTTTTCCCTATAGTGTAATGTAACTGATTATCTTACAACACAAGTTCATATACGCAGGAGACACAGTGAGGAGTATTTTAGTCATGGAAGGCATCTTGAGATGCTGTTCATTGCACTAATTCAGTCATACTCTCAACTTAGTATATGCTCTTGCCTTAAAGCTGAATTAGAAAGTTAACCACCTTATGTAAAATCATAGAAGAAAGGTAGATTAATATGAAAAAACATTGGTTGATATTTATAGGAGGCACAGAATAGAGTAAGGCAGAAAATACAGGTAGTTTCTACAGTCTATAATTTTCAGCCGATCACAATCATGGTTGGTGTTTATAACAACCTTCCTTTGTTAACTATTTCATGTTTTCTGGATCCCTCGATGATACTTCAGCCATTAGAGTCCTGTTGTTATTGTTTTCTCCAGTAAGCTGGGCTCTAACTTCTTTTCTGAAGGTCCCAAGTCTTAAGTGATTTTTTTTTTCTATATTAGGTTGCTATAGCCTTCGTTCAATATTTGGCAATGCATGTGAAAATATTATGAGTTAGTCCAAAGGACCTTCTGAGTTTCAGACACGTGTTTTGTGCCTGCAACCCTGTTCCCTTGATAATCATAATCAATCTCCCTATTTTCTTGTTTCAATTGCATGAAGATATACAGTTGTCAGGTAGCAATTTAAACATCCAATTCAATGGAAGAATTTTTTATGCCTTAGTGAGAGCATTTCTCCCTTGAATACTAAAATAACACAACTCAAAGTTAGAAAAGGAGTGAACTAAAATTTGAGAATACATTATTAAGTATAATAGTAAGAAATGCTTCTCCCACTTTTATTCCTTTGTTCCCTGGTATTCTGATACATGAGAGAACAGCATCATATATTGGTTATCAGTTGAAATATCCATTTCATCTTGAACTATTAATTCACAATCAATTGTTTCCTCCTGGCTGGTAACATAACTAAGTACTGAATAAAATAAACCATTGAACTAATCTGTAAAACTAGGTGCTTCTGCATATTAGGATTCATGGTAAGGTCAGTGAATTTAATAGTTACGGTAATCACTTCTCTTACACGAAAATTAGTTATTTGGTCCAAAAGTAATATTATGCTATATATAGCAGTAAATAAGGCATTTGGTGAATCTAAAGAAGGTGACAACTTCAGAACTATTGCTGACAGGAAAGTTAAATCTATAGCCAGATTACTGTCTATTCCAGTAGACACTGGAAAATATCTACGAACTTCATGATGAAATCTGACCAATGTAATCAACCTACCCCAGGTAATTAGCTGGTTCATCTAGATACAGATGACATATTAGAGACTTAAAAGTCAATTTCTGCTTTGGCATAACCACAGTACTTTTCAAGGGTGCTGGTGATCAGTTCAGTGCCTTTATAAAGATTTCACACTCTGGTCTTAAGGGGAAATCATTACAGAGCCTGATTATGTACTTTAAGATAAGTCTATTCTAACTTTACTACACTTTGAGTGTTTTTTTAGTGTTTTGGACTATATCAAAAAAACTTAGGACTTTTGACATTATTTAATATAGGGCACTGATGAGTGTTTAGTTTGGTCAATAAATCAAGCAAGAGAATCAACTGTCATAGTCTGAAACTAGTCTAATAAATCCGAAACTTTCATAATTATACTCACATTGATAAATGTGGCCTAATCTAGTTATTTTCTTTCCTATGTAGGCCATCGTTCTTAGAATTCATCTCCACATGTGCCATCCAGGTTTTTGCTGGTATAAGTTATCAACACCTTACAATTATTTTTATGTGTTAGTTACTTCCTCCTTAGTCAGATTTTGTTATTTTTCCCTCTGGGGCATATGGATCTGACCCTCAGAGAGAGGAAGGGGGTAGGAAAGTTTTGGTTTGTCATTGTAAGATAACTATTACAAGTGAGGTTACTATAATGTCTTTAAATGTCTCTGGAGTAGTTTGATTCGACTTATGGCTAGAGTTGATTTTGCTGGCAATGGATGTACTATAGTGTATTTCTGGAACTATCCATTTGGGTCCGTTCTAAATTTCAGAGACCTACTTCCACCCAATTGTCACATTGAACTCTTGTATAAGAGGCATGCCTGAGATCCTCATGGGAATGACAGCTGGATGGTGAAATGCTAATTCTGGTCACCTCGACTGTATTTATCACTCAGTGTCACCCCATTGCTTTCTGGCAGCCGCAGCATCAGGAAGGTGGCTTCTACCACAGCGGTTGCGTTCCAGACCTCATGCAAGTGCATCTGATTGGAAGAACCCAATTCACATTCGAACCTTCATGGGAAAGCAAGTTTGGGAACTATAAATATAACATTTCCCATCTATCTAACCAACAGTATGGATAGGAGGTTGGAAGATCAAGAGGCTGTGATACAACCTGTGGGAAACATCCCTCTGGAAATCTTTTGCTTTTTATTCTATTTGGCACCTTAGCAATATCTAGCCAGGGCCAAATTTTATGTTAATATCTTACTCTGGGTGTTTCTCTGGCACAGATAGTGCATATTTAAAACCTACCCTGGTGGGTTTATAATTGTTATTATGTGTTTTCAGAGATTTCCTCAATCCCCTAGAAATCAGAGACAGTTGCCTTGGTTTCTTCATGCTCCAATGGAGATGTACATATATACATATTTTTTTCCTAGTTCAGACTTTCATTAATGATACAGCCCACTGAAGGTGTAGATTTTTTGCAATCATCACAAATATGAACCAGTATTTGGAAGCCCAAAGCTTTATCTCCTGCTTCATATGGGCAATATATTTCAGGCCCCAGAATTGCTGTACCAGCAGTTTATGGAATGTGCAGTATTCATCTTGACTCTTGCAAATTGATTTTCATTTCCTATTTGTTTCTAGTATATTTTGTTTCTCTCCTTCTTTCTTGAAAGCTCAGATAGGCATTTAAATAAGATTTGTTGTGTTTTTTTTTTTTTTTTCCAGAATGTCTAGGTGTTCTTGGAAGGACTATGCGTGTGTGTGTGTGTTTGTAACAGATTACTGAAGCTAGGAGCCAAATTACCTTTATTGTAATCATTTTATCCCATTTAGCATTGCCTGGTAAATTTCTTTCATTATATATGTGTGTGTGTGTGTATATATATATATATATATATATAGAGAGAGAGAGAGAGAGAGAGAGATTCCATTTTTGTCTGACGGGAAATTGGTAGTTTTCTCTGTAGATCGCTCCTAAAAATGTTTTCTTAATTTTATTACTAGATTACTTGATGTCAATTTCCAGTAACAAACAACTTTCTTGATCAGCTTTGGACCATTTTTCTCATACATATGGGGCAAATCTAGGGAAGGCAGTGATGCAAGCTCTAAAACATCTTACTTGGAACATGAATTCCTTGGAAATGTTCTGCTGAAATAATTTCCCATATACCTAAAGGTGAAAATAATGGCTTCCTTTTATTATTAATAAATTTTGTTGATCTCTGATGCTGGTTATTTTGCCATAATTAAAAAGTTGAAGGAAGAAAATATAGGGGATTTGCTTATAGAAAGTTTATATAATGGTAAGATTCTGATTCCAATAATTATATAGTTGGTGCACAGTAGGAGGAACAATTCAGTCATATTTTATGGAATTTAATATATTAATAATTAAGGTAATATCTATATATTAATGTTAATTCAAAAGATATTCATTAACCCTTGGTACATGGTACTACTGGTATTTCATATGAAATTTATACTCTTTACTGACAAAATCCTTTGGTTATAGTTATAAAGTCCATATGGATAAAATTAGAAAGGAATAAAAAATTCAAATTAAAAATAAAACATAGTAAGCTTTGCTAAGAATGCCATCATTTAAATGATAAATACTCAAAGGAAACTGCACAACCATGATTATGAAAAATAATAAATATAACTGACAGAAAAGTGATTTTAAAATCTCCTTAGGAAAGGAAGAATGATAAATCTATAAATTACTAAATGGTGAGCAAAATACTTGTGTTTGGGGAATTACTTGAAGTCACTAAAGGCATAACTTAGAATCACCTAAAATTGGAAAATAGCTGTGTGTAACCCAGCTGACTTTGTGAAGGGCTAATTGTACCGAACTAATTTAATTTCCTTTTATAATCGAATAAGAGTTTTCAGAAGCAAGGGACAACTGAAAGACTTAGAAATGCAAGTAAAAAAGGTAGATTTCAGCAGATAAGACTTCTCACTGACAAGCTGAAATTTATAAAATGCATCATGTTTATTTCTTAAATGTATTGGCTCAAGAATCTCAGAATTCCCTAGAGATAGCTGTATTGCTTTGCCAAAACTAGAAAACACTACAAACATTGCCTGATCTATCCTATCTTATTTCTGAAGGGGAGGAGTACAGCAAGAATATTCAATTTTACATAAGGGATAGCGGAATAAGTAGAGTATTTTATTTAAAACCATTAATTTCCCTACAAATTTGCCCCCTTGCATATTACCATGACAAAAATTAATTCACCAAAGTAAACCATAATACAACAAATATTTATTTTTTATACTTGCTATTATGTCAAATATTTTCCATATACTTTTTAATCATAAACATATTTTCGAAATACAGCCACTTAGGTCCTATGCTTTGCTGCTTCTTGGGATATTTCTTGATGTAAAATTTTTCTATTTTTGCAAAGAGTAAAGATATATCACAAATATATCACAGTTTGCCTTTATATATGTAGCTTCACTGCGATGTTTGCAACTTAATCAATCAGACAGTTTCTGAAAAGAAGCAAAGAAACAAGAAAAATGAGTTTCCTAAACTGGTCAGTGTTAAAGAAGTTATTCTTTTTTAAATCAATGTAACATTATTATATTTAATTTATACCCATAAAACACACACACACACGATAGTATAATAATGAACAATAATTTATTAATAACATGCATTTTTACATTCAGTATGAGGGTTCTCTAGGGAAATAGAATCACTAGGCTGTATATTTTGAAAGAGATTTATTACAAGGGATTGGCTCACATGATTTGGAGGCTGCTAAGTCCTAAGTCTGCAGGATGAGTCAGTGAGTTAAACACTTAGCAGAGCTGGTGGTATAGTTTAGAGTCTGAAGGCTCAAGAACCCAAAGAACTGAGGGTATAGTTCCAGTGCAAATGTTAGTTAGCAGACTCGAGAACCAGGGAGAATCAATGTTTCAGTTCCAGTCCGAAGGCAAGAAAGCCAATGTCCCAGATGTAAGGGAATCATGCAGGAGAAATTCTCTTTTTTTTGGGGAGGGTGGGCCCTTTTGTTCTATATAGGCCTTCAACTGATTGTATAAAGCCCACCCACCTTAAAGAGGGCAGTCTGTTTATTCATTCCACCTATCTAAATGTTTATCCAATCCAAAACAATTTTACAGAAACACCCCAGGATAATGTTTGACCAAGAATGTCAACTAGGTTTTAATTGAATATATCTTAGGTTTCAGCACTATTATATTATACACAGCAAGTATTTGCTGTTGTAGCAGAATGAAATTATATTGTTAAAATTGTCTTCATTGAAGGGTGTCTGTATTTGTCATATAACTATAAAACTTGTCTGTGTTCAAAGAACTGATTCCATACTTAGAGCCAAATCTTGTTGCATATTTATTCCTTAAATTAGTAGTAAATAAATAATTAGTAGTGAATAAATGAATCATTTGTTAACTTATGAGTTTTTCCCTTATAGTATTCCTAATAGATTTCAGAGCAACATTATTTTTATTTGTCTATAATTTATTATATATTACCTTTTTATGTTTAAAGAGTAATTCAGTGGTGCCTGGGTGGCTCAGTAATTAAGCGTCTGCTTTCGGCTCAGGTCATGATCCCAGGGACCTGGGATCTAGCCTTGCATTGGGCTCCCTGCTCGGCGGGGAGCCTGCTTCTCCCTCTCCTACTCCCCCGTCTTGTGTTCACATTCCCTCTCTCTCTGTGTCTCTCTCTGTCAAATAAATAAAAATAAAATTTTTAAAAAAGAGTAATTCATTTATTTCATTAATTTAATATTAAGCCAAGTTTTTAAGTATTTCAGCAGTAAAGGGCCAAAGTATTTACCTATACTACCTTAGAAACTTAATCACATCTATGCAAATGCTGGATTCAGTTTCAGAAATTACACAGAAAAATTACACAGGAAAATCTGATTTTAAAGTTTTATCTCTTCGTTTTAGAAGAATAACCGTAGCTGAAATTCCCGTCGTAAGGCTTCAACTTGATTTTGTCCTATGTGTGTTAGTGGTGAAAAAAGAAAGATATACTTTAATAAATAAGCACTTATACTGTGGCTGCTTAGATGTGAAGTAATATTGGGAGCTTTGATTAGATGTCCTGTATTAACTATGCATTATTTAGTCTGTTGAACCAATGTCAATTAAACTGACATTCATTACTGAAAAAAAATAATTACAAAGACAGGCTATTTGACTCAAGACTCCTGAATATAACTTCCATCTAGTAAGACTCCTTGGTATCTCTCCATGGTCACTTGCTGTAAATATTTATGTTATGATATCCCAGTGGCATATATAGTATCTAAGCAACCATCCATTTCATCATAACTGATGCCAATCCTCACCTAATTTTTCTCTTAAAATATAATATCAAAAGATGATTATTTCATTGTTCTGGTTCAGTTTAGGTATGCTATGTGCATATTAAATAAAAAGAAAAGTGAAACCAGGAGCAGAGAAGTCACATATGAGCCCTATGTCCTTCTAAGCTGCTGGTTTCTTATAAACCAATGTCATATGTACCAAGTCATGTATCATTCAACCTTATTTTCATATGTGGAATATGTATTTCCAGTTTCACTTTGCATTTAACCAAGTTCAAACTGAGAAAATTGTGCTTCCTCTCGGTGTCTAATCTTTTATTTACTGGTACTTCCTGTTCCCAGGGTTACACCAAACCAAATAGCTGGTCTACTTACAAATCATAGATTTTAGAAACCAAAAAGTGAGAGGTCACAGGAAATAAATCATTTTAATAAATTAAGTGTACACTTACTTGGGATGAATTATGATTGTGTTGAGAACTCTCAAACATGTGTTTCTTAAGTATGTCAAGGAAATCTTTAATAAGCCAGTCTCAGAAAGAATGAGACCAAGAGGACTCTTATGGGATAAATATAGGGGCAGATATAGTTATGGGGGAGGAATAGAGAAAGAGTGAGACTTCCGTACATTCTACCCCTCTATTTCCCTTGCATTCCCATTATACAGTGCAACTCTGGGGGAAAAAAGAAGTTTCATTTTAAGAAATGAAAACACTATATTTAAAATGGATATATATGTACCAATGTGCATATCATTCCCATTGCTTTTTGTTCTTTTATGTAGATCTATATTTCCAACTGATATTGTTTTCCTTCTGCTTAGAAGACTTAACATTTCTTATAGTGAATGAGTCATTTCAGCATAAAGGCTAAAATGGGGAAAATACGTGTATATTATTGTAAGGTTCTCTTATTATAGAAGACATAGGTAATATGATTTGATGGTGGATATGTTCAAGCTGTGCATAACACCCTAAATAACCAATAAAAATTTTAAAAGGCGAAAGAGTTGTAGCTAATAAGCTAAGAATGGATTTAACTCGAAATGGAATAGAGACCTAAATGAGAAACATAAAACTATAAAACTCATAGGAGAAAACATAGGAGAACACCTAGAAGACCTTGGATATGGTGATGACTTTTTAGTTACGACACCAAAGGCGCATTCCATGAAATAAATAATTGATAAACTGGACTTCATTAAAATTAAAATCTGTGCTCTTCAAAAGACTCTGTCAAGAGAATGAGAAAACAAGCCACAGACTGGGAGAGATATTTGCAAAAGACATATCTGATAAAGGACTTATATCCAAATATTCAAAGAACTCTTGAAAGTCAACAATTAGAAAACAAACAATCCAATTAAAAATGGATACAATATCTGAAAAGACACCACACCAAAGAGGATAAACAGATAATCAATCAGCATATGAAAAGATGTTCAATTAATCTAAAAGGAGGAAACAAAGATAAAAAAGTAATCAAACAACAGAAAGGAAAAATGCAAAAAAATAGTGAGATATCTAAATACATTAGTGATCACTTTAAATATAAATTGTCAAAATATTACAGTTCAAGGTAGACATTGTCATCATTGGATTAAAAAGTAAGGAATTATTATATGCTGCCTATAAAATGCAATTTAAATATAAATATCCAAATAGATTAAAAGTTAAATGATAGAAAAATGTATCCCATGGTAACATTGATTAAAGAAAAAAGCTAGACTAAACAATATTGTAAGCAGAAAGAAAGGTCTCGGGACAAAGAGAGATAAAACTTTGACATATGAAAAGTCACTTTAGGCCCCCAGCTATTTCCCAACTCCACCCTTCTATGCCCTACAGGTTCTATTTGCCTAAGTACACTCCTGGCAGAACTTCGGAGAAGGTGTCAGAATTACAAAGAAATGCAAAACCCCAGTTGTTAAGGATTTGAAAGGGACAGAGGGAATGCAAAAGCTAACAGCCCTACCAGGCCAAGAAATAGCCTAACTATATCAGAGACAGTAAATCAGTGGTGAAACACCTAGTGCTGTTTCAAAGCTAAGCAAGACAATAGTGAACCCAAGACCCCATCCAATTTATACCAGCTCTCAGAATGTGCCCATAGCCCCTTCCCCTCGTCTCACAGTTACCTCTGCTTTATGATAATGTTAAAATCTCTGCTCAAGAAGGAGCACAAGCTTCATTAATATAACAGGAAACCTGAATAAGCATGTTTTCTAAGTATGGCTGAGCAACTTTATGTCTGCCTTTACGTGCAATGACAAAACTTCCTTTCTGAATATTCATTCTAACCCTAAATAAAAGGAACCCACTCATCCCTCAGGGAGTCACAGGTTGGTTTTGGTAGTTGGTTCCCATGAGCTCCTCATTTGCTGCAAATAGTTTCCTTTGTGTGACTACTCTACCTGGTGTTGTCTGTCTACCTGTAACTCACCAAGGAGCAAATTCATGTTAGCTCAGTTACAATATCACTATGAGACAAAGCTGATTTCAGGGTGAAGCATATGACTGTGGATAGAGAACTTCATTTCATAATGAAAGGGGTCAATTCATCAAGAAGTAAGAACAATCCTAAACATTCAAGTGTCTACAAATGAAGCTTCCAAATATATAAAGCAAAAAGAGAGGAGGAGAGAAAGGAAGATACTTATTTTTAGGAATTGGCTCACAACATTATGAAAGCTAAGTCCTAAGATCTGCAGTTGGTAAGCTGGAGAACCAGGAGACACTTGAGACTCAAGAAGAGCCAGTGTTTCAGTTCCAGTCTAAAGGCTGGTAAAGACCCATCCCGGGTGAAGTGGTCAGACAGGAGGATTTCCCTCTTACTCCAGCCTTTTTGTTCTATTTTGTTCTTCAACTGATTGCATGAGGTCAGCCATATTAGGGAGAACAGTCTGCTTTATTCTGTTTACTGATTCAAATGTTAATCTCATCTAGAAACACCTTCACCTGGAATAATGTTTGAACAAATGTCTGGGCACCCTGTGGCCCAGTCAAGTTAACACATAACATTAACCATCACATGTGTCATTGGCCGATAAATGTTCACTCCTTCTACTAACAAGCCCCAGATGCAGTCAGCAAAATACCATACAGGTACTCAAAGTTTACTTTATTTAGGGGGGGAGGGGCAGAACAAGAGGGAAAGAGAGAGAATCCTAAGCAGGCTCCATGCCCAGCATGGAACCTGACCACTATCTCACAATCCTGAGATCATGACCTGAGGTGAAATCAAGAGTTTGGTGCTTAACTGACTGAACCACCCAGGCGCCCCACAAAGCTTACTTTTTGGTCAAGAATTTTTCATCAGTAAATAACATTCCTATTTTAAGAACAACTGGCCTGAGGATGATCAGAAAGGCATATGAGCATAGTAAAAGCTGTTAAAGAAATTTAGACAGGGTGGCCAAGAGAAGGAGAATGAAAATACCAATGGAAAAATAGCTGAATAATGAAGAAAGAAAGAAAAGATAGAAAAATGTAATTAAGGTAAATATTGGGTAGGGGAAAGTAAAGAATGTGTATTTTTTCAATTTCCTGGTCTATTTCATTTTTATTAATCTGCATGATGAAACATAGATTTGGAAAGCTTACACAAGTCTCTGAGAGGAAGAACACAGGATAGAAAAAAAAAAAAAACCTCCAAGGAGAGTTCAATTTCAAGAATTCACTTCATAAGTAATGAGAATAACTTCCTAGAAAAGTCTCATGAAATAGGAACCTTGTTTAATTCCAAGAGATAAAGGAATATATCTGTCCAAATATAAATCTCTCAAAGTAAAGCATTCACTGTTTTAGAGGAGTAGAAAAATTCATTTTTTAAAGAGACCACAATTAGTTTTGATCAAATAACAAATCAGCAAGATTTTAGAAAAAGAAATTCAATGATTTAACTGTCTATGCCAAATTTGAGATAACTAAGTATCCTATTATGATGATATAAGTTATTTATCTTAGAAATTAGCACCTAAATTTAGAACTTTTACTATGCGTCATAAGATTTGAAAGGAGAGTTTTACTGTGTTTTTTCATTTCAGTACAAAGAATTTTAGGTGATACGACACATTGATCAATACAGGCTATCAGTAAAACTCAGAATGCCATTAAAATAGGCCTTTGGAAATTAAAATGCAATCATTGTTTTATATGTGGAAAACAAGAATGAGAAAATTCTCTTATATAAAAGAAGCTTATAAAAACTTCATTGAAAGAGGTTTTGCTATTCAAAACTATGTGCTTTTAAGTTTGAAAATAGATGGAAAACAAGTATTTCCAAAACTTGTTCATAATTTTACAGATGAGATAAATGAGAGAACAGAGAGAAAATAATGGAACAAGACAATAAACACAAACAGTAATAACCATGCAGTAGTTAAAAGACTAATCCCAGAAAAGTTAAGGACACAGGTGATTAAATGATGTTAAGGTGTAACAATGGAATTGGAGAAACCAGTAGGATAATAAGAGGGCATTCAGAATATATCTTGATAAGCAAAGGGAAAAGGCCCAATTTAAAATAATAGCAAATGGGGCACCTGGGTGGCTTCAGTCGGTTAAGTGTCAGACTCTTGATTTTGGCTCAGGTCATGATCTCAGGATTGTGAGATAGAGCCCTGAGTTGGGCCCTACACTGGACATAGAAACTGCTTAAGATTCTTTCTCTCCCTCCCCCGCTGCTCCTACCCACCCCCACCCCAACCACTCCTGCTCTCTTTCTCTCTCTCACACACACACACAATAGTAACATATAATACAAGTAATAAAGAGGTGAATTTTATGAAGTTAAGTCAAGACACTATCATATCAGTATCATTAAAAAGAAACTGGATAGAATTCAGATATGACAACATTTTGTTTTATAGAGAAACTTGATTCAAGGACCATTTGCAACACTTATGAAAAGAGAATCATATGAGTTGTCATTACTTTTATTAGAAAACATGATGGAATTTGAAAACATTGCTTAGTATGGGCAAAAAACCTCAGTCATCCAACTAAATTGTATGAATGAAAATACGTCTTGTAAACCTTCTTCAAGTAAGCTTTATTTTATCCTACCCTTTAATTACAAAGGGGGTTATGAGGAAGACAAGAAAAATATTATTTAATATTTAATTATAATAATAATTCTAAGTTGATCTCTTATTTAGAAGATATATGACAATGGCTATGAAACAAGGATGGAAATGTCGGGTTGTGTGAATGTAAATTGTTAGAAGAAATGTAAAAGAGGAAAAAATATAAAGTTTTTATTGCAGGCAATTACTAAGGCAGATAAAGCAGGCGCCGTGTTGGATAGGAAAGAAGATTTTGTTTCTTTTGGGAAATTCTAATAGAAATTGAACTAAGCAAAAAACAACATAAGTATCCTGAATCTCAAGGAAGTGTTAAAAATTCCTATTTCTGTCTATACGGCTTGTCTGCCTACTGTATCTCCACACTTGAACTAAGATGACTCAACCACTACTTAGAATTCGTATCAGAGGCAGCAGTAAATTCATGATAAGATAACAATTGGTTTCTGTTTGCTTCATCTATTATGAAAACGCCAACTTTGTATAAATGCTGTTAATTGGAAATAATATGTGCTATATATCAATTAAGAAGATATTTTGACTTCATGCGTATAATTCAGGTAGAGTTTAGAAAGCACTTCTTGATTAAGTAGTCATTTTAATAAAAAACTAGAAAATAAAACCTCAAAATAGTGAGTCATTTCCTTAATGCTTTATAACATATTATTGAGAGGGATAGTCTAAGTAGATTCACCATTTTAATTTTTTAAGGCAGTTAAAAAACAAAATTAAAATGTTGTGCTTTCAAATAGCTCTCATACTTACTAAGTAGAGGAATTATAGGGAATTGACTGCATATTTAACGATAATTTCATTTTGTTATAATACTACATCACATCAGTGCCTAGCCCTTATCTCCTTGTGTATAAATTGTGTCCAGGTAGGGCCAGCTTTACAGGCATGTGACCGATACAATTGCTTGAAACCCCGTGCTAGGCTGGGCCACATGTTTGGGTTTATACTGTGCTGTTGCTATTTTGAAATTCTTAATAATTTCTGAGCAAGAGGCCTTGCGTTTTCATGTTACACTGAGCCCTGCAAATTACACAGCTGATCCTGTCTCCAGGCTACAGATACTTCCTTCCTTTATTTTAGGGAGGCCTAGGGAGACAGTGCCTCCTGGGTGCTGTCTCTGTGGTTTTTGCTTTTCCATGACAGAACAAATGGTGGTAGGAAGGATGTTTTTGCTTGCTGCTCCCAACATCAGTTTTCCACCCTCTGGGGTGCCTGAGGCTAATTGTCTGTTGACCTGGAATGGCCACCTGTAAGCCAAAGCAGAGTATCAGAAAATCGCTCATCAAAGCAGTCCCCTTAGATTTATCATACCCTCTGCTGCTCTCGGGGAGGCTGGGCAGTGATGTGACCTTGGTCCTAATTCCTCGTTACCTTGGTGGCTGCTCGTCTGTCTTTCATTAGTTCTCATACTCCTCTTCCTTATCTTTTGTCTCTTTTGTGTGTTACTTTTATTTTTTATTTCCTCCTTTTTTATCGTGGCATCATCTTGCCTTTTATCTTGAAGAAGAACCCTTCATTTTACTTCCAGCAAAAAAACAAAACAAAACAAAACAAAAACAAGGGAGAAAAATAACAACTCAGAACCATCAGGGCATCTAAACTCATGTGTAATAGAGGCTTAGAAGTGGAAGGACGTTGCTCCAATCTTCAAAAATACTCAAGACTCAATGTAGTCACAGAAAAGTTAACTTTGTTACAGAAGCAGACATGGAATTTTAAGTGTTTCCTGGATAAACATAAACCAATAGTTAAAGAGTACTTAAAAGGGGAATATGTTAATTCTCCATAATATTTCAGAAACAGTGTTAGTTTTTTATATGACAATTTATTGGTACCAAGCACCAGAGGTCATCAAGTAAACCCATGTTCCACTTAATAAAAAGGATCATATGCTGTATTCATTTGCTAGGACTGCTCTAACAATATATCACAAACTGGGTGGCTGAGAACAACAGAGGTGTGTTGTCCAACCATTCTAGAGGCTAAGGGTCTGAGACCTTGAAGGCAAATCTGTTCAGTCGTTTCTCTGGAGGTTTGCTGGCAATCTTAGGCATTCCTTGTAAATGGTCTTCTTTCTGTATCTTCAAATCATATTCCTTCTGTACATGTCTCTCCCTTTCCAAATTTTCCAGGACACTGGTAATATTGGATTAGGCCTACCCCAATGACTCCATTTTAACTTAATTATCTCTGTAAAGACTCTATCTCCAATTAAGGTCACATTGTGAGGTACTAGGGTTTAGAACTTCAACATCTCCCTTTTTGAGGGATACAATTCAATCTATAATACATGTCAACATAAATAGAAAAAGGGAAAGGAACACAAGGGATATAATGGAAAAGACTTTAATACCTTATTATGATGTGGACTGCCCTTATTTTAAAAGAAATCACTAATAGAAAAAACATAGTTTCATAAGTATGAAGTGAAATATTTTATCATTTCTAGCATCCAATTCATAATTTGGATTCTGAGAAATTGGATATGACTATATTGAGGCAAAAATATCTCTTTCAGAAATTTTACTACATTTAGATAATCTTATCAATAAAAGAACACTTTTATGATGTTAAAGTGTGGTCAGATATGTTGGAAAATGTCCTTAATTTTTTTTTCAAAAATATGTAAAGATTTTAAATAAGATACATAATATATCTCTTGAAGAAATATCTTTTTTTAAAAAAGATTTATTTATTTATTTATTTTAAAGAAAGAGAGTGTGAGCATGCGAGTGGGCAGAAGGGGCAGAAGGAGAGAATATTCAAGCAGACCTGCCGAACACAGAGCCTGACGCGGGGGCTTGATCCCACGACCCATGAGATCATGACCTAAGCTGAAACCCAGAGACAGATGCTTAACTGACAGCCACCCAGGCACCCCAAGAAATATGGCAAAACAAATAGGCAAAAAACCAAAATTAATACAAATCAAATATCAATCCAGAGAAATTAAAAAATGTAATATGGAGAAGGCTTATAAACCAAACAAGAACAAAAGTAGTACCTAGAATTCTTATATTCTGAGAAGAGAGTCTAGGGCAGAAACTGATTTAAGAAATAAAACAAGGCAGGCGCCTGGGTGGCTCAGTTGGTTAAGCGACTGCTTTCAGCTCAGGTCATGATCCTGGAGTCCCGGGATCGAGTCAGCAGGGAGTCTGCTTCTCCCTCTGACCCTCTTCCCTCTCGTGCTTTCTATCTCTCATTCTCTCTCTCTCAAATAAATAAATAAAATCTTTAAAAAAATAAAACAAGGCTATTGCCATCAGAGCCAACTGAGAAACGCCCAAGATTAGGGAGAAATTCTTTTCAAAAGCAAAATCAGTCAAGATGGAATAGTGTAGAGTTGCAAATATATATGGCCTATGGCCACAAATTTTATTTTATTTTAGGCACATTGAAAGTCAATGGCTTAAAACAATTCCTTTGTAGCTATGAGTTAAAAATGAAGTAATTTCACATCAAACAGGAAGAAAAATGGTAACTATCACGTTTTTCAAGATTAATACTGTAAATGGAGAATTTCAATCCTACATATTTTAGAAAAAGTGGCCAGAGGGGATATTTTCATTGCACTGTGGGGATTTTTAGAGTGTTTTGATGTGGCTAAACATGCGATCTCAGACACTCGGAAACTGTTTTATGGTTGAAGACTTCACATTATAGCCATGGAATTTTTTGCTTTATAGTCATTTGCTGACTTAGGATGCCATAGTAGTCTAAATGGCCTGTACTATTCTGTCTTTATAGATGAGAGGATAGCTGATAAGAAGAATGCTTATTGAAACATGACATAATTTCAGATATAACTAAGATCTAAAATTGACCAATATCAGAAAACAGAAGTAAATGGGTGTTATCTGATAAATAAATAATTGCATAAGTAAAATTTTAAAAATGTATTTAGAAGTTTGTATAGATCTGTACATAACAAAGTTAGCTTTATTCTTTTTTCTTCTAATTTTTTTTTTTGACGTAGTGTTCCATGATTCATTGTTTGCATGTAACACCCAGTGCTCCATCACCAGGCTAACCCATCCCCCCACCCCCCTCCCCTCTAGAGCCCTCAGTTTGTTTCTCAGAGTCCATCGTCTCTCATGGTTCATCTCTCCCTCTGATTCTCCCACTTCATTTTTTCCTTCCTACTATCTTCTTCTTCTTTTTATTTTTTAACATATAATGTATTATTTGTTTCAGAGGTACAGGTCTGTGATTCATCAGTCTTACACAATTCACAGCACTCACCATAGCACATACCCTCCCCAATGTCTATCACCCAGACACCCATCCCTCCCACCCCCCACCACTCCAGAAACCCTTAGTTTGTTTCCTGAGATTACTAATTCCTATCAGTGAGATCATATGATACATGTCTTTCTCTGATTGACTTATTTCGCTTAGCATAATACCCTCTAGTTCCATCCATGTCATTGCAAATGGCGAGATTTCATTCCTTTTGATGGCTGCATAATATTCCATTGTGTGTGCATATGTGTGTGTGTGTGTGTGTGTGTGTGTGTGTGTGTGTCTGTGTGTGTGTACTACATCTTCTTTATCCATTCATCTGTTGATGGACATCTTGGCTCTTTCCATAGTTTGTCTATTGTGGACATTGCTGCTATAAACATTGGGGTGCATGTACCCCTTCGGATCACTACATGTGTATCTTTGGGTAAATAACCAGTAGTGCAATTGCTGGGTTATAGGGCAGCTTTATTTTTAACTTTTTGAGGAACCTCCATATTGTTCTCCAGAGTGGCTGCACCAGCTTGCATTCCCACCAACAGTGTAGGAGGGTTCCCCTTTCTCCACATCCCCGCCAACATCTGTCATTCCCTGACTTGTTAATTTTAGCCATTCTGACGGGTGTGAGATGGTATCTCATTGAGGTTTTGATTTGGATTTCCCTGATGCCAAGTGATGTTGAGCACTTTTTCATGTGTCTGTTGGCCATTTGGATGTCTTCTTTGGAAAAATGTCTGTTCACGTCTTCTGCCCATTTCTTGATTGGATTATTTGTTCTTTGGGTGGTGAGTTCTTTGGGTGGTGAGTTTGATAAGTTCTTTATAGATTTTGGATACTAGCCCTTTATCTGATATATCATTTGCAAATACCTTCTCCCATTCTGTCGTTTGTCTTTTGGTTTTGTTGACTGCTGTCAAAGTTTGCTTTAATCTTATCAGAAACTAATCAGAATACTCCTTAATTATATTTTTGAAATCCAATCACTCTTCCAAAACTCAAAGACAATACTGTGAAATTATAGAGCCTCTCCTATACTGTGACACGTATAGTTTTACCAATTTATCCACAGATTTGAGTGTAAATCTAACATGAGTCCACTATTATTTCTAAAATTTTATAACCAAAAATTTTAGCTAAATTTTTAAGAAAGTCATGGGATGAAAGATGTTACGGGACAAGAAAAAGTAGCAGAACTGTAAATAAGGAATTAATTTAATCCCAAATAAACAAGCCAACTGATTGCAACCTTCAACTATGGTATGTTTTTACTCTATATTTCCAATATAATTTTGAAAGAAACTTAAAAAATGGCTCCTATGAGGGATTTATTTTAAAGATATTTTAGACAAAGTATACTGAATCAATTCATTTCTCTTAAAGTGGAATCCAAGGAAGTCTGCGGTTTAACAAGATCCGAGTGATTTTTACGCACACTAAAATTTGAGAAATTTGAAACTTTTTCTAGAACTGTGACCTTTACCCAGGTGTCAGGCATCTGTGTGTGTTTCTGATCTCTAAACTTGTTCTTTTTTGCAGCGCTCTTTCCCCACAGTCCACTTAAATTTTGAGTATGATCCTGCTTTGTCTTCCTCATGTTTATAGACGTAATTGTTTATTTGTCTAAGTTACAGATTATGCTATTTATAGACTATTATTAGCATTCTCATTCCACTCTGACTCTTGACTTTTCTTGAGCTTTGTGATTGTCTGACATGGCAGATTAATATGATATACAGTGATCTGAAACAGAATGTGGTTTTCACATTGTACATGAAAATGCTGTTGAGGGGTGCCTGGGTGGCTCAGTTGGTTAAGCGACTGCCTTCGGCTCAGTTCATGTTCCTGGAGTCCCGGAATCGAGTCCCACATTAGGCTCCCTGCTCAGCAGGGAGTTTGCTTCTCCCTCTGAACTTCCCCCCCTCATGCTCTCTCTATCTCATTCTCTCTCTCAAATAAATAAATAAAATCTTAAAAAAAAAGAAAATGCTGATACTTAATAGACCTGATAAATAATAATTAATATCATTTTATTTCAATTTTCTTCTCAATTTCCAATATGAGGCTATAATTTAGAACTTTGAACCTTATATGATTTAGTTTATTGCAACTTAGTTGATAAATCTAATAAATTGAAAATTTGAATGTTTTAACATAACCACAGCACTAACATGTAGGAATGTATGACTTCTGTACATGATGTTCTATAACAAATATTTCAGTTTTGCAATCAGAAAATTTTTGACTATTAATAAGTATAAAATATTAAAAAACCTGTGACTCCTGGGTTTTTCCTTTTTCTCTTTCACTCCTGTTGTATCACAATATTAGCCACTCAAAATTTGTTGGGATTTAAATATCAAATAGTTTTAGATTGTCTCAAACTTCTGATACTTTCTCAGACTTTTAAAAATTTGGCTATTACTTAAAAGATATACATGTAAACCTCTATTTTATAAGTTTAAATGTTATGAGATTTCTATGTTATTTTAAAAGGATTTCAATTATTTTGAAATGTTATCTATTTTCTTAAAATTAAAACGGCTTGAATCACACCTTTTCAAATAACTAATAATTAGTGAACTTGCTTTCCAATACAATTGCCATTGCTTTTGGATATAATAATAAATTATATCATTGGAAGCCTGTAGGCTCACTGATTTGTTTTTTTTTTTTTTCCTCTTAACTGAGTGCATAGTGTGGATATTCCACACATTCTTTTGACTTTACTCTTTGACACAAAGCAAGTAGTATATCCTCCTTGTATTAGTTTAGAAATCTAACTCTAAATGTGGGATATCAACTCTAAATTGTATGTCAACAAAAAAAAAATTTCTGATTGAATAGATAATGAGTTGAAAATATAAAGTTGATCAGATTTACTCTCACTTTTGGAAAACTGGACTAAAGATCTGATTTATTTTCCTGTCATTTGATATCCTTGCTTTCTTTTAAAGCAAATAATTCATATGAAATTTCCATATTCCCAATCTAGCTTTGTCCCTAACTCTTGGAAAAGAGTTTGGTTCCCCATCACTGATGTCAAATCAAAAAGCAAATCATATGGGTTCTTCATCTATCAGTACCGTCACTGTCATATATTTCACTACGTACACCCATACTCACAATCATTGTATATATACACCTAATCTAATCTATAATCGTGAATGAAATCAATTAGAAATGCACACACATGTGCAGTTGGTAAAATACTAAAATTTTCTTACAACGTATCATACTATTTAAGAATGTGTTTGTGGGGTGGCTCAGTCGGTTAAGGGGCTGCTTTGGCTCAGGTCATGATCCCAGGGTTCTGGGATCGAGCCCCACATCGAGCCCCGCATAGGGTCCCACATAAGGCCCCTTGCTCAGTGGGGAACCTGCTTCTCCTCTACTTGCCACTCCCCCTGCTTGTGTTTGCTTTCTCCCTCTCTCTCTGTGTCAAATAAATAAGTAAATAAATAAAATCTTTATTTTTATTAAAAGAATGTGTTTGTGGTATACTACCTTGTTATTGCCAATACACCAGCATTATATCTTTTAAGTAAAAAATATTAAATATAAAGTGAAATTAAAGCTAACTCTAAAAGACCAATTGTAGGATGGTTTAATAAACTCATGTGTGCATTTTTATTGTCTCTTTAAGCAAAATAGTCCAAGTAATCATAAATATATTTAATTTTGCATATTGGTCTACATTATGCATAATGCAAAAACATTAACAATAATAGACATTTATAAATTTTTAAATCTTCTTAAAATTAGTTTTTACCAGGATGACTTATTGTCAAATTATTCTTACTCTTTTGCTTTAATTTTAGCTCAGGTTTTTGTTTTGTTTTGTTTTGTTCGTTTTTTGTTTCTTTTTCCCAGTGACCTAGTGGCAGAGGATATGAAGTGTTTATCAGGATAGTAGCCATCTATGAGTAAAGCTCTTGAGAGAAATCTAGATTAGAAAGGAATAAGCAGAGGAAAAGCTTCTACAATCCTACACGAAAGCGGTGATTTAGTGAAATGAGTTTCCTGGAATTTAAAGATTAGATAAAAATAGAAGCTGCTTGTCAGCTCCTTTCAGCCACAGTGCTAATCAGGCAGGTGGACCACACATTCCAGCTGGGTTGGTCTGTCCCCTCAGGACCTACTTACAACCTGCTATACGCAGGTCTTTTTAAAGCATCAGTTTAAATCATGTGCCTGTGCAGTCACATAGTATCAGGTGTCTGCACGTATCAATATATTTTTCTCTATGATGATGAAATTAACAACAGATGTTTTAAGTAAATTATATTTTTATTAGTTTATTAGAATTTGTCATTTAGACAAATTTTCTTTCCCTTTAATTTAGTAGAAAATATTTCTGATGTACAATAATGTATAAAAAAGTTTAATACAACCCTATGAATCCAACACCAAAATAAGAAATAAGATACTAAAAATATCGTTTAGCTCCTCCATACCTCTCCCCAATCATATTCTTTACCTGGCTACCTCTTCAAAAGAAAATGTTTTCTTGATTTTGTGTTATGCACTCTTATAGTATGCTTTATAAGTTAAATATATATGGATATTTTGATAATTAATAATAGTGAGTTTGCATGTTATAAAACTTTATGTAATTATAACATTTTATTTATTCATAGTGATTCCTATAGCTTCAATTTATTTATTTCCTCTATCATTAATGCTTCATTTATAAATATGTCACATTCACCATATGAAGAGTAGTTTGTTTCACATTTTTGTTATTACAAACAGTGCTGCTAGGAGCATCTTTAGACATTTTTACAAGTGCAAATATGCAGAAATTATTCTAGGATACATTATCAAAAGTGGGTTTATTATTTCATAGGATATCTGCATATTCAAGTGTAGCTGATATTCACAAATGACTCTAGAAATGTGTCACCAATTTTCTGAAATGACAATATTTCTGATCATCTAGTGGAAATCACCTGCATTGATTCCAGTTTTTTTGATGGACCTCTTTTGATTTGTCTCCCAGTTCTCCGATTCTTTTCAGCTTGGTGCTGTTCAACTTGTTAACTGGTTAGGTTACACTGAACTAACCTACTCATTTAAAAAAGTATTTAAAAGGGTCCCCTGCCTTTGTTATGTATTCATAATTCTCTACAACTCCCTAAATATTTTTAATCTCCTCAGTTTGCATTCTATATCCAGTAATCCCAGTGTTTGAAATTTGGGGCAGCATAGTTATTCAATTACTCCTTCCACTGACATTCACATGTATTTACTTACTTATTATTTTTTAAAATTTTATTTTATTATGTTATGTTAATCACCATACATTACATCATTAGTTTTTGATGTAGTGTTCCATGATTCATTGTTTGTGCATAACGCCCAGTGCTCCACGCAGAACGTGCCCTCTTTAATACCCATCACCAGGCTAACCCATCCCCCCACCCCCCTCCCCTCTAGAACCCTCAGCTTGTTTCTCAGAGTCCATAGTCTCTCATGGTTCGTCTCCCCCTCCTATTCCCCCACTTCATTTTTCCTTTCCCACTGTTTCTTTTTCTTCTTCTTTTTTTAACATATAATGTATTATTTGTTTCAGAGGTACAGGTCTGTGATTCATCAGTCTTACACAATTCACAGCTCACATGTATTTATTTTTAAAGATTTATTTATTTATTTGAGAGGGAGAGTGTGTGCATGAGTGGGGGGAGGAGCAGAGTAGAGAGAGGGAGAGAATCTCAAGGATACTCCCCACTGAGCCAAAACCAAGAGTCAGATACTCAACTGACTGAGCTACCCAGGCACCCCCACATGTATTTTATAAGTTTTGATTCTGTGATTTTGTTTTGTTTATTTCTGTCTTCGGGAACCTCATGAAGCATCAGCCAAAGGCACAAATTTCCAGAGATGAAAACTTCTCTGCTGTAAAGGATGTTAAGGCACTACCAAAGTAGAAACGTTTTGTTTCTTGGGTTTTTTTGGTTATAAAAGTAATATAAATTTGCACTCCAAATCCTTTTGAGGGCATGCCAATGGTTACAAATATTAAGGAAAATATATTTCCCCCACTAGAGTTCAGGCTAGAAACCAAACATTCTTGTATTGCCTCCTTTTGCCCAAAAAGTTATTTTATTTATATGTTTGGTTATATCATTTTATTTTTTTCAGCAACGTAAGTGTACTTCCCATCTCCTCTTTCCCCCATACCACCTCCCCCCCCGCTAACCATTAGTTTGTTCTCCATAGTTAAGAGTCTGTTTCTTGGTTTGTCTCTTTCTTCTTTTTCCTATGCTTGTTTTATTAAATTCCACATATAAGTAACATATGGGATTTGTGTTTCTCTGACTGACTTATTTCAATTAGCATTATACTTTTTAGTTCCATTCATGTTGTTACAAATGGCAAGATTTCATTCTTTTTTTGTGGCTGAATAATATTCCTTCCTGTGTATGTGTATATATCTTCTTTATCTCTTCATCTATGGATGGACACTTGGGCTGCTTCCATAATTTGGCTATTGTAAATAATGCCATTACAAACCATAGGGGTGCATGTAACCCTTTGAATTATTGTTTTTATATTCTTAGGGTAAATACCCAGTAGTGCCATTACTAGATCATAGTTCTATTTTTAACTTTTTGAGGAAACTCCATACTGTTTTCCACAATGGCTGCACCAGTTTGCATTTCCACCAGCAGCGTATAAGGGTTCCTTTTATTCACATCCTCACCAACAGTTGTTGTTTCTTTTGTTTTTGATTTTAGCCATTCTGACAAGTATGAGGTGATAGCTCATTGTAGTTTTGATTTGCATTTTCCTGATGATCAGTGGTGTTGACCATCTTTTTCTGTGTCTGTTGGTCATCTGAATGTCTTTTTTAGAGAAATGTCTTCTACTCATTTTTTTAATTGGATTATTTGTTCTTTGGGTATTGAGTTGTGTCAGCTCTTTATATATTTTGGATACTAAGCCTTTATCAGATATGTCATTAGCAAATATCTTCTCCCATTCAGTAGGTTGCCTTTTAATTTTGTTGATTGTTTCCTTCGCTATGCTGAAGCTTTTTATTTTGATGTAGTCCCAATAGTTTATTTTTGCTTTTATTTCCCTTGCCTCAGGAGACATGTCTCGAAAAACTTTGCTATGGCCCATGTCACATGCCTGTGCTCTCTTCAAGGATTTTTATGGTTTCAGATCTCATACTTAGGTCTTTATCCATTTTGAGTTTATTTTTGTGTGGGTAAAGAAAGTGGTCCAGTTTCATTTATTTGCATGTTGCTGTTCAGTTTTCCCAACACCATTTGCTAAAGAGACTGTCTTCTTCCCATTGTATATTCATTCCTCCTTTGTGCAAGATTATTTGACCATATAACTTTGGGTTTATTTCTGAGTTTTATATTCTATTCCATTGATCTATATGTTTATTTTTATGCCAGTACCATACTGTTTTAATTACTACCACTTTGTAGTGTAACTTGAAATCTGGATTTGTGATACATCCAGTTTTGTTTTGCTTTTTCAAGGTTGCTTTGGTTATTTGGGGTCTTTTGTGGTGCCATATAAATTTTAGGATTGTTTGTTCTAACTCTGTGAAAAATGCTGTTAGTATTTTGATAGGGATTGCATTAAAAGTATATATTGCTTTGGATAGTATAGACATTTTAAGAATATTTGTTCTTCCAACTCATGAGTGTGGAATATCTTTCTATTTCTTTGCATCATCTTGAATTTCTTTCACCAGTATTTTATAGTTTTCAGAATATGGGTCTTCCACCTTTTCATTAAATTTATTCCTAGATATTTTGTTGTTTTGATGCAACTGTAAATGCTACTGTTTTCTTAATTTCACATTCTGCTGCTTCATTATTAGTGTATGCAACATATCTCTGTACTTGGATTTTGTATACTATGACTTTACTGAATTCATTTTTCAGTTCTGGTAGTTTATAAGTGGAATCTTTAGGGTTTTCTATATATAGTATCATGCTATCTGCCAGAAATGACAGCTTTACTTCTTACTTGTCATTTTGGATGCATTTTATTTTTTTAGGTTTTCTAACTGCTGTGCTGGGACCTCCAGTACTATGTTGAATTAAAGTGGTGGGAGTGAACATCCTTGTCTTGTTCCTGACCTTAGGGGAAAAACTCTCGGTTTTTCACCATTGAGTACCATGTTGGCTGTGGGTTTTTCATATAAGGCCTTTATTATGTTGAAATATATTCCCTCTAGACTTACTTCGCAAAGGGTTTTTTATCGTGAATAGACATTGTACTTTGTCAAATGCTTTTTCTGCACCTATTGAAATGATCATACGGCTTTTATCCTTTCTCTTACTGATGTGATGTATCACAATGATTGTTTTGCGAGTATTGAACCACCCTTGCATCCCAGGAATAAATCCCACTTGTTCATGGTATGTGATTTTTTTAAATATATTATTGGATTTGGTTTCCTAGTATTTTGTTGAGGATTTTTGTGTCTATATTCATGAGAGATATTGGACTGTAGTTCTCTTTTTTGGTGGTGTTTTATCTAGTTTTGATATTAGGGTGATACTTCTCTCAGAATGAATTTGGAAGTTGCCCTTTGTCTTGTATGCCAAGGAAGCTATTTAAACAAAAATTTATATGTATGTAACATTCCTGTTTGAACTCCTTACAAGATAGTTAAGGCATATCCTTTAAGTGCCTGATATCATCTTCTGGTGAAATGAATTATCTATGTTATTTTTATTTATATCTACACATAGATGTATGTATGTATCATCATCTAATATTCCATCTGTCTCTCTATTCTTCTTCATCCTCATTCTCTACTTAACTCTTGCCCTTATCATCAACCATTTTATTTGTTTGATGACTGATCTTTTTTGTATCTATATTCCTATAAAAATGTATTTTCTTGTGCTTTTGTATTTTGAATTCACATAAATAGCATTGCTTTCGTGCCCATGCCATTAATTTTTCACTCAGTATTTTGTTTTTAAGATTTTTCCTTGTTATTTGATTATTGCTTCTAATTGTTGAGTCCCTGATATTTACAAACCAGTTTTTCTAGTGATGACCACATCAATTGCCACAATTACCTTTTACCACAAACAATGCTGTAATGTTCATCCTCCCCCCTTACTCCTTATGGAACTTATGAGAATTTCTATGCTTGTATAATATATGGTTTGCAGTGGATTATTGCTATTTGATTGTTCTAGTCTTACACCAACAGCAGTGAATCTTTTATATTTTTGTTGTAAACTTTCCTGATATACAAAACATTTACTTTTTTTATAACTGGAAGTGTCTACCTTTTAATCACTTCACCTATTTTTCCCATCCCCCCCTCCCCTCTGGCAACCACCAGTATGTTCTCTATGAATCTCTTTCTTTTTTGTTTTGTTTGTTGTTTTGTTTTTAGATCAGCAGAATTTATTTTTTTTTGTTTTAGATTCCACATAAGATTCACTTATGTGAAATCATATGTTATTTGTCTATTTCTCTGTCTAACTTATTTCACTTAGCATAAGATCCTCTAAGTCCATGTTGCTGCAAATGGCAAGATTTCATTCTTTTTTATGGCTGAGTAATATTCCATTGTGTATGCATATATCACATCTTTATCCACTCATCTTTTGACAGATGCTTAGGTTGCTTCCATATTTGGCTATTATAAGTAATGCTGCAATGAACATTTGGGTGCTCATATCTTTTGAATTAATGTCTTTGCTTTCTTTGGATAAATACTCAGAAGTGGAATAACTGAATTATATGTTAGTTCTATTTTTAATTTTTTGAGGAATTTCCATACTGTTTTTTGTAGTGGCTGCAACAATTTAATATTCCCATCAGCAGAACAACAGGGTTCCCTTTTCTCCACATCTTCACCAATGCTTGTTATTTCTTATCTTTTTGATAAGAAACAAAACAAACAAACAAACAAACATTTAACAGCCTTTCTGGCGAGTATGATGTGCTATCTCATTATAGTTTGATTTTCATATCTCTGATTAGTGGTGTTGAGTATTTCTTCATGTGTCTGTTGGACACATGCATGTATACTTTGGAAAAATGACTATTTAGAACCGTGGTCCATTTTTTAACCAGGTTGTTTTGTTGTTGTTGTTGTTGTTGTTGTTGTTATTGAGTTGTATGAGTTCTTTATATACTTTGGACATCAACCTCCTCTTAGGTTGCCTTTTCATATGGTTGATGGTTTCCTTTGCTGTAAAACAGCTTTTAGTCTGATGTAGTCCCCGTGGTTTATTTTATTTTATTTTTTTTGAGGATTTTTGCATGTATCTTCATCAGAGACGTTGACCCCATAATTTTCTTCTTTTTTTTTTTTTTTTGTAGTATCTTTTGTTTTCATATCAGAGTAATTCTGGCTTCATAAAGTGAGTTGGAAGTGTTCCTTCTTCAATTTTTATTTTTCTGGAATAATTTGAGGAGGATAGGTATTAACTATTAAGTGTTTGGCAGAACTCACCTGTGAAGTCATCTGTACCTGGATGTTTGTTGAAAGTTTCTTTTTCTTTTTCTTTTTCTTTTTCTCATTCTTCATTACAAAGAATTAGTATATTCAGATATTCTACTTCATGATTCAGTCTTGGAAGATTATATGTTCCTAAGAATTTATCCAGTTATTCTAGATTGTCTATTTGTTGGCATATAATTATTATACTATTCTTTTCTAATTCTTTGTATTTCTCTGGCATTGGTTATAATTTCTTTCATTTCTGATTTTATTCATTTGGGATTTCTTTTTTTTTCTTGATGAATCTGTATATAAGTTTGTTGATTTTGTTTCTCTTTTCAAAGAACCAGTTTTTAGTTTCGTTGATCTTTTTTATTGTATTTTTAGTCTCTATTTCATCTTTATCCACTCTGATCTGTATTGTTTTCCTTTTTCTCCTACCTTTGGGCTTCATTTTTTCTCCTTTTAGTAATTCCTTTAAGTGTAAAGTTAGTGTCTTTATTTGAGATTTTCTTGTTTCTTGAGGTAGGCTTGTATTACAATGAACTCTGTTTTAGAATGCTTTTGCTGTGTCCCAAAGATTTTAGAATGTTCTGTTTCCTTGGGCTACCTGGGTGGCTCAGTCAGTTAAGCATCTGCCTTTGGCTCAGGTCATGATCTCAGGGTCCTGGGATCGAGTCCCCCATTGGGCTCCCTGCTGATAAATAAATCAATAAATCAATAAATCAATCAATAAATAAAAGAATGTTTTATTTCCAATTGGATTTACTTAATGTTTTTTTAATTTTCTCTTTGATTCATTTATTGACCTATTGTTTAATAGCATGCTGTTTAGTCTCCACATATTTGTGTTTTTTTTGTTTCAGTTTTCTTCTTTAATCAATTTCTAGTTTCATACTATTGTATTTGGAAAAGGTGTTTGATATGATTTCAGTCTTTTTAAGTTTATTGAGATTTGTTTTATGGCCTAGCATGTGATTTCTCCTAGAGAATGTTCCTTGTGCATTTGAAGAAGATATATATTCTTCTATTTTGGTTGGAATGTTCTGTGTATATCTGTTAAGTCCATCTGGTCTCATGTGTCATTTTAGGTTAATGTTTCCTTACTGATTTTCTGTCAAACAGTCTATCCATTGATGTAAATTGGAGGTTAAAGTCCCCCATTATTGTTGTATTGCTGTCAATTTACCCCTTCTTGCTGGATTAATGCCTTTATCATTAGGTAATTCCCTTTTTTTTTTATTGAAGTTTTGTTTTAAAGTCTATTTTGTCTTATATGAGTAAAACTACACAAGCTTTCTTTTTATTTCCATGTGTGTGGAATAAGTTTTCTATCCCATCACTTTCAGTCTGTGTGTGTCTTAACTTTTGAAGTGAGTCTCTTGTAGGAAGTATATAAATGTGTCTCAGTTTTTTGTTTTTTGTTTGCCACTCTATATGTCTTTTGATTGGAGAATTTAGTCCATTTACATTTAAAGTATTTATTATAGGTATGTGCTTATTGCCATTTTGGTCATTGTTTTCTGGCTATTTTTGTCGTTCTTCTCTCTTCTTTCTCTTTTCTCTTGTAGTTTGATTGTTTTCTTTAGTAAAATGTTAGAATCCTTTCTCTTTTACTTTTGGGTATTTACGAAACTCTGTGTGTGTCTGTGTGTGTGTGTGGTTAACGTGAGGTACATATATAACATCTTATGTTTATAACAGTCTCTTTTAAGTTGATAGTGAGTTAATTTTGAACCCATTCCGAAGCTTTATATTTTTGACCCCCATTTTATATATATATATATATTTTAAGATTTTATTTATTTATTTGACAGAGAGAGACACAGAGAAAGAGGGAACACAAGCAGGGGGAGTGGGAGAGGGAGAAGAAGACTTCCCACGTAGCAGGGAGCCCGATGTGGGGCTTGATCCCAGGACCCTGGGATCATGACCTGAGCTGAAGGCAGACCCTTAACGACTGAGCTACCCAGGCGCCCCCCTCCCCATTTTATATTTTTGATGACATGTGTTACATCTTTTTATTTTATATATTCCTTAACTAATTACTGCGTTTTTAAAAGGTTTTATTTATTTATTTGAGAGGAGAGAGAGAAAGTATGAGTGGGTTGGAAGGGCAGAGGGAGAGGGAGAAGCAGAATTCCCACTGAGCAGGAAGCCCAACTTGGGGCTCAATCTCAGGACCCTGAGATCATGACCTGAGCCAAAAGCAGACTCTTAACTGACTGAGCGACCCAGGCACCCCTCCCTTAACTAATTACTGCATTTTTAATTAATTTGACAACTTTTGTCTTTTACTCTTTATACTTGCTCTATAAGTGGTTGATCTACTGCCTTTGTTATTTATTTACCTTTTCAGATGAGTTTTTTTTTTTTTTACTTTTATATGTTTTCTTAATTAACTAGTGTTTTTTTTCTTCTTAGCTTGGAGAGGTCCTTTTAATATTTCTTGTAAAGCCAGTTTAGTGGTGACAAACTCCTTTATATTTTGCTTATCTGGAACATTCTTAACTTCTCCTTCAATTCTGAATGATAACCTTGCTGAGTAGAGACTTTTTGGTGGCATTTAGTTTTTCCATTTCAGCACTTTGAATACATCATGCTACTCCCTTTTGACTTACAAAATTTCTGCTAAAAAATCTGCTGATAGCCTTATGGGGTTTTTTTGTATATAATATATTGCTTTTTTCTTACTGCTTTTAAGATTCTTTATTTTATTCTTAAATTTTACCATTTAAAATATAATGTCTCTTGATTTGTTTCTCTTTATTTTCATCTTATTTAAAACCCTCTTGTCTTCCTGGGTTTGGCAATTTCCTTCCCTAAATTAGAGGAGTTTTCAGCCATTACTTCTTCAATTTTTTTTTTTTTTTTTACTTTTTCTCTTTCTCTTCTGGGACCCTATAATGTAAATGTTACTCTGCCTGATGTTGTCCCAGGGGTCCCTAAAGACTTCCTCATTTCTTTCAATTCTTCTTTTTTTTTTTAATTTTGCTGCTCTGTCTGGGTATTTTCCATTGCTCTGTCTTCTATTTCATCCATTCTATTGTTGAACTACTCAAGTGCATTTTTCAGTTCACTCATAATTTATTTGGTACTTCTTAATATTTTGTCTCTTTTTTGAAATATTCTCTGTGTTCTTTCATTTTTTTCCTGAGATCGGTGAACATCTTTATGACCATTACTTCAGTTCTTTATCAGTGAGGGTGGGACTCAGGGTGCTTGCCTCACCCATTTAGGTCTCAGTTGCTGAGCCAAGAAGACAGGGCTCAGGACACTCATTCATCCTGGTTGTGTCTCAGTCTCTGTGCAGGTTGAGCAGTATTCAGGCACTCATCCAGCTCTGTTATGGTTTGTGCTGCACAGGATGGGTGTGAAATGGGGTGGACAGTGCATACCTTCCATATACTAGCAGGCTGGAGGGAGGTCACCAAAAACGATGTGTGTGATTCCAACAATAGCCAGTGAGCATGAAATTGCAAAAGTGGTGTCTACCAATGCTTCCATTCCCAGAAAAGTTTCCTGCAGTTTCCTGCCTCTCCATCAGCCACCTTAAAATTAGTAAGCTTGTCCCTTTGCTTATAGTCTAGGCACTTGTCAATTAGTTCCTCTTGTGTTGGATGTCAGGGTGAGTGGACTTGCATGTAAGCCCTTGAAGAGTGGCATCCTTATTCTCTATATTTCTATGATTCTCCTGGTCTTAATCTCTGTTGATTTTGAAAACCAGACATTTTCGGGGTTTGTCCTTCTGGCACTGTCCCTCAGGATCAGGGTGTTGATGTGGGGCATAATCTCTTTCCTTCTCAAGGAAGGGGTCCATATTTTTTTGGATCCCTCTTGATTGTGGGGTCACCACATCTGGGATGGGGTCCTGGAAGAGGCTATATCTTTGCTTCTCCTATGCTTCTTGATTTGTCTGTTTTGTCTTTTGTTGTGGAAGTGCTATTACTCTAGTTCTCAGGCTGTTTTCAGAGGAAAATTACTCTGTATGTAACAATAAGTTTTTTGTGTCAGTGGAAGGAGGTGAGTTCAGGATCTTCCTAGGCTGCCATCTTGAACCCTTCCTTCTGTCCTATTGATTTTTATGAAGCTTCCTTTATGGCTTAATACCTTTTGGTTTTTGTAAGTGTTATATATGTGCTTTAAAACAATGTTATTTTTCTTTATGGAGTATAAGGTTTTTTATGTAATTGCTCAAGCTGATTCTCTGTAGAATTCATTTTTTTTAAAGATTTTATTTATTTATTTAATTGACAGAGAAAGAGAGAGACACACAGTGAGAGAGGGGACACAAGTAGGGGGAGTGGGAGAGGGAGAAGGAGACTTCCCGCTGAGCAGGGAGTCTGATGCAGGGCTCAATCCCAGGACCCTGGGATCATGACCGGAGCCTAAGGCAGTTGCTTAACCAACTGAACCACCCAGGCGCCCCTCTCTGTAGAATTCATAATATGGATTATTCTTCACTTGAATTTTCAGTTTCTGGGAGGTTATTAAAAAATACAGCACCACTTGTTGATTTATCTATTTGTGTGTGTGTATATATAATCATTTTATATATTAATTTAGTGTTAAGTCTGTTATTAGGTGAATATATAGTGATGATGGTTATATCTTCTCATTTTATGGTTCCTATTAAGACTATATATTTTTCCCCTAATTCTCCTATTGTATTTGCCATATTTTTTACATACATTTCATCTCAGATTTTAGTATGAGATATTGCATGAAGTATTTTCTTTTTCTTATTTATATATGTGCATATTTGTATACAAATATGTATATTTGGAATTACATGTATATAAATATATTTATACATACATGTTTTTGTCCTTTTAAGTACTTCTTGAAGATGACATATTACTAGACCTTATTTTTGACCCATCAGAATTTTAAAAAGTAAATTTAGACCATTTATAATTATTATTATTACTATTGCATTTGGTTTTGAAAAGGGAATTTATAGTCATTTGGGGTTGGGTGGATGTAGAGGTGAGAGCAGATCTCCAAAAGTTTCTCTTAATTTGATCTCCAGCCACTTCTTATAAGACATCTACACCAGGGATGACAATGTTTGATCTTCCTGATAGTTTATCACTTTTTTTGGACCCTGTAACTCAGAGTCTGGCTTTTTCAGAATATTTAGTTTATAATATTAGCACAACTCAATAGCCCCAATACTTTTTCATTACTCATTATTATTGTTTTCTTATTTACATTGTTTTCATTTTCTTGGTGACTTTAACCCTTTGGTGACTTGAAATCCATAAAAGCTGTGGGAAGAATATTATATGCTTATCAATTCAAAAAAATTTTAATTGTTAGATTGGAATGTGTGTGTGTGTGCGTGTGTGCATGCATGTGTTTGTATGTGTGTACTTAAAAATGTACTTATGAAGTATGCATTTTCCTAAAAGGGGAGAAAATAATACTGACAACAGTGAGGGAACAGATGAATTATGCACCACCCAAAATGTATCTTTGTCTACAACATGCTATATGCTACCCATATAAACTATTCTGAGATTTTATTTTTTCTGTATGTTAGATATGTTTTAGTCCTTAGAGTAGATTGTAGGTTTTTTGAGGAAAGAGATTTTGACATCAACAATTGTAAATAGAAGGTGATGTCGGCAAGATGGAGGGCTAGGAGACCCCAATGCAATAAAAATAGTAAATAAACAAACACAAACTGATGAAAATAGCTCTGGAAAAGCTCTGGACTATCATGAAGAAACAGCAGAAACCTTCTGGAGATCAAACACTGAGAATGGCCACAAAGAAAAGTATAGGAAGAATGTTGCTTCCCTCACTGCATTCTCAAGTCCAGAGCAGCTGAACATTGAGAGACCCTTTGGAAGGATTTACCCCATGTGGAAAAGCAGAGCTGGACAACCCCAGAAAATCTCCATGACATGGTTGTTTACAGCCTTTGCTACAGAAGACCCCCACAGTCTTCACGAAAACTGAACCCAACTGACGGAGCTGCCCAGAGTCCCTGACTTTGCATTTCTTCTCTGGTGCTGGAACTGTCTCTGCAGTAAGACCTGTTCCCAGGGGCCCCACTCATTGTTGTGCCCTGCTCTCCAGGACTAGAATAACACAGTGCCTTACTATCTAGGGGACCAGAACTGCTCCTGCTCTGAACCCCACCCTGGATTCTAAGTCAAGGCTTTGATTCACTATTACTGAGGCTGTACTCCTCCTCCTTTGCATTCTACCTTCTGAATCCCAAGTTGGATCTTTGACCCACCATCACCATGACTGCACCGCTGCAGCTCAGTGACTCACCACCACAGTTCTAAAATGTAACTTTGTCCCACCGCAACTGTGGCTGGAGATGCTATTGTTCTTTGACCATCCTGTGCCCTCTGTTGTGACTGTGACTACTCACCATCACCAGGCTGTGTTGATGCAGCTCTATGCTCTGTCTCTGGGGTTCTAACTTTGACTTGTCATCACTGGGGCAAGCTGCTGCTGTTCAGCAACTGCCCTGCTAGGGCTAAGTCAGAATGTTGACCCACCATCCTCAGAGCATGCTGCTGCTGTACCCTGCCCCCCACTCCCTAGACCCAACCTGCCACTGCATTCTGTTAACCCAGGACCTGTGCCACTGCTGTGTCCCCTTTCAACACCCTGTGATCTGTGTCACCACTGTGAGTACCAGAGACCAAGATTCCTATACACTCCTGTACCTCAGACACTAGCACCACCACTGTAGCACATGCATCTGTGCTGTAGGTTCCAGACACTGAGGTAGTTCTGCATGTGCCTGGTCCCAGGACCCTGACTCTACTGCTGTTCAGTGTGCCAGACTGGTTCCAAGAGGAATGTCCTTGGCTAGAACATCCTCCTATAGGCAAGACAGGAGAACAGGAAGACTCCTGATGCCATCACCCCTGAAAACTACCATACCCTACCTGCCACTGCCACCCACAGCACATCCAAAGTCTTGGTCAAAGAAGACCTTCCACAGTTGTCATTAACACTGTCCTAAGCTGATGGAGTTTCATGGAGGCTACATTGCTTCGCCCTCCCAGGAACCAAAGATGGTGCACTTCACTTGGCCAGCAACCTCATAACCACCTTCAGGTGAAGGTCTTTCCTCACTGAAGCCAATCTGAACAGGCAGGAAGAGTTTGACTGTTCCCTCAAATATGCAGAAACCAATGCCAAGTCAAAAGAAACATTAAAAAGCAAACAAACAAAAAACAAACAAACAAAAAAACAGATAAAAAATGACACTACCCAAGACACACAGTGGTTTTCCAGTAATTAATCCCAAGGAAATGGAGATTTATGAGATACTTGAAAAGGAATACAAAAAAATTATTTTAAGGAAGCTCAGTGGGATTCAAGGAACACAGATACACAATTTGGTGATGTCAGGAAAATAATGCATAAACAAAATGATAAGTTCAATAAAAAATCATAAAAAATAACTATACAGATTTTGATCTTGGTAATCATTCCATGATGTATGTATTTGTGTGTGTGTGCATGTATTTGTTTATATATATGTGTGTGTATATATATAATATATATCTTATATATATTATATATGTGTATCATCACATTATACATTTTAAATATATACAATTATATTTATCAACTATTCTTCAATAAAATTGAAAAAAGTAAACAATTATAAACATAATGCCCTAGGCCTCACTCACCTTTCAGTTAAAATTAGGCTGATACTATAATAGCTGCTACCACCCACCTGCCCAAGCAGAAATGAAAATCCTATCAAATATACTTCTCCTTATTTTAGGGATATCTCACTTGGGGAGTTCATCTTTTTAAAATGGCAGTTTAACCCATGGTTTTGGCTCTGATCTCATGTAATCACATTTGATTGAGAATGGTGCTGTATATACTATGGTTATCATCCCCTAGAGACCTCCATAAAACCGTAGGTAGAGGATGTAAGCAGGGGAAGCTAGACCATGACTTTTGGTCACCTCAGTGAGATCATATGTGTAAAGCCCTTAAACATTTCTTGCTATGTAGTGAGACTAATATGTGTTTTAATCTTCCCCTTCTCCCCCTTCCCTTCAGGCTCCACTCTTCCCTCTAACATTCCCTCCCCCGCTTCTCCATTTTTATTCCCCAAGCCTTAGTCTTCTTTTCATAGACACTTGCAACAAATCTCTCCAGCCATGCTTTTCCAAGCAATGGTTGCATTTATGCTTAGAGACCATCTATTGACCTCCATCGTGCTTATCTTCCCTATCAAGTCCCTCTCTTGGTTGCCTGTGCCCAGAGTATCTTATACTTTGGGATACTTGGCTATAAGTCTTTATATTTTCTACATTGCAGGATGTAATTTTTTTTGTACAAAGTATATTTTCAATAATAAATGTTAGCTATTGGTAGTCTCAGTAAAATTTATATTACTAGAAAAAGCATACTATACTCCATTGGAAATTTAAAAATCAAATCATTAGATTCTTATAACAAAAATAAGTTAGGATCCATTTAGAGACTTAATAAGTTATAAATTTAAATATATTGAGGGTTAAACGTAAAGTGGAAAGAATTCTAATGTAAATGTGTGCATTTTAAATAATACAACTTCACTAATTTCCATGTCAGCATCATTAATTAATTAGTGATTTATATTTCTATTTATTCCAAATCCTTTAATTAGTGATTTGTGTTAGGAAAATCATCATTATTTTTCACACTCCAAAAACACACTGTGAAAACTGTTATAATAATTGGCATGTTTATTTAATTTATATGGCTCCTTACCAGATAGCTTTAGCTATAACACTTAAGTGGGCATAAATTTTCTTCTGGAAGTGGGAGAGAAGTTTCTTGAATATGTTTTTATATAATCCTCATGTTTAAAGAAGTATGTAGTTGAGCTATGCTTACCTATTCACTATTTCTCCCAAAGGATTAAATATTTTACAATTCTGTGCTTTTGCATGGCCTAATACTCTTTTCCACAGCAAATTAGTTTAGTACTCTTTAATTCTTAGCTCAAGCAACAATTTTCACAGTGAATTCTCCCTTTGCCCCATACTCAGCATAGACAATTGCTCCTCCCATTCTTGTTTCCAGATCATCCTGTAAGTTTTTTTTATCATTGTTTTATAATTAATAGCTATTAGTCTCTCCAGATAGAACATGAAATTCTGAGATCAGAAATTTATGTTATCTAGGGGCACTTGGGTGAATTAGTCGGTTAAGCGTCTGCCTTCTGCTCAGGTCATGATCTCAGGGTCCTGGGATAGAGTTCTGTATCAGGCTTCCTGTTCAGCAGGGGAGTCTGCTTGTCCCTCTGCTCCTACCCCCACTTGTTCTCTCTCTGTCTGTCTCTCTCTCAAATAAATAAATAAAATCTTTAAAAAAAAGAAATTTATGTTGTCTATACTTCATTCCTATCTTATAGCATAGTGCTGGCCATGTATATTCCAAACAGACCTATATTCAAGGAGTGAGCTAGTATGTTGATACCTTATTAAAGTAGTAATATGATCATAAGATTAATATGTTCTAATTATACTTTGAATTTCTTCACGTATTAATGAGATAAATGGATAAAGCCAGTTAGAATGTATATTATCATTTAAAAATGTAATTAACTTCATTTTTTTAGAAAAAATCAATATTTCAAAAATTAAATAGGTGTATCTTTTAGATGTTTCCTTATTTATCTGGATATCCTTCACAAGAGAAGAATCAAGTATTTACTTTTCCTTTATTGTCTGTATCCATTGTGGAATGTAATAATAGAGGAAGTTTCTCTTTATAAAAGTATTCCAACCAATACATGAAGAAAGAATGATAGAATTAAAATGTCAACATTTTATAGTAGGATTAGACATTAATCATCAAAAGCTGCTAATATCACAAAAAGAGAGATAATCAGATGTTAGGTGACTCCAGAGAGGAGAACACACCACCTCCTACAAAGTGGTCTTGCCAAAACAAACAAACAAACAAATAAACAAGCAAGCAAACATGCAAACAAGCAAAAAAACAAAAGCTACAGTAACAAAAAAATAAAAAATAAAAAAATAAGCTTGAGTCTAATTAAACCCATAAATCCAACTATTAGTTCACAAGATACAGAAGACAGAGGACACCATCAGGATGAAATCAGGAAAATCCAGATTATAGGAAACTCTGGAGACAAGTGACGTGATTTCTCAAAAATAAATTGAGAGGAAAACAAGATGAAAGGGGATCCTATGGATTAAAAGGGACATCAAGAACATATCAATTCCGGGGCGCCTGGGTGGCTCAGTTGTTAAGCATCTGCCTTCGGCTCAGGTCATGATCCCAGGGTCCTGGGATTGAGCCCTGCATTGGGCTCCCTGCTCGGCGGGAAGCCTCCCTCTTCCACTCCCCCCACTTGTGTTCCCTCCCTCGCTGTGTCTCTCTCTGTCAAATAGATACTCTGTCAAATGGATACTTTAAACTATAAAAAAAATATGACTTTTCTGGGATGTTTAGAAATTTGAAAAAAAACTTTAATATTTTACATTTTAACCACATAGCACGTGGAAATAAACAAAGATATATATATCTATAGATATATAGGTATATATATTGAACATGAATATTCTGCTGCAAATCAACATTTCACAACTTTTGTTTGGTGGTATTTGTCTGGTAAACAATAATTGCATCAAAGAGAAGGGAAGAATTCTGAGAAGAAATTTAAACTAGGCGGTCTTCTAAATTAATAATCTTCACCTTCATGTTTGTTTACCACCAAAATTTATATTTGTATATCTTTTCTTTCCATCCATTATTTTCACTGTTAAGATCTATTTGTCTTTATTCTTGACTTTAAAATTATATACATTTACCTTAGCTTCTATAGCACTACTGTATGTATATGCATTATATAAAAATATATATGTAAATCCAATACAAATAAATACAAATGCAATAGAATTTGCAGAAAGTATTTCTAATCACATTTTATGTGTGCTGCATGTTAGACTATTAATATATATAATGATTCAGGGCGCCTGGGTGGCTCAGTTGGTTAAGCAACTGTCTTCGGCTCAGGTCATGATCCTGGAGTCCCGGGATCGAGTCCCACATCGGGTTCCCTGCTCAGCAGGGAGTCTGCTTCTCCCTCTGACCCTCTTCCCTCTCGTGCTCTCTATCTCTTATTCTCTCTCTCTCAAATAAATAAATAAAATCTTTAAAAATATATATATATAATGATTCAGCTTTGGTAAATGATGACATCATTCATCATTTACTTCAGTAACAAGTATGGATCATATGGATTGTGAGCAAGATTACTTTAGCCAGGACACATCACTTTTGGATAGCACAGACTCATTTGTCTCTTTTGTTAACATTTAAATTTTAAGATTCATTATGGACTTGATTAAATATGCCAGTAAAACTATTCTGTACATTTGACTTTTTTTTAAATCCCCAGACTGACAGTTTGTTTTGTTTGTTTTCTCAGCACATGATCAACCTAAACACAGTTTGAGTGTGCTTTTTTATATATTTTAGGCAACGAAAAACAAATAAATAAAAAATACTTTTTCCCCAAAATTTAAAGAAATTCTATAGTCCCTCAGAATGTGCCACCCATTCAACTAAGGCATTGATGTGTTTAAGGGCAAGTCCTTAAGTAGAAAATAACTTTCTAATATTATGTTAGTTATCTAGGTAACATGGCCTTACCCTATGCCTTTTAAATAATGGCCAAATGCAAATCAAGTCACATGGGGCTGAGGCAAAACGATAACCTAGAAATCTTTTCTTATCACTCCCATATTGGAGGGGGAAAGATGCTGCATTTTACAGATGTTCCCTACATCCTTCAGGTAGTATAGACGTTATTTTTATGTACATTCAAAAGAAAGGCTAAGTACATTCTCCCAAAGTAGAGGGAGAATTGTTTTACCTCTAAGGGACCAATTCCATTGTACTTGCACTTGCTTCATTCTTATATCCTTCTATGTGAAGGGAAGCCTATGGGATGACCAAAAGGCACATAATTAACCTCATTAATCTAGGGATATGCATAGGCAAATTTAAAACAAAAGTATCCATGGGTATTACTTGTATGAGGTTTATGTGTTTTTTTTTTAAGTGATTTACGCTTTATAGTATGGAATAAGAGGACAATTCACTGTCTAATGTTTATAACTCAATGCTGTTATGATGGAAATGATTCACTTAGTATTTAGATGGTTTCTTCTCTTTCTAGAGACCTTGTACTTCTTAGTAAGAAGGAAAGAACCAAGTAAACTATGTTTGAAGATACTGTGGCCAGACATTTAATTTTAGTGCTTGATAGAGAGAGATCAATTTTTGTGTTAGAGGCATCATGAGATGTTAGTAAATGCCATGCTAAAATACAAATACTAGATAAGAAATATTCTTAATAATACCTTCTAGAGTAATAGCATTCTGCCCTTAAATGGTACTAACAACCTATGCATTAGTGTTATTTGCTATACTCTTGTTTGCCTAGATGCTTTAGGACCACTGCATCTCATTTTAGAAATTACTGTGTACCCCAACATGACTTAATTTTACACTGGCTTAGCTAAATTCCATTTATTATGTTGTATTTTTTTAATATTTAAGACATTATGTTATGCAATCATGTGTTCCTTCTGAATCCACACTACTGCCCAGATTGTCTTTGCCAATCTCTATCATACTGTCTGCAAGGATCTATTTATTCATTTCTATCATTGAGCTGGATTTCATGGAGTCTATTTGTGTAATTACTATAGTACTTTGGGAATTTTTCCAAGAAATCGTGTAGTACAAAGTAGAACACAAATGGTTTGCTATTATTTAATTTTGATATGTAGCCAAGATATATTTTTTTTACTTTAAGACAGGACCAATTGATCAGAAAATCTTTTGAAAGAATATTAAAGTTGAGTTATACCAAGGGATTGGCATTCTACCTTTGCGGACAAGATCTACGTTTTCTTAATGTAAGAATGTTTTTCAAATGTATCATGAGGACAGGGTAACAAATCTTTCTGACCTCTTAGGAGTTCTCACATAATTAAATAATCATAATTTTCTCCTTAACATTTCCCCATTAAAAAATTAACATTTAAAACATGAAGTAATAGTTTATAAAATAAAATTGTGGAAAGTATACTGCCAGGTGAATAATGCAACATTTTAGTCATAGAAGCAAGTTGGAATAGTTATTACTTTGAAAATCCTAAATAATGCTTACTAAATATCTACTGACATTCTTCTAATACAAGTTTTGCAGTGAATGAAGAAGTTTATCTTTATTTTTTTCTTACTTTGCAGGTTTGTTATTCTTCTCAGTCCATTAAATTAACTTCTATTTTTTCTTTAAATACATGCTTCTTGAACATTTCCAGTTTATAGAATATTTAAGGCTATTTTCATTGGTAATTTATGATTATATACAATTATATAAATAGAGAATTGTGTTTTAAGAAAAAATATAATAAGATATGATATCAGTGAGTATTAAGCCTATTTGCCTATAATTAAAATAAAGATAATATCCGTGTCATACAAACTTATTATGGCAAATCCCAATTAGGATTTTGACAATAACAAGCTGTCCTATTCACCTACTCTCATAAAAAGCAGTGCATTTAAAATCTTCTCTATCTCCTCAGATTTCTGAGAAATCATCCTACTTCACCACTCATCTGACTTCTTCTAATAGATAAAGGAAACAAATCCTCACAGACTAAGTTTTTAAAATTAATCAGATCAAAGCTATAAACTTCTTGCATCTATGACCCCACTTTCTGTGCCTCCCTGTTATATTGGAGGAATTGGTTCTCCTCCTATCTAAATGTCGCCACTTATATTCAGTGTCACATTCAATAACCTTATGAAATCCATCATATCCTTTCTCCCTGTTATCATAATCCGCTCCATTTCTACTATGTATCTCCCATATTTATACATTCTCAATTCTCACTGATTTAAATAATATAAAACTAAAGATGAAACAAAGAGATAAACAAAAACCAAACACCATACCTATATGAATTTCACTTAATCACCAGTCACACACCACCCCAGGCCTTTCCTTCCATGCATTTTTCTCCCATTACATTTTTACTATGTCATGCATTTCTCAATTTCCCTCTCCTTCCTTGAGTAACTTCAGTTTTACTTCCAAACACATAACACCACAAAAACGTGTTTGTTTTTTTTTTTTTGAAGTCAATGATTCCATTTATGCCACTTTTTTATTTTTTTTAAGAGAGAGAGAGAGCGCTAGTGAGTGGGGATGGGGGAGGAGGGACAAAGGGAGGAGGAGAGAGAGAATCTTAAGCAGGTTCCACAACCTGTGCAGAGCCTGAGGCGGGGCTCCAGCTCAGGACCCTGAGATCATGACCTGAGCTGGAATCAAGAGTCAAACGCTTAACCGACTGCAGGCCCTTAACCCAGAAGCCCCTCTACCACTTTTTCTAATGGGCATTGCCTTGGATATAATCGTACTTGGTCTGTCAGAAGAATTCTATGCTATTGAAAATCTCCCCCCTACATAATATATTCCCTGGGATTCCATGATTCCATGCCCCCCTTTTTTCCCCTCCTCTGATGTGTCTATCCTTCTATTCTCTTCTGTTGGCTGATTCACTTTATATTTTTCTTATGTTGTTTCCAATACTTAGTTCTAGATCATTCAACTCTACTATATGTTCTCCAGATGCAGTACTGATGATATATACACATGGTGGTGATTTCTAAATTTATATGTCTTGCTGAAGTATCTCCCGTGAGTTCCAAACATTTTAACCATCTGCCTACTTTGCATCCTCAGAGTGATATTTAAAGTAAAATCAAAGTCAGAATATTCAAGCATAAAACCCATGAAAAATTCAGGCTCTTTACTCTTAAAAGACAGAGTAGATAAGGATTACCTTAAGTGTCTAAGCAACTAGAAGGAGGGAGAGATGAGGAAGATGAAGAAGATGAGAAAGGTGGTGAAAGAAGTAAGGGAAGATCAGAAGTTCAGTTCTGGATGTGATAAGTAGGCTGTTACTAGATATCCAAGTAGAGATGTCAGAAATACGGTTAAGTACACGAGGCTGAAGTTCAATGGTGAGAATTGCCCAGAGATAAATACATTTGAGAGTCCTTAGGAAAAGGATGGTGGTTAAGGCCAGAAGACTAGATAAGATCACCAAAGGAGTGAAGTATATATGGAAGAAAGGGAAGGGCTCAATGTCGAGGAAACCAGTGTTTAGAAATTGAGATGTGGAGGAATCAGTAAAGCAGATGGGAAAGGGGTGGTCAGACAACAGGAGAAAAATTCACAGAGTGAGACAGTATTAGAAATCAAGTGATGAAGTATAAAAGTGTTTTTCTTTTTTGGATACCTTTCTCATCTTAGAGGCAACTTCATCCTTCTAGTGACTCAGATCCTTGAAATTACCCTCATCTATCCTGTATCTCATACCCCAAATTTATTCTATTGGCAGTTCTGGTATTCCAACTGCACTGCTACCACACTGTTCTGTGCCATTATCACCTCCCACCTGAATTACTGCTATTCTTAATAGCCAGAATGATTCTACCTAAATGCAGTTCAGATAATGTTACTCCTCTGAAAAGAACCTTTCATTGTTTTCTCAGCTCTCTTATTGTTAGAGCCAAAGATCTAACAAATGCCCCAGGTACTAATCTATCCCACACTTACTGGCTCCTGTATTGCATTTCCTACCAAACTCCTCTTAGTCTAGTCTAGTCACACTGGCCTCCTTGGTAGTTTTGACAACACCAAGAACTTTTGTACCTAAGGAAGTGTGCGATTGTTTTTCTCTCCTAGAATATATTTCCCCCAGATCAATCCTCGGAATATCCTCTCATCTCATTCAAAATTTTATTCAAAATTCATTTTATGAGTTGATAGACATTTGGAGTCTTTCCATAATTTAGCTATTGTTGACAATGTTGCTATAAAAAGTGGGGTGCATGTACCCCTTTGAATCTGTATTTTTGTACCCTTTGGGTACATACATAATAGTGCAATGCTGGGTTATAAGGTAGTTCTATTTTTAACTTTTTGAAGAAACTCCATACTGTTTCCAGAGTCGCTCTTGCCATTTACAATGAAATGGCTGGAGCTAGAGTGTATAATGCTCAGCAAAATAAGTCAGAGAAAGACAAATACCATTTGATTTCATTTGTGTAGAAATTCAAGAAATAGAAATAACAGATGAGATAGGGGAGAGAAAGAAAAAAAAGAGACAGGGAGGCAAACCATAAGAGACTCTCATCTATAGAGAACAAACTGAGGGTTGCTGGAGGGGAGGTGGGTAGGGGAATAGGCGAAATGGGTGAAGGGTATTAAGGAGGGCACTTGTGATGGGCACTGGGTGTTATATGAATATGAATGTTATATGAATCGTTAGATTCAACTCCTGAACCTAATATTACACTGTATGTTAACTAGCTAAAATTTGAATAAAAACTTGAAACATAAAAAAGTCATTTTGTCATTGTAGACCCAAGTAAAATCGCAGTCACTTACTCTAAAACTACCTTCTATGGTATATCTTTTTTCTAAATAGAATTTACTAACATTTATGCAGTATGTTACTTTAAGGACACATTTTTGTTTTGTTTTGTTTGTTTTGTTTTATTTCATTTCTGTTTTGTTCATCCTTTGTAGCCTTATCATCTGGAGCAGTTTCTGGCACATAAAAGCAATCTATACATAGTTACTCAAAGAATAAATGACTAAATGAATGGCGAAAGAAAAGGAGAGAGGACAGAGACAGATTTTTTTTTTCATTAGCAAATATCTCTTTGGAAAGCTTAAGCTTGTTGATCTTGTATGATGAAAGGATAATATAGTTTTAAATCAAGTAATTTATATTTAAATTTTAGTTTTAATGAACAAGAGATACTCTAAATTAAAAATAAATCAGGACCGGAAAAAATAAATTAATTAACAAAGGACAGTACAGGATCCAAAAACAAAGGCTAGGGGCGTCTGGGTGGCTCAGTCGTTAAGCATCTGCCTTCGTCTCCCGTCATGATCCCAGGGTCCTGGGATCGAGCCCGGCATCGGGCTCCCTGCTCCGCGGGAAGCCTGCTTCTCCCTCTCCCTCTACCCCTGCTCGTGTTCCCTCTCTCGCTGTCTCTCTGTCAGGTAAATAAATAAAATCTTTAAAAAAACAAAAACAAGGGCTGGATAAATTCGGACAAAAGAAGTAGCACACAAAGTATTAAAGTTTAATAGAATCGTACATTGGATGTGCATGTTCCATAAATGTACATTTGTCAATATGCATTTTTATTCTCAAATCTGACTCTTGGATTAATGACTACAGCAAAGTAAGTTCTTATTTTTCACGATTTTCATAAATTTTATCAAAATTTTTTGGCATTTGTACATTTCTGAAGTTCTATTTATATATGTCATTCTTTATGAGAAATACATTTCAAACTCATTTTTAGTGTGAGGCTCTGAAACTTACACAGAGTAAACTATGCTTGAATATTAATTGAGAAGGTATAGAGGGCACAATTTCTACTTAAGAACTTGAAAGCAAGCTAATTCTTTTGGGGTTGCCTGGTAACTAATAAGGAGTATGTCAAATTGAAAGACAGGTCTGACTAAAGCAGCCTTTGAATAAATAATAGAATTGTTGTCAACTTTAGCCTTCGAGTAGTGAGGCAGGGACAAATTCTAAATTAAATTGAAGGAAAGACAGTTGAAACGTCTTTTATAGTTTTTTAGTGAATTGTCCACTGTTTGCCCTTAAACTTTTTTCCTCACCAACAATTTGTGATTAATGCAGAGACATTGAAAATAAATTCTGAAGACATGATTCAATATCTGTTGAAATTAAATGAAATGGCCTAAGGCATTTGAGAGGCATGATTATTTACTATTCATTGCCATTTATTTATTTATGAATCCATATTAATATAATGTATTAGTTTCTTAAAGAAATATATGTACAGGAAGAATGATTGCTACTTTGATAAAAGATTGGACCTAACTGTTTTTTAAGGTGAGGTTTGTGTTATGGTGACTCCAGGGTACATGTGCAACAAAATATCTTGACAAGTCTTTAGTTACCATGATCTGTTATATCAGGCTGTTGATCACATACTCAGATTTTGACCTATTTCTGTTTTAATTCCAGCAGGAAAAGAGTCAAGACAGTTCAAGAAGCAAAGGTAAGAGATGACTGTTTTAAGATCATAGTTTCATCAATTCATGTAAGTATAGAAGAAGAAAAAAACTGACTGAGCTTTGAAAATATAGCTAAAAATGAGAAAACATTAAGAACTCAAAATCTTCAATGTGGTTTTAAAGCCATTGTGAGCCCTTTGGGAATTCTGCAAGGTCACTGGGGATCCTCTACTGAGATTTCCTTTCTTCATATAGTGCTGTTGGAAACTTCAACATAATTTTCTGTTAACTCTCTGACTTGTTCTCATGGAATTCCTCCATCAGTCATTGTCCATAAGAGTTGGTGTTCAGTTATATCTATGATTTAGCAGATGAACTTTAAAAAATATGTCTTATGGAGAACCAAGCGCTGCTATCTCATTTTATTTTCTATGAAAAAGCAAGACAATATTTATATGTTAAAATTTGGTGGTAGCTTTATGGCATAGTAAACTCTAGTCAGACATAAGGAAACTCTTTTCCCCACAATGACATTCTTATGTTTTGATGTTTATTGTTGAAATAATAAATTGCTCTAGGTAGGATTATTATCCTACAGCAAAAGGTTTCCATAAATTTGTGCTCCTGCTGATCATAATCATGAAATTTAACAAATTTTTCCTGGGTTAATCCTTTTGGCCTCTCCCTTCAGGTGCTGGCCCTTCTTATATTGTACAAGTTGGACATCCTCACTCACCTATCCCTTTCCGGTATTATTTAGTCACGAGCCTGACTGTGGAATGAAGGACAATTTCCCTATTTCCTTCCATCCTGTTTTGCATAGAAAGATAGGTTTATTTTTACTTTACTTTTTTTAGAGTTCTACAAAACCGAAACAAACCAAAATTAAAAAAAAAAAAAAAACAAACATGGAGAAGTTACCAAGTTTACACTTACTTCTGAAAAGATGAAAGGGCAGTTATTCTTCTGAGGGTCTCTAAATTGACGACATCAGTCTTGCTTACTAATAACAAATCCGAATATAATCTCTGCACATTTCTCTGCAACCAACTAAATTACACAATTTGTTTTCCATGTTTGGTCATCTGTGTGTGTCTGTATTACTGAAGAATATGAAAAGACATACTTTTTTTTTTTTTTTTTGCTAGGTATGTTTTATTCAAATGAATTATGTAAGACTGCCCTTCCAGGGATTCCCAAACTGTTTGTGTTCTTTCTCAGCAAACTGAAGTATGTCTTGCTATTTTATATGTGAAATTATTACACTTATTTATCCTCAAAGCACTCATATTAACTCAAAGTTTCATACCTTTGTGTTGCAAAAGGGAATTTCTATTCCAAGATGTGATGTATGATGTGCATTTAAATGATATATACATTTTAAGCATACTGAGCATCTTCCTTCTCAAGAAGGGTCCCAGTGTTTCAGGTTAATCTTAAATCATATTTATAATTCTGTTATAGTTGAAATAAGTTTAGTACAGCTTTCTTCTTGATGCTTTATTATCTTGGGATATATAAATCCTATCATCTGAAGTAGTAGAAATTATGTTTTTTCAACTATCTGCCTAGGAACATGTTTTCTTTTATAATGTAATAAAATTTTGAGATGATGCTTGTCACTTCTTTCACTGTTATTGGCTGACACATGTTTCAGAACTCTCATATTATGGCTTCTAGGCTACTGAGTTGTAAGTAAATCAGAGACATGCTGTTTTGTCAGGACCTGTACCCTAACTCTACTTGGAACTCAGTATTTTTCTTGACTGTTTATGGGAATCATCTTGAAATGGTATTTTACTGCAAATTATAAATGGCCACTAAAAATGTCTTTAGGGGCACTTGAATGGCCCAGTCAGTTAGGTGTCTGCCTTCAGCTCAGGTCACAATCTCAGGGCCCTGGAATTGAGCCCCATATTGGGCTCCCTGCTTAGTGGGGAGTCTGCTTCTCCCTCTGCCTTACCTCCTGCTTCTGCTCTTTCTCTTATGCTATCTCTCTCTGATAAGTAAATAAAATCTTTAAAAAAGTCTTCAATGTCAATATTAAGAAAAAAAGAATTGACTAAGAGCAATAACTTACCCATTGGTAGATGAGAAAAATTCTAAAAATCAAATATTGTACGTATTTTGGTAACTAATTATTGAAATGTGAGTTATGTCCTCACTTGATGTTAGTAATCAATTCTCAGCTAATAATTCCCTGGACTTCTGACGAATTGGTAATCTTATTTGTCAGAACATGTTTATTACATAGTCAAGAATGTATGCGGAGGAAGTCTTTAACCATTTGATTTTCTGCATTCTGTACCTATTCCTGCTTATGACAATAATCCCACCCACATTATACCAGTGACCTGAAATCACCTTAATGCACAAAGCAGTCCAATGACAATCGACCAGTCTTTCCTCTGTGTACAGGAGATATATATTGAAATGTTTGGAAATTTGCAAGTCTATCTCTGATTAATTTTTTGACATGCACACATGCTCTTATTCTAATATTATTTTGAAATGGCATAGAACCCAATTCTTATATATTCTAAAATTATATATATATATATATATATATATATATATATATGGTATTCAACTGACAAAATGAATTTTGGTTCAATAGTTAGTATACCATCGACTTCTCAATTGATTTTCACATTTAGATTGCCTATTGCTATATGAATTAGAGCCTAACCTGTAATTAATACACAATTTTGAGGTTTACAGTTGTTTAAGATATCTTTTATTAAAATTACATTGACGATTATAGCAGTAAAATAAAGACAGTCTTAACAAGTTTAAAAGAATTACTAACTATTCAGAAAGTCATATTTCACACTGCTTTTCAGTGACATTACAAATATGTTAGGATAGAGTATATTATGTGTTTAAAATCCATTAAGAATTTGATAAATATTATTAGGAAATAATTTCCTTTGAATAATGGTTCTAATATAAGGAGCACAAGTCAGTTACCCTTTACCAATATATCTCAGGGGAGTATTTTATTTTATTTTATTTATTTATTTATTTATTTATTTATTTATTTATTTATTCTCAGGGGAGCATTTTAATCTGTGATTTGTTTATTCATTTATATTTAAGAGCATCTCTCTAGAGTTCTGAGTGATAAAACAGTAACAGTTTTTGACAAAAACTTAAATGATTCTTGTTTTACAAAGAGCTTAAAAATTCTGTCAGTTTAGTCAAGTTTTTAATTTTCCAAAAATAATTTAAAATACAACAACCAGAAGGGTAATATCATTGTGGAAAGCTTGCATATGCTTATGTTGTAGCGTGCTCCTGAGTATCTGCTTTACTCTAGCTCTGTCATTAAAAGAATGTTTGTTCCTTCACCAAAAAGATTCAGTTCTTTTATAATGCAGTTTTCCCTTCCTCTCTTTTCAAGTGGAAACTTGTGGCTTTCTCATTCAGAAGTGATAAAAATAAAATATATTCCCGTTTCATTGCTAGTTTTTGTTGGGAGACAATTGGTTCCCTAACAGTCACTTATATGGTATATCATTGACATCTATCTTTTGTTAAATATCTACTAGATGTCAGACACTGGGCTGAGTTTTTTTACATATATTACCTCATTTTAATCCTCAAACACACATTATAAGGTAAGATTTAGCATTCAAACATGCCAGCATATTGAGAAATCACATCTAAAGTAAATAATTCAGACCAATATTATCATCTTGTTCTATTTTTAAATGGGTCCTATTTTATTTAACCAATTTACTAATTATACACTAGGTACATTTAACATGCTGTTATTAGCAAAGCTTTTGACATTTTCATGGATTTGATATATATGAATTTTATTATTTATGCATTATTTTTCTTTAATAGTATGGTGTTACAAATATTTCCCCTACTGCCAGTTTATATAAATACTGCTCAGGGCTTTGTAGCTTTAAGAAAATTTTGATAATAATAGATGTGATATAGGAATGTTCTAGGGGACAGGTGTGAGCATTGTGACAGCTTGTTCAATAAATGCTTGTGATCTTTGACAAGTGACTTAATCCTCCAGAAGTAACTTCTCTTTTATAGTTTATATTAACATAACATACCCCATGATATCAAAAGCCCTTTTAAATATATGAAATTCTAAGGCTTATACTTCTATAAAGATATTGGACAATGCTATTATTACAAACATCCTTCAAAACTCTTAATTCTCAATAGGTTCTACATGTCAAATATTATGTCTTATACAATTGTGTGTGTACAAGAAAGGTAAGCTGCATCATTGTTCTCCCTGTGGTACATACATACATTCTTGTATACAGTGAGCAATGAAGGTCAATATTATGTTAAGACCATACCTAATCAAATTAAAGGTGTGTGTTTGGAACAATAAATGATATTAAGCCTATAGTCTTTACATGTGAACACACACACACACACAAATACACATACATGATATTTACTTTTATACAACCATACATTCAGATTCTCTTTTATTTCTTACATTACAAAATTGCCAATTGAGGGCACTGAAAATGATCTGATACATACAGGGATATATATATATAGATATATAAATAGATAGATATACATAGAGATACGCACATATATATACCTATATATAACATATATAATATGTCTCTATATAACATAGCCATATATAAATATAATATTAAATTGGAATTGGAATGCTAATAAACTCCTAACCTGGGTTGCCTGAGTATTCAGAGTCTCTTCACTAGAATAATCTTATAGAGCTCCTGATGTTAGCTCACTTCTTCCAGGTTAGGTAACTAGTCAGGAATAGTTATTGGATAGGAATGGACCTTCAAATTTGTATTACTGAAAGCCACTGGACACATTACATTAATAAATGAAACTGTCATATAAAACTGAAAGATGGTAATTCATATATCTGAGACTTTTATGAGACTCTTTGTCGAATTGTTGGGTATCTTTCTGTTTAAGATATAAAATATAGCCAGTACAATAGTAATGCCTGAAATGGAGACTGTTACCATTATATGAAACTCAGAGTCACTGTATTTGTAATGAATTACAATATCATACTAATGAATGTTAGGTTTTTTGGTATTCAGTTTAGAAAGCTATTTCTGAGACAAATAATTGTAGGATTTACAAAAACTGTGGTTTTTGTCTATCATATTCAATGGCTATAATCCTTAGGAAGTTTAAGTATCTAAAAGACAAGAAAACTCATGTCTAGAAGATGTCAACCAAAAGATTGTTTTGTTTGTTTATTTGTTTGTTTTTGGCAAACAGTAATGCTGGATAAACCCCAAGCAAGTGGACTTACAGCAGTCTTGTGATAATAATTACTGAAAAATAATTAAATGTTGTAAAAGCATGTGAGGGAGTGAAATTTTTTTTTATAATAAGACATACCTTGTTTTATTACACTTCATTTTGTGCTTCACAGATATTTTGTTTTTTTGGTTTTTTTTCCTTACAAATTAAAGGTTTATAGCAACCTTGTATTGAGCAAGTCTATTGGCACCATTTTTCCAACAGCATTTGTTCACTTTGGGTCACATTTTGGTAATTCTTGCAATATGTCAAATTTTTTCATGATTATTATATTTGTTATGGTTATCTGCAATCAGTGATCACAACTCACCGAAAGCTCAGATGATTTAGTGTTTTTTTAGCAACAAACTATTTTTTAATAAAGATATGTACATTGCTTTTTCAGACATGCTATTGCACAGTTAACAAACTACAGTATAGTGCAAACCTAACTATTGTATGCACTGGGGAATTAAAAAATTAATTTGATTCACTTTATTGTAGTTTTTATTTGCTTTATTGTGGGTTGTCTAGAACTTAACCCACAATATCTCTGAGGTATGCCTGCCATGTTATAACACAGCAATTGAATTACATAAAAAAGTTGTATTTTCACTCTATTTATTTTATTAAAAATGTACTTTTAAAATTAATTGGGGGTAATATATTCTCATGAATGCTTATCGTTACCTTGTTGCAAAATATCAATGTCATATATGTACCACTTCATAGTGTATGATTGACTAGCAACTCTTTAATTACTAATATGAGCATATCACATATTTCAATCCATTTCATTTTTTTAAAGATTTCATTTATTTATTTGAGAGAGAATGATATATATAGAGAGAGCATGAGAGAAGGGAGGGTCCGAGGGAGAAGCAGACTCACTGCTGAGCAGGGAGCCTGATGCGGAATCGGGACCTGAGCTGAAGGCAGTCGCTTAACCAACTGAGCCACCCAGGCAATCCATTTCACTTTATACCTAACTTAATATGAGTATGGAACGATTGTTGTAAACAGATAAATTAAAAATGTAATTTCCAGTTACCATGAACACATTGCCATACTTTAACGATTTCATTAGGTGACGTGTGTTACATTTATGATTTTTTCTTATAAAAAAACTGGTCATAATTCTTTATCTGAGTGGTGTTTTTGTGATAATGTGAGTTTTGAAATAAAAATAGTAATACATAGATGCAAATTCTAGAAGCCAAATTACTATCATCATGATAGTATTCCTTACTTTGACAAACTTCCAAAAACATAATAATTTCAGTTCTAATGCATAACTCCATAAAAAATAAATTCAGTATAAATAATCCAAATGATGCTCCCAATACCTTACTAAATAACTTTCAAGTAGTATAGATTTCAATATAAGTAATAACTTGTCTCAGGGAATTAAGATAATATTCATTATCCATTCTTTAAACTCCATGTGACCAACTTGGTACAATTTTAAATGATCTTGGTGTATGTCCTCCTGCCACAGCAAACAGGAAGACAAACCACCTTCACTACCTAATGATGCTATTATCATCAACCAGAAAAGGTTTCATAAAGTATCTGATTCTATTCCTCATTTATGCAATGAAGAGCTCATTTTGTATTGTGCCAAACACATCATCTCTCCCCCCCCATTTTGCATACATTCCCTAGTTTTCCAAAGGATACTAATAAATCATCTTGTCCAATAGATCATTTATTTTGGTTTCAAGGTGATTAATTTTGCCACTCACTTTGCCCACCAGGAGGCAGTACTAACTAAAAGAAATGGAGGCATAATCCCTTTGTTGATACGGTGAAAACAACCCAGAACACTTGGATTTAATTCTTTTTAATAAAAAAATAATTAGAAAATAATAATTCAATGCTGCATGTCATATCAAATTAATATTGTTCAGGCTTTTATTTACGTAACTCAATATTTTACATACCTGTACACTAACATCTCAACATTGATCTTTTCAATCACCAACACAAAAAATCTTTATTATCTAGACTTTGCAAAGCTAAATATTTAAGTTTTTTTAAAAAAATTCACAGTCTGAAACAGTTGAATGCCATGTTTCAAGAAAAATGATGTAACACTAACCAAAATGTGTTGATGGCTTCATTTATTTAGCTTAATGAAATCACTTCATTTAGTTGCAATGGTTAGCTTTAGTGAAAGAGTAGTTTTTGAAATTGTTATGAAGATTACATGTTTTTTGGCAAAAGTCCCTGTTTTACCTACCAATGAAAAACTATCAGTTTTCCTTTTTACTTTGTCTCCTCAGGTTCTTTAAACATGAAATTTGACTTTATTAAAGAAGACTATATTTACTTTGGTTTTTAAAATATATATTTCTTCTTTCTTCCAATTTAATGTAATAATATTTAAGTATCTTGTAAATATTTGATTTTTTAATTATAAAGTTAGAAATTCTGTATAAAATGAGTTATTACTTTGTGATGTTATACTCAGTGACTTCTATGACCTGAAATAGACATACATTTCTTTGTCTAACTATAATAGATTAATTTGGAATTTTACCTATTATGTTAAAGGCCAAATAATATCCCTTTTAAATAATTATAAGATGCATTTTGTAGTTTTAATTTGTTATATCGGCAACATTCTTTTTCAATTACTTAATTAGATATAACTGTTTTTATTGGAAAATGGATGCCATCCTACTAAAAGTAATATCGTCGTTTCTTAAATTCTTGGTGCATGGACTCCTTATCCATTAAACACTGGAAAATGAGGGAAAACTTTGGTCAAATATGCTGCAAAATTTTTACATAATCCTTTAGTGATGCTTATCTTTGCATCATTAAGCATTTTCATTGTATTTGATCAAGGATCTCTTTTTCCCATCACAGACCTTTCAAGAAACAGTTATTTTGATTCAGAGCACTAAAATTACAAGAACCACATTCTGAAAAGCATGAATTTGTGTAACACTTTTTTTTTTAAGATTTTATTTATTTATTTGACAGAGAGAGACACAGCGAGAGAGGGAACACAAGCAGGGAGAGTGGGAGAGGGAGAAGAAGCAGGCTTCCCGCGGAGCGGAGAGCCTGATGTGGGGCTCGATTCCAGGACCCTGGGATCATGACCTGAGCGGAAGGCAGACGCTTAACGACTGAGCCACCCAGGTGCCCCCACTTTTTTTTTTTCTTAAGATCTATCACAGGGTTTGGACTCAGCATAGTTAGGATCAGTTATTTACAAAATCCCTGAAAAGAAAGTCTGGAATAAAACAAAACAAAACAAAAAAACAAACAAACAAACCCACAGTGTCTCTTTTTTCAAGACGTGCAGAAATGCAAGAGATACAGGGAAAATTGTCTCTTGGAGCAGTTAGAATAGTAGGGGCTCTCAAAACCTACTCAATAAACATTTATAATTGCCACCACCACCATCATCATCCATAGAGTGTTTTTTTTTCCCCCTTGGTTCTCCTCTAGGGCACTAGTGAATGTAAAACATAGCAAGTGCAGGATTCTCTTGTTTACAGCCTGTCAGTTGATGTTTCCTGGAAGGGTACATGTTTCTGAACTTGCTTCTGGGGTAAAAGAACTGCATAACTATATAGCAGATAGATGCACAGAGAACAACAGTATTTTTTCTCTTTACAATGTTAATGCATGGTCATTTTGAAAGTCAAACACATTCCGAGAGTTGAAAATAATTACAGTAATTCACAATTGTGTAAATATAAGTGCCAGCCACGTCAAGGCAAATGGTAAGATATCAGGGTTTTTTTGAAGGATAATACACTATAGGTTAATTGATTAAATTTAAATTTAAAATAATAATAATGATAAGTGCCAGGCCCCATGTAAGGTGCTTTACTTGCCTTACCTTGACTTTATATATTTAACATTTATGAGTACTTCTTTATTGTCAGGTCTTCTGCTAACTGCTTTCCACATATTATTTTATATAACCCTCAGAAGAATTTTATATACTTACAAGAGAATAAATTTTGTTGTCAATCCATCTATCTAAAAATGACCATCATTACCATTTTGGTATATGTGAATTCAAACATTTTTTACATATGCATATATTTCATTAAAAAAATAAACAACCAAAAAAACCCCCACAAACAACTTAGTATCCGTTTGGAAGTGTTAATGGATAACCTTGTTTCTGAAAAGTTTGCAAATGCTTTGTGATGGATACTATGAATTTGTTCACCCAACAACCATTTCAAACACCAATTAGCATGCTTTCTTTTTATAGACTTTTTACAGAATCTAGTAAATTAAAAGTTACATTTTCCAGATTTCCTTGCAGTTCGCCTTCTGGATGTGTTTTAGGTTTTTACCATCCAATTCATACAAGCATGGCCTTTTATGAAATTCTTATTATAAAACAAGCACAGTTTTGGGGAAAGAACTTTTCCTTTCACAGCCAATGGCGAAAACAGTGTAGTTCTGAACTCAGCAACTAGGGTGGTAGCTTACTTATGTATTAGTCTTGATAATGTCAGAGGTAGTGAGCCGTTTGATATTATAGGTCTATGGTGGGGTTTTAAAAGTTGTTTCTAAGAGCTCAATACACAGCCCTTTCCTTCAATCCTGTGAGCTACTTTCTATATCCTTTAATATATCTCTTTTACTTAAATAGGGCAGAGTCTTTTGTCTGTAACAAAGAGCCTTGATCAATGCATTGGTCCATTCTAGGACTCCAACAACTAGGGACCTGGTATGAACGAAGTAAGTAACCAAGAAAGCAAACCTATCTGCAAGTCTGAGGCCAGCAATGACAGCCAGGAGATGTACATTGTTATGCTCAACTTGCAGAGCAAACATGCATTGTTCAGACATGTCTTAAAACCAGGTGGTCCTATCTAGCTTGCAAGCATAACAGTAGGGAATTCTTAAGTCAGATGTCATTATGGTTCAAATGGTTGCTTATTCAAACTATTCAAACTTTTGTGTTGAGCATCAACTGTGTGTCAGACACAGTTCTGGGAACTGGAGATACAGTAGTGGGCAAAACAGGAGAAATATTCTGCCTTCCTGGATCTTAGATTGCAGTTCCTAGGCAATCTGCCCTTATCACAGGATGGTCGCTATTTTCAAAGAACAGCTAAAATCTCATGAAAAGCACAGACAACTTTTCTTCTCTGTTTGTCTTCATGCCATCTCCTTTCTCTTCTTTACCTCAGCACCTCTCTAAGATTTAGTCAGACACCAACCAGTACCACAGGGGATGGAGGCAAGAGGATAAAGAGAAACATAAATTAGAATCAACTTGATGAAGGATAAACTCCCTCTCTGAGAAGTTTAACTGCTGCTACATCTGACATATCCCCCAGACCGTCAGACCTTAGGAGGAAATAATTCCCGATTCAGCAAAAATGTGTGTTTTTAAATCTTGCCCCCAAATCTCATCCCAGTAATTCAAAATCATAGGGATTAAGTGGTAATTTTTGTTATGTAATTCTCATGAATCCTTAAGGGGAAAGAACTGATTATTTTTTGGCTCTATTTGGTCTTCATCAGCCTTTTTTTTTCTCTCAGGGAAATAAAGTAGCAATGCTTTCATAAGATGGCTTAGAGCTCACAGCTGCTGGGCTTATGGTTTTCCTACAGAGGCATCATTACTTGTCCTCGTTTCTATGTGGTAATCTTTCTGTTTTATTATCCTCTCACAGGCATGGTTGAACATCATTACCCCACTATAATTTTTAATAAATAGTGTTTTAAATTTCTCCTTGAAAAATCTTGATATGGAGGATATTATATATATAATTATATAAATATATAATATATAAATAATATATAATGTTAATACAAAATACTAATAAATAATATATATTATAACTAATATGATTTATATGATATACCATGATACATAATGTATTGTGTAAATAATAGTATTAATGCAGTCATAATACTAGGTGATCATAGATGTGATTTATTTTATGTTTGTGTATTTTTTTGTTGTTGTATTTGTGTACAGGCTTGAAAGGAGAGCTGATCTACATCAATCTCTTACCATGTATCACACATCTATTTATTTTATTTCTTCAGCTCATTGTATCTATAAGAAAGCTCTGAGAAGTAGGCATCATTTTATATGTATGGAAAATGAATCTTGAAGGTTAAGTAACTCACTGAATATTATACAGCTAATAAATGCTTAATTTAAAAGAAACTTACCGCTTTTACTTGAGATTGTCATTCTCACAGTTATCCCTATGCATCCTGTTGCATGTTGGATAAATCTATATATGAGAATATGGTCATTGTTTGCAAATGCACTGCAAACAATATAAACTACATTGTTGCAAGATGGTAAGTCCTGTCCCCTCAAAAACTGAATAAATAGGTTAATTATTTAAATGTCAGAGTCCAAATGGAAAAATCATGTTTTATAGCCAATAAAAAAAGTGCACGGGTTGAACAAATTAAATGGGAGACAAACTTAAACCTTTGCCCCAAAATAAAGAATTTAATTGTTCTATGATTTAAAAAAATGAAAGATTAATTTTATTTACTTCAATATTAATTATAAAACAAAACAAAACATTAATTACTTCTTATGAGGAGCCTGATAAGGCAATAATCACTTGGTTCAATCAGCAAACGGCGCATGATAAATATGTGCTGAAAAAGCATAATTTTTACTTGAAATGCTTTTTTGTTTGTTCTTTGTGTAGTTTGTTGTTGTTATTGTTGTTGAATGGGAAATACCTTCATTCTCTTCTCTTCTGCCCAGTTAAAATAGAGTCAAATTGTAATGCCGGGTGATTAGGTCACACTACCCAGGTAGAAACCTGACTTTGACATTCACTAACCATGTAACTGCAGGCAAATTAGCTCATTAGTTTGAACCTTATTTTTCTCTTCCTTAAATAAGAGACAATCAAGAGCACTCATCTAATTGCACTGATGTGAAGAATAACTATGATTACATATGGAAGTGTTTGGAACAGTTTCAGCACATAGTTAATACGTTATAACTGTTAGCTTAAATACTATTATACATTACTGAGTGATTTGACTTATGAAGTAAGATTTGGGGAATTGTTCAATACCTATATTATGAATTATCTTGGATAGGAGTAGAAATATCTGTAATAAGGAAAATGATTCCTTTCAACATTCATGTCATTCACAGCAGTAAACTTAATCATCCGTTTTTCTAAATATTGGATTTAATTTTGATGTAACATTTTTTTCAACAACATAAGTCATTGGTATTATCTATACTGTGAGTTTACCCATAAGATTTGTGTTCCATGACCTTTATTAATCAGGAGATGAACGTTCAGTATTATTTATTCAAATTGAATAAAAAGTATAAATCACTTATTTTTTCAATTTCTCTATAAGTTTTCTCATTTATAATTTGGGGATTTTTTATACGTTTTTCTTTGAGGATCAAACAGGATAATGAATATAATAGTATATGAAAAGTACTTAGCACATTACCTGGAATCTCATAGGTATTCAATTAATGTTAAGTCTAAATCAAATAGCAGTTTATGAATATATATATATATATAGATATCTGTGTATGTAAAAATATAGATTTCATATTATATATAGTATTAGATATATATAATTCACAATAATTTCAATAAGCTCATCTAAAATGAAATATATTTAAAATAAATTTGTATATTTCTATACATATATACTTATATATGAAGAGGTATAAAATTAAATTACTTTCTACCTTTGGAGAAGCTACCATATATTATAACACACACACTCACACACAAACACAACCCATTTCTTTATGGTTAAAGTCAGGACTTAGATGGTTTTTGTATCTCTTTTAAAATACTAGAGGTGCATTCTTCATAAAAGTTATTCAGAAAATATTTGTGAATAAAGGATGAATGAACTAGAAGCCATATTCAGTTACAAAATGTCAGTATACTTTTATATGAGAGCATTTCATGCAATCCATGATGAATTATTTAGAGTATTTTTAATTAGAAATGTGATACATTATTTTTTTCTTAAAATTAATTACTTTCACCAGTGTTCTTTGTTAAACAGTAGCAAATATATTACCTTCTCCATTATCTTTTTCAGTGCATAATCTAGACAAGCAACATGGCATAGTTTATTATTAGCTTTTTATATTTATTGTCATACATAGTTTTCATTTAATTTCAAGAGTTGAGGTTTGCAAATGTGGAAGCACACATTTTCATCATGAATTAAAAAAAATGAATGAGTATGCATGTCATATGTTTAGCTAAATTTTTAATGAGTAACGTACAAACTATGACCAGTGGAAACTTTTTATTTCATAAGAAGACTTAAGGATGATATGTGTATTACCAAAATTTAATTTTCCCCAGTTGAAGGAAAATATGTGCCTTATCATTAAAAAATTCCAAATTTCAGATGCAGAGAGAAAGAGCTTTCTTCATGGCTGACTCACAAAGTCAAATTTGCAGGCCAAAAACAATTTGTGATAACATTAAAGGGCTATAGAACCAACAATAGGAAGTTGTTTAAGTGTTTGATTAGGATAAAGGTTTTTACATATCAGTGGGTTAATTACTGTGGCAATGCAAAAAATAACATGTAAACAATTTAGACTTTTAAGAGATTATTTACTTATTTTCATGTTTCATTATTGAAGATATTATTCAGTATGGAATTGATGGAGATAGTGAACATGGCAGCTCTCTACACTGAAATGAAAAAAAGGAAAATATGTTTCTCCCTCAACATGAAATATTAACACTGGAGACCCTGAAGAACAGGAACTGGATCTGAACTTATTTAGAATGTTTTCTCAAGTTTTCTGGAACGTAAGAAGGAACACTGAGTTAGCAGATGGCATTGATATATATATTTTTTTATTTAAGGAAATGTAAAACTACTGGACACAAAACAGAAGTATTAGGCAGATGGGCAACAAAAAATATGGTAATCTGATTTTAGTATCAACAATAGTGAAGTGAGGAATGATCTAGGTTGCATTTATGTTTTCCAGTATGTACTAAAATATATCAGCAAGAACATCTTACAATTATTTAAGAATTATTTTTACCCCATATGCTGCAAAATAAGAAAACAATTATCCACAAATAAAATGATTATCAAATTACTGTCACCAATTAATACAATGTTAGGTGCTAATAGGATTTTTGGAAATTAATGGAAAACAATATTCTAACAATGAAAACCTACAAAGTTTGGCTCAACCTGTACTAATTTGCATAGTCTTGTTTAATACATGTTTAAACAGGTCCCACTCTAAAATTAGTGGGGCCTGTACCAAGAGTACAAATAAAGCATTCCAGCCACCTACCCCCACAACTTGGTTTGCACTCTTCTTTTCTTATACGTAATCGCATGCCCTTTTTTTAATCCTTCCACTTCTTGGAAAAATTTTAAAAACAAAAATATGCCCTGAGAAGTCAAGCAGAGAAGACAATTATCATATGGTTTCACTTATATGGGAACATAAGGAATAACAGGGAACACCACAGGGGAAGGGAGGGAAAACTGAATGGGAAGAAATCAGAGAGGGAGACAAACCATGAGAGCCTCTGGACTCCGGGAACCAAACCGAAGGTTGTGGAAGGGATGGGGGTGGGAGGATGGGGAAAACGGGTGATGGGTATTAAGGAGGGCACGTGATGTGATGAGCACTGGGTGTTGGACACAACTAATGAATCACTGAACACTACATCAAAAACTAATGATGTACTATATGCTGGCTAACTGAACATAGTAAAAAAAAAAAAGAAGAAAGAAAAGAGAGAAAAAAAATATATATATATATTTATATATATATGCCCTGAGAAGTGATCTGTGCAGGTCCAGGAAGTAGGCTCAGAGAAATTGTTAGGGAATTCTGGGGACCAGTCACCCCAAGTAAGGTCTGGAAGAGAACAAGGTACAGACTTGGACATAGTCCCAAGAACTGCTTGCCTAGGGAGGGCCCGAGGGGTTCTCTAAAGCAAGGGGCTCAAGACAGGAACCCACTGCCTACTCCCAGTCAGTACTGCTTTAGAAGGTGTAATGAACTGGAAAATGCCACTTAGAAAGGGTACAGTGAGCAGGGAAATGTGCATTAGGGAAGCTTAGGAAAGGGGACTACATTTAAAAGAACAATGGGATAAAACCATATTTTAAAAAACTTGGGAGTTTGATGACTTAGTTATTAAATCTTTCTATGTTAGGAAAAAGTGCTATCCACCATTGTCTCATTCTCTAAAATATTTTACAGTTCTTGCTGACCCCATTCTGTGTTGATTTTTATGCTGACTTAGTAAGTGGTCTGCTGGAAGTATGAAAATAAGTAAATTAATTAAAAAGCGCACAAAATTAGGGTGCCTGGGTGGGTCAGTCAGTTAAGGATCTGCCTTTGGCTTAGGTCATGATCCCAGGGTCCTAGGATCGAGTCCTGCATCAGACTCCCTGCTCAGCAGTAAGCCTGCTTCTCCCTCTCCCTCTGACACTTTCCTTATTTGTGCTCTCTTTCTCTGTGTTAAATAAATAAATAAAATCTTTTTTAAAAAAAGTGAACAAAATTATGTGCCTGATGGCATTGGTGTTCTAAGATGAGCCCGCTTTAAAATGCTCTTGGAAAGGGCAGTGGAAACTATACGTTGGGTCACAGTGCCTTCATTGCATATCTGACACAACTTCCTCTTTACATGGTCATCTCTCACGTAACATATCTTTTATAGTAATTTTAGTGTGATGTAACAGAATTAAAAAATGTTAGGAGACACTTCATCAGAGAAAAATGCTTTCACTTTTGCTGTAGGGCTCTGAGTCTTCAGTGAATTTATCTGAAAACAAAACAAAACAAAACAAAAAACCAAGGTCAGGTAGAGATGTTGCAGAGAGTTTGGCTATTGTCTGGTCATTCTGGAAAGAACAGGGAGGCAGATAAACTACAGGAGAACAGTGTAGAGCCCATCTGGCGTGTGGTCTGCACGCCACAGGCCCTATGATCTCAGTCACAGCAGGAGCATCCTACACAGGGTAACTACACGGCACCTGCAAAGACTGACTTGAAGGGAAATTTACTAGAGAACAGAAGAAAGAAAACTTCCAGAGTCTCCATCTAGATTGCTTTTAGCATTACTTTTAAACCATTTAGCTAAATTATTAAACCTATGTTCAATATGCAATGTGAGCATCCTCCTTGAAATTTATCAGGACAGTTATAGGACTTCATGAAATCACAAACCCCACGATCACCCAGGGCTACTGATGTATTGGTGGTTAGTGTAGATTCTGTCCCCAGAATATGCTGAAATGAGTCAGAAAAAAAAAAATAACTTTAACTCTAAGACTATTCCCTCCAAACTGAAAATTCATTCCAGTTCTCTCACACTTCCCTAACTATGCCCAGCCATGTTGTGAGCTATGTTTCATCCAAAATTCTATATTAAGATTATGTAACATTATAGAGATACTCCAAAGAATGCGAATACCATAGAGATACTCAAATACAATTATAAATCTCATTCTTATTTGAAGCCTGGGGAAGCCATTAGAGAAATTTAATTGGAAAACTAAATTCCCATTAAGTTAAAATCCAAAGACACTAAAGTCCAAAGGAATTAAAACTCAAAAAAAATCAATTATTGAACCCCTTTAAATCCAAAGAAAATAGAATGTTCCCTATTTTTCATCCTGCTCAGCATGAGCCACAGGGGATGCCAGAGCCTGGCTGTAATGCTTTCAGCACAGTCTGGGCATCTGTTTTCCCCAGGGCTGGTGTGGTTCTCCCACAATCTCAGAATCTCAATTAGATCAATACCAGGTCTGATGTGCCTCTCTTTTAGAGAGTCCGAAGATTATCATGGTCTGTCTTCCTAGCTAATACATTTTGTAAAGAAGCTTATTTCTAGAATGCAGACAAAGTTATTATTCCACTCAGAATCATATTTGTAGAGCCTAGAACTTAGGTTTGGCAAAGACCAAAACAGAAACTCAATGTTATCTGAAGAAATGAAGATAGAGCACAAAAATAAGCCTTGTTTCATCTGCTCTAGGATCCCTGTTAATTAATGCCAGTTACCCATACCTTTGAACTTCGAAAATAATTTCAACCAGAAGAAGACTGATCAAGAGGTTAAGTATGTATGGCGCAGTATTTACCATATCTGAGAGAAAAGTAAACTCTGATGAACACTCTCTCCTTTCTCGGTTAAGGACCGGGGAGACATGATCACCTTCTCTTGAAGTTTGGAAATATACAGTAAAATGGCTTTAGCAAGTATAAATTTACACAGTTTTCTTTCTCATCCAGAATATGAAACATCTTTTAATTTTCTGTCAACTGAATTTCCCTTAAAATCAGAGCCAATGGAAAGGCTTATGGGCTAACATTTAGTGGTGAGGACATCCCCAGGGACTGAGAAGTAAAGAATAAGGTGGAGAGAAGGAGAACATTGGAGAGCCATAGATGCAGTGTTTAGCAAGCTGGTCATCACACTTCATAATAAGCCAGTTATCTGGTCTCATAGGACATCTTTAGTGAAACCGTATGAAGGTACTCTATCTGCAAATAATCCATCCATGGGAAAGAAGGGAGAAGAATTTATCTGAACTTATCCATTGACCTCCATTAGTCAGAACTCATCAAGAGACATGAACTGCCCCACTCTTCCAGGCTGTCTAGGTGTGGATGCGGAGCTGAATCTGGTGCCTCGGTGTATAGTGTAAGCGTGATATTATTGATGCAGATGCATGAACATCAGAGAAAAAGAGTGCTAACCGGTGGCTGTGCTGAGGGAAGTGGCAACTTGGCCCACGACCAAGAAACAGCTAGGTTGCTGTTTGAGTCATTCAGTCAGAAACCAAATCAAGTAGGCATATATGGAGTAAGGAATAAAACCAAATCCTGTACCTTTCCGTTTCCTTGGAGCCTTCTGTTTCCAACCCACCAATGCTGTGATGAATCTATATTCTTTTTAGTGACAAAGCCTCCAGCCTTTCTTGTGGACTAACATTTACAGAACCTGGCCACAGGAGGCTCCTTATGCTGCCTAGTTACTGTAAAATTGTTAAGACCTATGAAACTACTCCCGGGGGAAGGTTTTACTCCTATTTATATTCTAACATCACTCTCAGAAGATTCCCAACTTTAACCTACTGTTAATGCTTCAGAGTTTGCACTAAGAACACAGTGCGGACAATAGATCAGCCATGAGTTCTTCAGGTCTCTCTCATCCCTCATATTTTGAGTGGTTTAGATCTTGGTGTTATTTCTAGCTGATTTTTTAATTCTATTGTTTTCTTTTCCTAATCTTTCTCTTCTCCTTTTAGAAAAGACACTGGTAACCTGTTTATAAAGTTGATCTTTATCTTTTTCTACCATGTTAAAAAAAAATAGCTGTTTCCTGGCTCTAAATGCCTTGCTCCTTTACCATCATGCTTCTATTCCAGATTTTGTTTTAAGATTTTAAACTCAGTATATTCTGAGTCTGCCAAATGCATCCATTGTTCAAGCAAATCTCATGTGCTTTCACTTTCTTGGCTTGGATAATTCTGTCCAGGAAATATTGTCATCTAACCATAGCATGGACTGAATCTATCATCAGCTCATCTGCCTTTCTGTCATAAGATTCATTTTTGTTAAGCTTTCTTTTAGGATCTCAATTCTACTGGTTGATCATACATGTTCTCCTTGCAAGGCAGAGAAGATCCCTGGATAGCCAACTAAATGTAACCTCATTACCTAAAATTATTTTATTACTTTTCAAATCTTAGGCATGTGGATTAACTTCATGAATTCAAGCTTGGTTCTTCTACTATTACCTCTTTAGCCTTGAATGCAAAATGAAATTTCAAGCATCAAACCTTTGATCAAACCATCAAACCATAAGCCTGACAATAATAATTTAAAATCAGAACCTCTTTAGTATTATGCGGCATGCTTGGAATACAGCTGCCTTCCAGTCTAAGTCATTCCCTGTAGACAAGGCTGAAAAACACAATACAAATGACAAATAACTTGTTCTACTCTTTAAAGTCTGAAGGTAGGTATATGGCAAGATTCCCTTTTCCATACAACTAGACGTTTCCTTGAGTTAAATTTGATGACTCAGGCCTTTGCAGCCCCCTGATGGCATCTACTCAGACACCCCTGTCTTCACACATGCACTGAGGGGCTGCAAGTCACAGACTGCACTCAGGGCCAGGATTCACCAATATTGCCCCTTTACTGAGCCTATGAGGCTTTTGAGTGTGCTCTGGAATTTTCTGCCTGAATAGAATGCATTTTGGTTTCAGAGATCCACGTGGCTTCTATTTTGATTAATTCCAGTATGCCCAGTACCTTGTCAAGGTCAGTGCACCTTTCCTTAAGACCTGGTGTTTGCAGGCATGTCTTTATATCTCTTTTAGAAATTGCCTGCGGACAAATCCTTCATAAGCTGCAATGTCCAGCCAAGGTAGAAAAATAATCACAAGTGCTTGATTTAAGGCCATTGGCAACCTAAAATTCATTTACATAACCTAACCTAAGCCTCTATAAAAACAAAAATACTTCTTGTTTACTAATGTGTGAAGTAAAACCATGTGTGATGATCCCAAGTTGTAAAACCAAAACCATGGAGAGTAGAGAATAATAATAATAATAAACAGAAAAACCAACAAATAAAAAAAAACACAAAAAAGAAGTAAACAGAACAAGCCCAGTTTTTTCTTCCTAAATTCAACTCTCACATCATTCCTGCCTTCTCTTAAGGATGAATGTAAGAGAACAGAGAGAAACCAGGAATAGTGTGTGCTATACTAATGGAGTTGCTCTATATGGAAGGGAAACATCAGGAGAGGAGGAAGATTCTTCCACTTCTTCTCCACTCCCTGGTCTTCAACACTGTCACTCTCCAAATCTCAGGGGAACAAATTCACTACTGAAGTGGTCACTGAATGTTTGACATGTGGTAGACACTTGTGAAGCTATTCTGAGAGGTTATATTTTACTGAATAAAATTCATAATACTATAGTATTCAAAAATTCTAATAACATATAATACCATATGGAGGAAGGTGGTGAAAAACATGATTCCCCTCCCATTATGGGAAAAGGTCTATAAGCTTCCAATTTAATATTATTAAGCTCTCAGATATTTGATATTCACTTGAAATGCATGTGGTATATCTAAGTTTCTTCCTATATAATTTAACTAAAAGATAAAATAAACCTTTCTATGAGATTTTCAAGTTTTGTCAAGTTGGGATTTTCCTATCAAATCTCAGAAAAGTTGAATTAAAATTCATATGCTTAGGATTGTTTCCTTTTAAGTAATATTATGCTACAAATTTTCTTAATTGAAGAAATAATTGGAATGTTTTGAACTATGATTTAAATGGAATTTGGGTCACAGTATTTCATTTTAACTCTGATTTTCTGTTTTCACTAATAATCTATGTTCACTTGAAGAATTTTTATATCCTGAGAAGGATATCTGAGATCGCATTAAAGTAAGAGAATCAAGGGTTGATAATTTGAAGAGTTGAACTTATGCTATCAAAATTCAGTACTTGTACTTCTGGAAAATCATCAAGATTTCTGTGGGTAGCATGTTCCTCAGGATAAATCACATTTTTCCTTTGCCCTAAACTGAAAGTTGATATTGAAGTTATGTCTCACTTCAGTCTGCTGCCTTCCAGAGATAGCCCCACAGAGGGTTGATGTACGTTGTGTATCAATATTTGATGTGTGTTGGATAGTGCTTTTCTGGCTATTACCCTTTGAATACAGTGCATCACATAGGGATTTAGAATCTATATACTTATTGAACATCAACCTAAGTGCAAAGTACTCACCGAGGCATACCAAAGACACAAACTCATGAAATATTTTACTTGTCCTTTAGAAGCTTGTGGGGAGCTTATTCCACAAATTCAAGTCAGATCTTTCAGTATATAACCTAATGTAACCCTCGGGATGAAAATCCTAATGATTTGATGATAAAAAGAACAACAGCTCAGCACAAAAGTGGCACTGAATATCTGCTTTGAGAGTTCCCCTAACTCTGAACCCCCAAATTCCAGGCATCATTGTATCCTACTTTTCACTGCCATGCACACTTCCTGTAACACTATAGCCTGGTAAAAAGACAGTGAAATAGATGTTTTCTTCCTTCTTGGGAGCAACTATAATCTGGTCTGGTGTTTTTGGCTTTTATTGTGCTATATTACATTCCTCAAAATCTGATAAATTTATTTATTTTTTTAAAGATTTTATTTATGCATTTATTTGAGAGAGAGAGAGCACACATGAGAGCGGGAGGGGTCGGAGGGAGAAGCATACTCCCCGCTGAGCGGGGAGCACGATGCGGGACTCGATCCCAGGACTCCAGGATCATGACCTGAGCCGAAGGCAGTTGCTTAACCAACTGAGCCACCCAGGCACCCCAAATCTCATAAATTTAAATGGAACTATACCATATGGCCCAGCAATACAACTCCTAGATATATATCCAAGAGAAATAAAAACACACATCCAGACAAAACTTGTACACAAATGTTCCCAGCAGCTTTATTATTAATAGCAAAAAATTTGAAACAATCCAGATGCTCACCAACTGATAAACAGATAAACAAATTTGGTATCATGCAATTGAATATTATTCTGCAATAAAAAAGGAAAGAAGTACTGATATATGCTACAACATGGTTGCATGAACCTTGAAAACAGTGTATGATATGAAAAAAGCCAGACATAAAAGGCCATACTTTGTCTGATTGCATTTATATGGAATGTCCAGAGTTGGAAAATCTATAAAGACAGAAAGTATATTAACAGTTGACTAGGGAGAAGTAAGGGAAAAGATGTAGATTGACTGCTGATGGGTTTGGGGTTTCTTTTCAAGGTGATGAAAATGTTCTAGATTGTAGTGATGGTTGTACAACCCTGTGAATATATTAAAAGACATTAAATTGTGTATTTCAAATGGGTGAGCTGTATTCTGTGTGAATTATTTCTCATATGCTCCTCCATCATTTTTTCTCTTCAGCATGATAATCATTATTATACAGGACTATACTTCTTACTTAACTTCTCTATGATCTTTAGCATTAATGCATCACCATCTTAGGGTGCTTTGACAAATTTATAATTTTATAGGCATATAAATGCCTTAGAACATGGGGAAACAGGTGTGAGATACACTGCAAGATACAACTTTGTTATTTTGAAATAGTGTTGTCTGCTAAACTCCAAAGTCTGGTGTGTTGAACTTTATAAAAAGTGAATTTATCTACAAGTAGGAACAAAGCATCAAGAAATGGTTCAGAATCACCACTTATGTTTTTATTCTGTACTAGTAAAGATACATGAAAGTTGTCAAAAGGTGTAACAGGTTCTATTTCTTAAAACAAAACAGAACAAAAGAAGAAAATTTGCTTAAAATTGCACGTCAAAAACCCAAATCCAAGAAACTCAGCAATAGCATGCTACTTTACATCTTTACACACTGAATTTGTAGAAAACTGGTCAAAGTGCATTAAGTTGAATGATTATTTATATGGTGTCCATAGGAAGAAACAAAATACTAGATGATATTGAAATCTTTATATAGCTACAGAATAATGTAGGAATAAAAAAAATAATTCTTGTTTTCTGTGCATAGCAGTTTTATTATTCTTATTTTTATGCCACCTATTAGCTTCAAGTCTATGAGTTAATGCTTTTAAATATTATTAATTTTATATTAAGATGTACTATTTTCTCTTATATCATCTCCTGGCAATTTAAAGGGCAATCAGAGCTCACATATAACTTTGAAATATGAATCTAAGGAGTGCTTTTTGGGGTGGTATATTTTATAATTGCAGCCTTCTGTATTATGCAGGTTCGTACTGAAACAATTATTGTAGTCATTTTGTGCTCTTGCCTTTTCATACAACTGCTGCATTTCATTAACAGTTAAGGTCATATTCTGGTTCATTCCAACTATATTCCTTTGCCCCTACCCCAGATCCTAGCGTGCTATTAATAGCGCCCACTCTGGCTAACGTTTACATCAGACTTGAGAGGAGATATTACAGTGAAGTGCAAATTAAAGCCTGCTAAAATACTGCTGCCAACAATTATATTGGGGCACAAGCACATTTTTCATTTATTTCAATGGGTCACATTAACAAGGCTGCATGCCACATTATCATAAAAGGTGGACCAGGCTGTCGGTTCTGATTATTGTTAAAGGAATGGCATTCTAAGAAGGCTTTGCTAAAAGAGAACACATCTATTGCTAACTAGTAGTTTAAATGTATATAATTATTGGACAGATTTTGTAGAATGTTAGAAGCTTCTATCAATCAAAGGTCAATTTTTTATTTCCCTCCTTTTATTTAGTTTTTTCTTTTCAATTTAATTTCTCTACAAAATTAAATCCCTTTATATAAGCTAAATAAATGGAAGAGAAAAAGTCTTTTATTTCAATAGCTTCCTGAATAACTGAGCCTGTTTAATTTAAAATACTACAATGCAAATTACTATCCTAGAGGAGGATTGTGTAAATCAAGCCCAAGTTTAGGCAATTTATCCTCCGTATTAAAAGTTAAAAAAAAAAAGAAAAGAAAAGAAAAGAAAAAAGAATGACCTAAAGTCATTCAAGCTGCAGGAAATTAGAACCCAGCACTTTTTTTTAAAAAGATTTTATTTATTTATTTGACAGAGAGAGAGAGAGAGAGATTACAAGTAGGCAGACAGGCAGGCAGAGGGAGAGGGAGAAGCGGGCTCCCTGCTGAGCAGGGAGCCCGATGCGGGGCTCGATCTCAGGACGCTGGGATCATGACCTGAGCCAAAAGCAGACGCTTAACGGACTGAGCCACCCAGGCACCCCAACACTTTGTTTTTATCTAGTTCATTGTCTTTTGGGTAAAGATATCTACCTGTTGGAACATGGATGGAAATTGTATTTAAAAACTCATTATTTATTCCTATATAATATGTGCAAGCATCATAGTGATTTTGTCATTGTTTCTACAGAACAGGAAATTCAGATAAGATTTTTATGTTCCTGTCAGGAGAAAAGTGCATGAGTTATAAGCCATCTCTATATTGAAACAAAATTAAAGATGACTTTCCTATTGAATCGTCTTTAATCATATAACCATCCTTTACCAAATAGCACTCTTTCTTACAAAACGAGTTGAATGTAAATATTCAAAACACGAAAAGATACTGTTGGAAAACGAGTAATGGATCTTAAAGTTAGATTTTTAACTTCTTTCACTGTGTCCGAGTCTTGTCATGGCACTATGGTTCTTTGATCATTTAACCATTGCTATTACTATGTAGAACACTTGTATTTGCTTTATGTTATACCAATTTATTTTTAATTTTGTAAAAATCAAGATGAAGACATTTGGCAAGAGTTGCTTTATATTGGGACACTATAGCAAATCACTATCACAGTTTTTTTTTGTATTATTCAAGAATAAAAGTTTATGTTAAATTTGATATATACAATGAAAACTGGTAATGCTTAATGTTTATATACAGCTGCCACCAGTTAATTGAATGTGTGTGTTTTGAGAGGAGGAATGTGTGTGTGCATACACACAATGCAAGACTAAAACATGAAAACAACACAACTTGTAGAATTAAAATTTTGTAAATGGTAGCAGAAGAAGCAGTAAACAAGGAAATAAGAGATTGGGTTTCTGGGTTTAAATCCTATCTTAGCCACTTACTAAAAATCTTTCTTTAGGAGCTTCTCTCTGCCTTGTGGAGGTATAAATAGTGCCTATCCCACAGTGTCATATGGAGGGTTAAATGTGATAAAATGCATACAAGGATTTAGAATTGTACCTGACACTTATTACCAATATCAGTGTTTCTTAACTTACCAAAACAGGTGAGGTGAAGGAATTGCAAGAGGAAAGAACTAATGTTTTTAGTATTCTCACCCCCAAATCCTTTGTTTTCTGTATTTTTCCCCCATCTCTTTCACTGGTATTACAGACCTCTCAAACTGAAATTTCTTGGGCTCCCACATCCATCTCAGTACTCTCCTCATTAACTCTCTCTCAGGCAATCTTATTCAATCACATGATTTTATCTACCACTCATCTATAATGCACTAAATAATGCAGTAATACAGACAGGCAACTACCAAGAATACAGTAATACATAGGACATGACTCATTTAAGTTATGGTTTAGTAATAAAGACAGAAAATAAACACATAAGCAGAGGGTTTTATAAAAACATTTAACATAAGGATGTAACCTAGTCAGAGAATGGAATGCTTCTGTGTGGAATTTATTTTTAAAGTTGTATAAACGATACAGCTGGAATGTACTTTAATATAATAAAAGCCATATATGACGAGCCCACAAATAACATCATACTTAACAGTAAAAATAGGAAAGCTTTTCTTCTAAAATCAGGAACAAGACAAGGATACCCACTCTTGCCATTTCTATTTAATATAGTACAGGAAGTTCTAGCCAGAGCAATTAAGCAAAGAAAAGAAATAAAAGACATCGGAATCAGAAAGGAAGAAGTAAAACTATCCTTGTTCACAGATAACATGATATTATATATAGAAAGCCCTAAAGACTCCACCAAAAAAGCTATTAGGACTAATAAATGAATCCAGTAAAACTGCGAGATACAAAAACAATACACAGACATCAGTTACATTTTTACATACTAACAACAAACTATCAGAAAGAGAAATTAAGGAAACAATCCTCTTTACAAAAGTATCTCATTTGATGTTAATCTCTTCTGGAAACACCCTGACAAAAACAGCCAGAAATAATATTTAATCTGGTCATCTCATGGCCTGTCAAATTGGCACATAAAATTAATCATGTCTGGTTTGCCCTTTGTCAACTTGCTTATGCCCATATGCATTTTAACTCATACTTAATCTCTAGACAGTAACAAAGTTGTAATTCCACCTACCAGGACAACTATCCTGCATACAATTGAAAAGCACTGATTCCTTCCCCAGGAGAGAAGTTAAAAGTCATTGAGTGGTGTTTGCTTTTCTCTTTAATATCATGTTACATTCTATGAAATAAAATTAATACATTTTATGTTATTTGGTAAGGGGGTAAGAGAATAAAGAAAACAAAGATAGATAGATGATAGATAGATAGACACATAAACATATTCACAGCAAAATAGGCAGGAAATACTCATGATAATTACAATACTTGTTTCTGTAACTGGTCAGATGATCACAGCTAGTATTTGTAACTGCCTTCTTCCATTATTCATTCTGTGTTCCCTTTGTCCCCCCCTGGTGGGGTGGCCCAGACTTTCATTCCCAAAGTATCTGGGCCATTGATAATACTGCCTGGATTGGGCTGTGTGTGTGTGTGTGTTTTTTTTTTCCCCATTGACAGGGCATGATGATATTAAGTGATGATTTAAGGCATCTCTTGTATTCCAGACATACTCTTCCTTCAATTGTGGAATAGTAGTCCAATTTCTCCTTCATTGTCAAGATTAATCACCCCAGCCAATATTTTACCTTCCTTCTTACCCTGTTGATTTAGTGGCATGAGAAGCCCAAAGGGCCATTCGGTGCTTTTAACTTCCAGTTCAATGGAATCATTACTGTGTCTCCTAGTGGAAGCATTTCTCCCTCTGGACTAAGACCTTTGGACCTGAAGAGCACAAGGTAATGGCAACCAGAAGCAAAGATTTTGCTAGTGCATCATTAGGGGTAATGGTGAGTGGTGCCACACCCATTTTCACCTCTTAATTCCTAGAACTATAAATTATGGCTTTAGAAGAAATAGCACCATATATCAGATGATGTTTCAGAGCATAAACAGTGTTCTGGAGAACCTTGCCTCAGTCCTGCAAGATAGTAACACCTAGATATTATATCTCAGTCCTCACAAGGCCATTGCACCATTCTTTCAACCCGACTGCTTCATGATGATGGGGAACATGGTAAGACCAGTGAATTCCGTGAACATGGACCCATTGTCACACTTCTTTTGCTGTGAAAAGGGTTGGATCAGAAGCAATAATATATGGAATGCATGACAGTGGATAAGGCATTCTATAAGTCCACTGATGATAGTTTTCGCAGAAGCATTACATGCAGAGAAGGCAAATCCTTATCTAGAGTAAGTAGCTATTCTGGTAAAAACAAAATGTGGCCCCTTCCATGTTGGAGGCAGTCCGATGTAATCAGTCTGCCACCAGATAGCTGACCGATCACCACAGAAAATAGTGCCGGTTGAGAGTGAGGCTCAGTGTTGGTTTCTATTGCTGGCAGATTGGACATTCAGCTGTGGCCATAGCCAGGTCAACCTTGGTGAATGGGAGTCCGTGTTGCTGAGCCCATGGACATCTCCATCCCTAACACTATGGCCATTTTGTTCATGAGCTAATTGGGCAATGATAGAGGTGGCTGGGAAAGAGGTTAACTAAGTTTAATCTAAATCCAGAGAATCTACAGTCATTTTACCTTCCTGATTATTAAAATCGTCTTCTACTGAAGTCACCCTTTAATGAGTATTCAAATGAGATACAAATATCTTCATATTTTTTCCCTATTTGCAGAAGTCCATCTATGTAACTCTGACCTAATTTTTTTGTCACCAATTTTTTTCAATTATGATCTTCCCAAGTCTCTGATCATCTAGTTAAACCATTAGCCATAGTCTACAAATCAGTCTATAATCACATCTGACTAATTCTTCTTCCAAAAAAAGTGTACAACCAAGTGCATTTCTCAAAGATTTTTTTTCCACTGGGAAAGTTTCACCTAAGCACTTTCCCTCAGGAATGTCCCAGAAAGGGGCTGTATGACTATAGCTGTCTATTTTTGGGTGGTGCCTGCATATTCTACTGAACCATCTATAAACCGGCCCTAATCTTCTCTTCCCATGTCAACCTATGATAGGAAACTCCCCATGAGGCTATAGGTGCAGGCTGGGAAAGAGAAGATAATGTAGTAGGACTGGGAACCATGGGTACTTGAGTCACTTCCCCATATAACTTGTACCTTCAGGGCTTACTTGGGCCCATTCAAGTATATACCACTTCCGTTTAATGATGTAATGTTTCTGTGTATGCCTAACTTTATGATGCGGTGGGTCAGATAACACACAGTTTATGATGGGTATCTCAGGTCACATGGTATCTTGGTGACCCATGGTTAAGTGTTAGTCTTTAGTAAAGCCAAGTAGTAGTCAAGAGTTGTTTCTTAAAAGGAGAGTAGTCCTTTGTGGATGATGACAGGGCCTTGCTTCAAAGTCCTAAAGGCCTGCACTGTGAGTCACTTATAAGGGGCCTTCCAAAAGCTCCAAACAGCATTGCTATCTGCCACTAACACTTCAAGTGCCATTGAATCTACTGGATTATATAGTCCAAGTGGTGGATCAGCTTCATAGATTACCTGACCTCTAAAAGCTTCTACTCTGACTGTGGGCCATAGTGACCTTTTGAGCCTTATGAAATTATTGTCAGTGCAGATCTAGTGTCCAGTCCTCCCTGAAAAGTCTGATTATTTCCTTTTCCCTAATGTAAAGTTATCTGAACTGTGGGTCTCTTTGGGAAAGGGTAGGGGAAAGATTAACAGTAACAATTTTCAATAGTGTCCTTCCTCAAGGCAAACTGGCTTCCTCATCATTCAAGGACTTATGGCACTGTAAATTGTCTCAAATCTAGGAATTGATTGAGGTCTCATGACCCTCTGTTTTTATGATTCAGGTTGGACTTTTGTCCACTTGAACTAGAACATTTTTGCTTACGTAGATCAAGTAAGGATTTAGTAAGCTTCCTATCTCACTTGTAGGAACACCATGACCAACTCACTAATGTCACAGTCTGCATACATTGGGTTATTCTGATTGCAGCTTTGACTCTACTGTCCATTATGGTAACCATATTCACCTTGCCTTTGGCAGTTGAGTGGTGCCAAGAGGCCCCTGCCACCCCAGGATTCAATTACTCCTATCATACTTAGGTTTCCCAATTCAGAAACTATGGTATGAGGTCTGTTTTATAGAGGTATTATCACAGAGCTCTTCAAGGATATCAGGACTTCCCTCACAAATCTGTTCCTCTTCTAGACACTTTCCACTGTCACATTTCAATCTCCATTTGAATCCCTTCTTCTACATTAAACCAAGGCATGTCTGGCATTTCTGATTCATTCATGGGGGGCCACTTTTTGGTCCATGTTTCGGTCAACCAACCAAACAAACTTATAGAGCCCTTTCTAGCTCTAACAGTTAAAATGGCAACATTAAATGCCTAATCTCTTCTTAGTGAACCCAAGTCAATAAATTCAGCCTGATTCAACTTTATGTTCTATCACCATTATCTCGCACCCTTAATATCCATGCCCACACACGTGTTGCAGATATTTGTCTGTATACACTAGAAAACTCAAGTTGTTCTTTTGGAGTGTAACACACCTCCTTGTGGGTCACACTTTGTGCCTCACCTTTAGGGGCTTGCTGGGGCATGAGTATAGTTAAGGTATAGAAGCAAAAAAGGGGTGGTGGGCATGGATACTGGGAAGTATTAGGATTGTCTTATAGGAGGCTTTTATAAATGTAGGGTTAATCCCTTCCCCATTCATAGCTTGAATGACCAATGAAGTTCTTAGGTCATTTATGTAGTGCTTGAGTTGAAAATTCAAATTCCAGAACTCATCCTTTTCTTTCACCACTTTGTCCAGTGACATTAGGAGCAACCAACCAATGTCACTATATTCATCAGTTTTCAAAAAAAAAAGTTTGAAAGTATCATACACGGAACCTCCTAGCACTTTGTTTTTTATAAGTAGTTGATTAGGAGTATCCTGTACAATGTGTAGATATTTTGCTGCCCAGACCCATCGAAAAAGGCAGTCTACTTTACTAAGTCCACAAATTCAAATGCTAACCTCGTCTGGAAACACCTTCACAGACATTCTGAAAAATAATATGTAATCTGGCACTGCATGACTAGTCACGTTGACACATAAAATTAACCGTCACAAGAAGTTTATTTCAAATAGTGATATAGCCTGTAAAATAATTAACATAATGTGATTTAATTAAAAAAGGGAAAGAAAAAGGAGATGTGTAATGTTTTAAGAAAAGCGTTCTGGCAATGCCTACCTGACATGATAATATTTGGGTAGACCTAATTGATAAATACTTAGAAGAAGTTCATGCTATATGGAAAGGTGAAAGTAAAAACTCTGATGTAGGAATACATTTAGCATGTTCAAAAATAAAAGAAGACACATGTAATTAGATCATTGTGAATGAAGTGGAGGTTGGTATGAGGTCCAAGAAGTAAGCAGAGATGATTAAGCTTGAGTTAGTACAGTAGTTTTCAGTGGCCTGATTTGAGAAAATTGTGGAAACAGAGTCAGTAGGACTTAGCAATGAACTACTGTGATGGATGGGAGAAAATAAATGATGAATAATTTTTAGATTTCTGACTAGAGAATTTAAGTAGTCATTTCTATGGTGGGCAACATAGAAAGAGATGCAGGTTCAAAGAGAATAACATAGGCTCAATTTCAGTTTTTTTGAAGCTGTGTTGTATGCTATCCAGATGAATAAACATATAGAGTAGGGAAATTTGATACATTGGTCTAGAGCTTACGGGAAGAAATAGTAAGATTCATCCTATAAGATGAAGAACACAAAATGTGGAGTACTTAATTTGCCAAATGATGCATTTATTTAGTGGTAGAGAAAGGATAAAAAACAATCAGGTCTAATGCTACTCTTCTTGATTTTGCTACCTAGCTGTTTTCAGAAGACTTACTTCATCTTCATCTATTCAGGAATATTGTCATTTGCCAAATGGTCACAATAATACATGTACTACCTATATCAATAGGATTTATGGGTGGGGTGCAGTAAAAAAAGGGAGCAATATGTAAAAAAGCACCTTATATAAAGTGTTAAAAATAAAATATGTAATTTGCATATATATCATGTAATTAAATAACATTTTTATTATTTTTGTAAAAGTTTTACATTTATAATACATGCTATATGTAAATAATGATATTAAGTATGTCATTCCTATGAATAATAATCACATTATTTATTCTGTGTTCATAATTTAATTTATTGTAAGTTAAATACTATTCTTTCCTCCCTACTTTCCTGTCTGCTTGACTGCCTTGCTGTCTTTTTTCTTTCTTCCCTTCCTTTCTTACCATCTTTTCCCTTCCTTTTTCTTCCTGTCTTCTCTTCTATTATTTATTTAGCCTTCATTTACTTAGTACCAAATTTGCTAAGACAACATAACATAATTTTGAGAATCCAAATTTCAAAATCAGTCATCTGAATGCAAATTCTGAATGGCTTTGGTCAATATGCCTTAGTTTCCCATTTCTTAAGTGACTGAAGAATAAAATTAGTAAAACACATAGTCTGACTAGCATCTGGCACAGGAGAATGTAAATGTGAATGTAACATATTATTATTCCTTGCCAGATGCTTTGATAGATAAGTCAAGATGAGTAAAATAATGGATGGCCCCTGCTAATAACTCCTAATAACCCAAGGTCTATGGAAGCAAAATCAGAGTCAGACATGAAAACAAAGAACCAAAATAATAATAATGTGATTACCAACTTGGTAAAATTCCAACTTGGTAAGATAGAAAGAAGCTTTTTGATATAATAAGGAAAACTTCACATCAAAGAAATATACTTGGGTCTGCTATTCTATCTGATTCTCTTAAGTCTCTTCATACAGTTAGAGCTAGAATCTGGTGTTCTCCTATGTGACTACCATGGAACATAGCCTGAAGCAAACCAGGAGTAGGCTCAATTTTGCATTTGTAGCCAAATTGTTAACAAAGCACATATAATCCCATAGTTAACAAACTAAAAACAAACTGAAAATAATAATGGCAATTAAATAATTGATAGGACATGTTCTGGACAACATGTTCTGGACATGTGTAGCAGGAGTCTCTGGGCTATGGAGCCCAGAGGCTGTGGCTGAATTCAGGGAGGGTTTACTAGAGGAACTAACCATTAATCTGATACCTGAAATATGTGCACAGGTTAAGCATGAGCTAGCTGGTTAGATTTGAAGAAAGAATTTTACTGATTTTTCAGTAAATCACTTCCTCTGAAATTATTTTGAAAATGGAATTTTTGAGTTAGTTTGCAAGTTATAGCTATGTAATGGAGGAGGCGTTCTCAGTAGTTATAAAAGTTGTACATAAAATCATAAAATATCTATCTCTTTGGGACACCTGGGTGGCTCAGTCGGTTAAGCATCTCCCTTCGGCTCAGGTCATGATCATGGGGTCCTGGGATCGAGCCCCACTTTGGGCTCCTTGCTCAGCAGAAGCCTGCTTCTTCCTTTGCCTGCCGCTCCCCCGCTTGTGCTCTCTCTCTCTCTTTATCTCTGTCAAATAAATAAATAAAATCTTTAAAAAATAAATACATAAAATGTCAATCTCTTTGAGTTTATGGTAGAGCTGGTTCAAATGTAGAATTTTTGTATATCATCAATTAAGTTATGATAATCCTATAAAAATGTTGAATTTGTAATAATTGATCAAACCAAATAATGATATACTTTTTAACGAATGAGTAGGTATTTTCAAGTCTATTTTATGACCTTATAAAATTATGATTACTTTGTAATAATTTTTTTTTGCCCTAGTGGATAGACAGTGTTTCCTTATACTTCCTTAAACTGTGACAATATTTGAAATGATATATCCAATTAAGTATAGAATTTTAAATAAAAATAAAGAGAATAGAGAATAAATCATTTTTCTTAATCTGCATCAAAGCAGGAAGACAATGAGAGTTTCTGGCTTTGGCACCAATGAAAATACTGGTTTGGGTGTAAAAATAATATTGGGCTTGAATCCTGGTGCTAACATTTAGCAATAATGCTATGATTTCTTGAAGTACTGAACATGTGTACCCACACTTACTGAATGTTATCCATCTATATACACCACACACAAGATTACATACACAAGCGCACTAGGCCGATACTCTTTTTTAAAAAAAGATTTCATTTACTTATTTGTCAGAGAGAGAAGGAGCACAAGTGGGGAGCAGCAAAAGAAGAGGGAAAAAGCAGGCTTCCCACTGAGCAAGGAGCCTGATGTGGGGCTCAATCCAGGACCCTGGGATCATGACCTGAGATAAAGGCAGATGCTTAACCGACTGAGCCACCCAGGCGTCCCTAAGCTTATACTCTTATCAGAAGGAGACTTCAGTGTATTATGCAGTTGACAGCTCACAACAGATAAATATGCTCACTATCATACACTTCATGTACAATGAGGAAAATGAAAAATCATAGAAACTATGCAGTGTGTCTAAGATCTAATGGCCACCAAATGACTGAGTTGTGATTCAAATTCATGACTATGTGGCTCTTAACTGCTATTCAGCAACGCCTCATTTTCACAGTCCTTAGTACTTACTGTGTTCTCAGTTCTAGTCTGTATCTATGATGTTCTTCATCTATACAAGAGGGGATAACACCAATTGCCTTTCCAAGCATGTTGTTAAAAATAAAGGTGATAAGCAGGCACACACTTATGAAATACTGGGGATTTTTCTCCCTAAAATGAATACAACATCTATAATACTTTAACTGGATTGCAATCTTGCATTGTATCCAATACACTTAAGAACTTGCTGAGGAAGGCGCCTGGGTGGCTCAGTCATTAAGCGTCTACCTTCAGCTCAGGTCATGATCCCAGGGTCCTGGGATCAAACCCCACATCAGGCTCCCTGCTCAGCAGGAAGCCTGCTTCTCCACTCCCCCTGCTTGTGTTCCCTCGCTCATTGTGTCTCTCTCTGTCAAATAAATAAAATCTAAAACTAATGATGTACTGTATGGTGGCTAATATAACATAATAAAATAAAAAAGAAAAATGTTTAACAAACACACACACACACACACACAAACACAGAGCAAACTTGCTGAGGAGTTTCCCTCTTTAAAAAATTGAGTGTGATAAAGATATAAAATACAGTATTCAGTTCCTGGCCTACAGTAGGTAGATAGTAACTAGTAGCTGCTAATTCTTATTTGTTTGTTATTGTAAAACTGAATCAAAATTATAAAATCTCAGGACTGTTATCATTATTGTTTGATATTTTTTGGAATCAGATTAAAAATTGTGCTTGTTGATCCACTTAGTTTAACATACATAGTTTCTAATAGATCTGAATCAGTGGGATATCAAATTAAATTGTCTATATGCGATTGTATGCTACTGGTACTAACCTCTTTCCAACACTTACAATTTTGATACCTTGGGAAGCATTTCCAGGCATATCAACCCCCCCACACACACACACTTCTCTTTTTCTGTCTATTATAGTGTTCCCTTATTTTGTACCAAGGGCTGTAATTTCTATTATACATCTACCTCCACAACCCCTGTAAGACAGTTTATAATTATGACCTTCTTGTAGAAAATAATAGCATGTATTTTAGTAACAACTTCTCAATCCTGTTAGGACTAGAAAGGTCATTTTACAAAGGTGTTTTTGCACAATAATCCAAGAATACTACCCTAGCTTTCATATTTTATTTTGCAGAAGTTTACATTTAAAAAATGTAGTGAATATGGCGTTTTTAGTGCTTTAGTGCATGTTCAGTCTTCAATGTTAAAGCATGAACTATTGAACCCATGGATACTTGTATCTTTGTTGCCCGGCAGGCATCAGTGTAAGCACATAGATTTTGGCTGATGCTGCCAGAAGTCAAACCTCTTGACATTTGTTCTCCTGATAGTCCCTAAGCAAAAGAACTTCAGATCCAATATATCAGATCAGCTTATCAGAATCAATTTCAGTCTTCAATCATTTAGTGCAGGCTGACCTTATGATATCTGAAATATCCAGCAAAATCTGTTACTTGCATTGAAAAATCTAACCCATTTTATCTGGGAAATCAGAGCTGAATTTGACTTCTGAAACCTTTGCTAACTTTTGACTAGACTAGAGGTGACTATAATGGTTTTCACATGAATTGTTTAGGAAAGAATGATGAAAAATGTGCTTTTTACATCATTATTTCATGTAGGCTATTACATTTGTAAAATTTATGGATTATACTTGAATTTTTCATTTCTAAAATTAACATATAATTGAGTCATAAATGAAATTTGTTGGCTATCATGGTATTAATTCAGCCACATTAAAGTGTTTTATCCAAATGATCATTTGTGCATACATAATGCATTGTAATTTTCCAAGAAGAGTGTAATTCTCTTCTTATTAGACTTTTTTAGACAATCTATTTGCTGATGAGTACAAATATCTTAGTGGCACCATGAAGTGCTTACTATACATAGTGAATTAGAAAGAGATTTACTATATACAAAAGGAGATAATTTCAAAGTGAATTTGTTTTCTCATCAATACCAATTTATATGACTAGACTAAAGTTAATATTCTATTTTCAATGTTTAACTTTACTTTCAGAGAATTGCTTGTTGTTTTTTTTAGTGGTATTTTAAATATCCAGGTATTTTGTAACTTTTGGTCTTTGTGGCACAGCATTTATCTATATAGATAACACATTTTTTATTAAAGCATTTAAATTTATATTAAATAGCCAACTTCATATTGCTTTCATAGTGGAAATAAAATGAATTAATGTCTTTATAAATAACCTTTATTAAAACTTGAACATGTCTAAGGACTTGAAATGTAACAATAATTTGTTATTGATATTTTGGGAATTGGACATGCTTTTAATAGAACTCTCATTGTTATTTTGATCAATATGTATCACCTATTATTTTTGTAGACTATAGAAAAATCACATATACTCTTTCTTATTAGGATATTTCATATTCTTATTTTTTTTAGCACCATAATGAATCCAAAGATCTAGCCTCTGCCATCTCTGACATTATCCCAGACATTTCTGAAAACATCATTGTTTTAATTTAAACAATATTTTCAGCCCATGTTGATTGTTTCCTCCCAGATCTTAAATAATTTACTCTTGAGAAGAGGACTGATTCCTTTAATGAAGGTAGTATATGGTAACATAATCATCACAGGCATATCATCCCAATTGGTTACTGGTTACTGGCAGGGCTGTACCCCAGGTAACTTAGGTTACTTCAGAGACTGAGCAGGAAAATTTCAAAGTCATGAGTTCTTGCCAATATTTTTGATCTAATTATAGCCTCCTTTATTTTCTTATGTTGCTCTGTAAAGCTTTTTTCAAGCATTTCACATTTGGCTTTGCATCTAAGCTCTCAGGTGATATTTTATTCTCATTCTTATGTTTTTAATGTTTTTAATTTTTTCCCTAAAATTAAGATAGCCAGAAGAAGTAGAATATTTTAAAATAGCTTTTACATGTAGGTGATTTTTTTAATGCCTATTTTGGATTATATAACCTTTTGGAAGTTTCATCTAGTTGTATGACATTGTGGTAATAAACTTATACACCAGAGTAGAGGTCACAAAATCCTGTGACTCATAAAACATTGTACTTAAAAAACAGTATAATTCACAGAAAATTGGAGATAATTTACCTAGGGAAAAAAAACACAATTTATGAGTAAACCCAGAATTAGAATTCAAAAAAGCCATAGATCAGGGGCGCCTGGGTGGCTCAGTCGTTAAGCGTATGCCTTCAGCTCAGGTCATGATCGCAGGGTCCTGGGATTGAGTCCCACATTGGGCTCCCTGCTCCGCAGGAAGCCTGCTTCTCCCTCTCCCTCCCCCCTCCCCACCGCCCCCCCCCCCGCTTGTGTTCCCTCTCTCACTGTGTCTCTCTCTGTCAAATAAATAAATAAAATCTTAAAAAAAAAAGCCATAGATCACCCACCACCTTATCCAAATAATTGGGAATATTTTTAGAGTTGTATGCTAAAAAGTAAATTTTCTACAAAATAAAGTAATATAACATTTATGTTGAAATGGAACTACAAAGCAGAAGCAATATAAGAATAAATTTAAAATTTAATATTTTATTATAGATATTTCATCTTAATAATTAGGACTACTATAATTTATTTAAAAACATACTAAAATTATTTATTTCACTTGTACTGGTAAAATTTGAATTTGCAAACTTATTTTCTAGCATGCCACTTTTTTGGAATAATATTGTTCAATAGCACATTCGTTCAGGGTTAATCACTTGAACAGTTGACAAATCATCTTTTACATCTTTATATTCCTTTGAAAAAATATTTTCTGTTTAATAAGGAAATACAACAGTACATATTTCTTTATGCAATTCATGTTGTATCGTACTAGGAACCATGACCTAACTATTTAAGGCCCTGTTTAAGGCCCTATTAAGGCCATTTTTAAGGCATGAATGAATCAATTGACTGAATTGACTGGTTATTCATCCAAAAACAATTCAATCAAATACTCTTTTACCTACATATATTGAACAGTTACTGTAAAGTAAATTGCAGCAGATACTTGTTAAAAATGGCAAAACTTATTTAAGACATTGCAATAGGGGTTAAGACCCTAGCAATAGGGGAGAGACATTGAACTCAACTCCCCTAAAGCAAAAGGTAGGAGGGTTGTAAAGGGTGGAGTGAGGTAGTGGAGAAGTACCTGAGGATCTCCCTTCATAGGGAAGTTGGTCAAAGGGATTAGGTCATCTGCCTTTGTTAATTGCTGCTTACCAAAGTTAGGCTCCTACCTTCCCCCTAAGAGTAGGAGCTAAGGGCACTAACTTTCTTGATAATTACATTTCAAAGTGCTCCCAGGTCCTTAAGAAAGACATTTCTGGACCACTTTCTTACAATACACAAAAATAAATTCAAAATGGATTAAAGACCTAAATGTGGGACAGGAAACTATTAAAATCCTAGAGAGCATAAACATTAACCTCTTTGACAATGGTCATAGTGACTTGTACTGGATATGTCTCCTGAGGCAAAGGAAACAAAAGCAAAAATAAACTATTGGGACTTTATCAAAATAAAAAACTTCTGCACAGCAAAGGAAACAATCAACAAAACTAAAAGGCAACCTACTGAATGGGAGGAGATATTTGCAAATGACATATCTGATAAAGGGTTAGTATCTAAAATATATAAAGAACTTACAAAACTCAACACCCAAAAAACAAATAATCCAATTTAAAAATGGACAGAAGACATGACTTGGTGTTTTTCCAAAGAGGACATACAGATGGCCAACAGACACATGAAAAGATGCTGAACATTACTCCTCATCAGGGAAATACAAATCAAAACTGCAATGATATGTCAACTCAAACCTGTCAGAATGACTAAAATCAAAAACACAAGAAACAACAGGTGTTGGGGAGGAGACAGAGAAAGGGGAAACCTCTTACACTGTTGGTGGGAATGCAAACTGGTGCAACACTCTAGAAAACAGTATGGAGTTTCTTCAAAAAGTTAAAAATAAAACTATGCTATTATCCAGCATTTATACTACTAGGTATTTACCCAAAGACTACAAAAATACTAAATCAAAGGGAAACATGAACTCCAATGTTGATAGCGGCACTATTTACAATAGCCAAATTATGGAAAGAGCCCAAATGTCCATCAACTGATGAATGGATCATGAACAGGTGGTGGATATATATATATTATATTATATATATATATAATATATATAATATATAATAATGGAATATTACTCATGTATAAAATCGAACGAAATCTTGCCATTTTCAATGACATGGATGCAGCTAGAGAGTATGATGCTAGAGAATATGATGCTAAGTGAAATAAATCAGTCAGAGAAAAACACTCTATGATTTTACTCATATGTGGTATTTAAGAAACAAAACAAATGAGCAAAGGGACAAAAAAAGAGAGAGGGAGGCAAACCAAGAATCAGACTCAACTGTAGAGACCAAACTAATGGTCACCAGAGGGGAGGTGGGTGGGGGAATGGGGGAAATAGGTGATGAGGATTAAGGAGGGCACTTGTGATGAGCACTGGGTGTTGTATGGAAGTGTTGAGTCACTAAATTGTACACAACTAATATTATACTGCGTGTTAACTAACTGGAATTTAAATAAAAACTTTAAAGTGAAAAAAAAAAGAATAGAGTCTCTTCCATTTGGACAGCTTTAGATAAAAGATTGTTATAGACATCCAATTCTGTTTCTTGCATGGTTCTAACTAGAGGTATCAAGACCACTGTTGCTTCAGTCTTGACCATGGGCCATAGTACAGACCCTGTGAACTACATTCACATTCACACACATACATGTATGTGCACACACATACAAATGCACACGTGTTAAATGTAGAGACTTAAAAAACTTTATCATTTGCAGTAGGGTATATCTGACTTGCTTGCAACTGAAATATCCATTGCAAGGAACATATATACATCTATATATATAGATGTATATATATATATATATAATATAGGCATATATATATATATAACTGCTATACATGCAAAAGATATTTGGAATTTACACAGGTTGCTTACATTCTTTAGGGATTGATATTGGATATGTGTTCATCCTGCATTCCCTCCTCAGTGCTTCTTGTAAGTTATTCTTTATCAATTGTATCCATTTATGTTACATATCTTCAGATGTATTCTGGAAATAATAAGGAAAATCTATTTTTTTTTTTATTTATTTACTTGAGAGAGAGAGAATGGAAGATAGCACGAGAGGGAAGAGGGTCAGAGGGAGAAGCAGACTCCCTGCCAAGCAGGGAGCCCGATGTGGGACTCGATCCCGGGACTCCAGGATCATGACCTGAGCCGAAGGCAGTCGCTTAACCAACTGAGCCACCCAGGCGCCCAGGAAAATCTATTAAAACATAAAACTTTTATATGAAAAAAGAAATTGTTTAATTCATCAAATAAATTTTGTGATGAAAATTATGTTTCTAAATATATTTATATTTCTAATCTCTGAGGACTTCATTAGCTCAAAATAATTCTAAAAACTTAATCTAGGTACTTCATTTGCTCCTCAAAAAAGTAATAATAAAAAGTTAAATAAGACACTGTAAAGGTATAAAATAATACAATATACAGACAATATACATTTGTCTGACTCATCCCATGAAAGATTGAATTAGCATGTGTTTTGACTGTACTCACATAAATTTTATTGGAGTGGTGATTTCACACTTTAAATATAATTGCCTACTAAAATGTGGTACATATTTTTAACTATAAAAATAAGATTCCCCTGTCATAACATCTATTCCAAGAGAATGATTTTTGCAAGGTTAAAAATATTTTCTAATTAGCAATAGACATTCTTCTTGAAGTACAGTTGGATTCCTTATTTATAATCAAACGTTCAAGACATGCAAAAATATAGCCATTTAGTGCAATAATTGTAGAAAGCAAACAAAGTTGGCAGATTTATCAAACAATAATTTGAGCCAGTGTTTCCACAGTGGGGGAGAGTGCACCCCAGGTGGTACACAAAAGGATGAATTTCCATGCCAGAAAAAAAAAAAAAAAAGATCCTGTAAGGCAAAGGCTATTGAATGGTTTTAAATATAATCATTTTTATATATCCAAAGGAATACATCAGCAGCTATGTGGAACGTGGATGAAACAAAGGAAATAGACAAGGCAGGTGAGGCTTGTGAGAAATATGAATTCCTAAGTTATGACAATAGCAGTGAAGTTTGACCAGAGTGGAAGTTAGAGTCAAGGGTGAACATTTGGATGGGAGAGGACAGGAAGAGATGCTGCAGATGACAAAAGTGCCTGGATATTCACTGTACATTGTGAAGGTGAATCTTAGAAGAAGAGCACGTTCTGGAGAGAAAAATTATTTCACTGGTGATCAACCTTAGTTTAAGGAGCTTATAGGCCACCCACAGACATCAGATAATTCATGGTTAAAATGTGGCTTGGCCATATGCAGGAAATATTACCTTGGACAACTTATGTAATATCTTTGAGTCTCAGTTCCCTTCCTGCATAATAGAGATTGTAATCATTAATTCATACAATTGTTCTCAGGATTGAATTTATTAGCAAAAGTTACCTTTTCCTAGGTACCAGCCTTTACCTCTCTGGAATTTTGGGGCCCTGGTTAGCAAATAATTGTTACTGGATTAACTGTTGTGTCCTTCTCTCTCTCTAATATAAAGGGGTTTTATATCCATGTAAGGTGACTAATGTTTAAGAGTACCAGGTGGTCTTTTTAGAGATCCTAAGATTCTGATAGGTGACCTGAAGTGTGGTGTGGGTCTCCAGAGAGCTCTTTTGGCTAAGTGAGAGAAGTAGTGTGTTTTCATTAGTCACCAAAGGGAATATAAATCCAAATGCCAAAAAAATTCACTACATGTTAATAAATACTTAGGGAACTGTCAACATATTGAGGGAAATATTTAGAGAATGCAAATTAGTAATTCATTGACAACTTAGTGGTAGGTGTCTTAACTTATATTTTTGATGTGATACAGTATTTTCTCCACAAAAGTGCTGATGCTGATTGCTCATTATTGTATTCTTAAGGGCTGACAAATTAGTAACTCTGGTCCATCTGTTTAAGGCTGATAAGAATAATCTCCCTTTTATGTACTATGGGAGCATTTGTTCAGAGAAGATAGGTCACCTAAAGGATATAGGTGATATCATGACATAAAGTCATGACACATTAATAGCAAGTCAAGTACAGGCTTTAGTGTTAGGTGGTCCGGTTTGGAATCCTGATTCCATTGCTTCACCACTATGTGAAATTGGGCAAGTCAATTTCTTTCTCACTTTTTTATTGGTAAAAGCACATAATTCCAAATTTATCTATGGATTGGTTATCAATAACCCATGCTGTGCATGTAAAAGTATGTGCCATCTTACGCAGTTTCCTTGGTGTATGATGTACAAAGTATCATTATTATTTTGTCATCATCACTTTTTAACTAGAGTGAGAATTTGATTTCCCTCCCTAAACTTGCATCCCATTAGAGTAGCCCTCTTTTAATAACCTGTAATCTTAATGCACAAATTGCTAACATTTTGAGTCAATTATATATTCCAAATAAAACAACTATGTTACCCACACACACATGCACACACACATACACACACGTTCACACACATGCGCACACATTCACAAAAACTGGAAAGCAGGTCAAAGTAAATTTAGTGTTAATTTTATTCACCACCACTCCAGCCTTACCTCAACCTACACAAAAAAGCATTCCACTAAAGATATTCTTCATTTCAAAAGCCAAGTTTATTTAAAAAGTCTTTCTCTGGTGAGCCTGTAATAAAGTGTGACAAAGTCCTATAATCATACAACTTTGAAGTTTTTGATTTCCATACACACTAAAAGAGAATGGTTTATTGTTTATCCATTTACTTTTGAGTAGTTTACATTAAAATTAAAACTCATGCAAAGATAAAATTTATTGTGTACTATTGAGAAAGACATGGATTTCCAGTTTTAAATCATATTCTATTTTTTCAAAGATTATGTACTTTCAAGTATTTTTTTCCTTTTTTTAAGTTGACTTGTTATTTAGTAATAAAGTTAAGTCATAAGTCTTTCTTTCTTTTTTTTGAAGCACAATCTACTAAGGGCCTGTGGAAATGAGTTCAGTTATATAATGGTATCATGATTTTTTTTCAATTTGTACACCGACCATATCACTAAATTATTGAAAAAAATAATTATTGACAAATTTTAAAAAAATATTCATTTACATCTAACATCCAAGCCATGGGTGACCACTTGATATCAAAGGTAGAAAACAAGACGTACACACACAAACACCATTTGTAAGACATACTGAAAAATATCGTACATGAATATCTAAAGACTTCTCAAATTTATCCTATCCAAAGTAGAATACATCTTCTCTTGCTGTCTGTCTTTCCCTTCTCAATTAATGGCTACTCCTTCCTTTCATGTGCTCAGTCAAATCTTGCAATCAATTTAGATTCTTCTCTTTCACTCAGTCACTTTCTTGGGAAATCTTAGTCTTATATTCAAAACAGATTGTCGGGACACCTGGGTGGCTCAATCCATTAAGTGTCTGCCTTCAGCTCCTGATTTCAGGGTCCTGGGTTGGAGCCCTCCATTGGGCTCCCTGCTCAGCGGAGGGTCTGCTTCTCCCTCTCCCTCTGCCCCACTCCCCTCGTGTGTGTGCACTCTCTCTCTCTCTCTCTCGCTCTCGCTCTCGTGCTCTCGCTCTATCTCAGATAAATAAATAAAATCTTAAAAACAACAACAACAAAAACATATTCAAAGCTCTAAGTTGCCCCACCAATTTGTCGCAGCTGCTTTTGTCCAAGCCACAATTCTCTCTCCTGAGTTTACCCCAATTACTCTTCTTGTCCCTGACCTTTCCTCCCTTCAAACTCTTCTCAATCCAGCAGCGGAGTGGCTTTAGCTTAAAGCTCAGCCCACACCCATGGCTCTCCACTTTGCCCTGCAAGAAGGCCAGATCTACTCCCAAGGTCCTGCAGGACGTGCCCCTGCTTCTTCTGACCTCAATCGTACTCTTTTCATTCATGTTGCTCCTGCCACGCCAACCCCATTGGTTGAGGGGTTGAAAAAACTAAACTTCCTATTCTGCCCGCACTTCCTCTCTTCTACCCCTGCTTTTCTCTTCCTTCATGGTCTTATCATCTTCTAACAAACTCTTTTGTTTATCCTGTTTCTTGTCTGCCTCCTCACTAAAATGTGAGCTACCTGAGGTCAGGGATTCCATCCACTTGGGTTACTGTTGTACACCTTGTCTTTAGAATATTAATAATATATTGGATCTTTGATGAATATTTTTTAAACAGTTAATAATATGGAGGCTTGACTTGTATTTATTTTTTGCCTTTTTTATTTTATATATATGTTCTTTAAAAAGTAGTATTTAATCATTCATTCACACTTAAAAGTGTTCAAAATTTAATTAACTTTATTGATCATGATTTTATAACACCATTTTTTTGAAGGTGCATCAAAAGAACTTAAAAAATAAACAGAACTGAGTGGCTTTGTTATAAGAATGTTTAGATAAAGAAGGCATTTTATATATAGTCTAATATATCTCTTTTGCCAAAAATGTAACTTATTTTATAGTTTTATTACAATATGAGGGTCACATGGAAACTGCTTTAAGATTGTTTAAATAGTCTAATTTTCTAAAACAGAGTAGACTAAATAAGCACTCAGCATCACTAGTTTGAATGAAGCCATGAGACTGTGTAGCATGTAAACTTCATCTTGTTTTATTTTGAGTATTTAAATTTTACTTTAATTTAAAATTATGGGGATAGATTCTCTAAAGTTATTTTCTATATATCTAAGTCTATTCACTACGATTTAGCAACAACTTTGAGGTATAATTAAGTTATGGGTGTTATATATATATATACATACATATATATATATATGTTCTTTTTTAATGACATGTATACAGCATTATTACCTCATACAGAGTAATTTCACTGCCCTAAATTTCTTTCTGTTTTACCTATTCACCTCTCTCTTCCTTCTAACTCTTGAAAACTACTGATATTGTTACTGTCTCTATAGTTTTGCCTTTTCCAGGATGTCGTTTAGTTAGAATCATACAGCATGTAGCCTTTTTTTTTAAAGATTTTATTTATTTATTTGACAGAGAGACAGTGAGAGAAGGAACACAAGCAGGGGGAGTGGGAGACGGAGAAGCAGGCTTCCCGCAGAGCAGGGAGCCCGATGCGGGGCTGGATCCCAGGACCCTGGGATCATGACCTGAGCCGAGGGCAGATGCCCAACAACTGAGCCACCCAGGCGCCCCAGTATGTAGCCTTTTTAGGCTGGTTTCTCTTACTTGATAATATATATATAATTTTCCTCCATGTCTTTTCATGACTGAATAGCTCATTTCTTTTTAGTGCTGAATAATATTCCATTGTCTGGATGTACTACAATTTATAAATCCATGCACCTAATGAAGGACATCATGGTTTCTTCCAAGTTTTGGTAATTATGAATAAAGCTCCTGTAAACATTCATGGGCATGTTCTATGAGTCTGACGACTTATTCTCACATATAACCACACCATGAAATCAAGAGATATATGAGTAGATATCTTCCTATATCTATCTCTATATTTCTATCTACCCTTACACATATGTAAGAAATTAAAGTTTTATTTATTTATTTGAGAGAGACAGAAATAGTGACAGAGAACATGAATGGGGAGGAGAGGGAGAAACAGGCTCCCCGCCTGCAGGGAGCCTGACGTGGGGCTCGATCCCAGGACCCTGGCTGGGATCATGGCCTGAGCCAAAGGCAGACGCTTAACCGACTGAGCCACCCAGGTGCCCCTGAAATTTATTATTGTCACTTATTTTCATTCACAGAGCTGTTTAGCATCCTCTAATCACCACCAAAATCAAGATACTGAACAGATCCATTACCCAGTAATAATGTTTAATGCCTATCCTTCATAGTCAGATCATCCCCACAATCTCTGCCAACCACTGATTTGTTTTTCTGTCCTTATACATTCACCTTTTCCAGGGTAACATATGAAAGGAATCATGCAATATATAACCTTTTGAGATTGTACTGACATCTTTACTATCTAATGCATTTAATATTTCAATAAAATAGCATTTGTTTTTTATTTTTCAGAGTACATATATATGTCTGTTTACAGTCAGCCATATTTCTTTAAGCTTTGGTTCCATAGCTATGCTTTGGCTGCTATTTGAAGCATGGTAAGTCTATGTTCATGAAGTGTAAAACATGCTATAATATTTTTAACAATATCTTGATTGAAATGTACTAGGATATTTTTCTCACTGAAACATTAAATACTTAAATCTAATTCAGTATTGTATTTCTAGAGCATATTGATTCCTTGGTTTACAATTGGCTGACCTTTTCTATTCTCTTCCCAATTTATTCAGAGGGAGGAAGCTTTTCATGTGCTGGTTTGTCTATTTGAGAAGTCAATTGCAACCTTAGGCTTTCTTGCTTTGGATCTCCTGAGAAACATTATGAGACATAAGGCCTGTTTATTTCTTCTAAGCCTTTGTTGTACTGGGAGAGACTGCCCTTTTCCAGATGTCTATTTTCTTTCTCAAGTTGTGGAAATTGTTTAAATGTTAGCAGAATCACAGATTCCAGTGGAATACACCCTTGGCATAGGGGGTGTGAAGGTCATTGCTGCATTCCATAAAATGATTATAGTTTCCCATCAGACACTTTTCAATCTGATCCACTCGCTATCAGAAAAGTCAATATTTGCATTCTGTTGAATATGCATAACCACTAGTGTTTGAAGAAAGGGCTACTTGATATATGCACTTCTATGATTATCTTGTTTGCATTCACAAGAAATTATCTGAAAATCCTCTAATCATTCAAAGACTTGCTGTAAGGGGTTATTTCATTATTAGAATTAGTTTTGCTGCAACTTTAAGTGAAACCGACTTAGCATTTTATATCGCTTAATTTAAAATAAATCATGAGGAAAGGGAAAAATTTAAATAACTAAAAAATAACTTCTTTATTCATAAAATGTTGGATGTATATATGGAAAGAACTTTTCAAAATTTTCATATTTCTGATTTTTTAAATCTCAAATGTATGCATTGAAGTTCATTTTCCCTGGGGTGGGGTTTCCTATTTTAATAAATCCAATTAGCTTCTACTAAAATTATAACATGGCAGTTTTTTATTGATAAATGATTTTCCATGCTTTATTTTCTATAGAATTTTCTTCTTTTTAGAGAGTTTAGCATTTCTTTGAGAATTATTAACTCTCACTCTAATTCATTTACATATGTTCTGGATTTTTGTTGTCATTGTTGTTTTATCCTGTATTGGGGCAAATAATCCATTTTCTGTTGTCAGTGATTCTGTTATTTTAAACAGTGGGAATAGGTTTGCTTGCTTGGCTATCTTTGACTTCCCCATTCTAAGCTTCATATTTTGTGGTTTGTAATCTATGAAAACAAAGAAATCTTGTAATTATCTCACAATACCAAAATTTTCTACTTCCTCTAGCTCCTATTTGCCTTTCCAATTTTGTGAAATCAAAGAAAATGCTAACCTTTATCTGAAATGGGAAGCATATTTCAACTCTCCTAAGTTACTTGTTTTTCTTTTAGTAGTTTCTGAAATCAGTCACTTATTTGCTCACTATAAAATTTGTAGAGCCCTTTGTATCTTCAGTTTGAAATTTCTTTAAAGATTATTTATTTATTTATTTATTTGAGAGAGAGAATGAGATAGAGAGAGCGAGCATGGGGAGAGGGTCAGAGGGAGAAGCAGACTCCCCGCTGAGCAGGGAGCCCAATGAGGGACTGGATCCCGGGACTCCAGGATCATGACCTGAGCCGAAGGCAGTCGCCTAACCAACTGAGCCACCCAGGTGCCCTTCAGTTTGAAATTTCAAACTGAAATAACTGAGAAATAGGTTCTTTAGCTCTGTGAGACTCACTGTCTAAGTTTGTAAAATGATGAAGTTGGACTTGGTAAATACTAATTTTTATTATGACATGGTAGTCTGGGTTTTATTGATCTTTCAAAGTCAAGCTAAAGGTGGCAAATCTTTTGCTTGGAGGACATTTTCATTAAAGGCATGCTCAGGTATGGAGTCTTTCACTGAGAATTCAAACCTTTGAAAATTAGAATTTGTTGAAGCCATTGAGTAGGAATATTTCTCCAGATTCTGCCTGCCTCTGTTAGGCTTCCTAAGTGGCCTGGATTCTCTTTTTATGTAGTATTTAAGTTGTTACTTAAGGGTGGGTGGATGGGTTAGCCTGGTGATGGGTATTAAAGAGGGCACGTACTGCTTGGAGCACTGGGTGTTATAAGCAAACAATGAATCATGGAACACTACATCAAAAACGAATGATGTAATGTATGGTGATTAACATAACATAATAAAATAAAAAAAGATGTCATTAAAAAAAGAAAGAAAAAAGGAATTATAAACTTACTCTTGTATTTAGGAAGTTTCTTCTCCTGCCCTTACTGTTCCAAAATATCTTCCTCACAGCTTCCTTAGCTGTTTCTGAAAACCCACTAGAGGAGCTATGTTTATTGGGCTTACAGAAGTGTTTTAGTGAAGATGAGCAAATAAAAACAATCATCACCACCATCATCATCATCTGTGAGCTATTGCACAGAAAGATAAAATTAATAAAAAAAGTAACTGGCTTATTTTTTTTAAAACAGGTTTTCTGTACATGAAGTTTAATGGATTAGCTTTGATACATCAAACTAGGTGTAGGGCAGGAGATAAAGTGGGACATGAGTAGGAGATTCAGGGAGTGTACGCTTCGCTGATACTATTGCTTCTAGGCTGCTTCCATCAATGTCAGTTTCACAACTTCTAATTTTCAAATATCATATTTTTAGGATTTCAATTCCAAAGCTTATGATCAGTCTGTGGCAAGTTTCCCCAGACTTCAAGTGTTAATTAGATCTGTCAAATAACAAAAATTCAACTGAGTAAGTTTTAAAGATCTAATTGGCTTTAATGAATAAGTCATGAACCAGGCAGCATATCATCTAGCAAATAGAAAGGATCATCAAAGGGCTACAGAAAGGGAAAGGTGTTTAAAGGCAGAACAAGGAAGTCATAAACAACAACAACAACAAAAGGATTATTTTGGCCAAGGTCTCTTCCTTTGGGGGGACGTGGATTATCTCACCATTCCTGGGGAAGGTTGAAACTGCAGCTAGGATAAGTATTAAGCCCCGGTTTGGTGACATGGTCCTATCACAAGTGACTCTGTTTGGGGCCTGTGATTTATTTTTTAGTAAATCTTATGCTTGTCTTCAGCAGTTATTTGAGCAAGAAAAGCTAAATACACCCTAGCGCCGTAAATGTCAACTGTGGTGCTTTTACCCAGCCTTCTAGAGTCTTGGTCACCATCATGTCATGCCTTCCACTTTTCAGAAACCTTCTGAGGTGAAAACTTTTACCTCCACTCTCCATTCAGTCATCTTAGTTCAAACTAAGTTTGAACAAAAATGTCCCTATATTTGAAGCAATTGTGAAATTTCCCAGTTATTAATTTTCAGAACACATTTAATCTGTATATTCATTCTTCTAATTTCTTTAATCATTCATTCTTTAAATACATATGTATTTGATATTTACTACATACCATGATCTTTGGTAAACACTAAGATTACAATTGTCATGGGTCCCATTCCCTACCTCCAAAGACTTTATATTTAACAGCAAAGGTAAATAAAAATAGCAGTGTGATGTAATTATTTTAGGTACAAAAATCTAGGAGCTTGAAGGAGCATAGTCACATTTGTCAGTTAAAAACATGAAAAGCTTGGGGCACCTGGGTAGCTAAGTTAGTTAAGTGTCCTACTCTTGACTTTGGCTATGGTCATGATCTCAGGGTTATGAAATGGAGCCCACATTGGGCTCTGTGCCGAGTGTGGAGCCTGCTTAGGATTCTTTCTCCCAGTCTCTCTCTCTGCCCCTCCTCAAACTAAAAACAAACAGACAGACAGACAGACAAAAATCATTAAAAGCTTTATAAAGAGGTGACAAATTATGATAGATACACATGGTAAGACTAGGTGGTGGAGGAAAGTAGTTTCATGGAAGACTTATGTCTCAAGGGAATGAATATTAAAATGTTTGTTTTATTTAAAAAATACATGTTCAAATTATTAAATATACATGGAATGCAGATATGTGAATAAAAATAAATATTTTACATGTAAATATTCATAAAATTACCCTTTCCTCAATAATTTTAATGCCATTCAACTTCAGAAAGCATAATGTGTCATCAAAACCTATTATTAAGTGCTTACAGAATGGTATATAGATATTTAAATAATAGTTATATTCAAAATTAGATTTACCTATATAACCAAGATGTTTAGTTAGTCTTTATTTCAGTGAGGCTTTGAGTCAATTATATTTTTAAGAAAGTTATTTTATTCAAAAACATATTCACTTATGTCAGCAACATAAAAATCACTCAGAAAACATGTTTGAGAGAAAGAGAAGAACACTCTTTAGCTCTGTTCCTAAAGATTTTGATTTTTTAGTTCTGAATGAAGCCAGGGAATCCGAATTTTTAAAAACTGACCTGATCATTTTGATGTATAGTGAAATTTGCAGAACCACTGCTACAAATAATAAACACACTACAGATATCTTCACCTTATTCTGGTATATTAAAAGAAGTACACGGTGACTAGTGTTCGTATTATTTTAATCATTTGGAAATGACTGGGGATGTGGATATTAAAGTCAATTAAAAATAGTGAATAGCATTATAAAAACTTGATTCTAAACTGAATGAGATTATTTCTAGTGTTCTCTTTTTATTCTTCCTTATCAAGTTTTATTTGAAAATAATTGGCAGAATAAATAGTAAATGTATAACATTCATATTGTAGGTACTGATTATTGGCATAGTATCTGTAATATAAATAAAATTAAGTATATGTCAAAAAAAGGTGAAGTGAAACCTGTAGCAGAAAAACTTACAGCAAAAGAAAAAGAAAGAAAGATAGATAGTAGATAAGTTTGAAAGTATTATATACTTTCATTACATAATTTGTATTATATACAAATTAATACTGATTAATTGCTAATTGATTTCACTTTACATATTACTTGATTAGAAAAAAGGTCTTGGTAATTTTGACTCTAAAAATAAAAAAAATATATGGAGAAACACAAACTTGTGTTTCATTATGGAAGCTTTAAAGAAATGTGTTTATCAGATAAGAAGTAAAAAGATTTAACATATGTTGCATTATTTGTTTCAGAAGTACAGATAGCAGGAGGGGAAGAATGAAGGGGAGTAAGTCGGAGGGGGAGAAGAACCATGAGAGATGATGGACTCTAAAAAACAAACTGAGGGTTCTAGGGGGGAGGGGGTGGGGGATGGGTTAGCCTGGTGATGGGTATTAAAGAGGGCACATTCTGCGTGGAGCACTGGGTGTTATGCACAAACAATGAATCATGGAACACTGCATCAAAAACTAATGATGTCATGTATGGTGATTAACATAATAATAAAAATAAAAAAATATATAGAAAAATAAACATCAAGGAAATTAAAATGAAAGGAAGGCAGTAATGGAAAACTAGAAAAATAAAAGAGATAAAAGATACATCAAAAGCTAACAGCAAGTACTGACACACGCCACAACATCTATAAACCTAGAAAACATTGTGCTGAAAGAAATCGCACGTATTGTATGATTCCACGTCTATAAGGTCCAGAAAGGGGAAACCCACAGAAACAGAAAGATTAGTGCTGCCAGGGGCTGGGAGATGGGAGAGGCAGCTAAGGGGTGGGGAGTTCTTTTTGTGGTGAGGTGAATGTTCTGGAAGTAGATAGCAGTGACAGTTGTGCAACCTGGTGAATACACTAAAAAAACACTGAAATGTCTGCTTAACAAGAGTGATTTTTATGGTATGTAAATTGTATCTCAATAAAGTTGTTAAAGCAAAATAAAGCTACATTAAAAATCATAAAAAAAAGAAGTAAAAAGATTTAGGCCTTGGATATTTTATTGAAGTGTAAAAGTTAATAAAAGAGAATGGTGTTATATGAGGGTTGACTATGGACTCATTTTGTGAGAAGATTTTCTGTAGATACTTGTCAAATACAAGAAGTAAACAATGAGAGTATATTTTAATCCAAACAATATAATTTTTTGTCCTGAGGTTTTAAAAAGTTTGCTTTGTATGCCCCAGGGTTGTCTTCATGAAAGGCATAATACTGGAAAATAAATTAATAAGATATATGTCACATTTTCTTGTTGTATAAATGAGTGTCATGGTTCCTAATTTTAATCATCCTTCTGCTCTTTCAATGAAATGTATAGCTATTTAAAACTCTCTAAGAGAAGACACATAATTTACATTAGTGCTAAAATAGAAATTAGTGCTAAAATAGCAAGTATGAATCTCAAACAACAGACACAAGTATTAAAAAATGCACTTATAATTTATATGAATGATGCATGGTTTCCATAAGAGTCCATTCTTTCCCATACTGTAAAAACCTACTTGAAATTGTTTTTCTCCTGTTTTATCTGAATTTTTCAGTGCAATTCATGCAAAAACTGATATGTTTCTGAATCCTTTTGTTAACTTATTACTTGCTCTAATAATATCCTCCTTTAAAAAAAGATTACAATACAAAAACATAGTATTTGAGTTAGGTTTGGATAGCATAGCTTGTAGAAGCTTCCAAAACCTAGGAAATGCACTGTATATTTTGATGGTAATGAGTACAAATATAGTATTTTTTTCATAATATAGTATCTTAAACAGTGCTATAATATAATGTGTTGCTAGCAATATAAAATTTCCAAGAAGTTAAAAAAAATACTACACAGACCTAACAAGTAGCCCATAATTATTTTTTAATGAATTAAAGACTGAAGAAACTGGCAGTTTATTTTGTAACTTTTCTTAATTTATTATCAAAGTGGACAGTAATAGGATATAAAAGGCCATAATTATTGTGCATATAAATGAGTAATATATTTTTTCATGTTACATATGGAACACAACTCAAGTATTATTCAAATATTATTAATATTAAGATAGTCTTTTACAAGTATATGATAATTTTCCTAAGCAAAAGAATATATAATAAAATATAGACATGGATTTACAAAAGTTAATAGAATTCAGCAAAAAGGCAGGAGTAGGAGAGCATTCATTTTTCTTTCTAAAGATTTATTTATTTATTTCAAGGAGGGAGAGAAGAGAGTGAGAGAGAGCACACATGCACGAGCCAGAGGAGGGGCAGAGGGACAGGGAGAGAAAATCCTTAAGCAGACTCCCTTCTAAGTGCAGAGGCCAATGCGGACCTCGAATCCAGGACCCCGAGATCATGACCTGAGTTGAAATCAAGAGCCCGAAACTCAACCCAGGCACTCCAAGCGTTTGTTTTCCTAAATGTAACTTTCTTTCCCTTGTCAGTATCTGTGTTGCAGAAAAACAGCAATTATACATACAGAACCATTCTGTTTTCTAATGTGAAGTGCCTTTTATCCTTCAACAGACACTTTTATGATATTGGTCTTGACTTCCTGTGGCTACTGTTGGTAGGGGAGGGCCCGCAACTGTTCTCAAAAACAAGCCTTAATTCCAAATAAACAATCAATTGGGCAGATCCCTTTTGTGTAATTCATTCTCAGAAGGTGACCTCCTCACCCAGCTTCTTTTCTTTACCCAGACCAAGTCTCAATCTGCTGTGTCTTTGTTGTTATTTATGAAGTCATGTGTAATATTTGAAAAATCACAGCCTAACCTTCAACAAAATTGCTGTAGCTCAAATTTGATTTTGAGTACCCACTAGAGGCATAAGCATCATAAGGCAGGCTCTAAAATTCCAATAATCAGGGAAAAATAAATCAGAATTAATGAACTTGTTTTGTTGAAGATTTTATAAAAGTTAAATATAACTTATTTCAAAATGTATCTATTTCTAACTGAAGAAGATCAGGACCAACTTAAAGGTACTGATAGAATTTTATATAAATCAGTTTTGTTTGCAATTATTATATAAATGTGCAATATAAATGTATAAAGGATATATTAATTTTTAAGAGCTCATTATATAGAAACAGTAAAATATAAAGTTGAAGACCAATTCCAAGGACCTCAGGGGCAAAATCCAAACATTTGTTACAAAATATCATCAGGATGAACTAGTCATGTGCTCTGAGGTGAAACTATAATTATATATCATTATGGAAAGAAAAGGAAGTAATGGCATATAACTAGGGTAAAAGAAGAAAATATGGGAGAAATCTGGCATATATATTTATATTTACATATTTAATATATATTTATTTAATTTATATATATATGCCATATATATACATATATAAAAGTTTAAAAGTGTAAGTGATATTTTATAACAGTTACCTACACCTCAGAATTACATAAATAATTCTGAATTAAACAATGTCCTGAGAATATGAAAGTTTCACGTTTTTGGTGTGCATATCAAAAGGCAGAGTTTTGCTAGATAATCTATGGAAGTTTTTTCACTACTCTGATTTCTTATTGGAAAGTTACTATAAAATGCAAGATCATCATTATAACAGTAAAACATTTTCATTATCTTTTAATGGATCTAACTTCTGGTTTAGAATGTGCTCTGTGCATGATAGTGAATTTCAATGGAGGAAGCTAGAATTTTGTATCTGTATTTTAGTAAGGAGGTAACGTACGTGTTTTAGTTAGTTGTCTCATCAAATCTTTTCCTATACTGACATTTTAGAAAATATGTACCTTAGAACTATAAAGTGTTCTTTTGCTTTTGGCAGAAAAAAAAGAGCAAGAATTTTATACATGCTAAGTTTTGCAAAAATTACTTGAATAAATTACAATCATATTACACTTATTAAATTATTTGGTGTTAGTTTCTTTCCTTAAATAATAATTACTATTATAAATTATATAATAATTATAGTAATAATATTTATAGAAGGTTTAGGTGTCTTGAATAAATGAATTTATGGAACAAGCTAGAGTATAAAAATACCACCCATTTTCCCTATAATTTCCATATGATACAGATGATGAATGAGAAACAAGAGATTAAACAGAAAATTATAAGTAAATGAAAAGAAGAAAGAGAAGGTGAAAATGTAGGGAAGGAATTACAATGAGCGAAGAAAGAAACAAATGGGAGAGGGGAAGACAAACAGCCATGTTTAGGAATAAGAGAGACAAAAGCCCAGGTTTCATGGACACAACTTGTCATTTGTTTTTTGGCCTTAAGCAGCTGCTTCTTTCCCAATGTTTTTTTTTTTTTTTTTTTTTTTTTAAATCCACTTGTCTCTGGGTGATTTATTCAGTTCCTTAAACTTTCTTCTTTCTTCTTTCTTTTTTGATGGGAAATGATTCAAGTATATTTCTCTAGAAAATGTTTTGGCTTTAGATTTAAAAAATGCATAATGTTGGGTTTCCACTGGAGGCATTTATATGAAATCATGCATTTTTTAAAAAATATACATTCCTTAGCTCTGTCTTCCAATAGGAATAGAACAATCATTTTCAGTAAGACTGAAAATACATAGAGTCCATATCTTGATTTTTAAGTACCATTTCCCACTATCATGGATCAGGGATCCTTGAGAAATGTGTGATTCCCCGTCTGGGCAACAGTGAATATGCTATTAGTACAGAAAGCAAAGAATTGCTCAGAGACAATAGGGCCATGTCCAGAAAAAACCTAATAATTTATATGTTAAGGGTGTATCTACTTGTTCAATTTGACATAATTTAAGTTTCAAAAAGAATAATGATAGAAATGAATATAATAACATATTGAATAGAAAATCTTGGTTCATAATGACTGGTAAAAAACAAAACAAAACAACAAGGCAGGGTAGAGGTAACTAAGAGGTAACTGTAAAGGTAACTATACGGCAAGTTAATATAGAGAGGGAAAGCAAATTTAGAGAATCATTTTTCAAGCCCCAAAGTAATTACTAAATGAAGTAAAGATCATCAACATTTGCTACATCCCAGTTTAATGCAGTCTTATGTTGTAACATATACAAAGAACATTTATTTCTCCTTCATGTGTTTCTCATTCTGGACCAGTGGCTATCCAAGTCAGGATATGTTGAAGCTATCAAAATTCTTACTGCATTATCCTAACCACCTCATAATATTGTGTTCATGTATGAAGATGGTTCTCTGGGTTCCTTAGGGAGATTTGTGAATATAATTAATAGCTATCTTAAATCATCCAGGATGAAATAAAATGTGTTAGAATCCTTAAAAATAGCTTAGAAGTACTTTAATATAGGATTTGTAAAATTAATTTCTGGTATATTAAACTAGAACTGTATGGTATTTCTGATATTTCCAATTGTGACCTATTAAAAGAGTATTTTTATATAGTTCAATATGACATTACACTGCAAGCATCATTGACAATTTGTTATCTGATTTGAGAACTCCACTCTATCTCATGAAACTCCATTCTGAGTCATTTTATATGAGCAAAAAAAATATATAAGTATTTCATATTTACCAGTGCTATTATTATATTATGGCAGTAATTGATATATGCATTAGTAGGAAGCTATTATTGTTTCCTAGTAAAATAATTCATAGACCCAAGTGGAAAAGTCATTTCTTAATGATGAACCAGCTCTCTTTTTTATGTAATTACATCACTTACAGAAAGTACACAAATGAAATAGAATCCATACCAGGTATTAACTCTAATTTCTACATGATTCGCTTGAATTTCATTGTTCAAATATAACTGATACACTCAGAGTTGCTTAGAATATAAATTAATTTTCAACCATCTATTGAAATCATATTATTCTTTCTGCATTTCAGAGGTTGTATTATGAATATATGAATGCATTACCATAAGGATTTTGTTTCTAATATTCTGTCTTTAATGGTCTTTTCCTTTAAACCAGGATTAAATTTATGCCTTTTAGAAAACTTTCTGCTCAGTATTCCAGCCTGAGAGAGTTTTTGTACAGGATGGAAAATCTGTTTATCATTGCACAGATGCCTCCTCCATAAGGCAACATTTTGCTTTTTTCTCTTAGTTCAATCTGGACACCAGATTCCTGAAAATTTAAATAATATAATCTTAGGTGAATTAAGCCTTTTTTAAAAAAATTATGTTTTGAAGAAAATAAAATGTGCCCTAATGAAACTTTAGTTGTCACCACAATATTGCATTTCAAAACATTTAGTTCGTAAGTCCGTATTCTTCTTATTGCTCTTTTTTTCCTAAATCCAAACTCAAGTCACCGATATTCAGAATCAGTTAAGGTGCTTCTATACTGCAAATGTTCCATTACAACCTTGAAAAATATTATTATTGCTATAGTCAACTTAAACTTGCTAAATATAGAATATGTTCTGGGATTTTAAATTTTTAGTATTTTAAAATCTGTTCTTAAACCTTTTTGTTCCTACTACCATGATCTCGCTTCAGGTCCTCATTATCTCCATCTGGACTATTTTAATAAACCAGTCATATTTCACTCTTTCCCCCTCAAAAACATTTTCTACATTTTACAACGATTCCTAATTTTTTTTAAAAAAATCACATAACCTTCCTGAATTTCCATCAAAACCAGTCCAAATTTCTTGGCCCCACACATGAGTCTGGTCCTCACCAACCTCTTCAGCTCATGGACTCTCCTTCTCTGCACTGATACTTACACTATAGGAATAATAAACTAATTACATTTTTTCAAACACACACCATACCCTTTTTTCCTCTAGTCCTCCCTCATTTCCTCTGTATATATTACTAGTCATCATCACCACCTCCTTTATTCATTTTTTTCTCTCCTCCTCTTCTTCCTCCTTTGATTGGGCTAATGAATCAATTCCTCCAAAGAGTCTTTACTTCTGCTGAGACCAAGTTCTTCCTCTTCTATCTCCCTACAGCACCCTATAATACATCTATATTAGCAGGTGTTATCTTTCTCCATTCTGCTGGAAATAAAGGTGTATCATAGAATCGGTTGTTTTCTAGATTCAGTGAAATAGAGGAAGACATAGTATTAGATTTTGAGGAATATTTTGTGTCATTGTATTTTCCTTCTGTCAAGCCTAACTGCTTACTTGGTCGAAAGTATAGCAACTTGATGTCTTCCAAAGCAAAATACCTAAATTAATATTTTGATCTTTATGCGCTCCCTAACAAGGTCTGCTGTTTGTCCTCCTTTTTTTAAGATTTATTTATTTATTTACAGGAGAGAGAGAGAGAGAGAATGGGGTGTGGGGCGGGGCAGAGGGAGAAGGTGAGAGAATCTCAAGCAGACTCCTCGCTGAGTACAGAGCACAACACAGGATTTGACCTGAGCCGAAATCAAGTCCAACGCTTAACTGACTGGGCCACCCAAGCGCCCCTGTTAGTCCTTCTATAAACTAAATCTTTTACATGATCCCATAGACATGTTGCTGCCCTCATTAATATAGTCTTAACATTCAACTTTCATTTTTATTCCCCCCCAAATGCTGAAAATCACAACCAAATAGTGTCGGTTATTATTTTTATTGTGTGTTTGTTTCTTTCTTTGGGGAGAGGGATCTATTGCTTTGGTCCTATCCTCTGCCCTTTTGAACACACTTCCTTACAGGCTATAAACATAATCTTAATTATTATCATTTTATTCCTTATTCCAAATGATTGACTCACTAATGCTTTAAGGTAGGCTTTTGTTATGAGAGACAGGATATTCATATGATGTATTGATCATTTTCTCAAATTGTCACTGCTTGTTTCACTTTACCAACATCTGTAACAACACAGCCCATATGCCAGCTGGTTCCTCTTTATGTCTTCCACCATTCTGTTGATGCCATATTGAAATATGTCCTCTGTGCATATGTTATTCTTTCATCTATTACAGGCTGAGGTTCTTAAATAACTAACTGTGATATTAAATTAAATATCTTCTGTATCTGTGACTTTAGCTAATCTCTCCCAATGATATATAAGGCCCAAATACATTAAATATTTCCTTTCTTTTAAATGCATTTCTTTCAAAATGAAGTATATTTGGACATTTGTGACTTGGTGTTATTTCATATTTTTAGATTACAGAATGCTTGTCAAATTTGTGTACATCTTGAAATTCTGTTATAAAATAAACTAGGTAAATATTTTGTAGCCTTAAGCATGGCAACATCTTGGCAAAGTAGTTTAGTATAACCAGATAAAATATGTTAGTTCCAACACTTGGTCGACAGAACAACTTGAGAAATGTAGAGAAGGGAAACAGTGAAGTAGCAGAAAAAAATATGAATTAGACTTGTTTGTACATACTTAATAGGTCACATGGCAGAATAGGTGAACTGAAAACTGCACTTTCTACCAACACTAAATATAAAGTACTTTTTCCACATGTAGGTCCTTCTGAACCTACATTCCCGAAAACACATAGCCTCCTTTCCCTGCCTCTAGAACTTGTACAGATAATGACAGTCAACGTGGATAAAAGTTTTACAGCCAAGACACAAAATTCCTGGTCCTTAGACATTTCTTTTGAAGACAAAGTATTGTGTGTGTGTGTGTGTGTGTGTGTGTGTGTGTGTGTGTATGCGTGTGTTTGTGTTATGGGTGTTAGGGGAAACATAATCGTTGTCTTTGCTTATTTAAAGTCTGTTACGACAAGACAAATTGTTCCTCTCATTTAATATCCAACAGGATTATTTTTTAAAAGATTTTATTTATTTTTATGAGAGAGAGAGAGGAATACCTAACAGGATTAATAAGCAGAGGCTAAAGTGAATATATTCAGCTCTATATAAATATTAGCTTTAAATAATCAGGATGCTAGAGACAAACTTTGCAGGTGATGTGTTATTGCTTATTAGAACAGGTATTCAAACATATATGGAATAATTGCTTGGCTGACAGTTTTGGGGAAGATTAAAATATCAAATGAATGGCTTGATTTAGAATGTCTTTGAGGTCCCTTCTAAACCTCAGATTACTTATTTAAAAAAAATATTCCCTTCCCAAATGGCCAGTTTAAATATTAAGTAGGGAATTTCTGCCCTAAATTTCTGCTATGAGAAAAATCAGATAGTTTACTTTATATTTCTGTGGGTAATATGTAGTACTACATGTATGAAATAATGTATTTATTTGATTTGTGAATGTACTGTTTTTCAAGTACATGTGTTTTTACCTCTTTTTATCACTTATTTCAATGGTAAGAATGATATTTTTTCAAGAAGACTGCATTTATATTTTACTCTTGCATTTAGTATTACCCACGTACTTAATAATGAAGGTATATTCCTTCCTTTTTGCCAGACACTGAACTTCCCTTGTATCATATAATATCATATCATGTCATATCATGTAGGTTGAAGAACAACACATTTTACAGATAAAGAGACATGCACATATTAATAAACTAAATACTCATAGTCCAGCAATTAATAGGAGAGGGCATTTTTTTAAAAAATCAGAAGTACACTGGACACTTGTTCTTAACAATTACATTATGTTTTATTTTTTATTTCTTAAAGATTTTATTTACTTATTTGAGAGAGAGATTGTGTGTGTGTGAGAGAGAGAGAGAGAGAGAAAGAGAAAGAACAGGACCCAGGGGAGGAGCAGAGAAGCATACTCCCCACTGAGCAGGGAGCCCGACATGGGCCTGGATCCCCGGACCGTGGAATCATGACCTGAGCCGAAGGCAGATGCTTAACCAACTGAGCCACCCAGGCACCCAACAATTACATTATATTTTAAACAAACAAATAACAACAACGAAGAAGCATTTATTTTTTTTTTGAGACATCTACAAGCACAAAAATTGTTAAAGGCAAACTCTTTCTTGGAAAATTCTCTAGTTTATTTTCAACACAAAATATTCTCTTTACTAAGATTGTCTAGAAGAAGATATTTCTTTAAATATGAAGGCTTGAGATTCCCTAATTATCATTTTCAATTTCTATTAGCCTTAAATATAAGAAAAAACTTTTTATTCTCAGAATAAAAATTTAAATCTGGAGCCTCTTTAAACCAACTGCTTCTAGTGATTAATATTTTAAAAAAGAAAAGTTAATTTATTCTATATAAACTATGACTCCAAAATAATAGTTTGAGGATGCTTTTTGTCTGCTTTTAATTTAAAACACTTTTCAATTTAATACAAAAGGTTATATTATCTTATCTTTAGTTCCTTTATATCATTTAACAAATCAACAACTTACAAATTTATTTTATATAATTGAATATTTTTTCTCCATTCCTTAGATCTAGGACCATCCTGTTTTTAACTTTCTTCTTGGGACACCTGGGTGGCTCAGTTGGTTAAGTGTCTGCCTTCTACTCAGGTCATGATCCCAGGGTCCCAGAATAGAGTCCTACATCAGGCTCCCGGAGCCTGCTTCTCCCTCTGCCTGCTGCTCCCCTCTCTCTCTGGCAAATAAATAAATAAAATCTTAAAAAAAATACTTTCTTCCTCTTAAGAGTTTTCCCTCTTTTCTTCTTTCATTTCTTTCCTTTCCTTCCCTTCTCTTCCCCTTTTCTTTCCCTTCCTTCCTTCCTTCCTTCCTTCCTTCCTTCCTTCCTTCCTTCCTCTCTCTCTTTTTTTTGGGGGGGGGAGGTATTTTTTGTTGTTTGTTTTTTTGTTGAAGAAAGTATTGATTTTGTTGACATTATATGAAGGCATATAAGACGGATGTAACTAGATGACTATCTCAGCTAAACTAAACTAAAACCAAAAGTTTTCTTCAAAGTCCTATTTTTAGATGATGCTATAATGTGGTTTAACTATGAGACATTTTTTGTGTGTTTGAGATATAAACTCAAATTATTAAATTAGTCTACTTTGTATGAATCTCTTATTTGTAAAAATTAAATAAAGAGGATTGCCTAAAGCAACAGTCCCCTTTAGCACAGTCAATAATCTGTTTAGAAACTTGAAAAGAAATATGAGAATGTTTATACATAAAATATATTATTATTCTTGTAAGAGTTAATTTTTTCAAAAATTGTTACCAGATCATTCAAATTTAAATCAAAAGAGGGAGCACTAGAATGTACTCTGTTTTGTTGTATTTTAGTGATGTAATTCTTGACTTTAGAGAGCATTTTCTAGTTTTTTATGAATGACATTTTGAACTCATGAGGCTAGGCTGGTAACTGATTCTATATACAGAATAAAAAGGCTGGAGGGGAAATAGAAAACAAGTCAGTTAATCTTATATTATTTTTATGTGGAGAGGGTTAATAGGTTTGTTATGGCTAAGTTAGTTGTGACTAAGTCCATCTGTGTAAAATATTTCCACTGAAAAATCTAGATTTTCTTGCATGTCAAGCAATGAGTAGGCCATTAAATTGAATTAACTATTATTTTATAAGGATGGAATGGATGTACCCAAGTAAAATCATGATGACAAGGAAGATGTTCTATATTAGTTTCCTCAGGCTGCCATAACAAACTACCCCAAAGAGGGTGGCTTGAAGAACAGAAATTTATTTTTTCACAGTTCTGGAGACCAGAAGTTTGAGATCAAGGTTTTGGCAGGGTGATTCCTTCTGAGTACCATGAGGGAAGGATCCATTTAGGGATCTTTCTTTGACTTATAAATGGTCATCTCCTTGTATCTTCACATTGTTTCCACTTTGTCTACCATTGTGTCCAATTTTTTTTTCTTATAAGAGCTTTAGTCATATTGGATTAGGGTCCACCTAATAAACTCATTTTGACTTAATCAACTTTGTAAGGACCCTACCTTAAAATAAGCCACATTAGGGGGTTAGGACAAAATTAGGACATACTAATTTTAGTGAGGGACACAATTCACTTAATTAGTGGCCCTTTAGATATTTCTTTAAGTGCTTATAAAAGTGTTCTTAAAGATTTCCTGAGTAATTTATTTAGTGTTTTATATATAACAGTGCGAAGTAAGGGATTTAGTGAAACCTAGAAGGGGGTGCTAGGGATAAACAAAATCAAGATGGATGACCTCAAATTGTAGAGCTGTGTGCCAAATTTCAGTGTGAACTGAAACTTAAGTTTTCATAATCTCATTTATCTGCTTAGTATGAGTCAAATAAAATACATTGTTTTCTTGTGATAGCCTCAATATTTCCTACCACAGATTTTATTGCGAATGGGCTATCTTTGTGATGATAAGAAAATCACACACACACACAGACACAAAATGGACACTCACACTCAAGCACTCACACACAAAATAATAAATTTTCATGTACACATCCATGCACTAAAATTTCCTAAGTTCCAGGAATTTTGCATAACATCTACATAATCCAGCTATTCAATAGTTCTTAAATTAATAAACTAAATATGTGGGAACTTTATAAACAATGACAGACTACCCATAGTCTGCTGATAATTGGTGAAAAGTTAGATATCTGTCTAATTTAGAAAATGACAGTCCTCATAATTTTTCATCCCTTAAATGCCTCCATCCAGTGCTGCAAAACAAGTGCTTAAAGAATGCTATATTCAGTATTAAGCAAAGTGTGGATGATTGCTCCCTGATTTGTTCAAATATCTTTTTTAAGGGTATTAGGAAACAAAGTGTTAACATAAAAATAAAGAGCCACTATGATAGGCAAACAAACATTCATTTGTGATCAAGGAATTGCAATTTAGGGAGCTGAGATTCTAGTAGAAACCCAAATAGTGTCCCACATGCAGGGTGAAAGCAAGGGGTGTTTATGAGGAAAAGGAAGGGAGAATATAATTAAGTAAGTCAAAGAAAACAAAACAAAGTTTGCTATGGGTGTTAACTGACTGAACTATTGTGGGTTATAAATTGACCACTGATTCCAACTTCAGAAAGTCCCCAACCATCGGTATTGTGATCAGGATGTCCATTCTCCTATTGACTTTTCTTTTCTTTTCTTTTTTTTTAAGATTTTATTTATTTATTTGTTTGAGAGAGAGAGAGGAGAGAGAGAGAGAGAAACAGCATGAGAGGGGAGAGGGTCAGAGGGAGAAGCAGGCTCCCTGCTGAGCAGGGAGCCCGATGTGGGACTCGATCCCGGGACTCCAGGATCATGACCTGAGCCGAAGGCAGTTGCCTAACCAACTGAGCCACCCAGACCCCCCTCTCCTATTGACTTTTCAAGCAATTGCTTATAACAATTGCAGTTTTGCCCCATCCAAAGGTTTTGGCCCAGTTCAAAACAAAACAAATAAAATGCATTTGCTCTGCAGTGGCCACTCATGCTCTATTTTAAAATGACTCTAGTCATGTTGATTTTTCAAAAAAGGAATAAAAAATTATGGCCTCCTCAGTAGATATATAGGTCTTATTTTTTTCCAAATTTATTTCTACTGGGCATAGCAAATGCATATCTCAAGACAAATCCTATCTGGTCTTATATAGACTCTAAGTTATCACTTAATTTGCTCTCTCTCTCTCTTTCTCTCTCTCCCTCTCCCACCCCCCCAAATTAAATGAACAATTAATTACTTAAAAAGTAAAAAGTGAAATATACTGACGAATATTAATTCTCTCTCTAGTTGGGGCAAAAATTCCATTTACCATTCCAAGGTGAAGTTACCAAAAGTCTTTGAGTTTCTCTTGGGCTCAAATGAGATTGCTAGAAGATGTAACTCCCTAAAATATATAAGGGTAGACCTATTCTCCTGTTCTATAAATTTGAGACACTTGAAAAATTGTCTAGAGGGTAGCCATATGCTTGAGATTCTGAATATAATTTTAAAAGAACCATGAATTTTTTAAAAGATTTATTTATTTTTTTGAGAGATCAAGAATGAGAGAGAGAGAGTACATGAGAGGGGGGAGGATTAGAGGGAGAAGTAGGCTCCTCACTGAGCAGGGAGCTGGATGCGGGACTCGATCCAGGGACTCCAGGATCATGACCTGAGCCGAAGGCAGTTGCTTAACCAACTGAGCCACCCAGGCGCCCCAAGAACCATGAATATTGAATAGAAGTTAAGGTCAAGGAACAAAGGTAATGGGCCCATTAGAGACATGAAGAATTAAGGTATAATAAAAAATTCAACATTCCCATGAATAAACATGTATTTTAAAAAATATTCAAAACAATTAGTGTATGCTTGCTAAGAATCAGTTCTCCTTTAGATGTAATAATGCTTTAGGGGATGTCTTAATAGTTTTACATCGACTCTGGATGCTTTCTTGTAATTAGATAAGCATTATGCTACTCTAGAATAAAATAAAGCAATGTAATGATGGACCAACAATTAAGGATGATCTTATTTGTTACAGAGAAATTATTATGCTTTTCTAGGAGCTCAGGGAAAAAGATTTCTGAGAAATAGTGACCACATGTGTTATAAAATTAGGAAATGTTTTATTCCAAATGTAACTGTTATAACTAGAAGCCAAAATTCATGTTTCACAAATTTCTATTATTACCCTGCTGTGTTCTAGAAGGCAAACACAGGAAGGTATTAATATTTATAGACTAAGAATGAAGGAAACATTATAAATTAAATATTATCTGTTTTCATAGAAGAGCAGAGTAAACTGACCAAAAATCCGGCAGATGATTTCCTATGGTAACAGAAAAGCAAAAACCACAGGGGGTCTTTAAGACAGTTAACCTTCCATATTATTAAATTTCTCACTTTTACTACATGCAAGAGCCTGAGATTTCTTGAGGTAAATAATAAATAGCTAATCCCTAGAATTTCAGCTAAAACTTTGTATTCTTTAATTCAACATAATGTAGCTTCATTGTGCCATGTGGTTTTCCTCTCAAAATCTACATGTAACTTGTAAACCATATGTAAGGAGCTGCTGCAAAGCTCTGCAAGGTCTAATAAAGAATTGGATAAATTGATTGTTAATTAAATAATTAACATCCAATATCAGTGAGCTGAAGTGTGAAGATGTCATTTTCAGCTAGAGGTGAAATCTGACTTGAAATTTTCCACCTCAGTCAAATGATTGCCAATCCAGAATATACTCTCAGAGATATTCTTCAAGTTATAATAAAAGCCACCTACAGTGCAGTGTCTTTATTTGATATCCATATTTCAGGGTCACATTAGAATTCAGTAGGGACTAAAATCATTGCAAGTGTAAATAGTATTGAACATTCATAAAATTTAAATAAGACTAGAGAAAAAAAGGATACTACCTAAAAGTTATCTTTTCTGAAATCTTTTCTCCCAATAATAAAAAAAAAACTGTACGTAATTGAGAATTCATGGAGATATAATATATATATATATGTATATGAAAGTGCTCTCATAAGATCACTATTGCAACCAATTTCCAAAGTGTCTTAGTAAGTTCAGAAATTATTTAAATCGCTTATCAGTATATTTTACAGTTAGTCATGTGTCAAGCATAAGCGGGGAAAAATGCCCTAAATTTGTTCAACATAGCATAGTATTATAATAATACTTAGGCAAGACCATTAATTGGTAATAATAATAAGTTTGCACTTTGTGTTGAAAACAATAGTTAGGCAAACTTGTGTGAAAAAATATATATTTTAGGAACTCTTTCTATTTAATTGCATCAATCTCTTGCAGAAGTCAGACATTAGAAATGGAGAGTTCATAGAAGCATACAGTTTAAAGAATCCCATATTTTATGTTATGATTTTCTTTATATGAGTGTTCAAGTATAAACCCTAATTCAAGTCTCTGCAATATAATGTTTTTCTTTTAAATTTGGAAATGTATTAGGGGATAATTAAATTATCTAAGGAAGAGCCAAAGTCACTGTAGTATTTTAGTTGCAGCAAGCATTCTGCATAATAAATAACCCTGCAAATGAGGAAACTAGTTGTGAATGCTCTGTTTTTTTTTTTTTTTTAAAGATTTTATTTATTTGACAGAGAGAGACACAGCAAGAGAGGAAACGCAAGCAGGGGGAGTGGGAGAGGGAGAAGCAGGCTTCCTGCAGAGCAGGGAGCCTGATGCGGGGCTCAACCCCGGGACCCTGCGATCATGACCTGAGCTGAAGGCAGATGTTTAATGACTGAGCCATCCAGGTGCCCCATGAATGCTCTGTTTTGATTTGTATTTTTAAAAATTCAAAATCAACTTTTTAAAAATACCCTTCTTGTAAGTATACACAATATATGCAAGATTTCAGAAAAAAAATCATTTTATCAAAGAACATTTTTGGTGTCTTGAAGAACAAAGGGAGCCTTCCTATTTCACAATTATTTTGAATCCATTTATAAGAAAGTGCAAGAAAAAAGACCTAACTATCATCTACTATATTTAGATGCTCTGCATAACAATTTACTTAAACATATCATTTTAATTTACCATAAACATTTCAATTTAATTTAATTTAATTTAATTTTAATTTAAGTGAGGGCGCCTGGGTGGCTCATTTGGTTAAGCGACTGCCTTCGGCTCAGGTCATGATCCAGGAGTCCCTGGATCGAGTCCCACATCAGGCTCCCTGCTCGGCAGAGAGTCTGCTTCTCCCTCTGACCCTCCCCCCTCTCATGTGCTCTCTCTCTCTCTCTCATTCTCTCTGTCTCAAATAAATAAATAAATAAATAAATAAATAAAAATCTTTAAAAATTTTAATTTAAGTGAGTTATTGTATTTCCTCTCTATTAGCAGTAAATTGGGCTAAACAGAATGCAGCTAGCAAGTGGCATAGCTGGAATTCAAACTTAGTTAAATCCCAAAACTTATGCTTCCTCTTTCATAATAAGACCTACCTCTCAAAGTACAGTATACAACACACACATACACACCTTTATTTCCTCTCCTGAAATATCTTTGTAAATTAAAATATTCTTTAATTGGGTTCTAAATTTTTATAGCAAAATTTACATATATATAAACAGCATTTCAAATAATTATATATAATAACCAAACAATGCTTGTTAATTACATACATATGCTTATGAAAATACATATCACTCTTGTTGTAAGATTCAGCTTTTAAAAGAATGGCCACTTTTATCTATAATTATAGTAATAGGGGGCTAGTTGAAAGAACGGAAAAATGGATTCTGATCTCCAAATCTCATGTCTAGAATATAAAATTTTTGCATCAATTTCCCTCAATTGGAAAATGAATGTGTTTAAATGATAGCCCTTCAAGTGCCTTGAAAAATGAAATTTCTTTAGTTCTATGGACATGCCTGAAATTGCAGTTAGTGATTATCTAAATAGCGGTTTAAAGAGTATTGAGGACTCAGTTAATAAGCTGTCTCAGTGACAAAATTAAATTTAATTCATGGGCCTTACCCTAAAGGAACTTAAAAGACAGGGCATCAACTTATGAAAACTAAAAGATGGATAATCAACAGTAAAGGTAATAATAAAAGATGCTATCATACAATGCCTGTAATCCATTTTCAAATGAGCAGTATGCGCAATTATTTCTCTGAGTTCATAGGAAGGTACAAATTAGAGTGTTGGAGGGTTACAAAGAGGAAAAGAGATTTATTAGCTCTCAAAAAAGGAACAGTTTCGGCTAGAGTAGCAAGCAGAAAAGATTTTCTAATTTATATCAAAATAATTACACGCTGAGAACAATGTTAGGTTCTTAGACAAAATATTTAAAAGAGCAAGTGGGACTCCATTCTTAGGGAGCTTACAATCTATTTAAGAATGTTTATAGAAATAGTCAAATTTTATTGTGTAACTTTCTTAATATTTTAATATGGTAAAAAATTTTAAATTTGAGAGTACGTAAATACTTAAATAATTTATTAGATTTTACTCATATTTGACTTTTTCTGTGAATGCTTGGTGCTCAATTTTCATAAAACAAAGGATTCTTTTGCAATAAATATCAATATTGTGTGCATTAATGTATATCAACATATATTGCTATATATAGCATAAGTAAAATAAATGTCAGACTAGTTGGTAGAGAATTTATTTAAAATTCCATAAACTCACCCAATTAGGATAATTAAATAAATTTTCATTTACAGTGTATGTTTTATGAATTTTAAAAATTATTTTGGTGGAATTAGGCCATGTAATAAAAATAAGGACCATGATACAATTGTTAACTGAAGTTGGTAAGAAGAATTTTTTTATTAGTATTTAAGTACTGATTGAGTTTTACAATATATAAATAAAGTCAATATCACCAAATTATCCACTTTGGAGACCTTGATATTCTGTTCTTCGGAGAAATCTTTGCTAACAGTTTTGGGGATTGAAAGAAAGTGTGCAAAGTTAAGATAATTTTAATTTAGTAAGAAATTATGGCTATTCAATAAAGAGAAGATATGCTTCAGAATTCAATCTTTATATATATAAAATATTCACATGTATTTCTTCCCAGGGAAAATGATGACTATACCATTATTTATTTGCTTATTATCTCTTTTGGGCCAAATATACCCATTAAGGTAATAACTATGCAATGATATCATTTAAAATTTTAAGATCTATTATTTTTTTTTAAAGATTTTATTTATTTATTTGAGAGAGAGAGAATGAGAGATAGAGAGCACGAGAGGGAAGAGGGTCAGAGGGAGAAGCAGACTCCCTGCTGAGCAGGGAGCCCGATGCGGGACTCGATCCCGGGACTCCAGGATCGTGACCTGAGCTGAAGGCAGTCGCTTAACCAACTGAGCCACCCAGGCGCCCCTTAAGATCTATTATAACCAAAGTTATCTCTTCAACTTTGCTCTCCTTTTGAAGACAAAGAGCAAAATAGGACAAATTAAAAACATATAAGGCATATAATCAAAAGATTATATATAAGAAACTTCACAAAGTAGTTATATTTAATTAGATATACATGTAGGGTAATAAAGTTTAAAAATTTTCTTATTCAGGGTGCCTGGCTGACTCAGTTGGTGGAGCATGAGACTCTTGATCTCATCATTGTGAATTCACATTGGGTATAGAGATTACTTAAAAATAAAATCTTTAAAAAAAAGCTTTTATATTCATTTACAAATTAATTCACAGCATTTCCTAATCTGTTTTCATCATGGTTGACAAATCTTCACAATTTTGAGTTGTTAACTTGGTTTTCCCATTCATATTTGAACCTACTAAAATTTTTTTTGCTTTAAACTTTCTTCTCAAAGTTTCTTACTCATTTAATGCTATATCAGGCTTGTATTTGTTGGAAAATAGATACGTCAGCAGCATGTTCATTTCTGCCCTGAAATATATATATGTTTGTATTTAGTATATATATATGTACATATATATTTAAATAAAATAGCATAAAGTATAAATTATTATTTAGTAATAAATATTTAATTATTTAATGATAAGTGTTTAATTATTTAATATTATTCAATAAATTATTATTTTAAAACAAATTATTCAATAATAAATAGTATTATTAAATAAAATTATTTGATAATAGTTTAATAAAAATGATTTAATAATAATAATAGCTATAGATCATTTAATATATATAAATATATGTACTTTATATAGAGAAATTTCATTGGTTAAAGTATATTAAAATTCTAAGGCGCCTGGGTGGCTCAGTTGGTTAAGCGTCTGCCTTCGGCTCGGCTCATGATCCTGGGGTCCCGGGATCGAGCTCCGCATCGGGCTACCTGCTGAACCTGCTTCTTCCTCTCCTTCTGTCCCCTTCTGTCTCTCTCTTGCTCTCTATCTCGAATAAATAAATAAAATCTTTTAAAAAATAAAATAAAATTTTGTATATCACCATCTATTTCTGTTTTAGCATAGAACTAAATATTGGAAAAGCAAATAAACTAACTGAACATTCAAGTGCCCAAACTTATTTTTATTTAACTACATTGTAGATAATAAATGTATATCTGCTTTCTTTTGCTTGATTTGGTATTTCAATGTGATCTTAGTTTGGGGCTTGGGAATACTTTGAAATGCTAGCTTTGTCATGCTGAGCATATAAGAAACCAGAACTGGTCTTCTGTGTAAACTGCTCCCTGGATGTAAATTTAAAACATGGTTCATTCTTCTAGGCAACCAAGACACCACTTAGTGAATTACTGTTTGTGTTAAAGACCAATTCAATAACACACTTCTGAATTAGCTTTCTCAGACAGCCAATTCTCACCCAATAAATTGTGAGGCCCAGAACTCTGAAGGGTGAAACGTTATTGAAAAAAATATCCAAAACCATTTATATACCAAGAAACACCTCTAATCTAAATAGATGATATTTCTCACACATATATGCTACTTTTTGTTAATGTAATTGGAAATTGTTGAAATTATTAAAATAGATTAATTTAAAAGCTTGATTGAACTCCTTGTCATCGTTACCCTTTTTTCAATCATTTTTAGAACTTCTATTGTACAGAGGTCTACATATTTTTAACATGAAAGTGTAGTTATCATGCACTAAATAGTTAAAACCTATTTACCTAAAGCATTTTATAACTATCTGAAGTAATATACCAGAATGTAGAATACTATTGGTTGTAAGACTTTATTTGGGTACAACAAAAACAAAAAATAAAGTCTGTAAATTAAATCACTATGTCTATATTAAAATGTGGGAAAATGTGCACCTTAGAATCAAGTAAATGGGTGTACTTCTTTGAGATTTATGTAAGCCTTTCTTGACCATAGCATAATAAAAATTGTCACCTTAAGTAAGAAATGGTTATATAAAAGTAAAAGTTTAAACTCTATGACAAAACTTGTGCTTCTGGCCATAATGAAGAAAAGGGTTCAGCCTCCTACCTGTAACGACTAGAAAATCAGGACAAAGTGTATGATTTTTTTTTTTTTTCCTAAGAACTTGGTCATCAGGTCACTAAGGACAGTGATCCCTGAGCTACCAGTAATCAACACTGTGAGAACTATGCTTGCCCCAGGGTTGGGCTGGGAAGTTTCCAGATCATGGCCCACTGAAAGTTCAAGAAACTAGAGAAAAGATTTAATGTGTTAACTAGAAATATGGAAGATTTAACTAGACCGAAATTGAACTTCTAAAGTTGAGAATCACAAAGCCTGATATGAAAATTCCAATGGAGGGATTGACAGCAAATCAGACTGCAGAGGAAAAGATGGCTAACATTGAATATATATTAATAAAAATTATCCAAAATATAACAAAGAGAGAAATTGGATTTAAAAAAATATTAAGAACACCACTGAGCTGTGAGGCAACTTCAAGCAGCCTAATATATGTATAAATGGAGTCCTAGAAATGCTATGTGTAATTGGAGCCCAGAAAATTATTTTTCAAAATTGATAAAAATTGTAAACTAACATACCCATGAAGTTCAACAATTCCTAAAGCCTGGAAAAATAAAAATAAGTGTCAGTTAAGTTACACTTTAATTTTTAAAGCTTATACGTTAAGCTGTAATTTTTCAATTTATAAAATTTTACAGAAAAATTAAGTGTATACTTTAAATGTTTGTAGTTAAATATATATCAGTTTATACCTCAAAGCTGTTAAAAAAAAACTTAGGAGGATTCCATATAATGATTATCTTAAATATGTTATTTCATGTAGTAGGACTTACTCTATCTGGGCTGCTGTAGGATGACTCTTACTGTCTCCACATGTCTCTCTCATCCTTTCAGTACCTATTCTAAAAATTCTATTAGCTAAAGAAAGTCACATGAATAAGAGGAACAAAACATATCACTCACTTGTTTTGAGGACTGATATGAGAGTTTAAGTACCTCAAACACAATATAAAATGGAAGAATAATATTTTTATGCAAATGCCTGCTATTTAATTTACATTAATTCAAAAGTTTAGGCTATATGATATGTATTTATACACAGTTTATAAATTATGTTCATTCACATAATTAAAAACTGAAAAAAAAACAAAAAAACATTCCATCAACCCATTCAATCCCACTATATATATATTTTCAGTTTGTTTTTAAACTGTTGTTGTTTTAATAGGCCAGGAATGTCTTTCTATCTTTGTCAAAGCAGTCCATAAAAATCTAATTTAATTTTGTTAATTTTGTGAAATTAAATACTTTATATAACCAGGCCTTTTCCCATGGATATTTTTCACTATTAAAAACAATATTGTGACAAATTCCCTAAGCCTTATACTGATAAAGCTGAGCTATTTTTTTCTGTCAATATATTAAAAGAAAAATACTGCTTATAGACTTTATGTATTTAAAATTTTGCTAAGTAGTACTCTAATAAACTCTAGTAAATAGTACCAACTTAAATGTGTCATTATTTGAGAAATGCCAGTTTAAATACATTTTCTTCAAAATTTAGTGTTAAAACCTTTTAAAATTTTAGCCACTCTGATGGGTAAAACATCAATTTGCATTATTTTGCATGCCTTTATTAGAAAGTTTCAGCTTTTTTCACATTGACTTAATATTTCCTCTTCTATGCATTATTTGGCAGTACCATTTTCATAATTTTTTCACTAAATTATGTGTTACCACTTGTTTGTAACAATGATTTACATACTGTAGATACTAATCCTTTATATTTTATGTGTTGTAAATATTTTCTCTTCTTGTATTTTTTGAAATACAGAAATATCCAAATTTTAATTGATAAAATCTGTCAATGTCCCCCTTTTTAATCTTGGAGATTTGTATAGGGCTTTCATGCATTCCTAAATATTATTTTTTTTATTATAGTAGATATAAAGTCATTTTGTGTGTCATTTATCAATTTTCACATATTTTGTCTATATTTCAATTTTATTCTCATTTTTTAATAAGTAACCTATGTATTTACATTTTTAAAGAGCTAGACTTTTTGGTATGAGTTCTATTTACTTTAGAAATTCATTTATTTCTATTTTACTATCCATTCCTTCCTCAGTTCTACTTTGTTCAGTTGGCCATTTGTTACCTAAATCTTTATACAGACTTAAATGAATAAGAGGTTTCATTTGTGTTTTCTGGTAATAACACAATAAGTAGCTGGGACAACAGCTTCACTATAACATCAGTGTCCCATGCCCTTTCTCTTTCTGTTAATGTTACTCTCATTCTTCCAGTTTCAAGGCTTCTGCACTTCTTGGTATCATTCTGTGTTCCAATAATGAAGAATGGTAAAGAACAAGCATCTATTTTATTTATTTATTTAATCCTCTTCTCTCTCTCTTATTATTAATCAAAACCATGTCACATGACCACCCTGCTGCAAGGGTTCCAGATGCTGAATATCCTCAGCTGGACTCACACACTCCAAATGCAGGTTCTGTTTGCAGAAGAACAGGTCAATCTTTCTTAGCTAGGCTGCTAGTCATGTGTCCTTTGCTGGTTGTATATTTTCTGGAGATTCTCTTTTAACGTATTTTGTTATTCAATATTTATTTGCATATAAATATGCAATAAATACTTGCATATTTATCTATGAAATTATAATCATATAAATGATTTACTTAGGTTAATTTATTTCAAGATTTTCACTGGATATTAAAGAACATAAGGGTAAACATTTCCCTTTGTGTGGGGTTTCTACATCCTCTGAGTATTGCTATACAATGTTACTGCTTTGCATTGATTTCAAAAGTTCTAATTTTAGTTTTAATTTTTATTTAATGCAAGATTTATTTAGAATGGATTTTTTGGTTTTATTTAAATTATTTACTTGAACATTCTTTTTATTATTATTATTTATTTACCTTTTATTTGTCTTGAGGTCCAATAATGTTATATGAAGGAATTCAGCCTTCTGTAATTAATTAAGGGGTGTGTGTATATGTTTAGGTACGTAGTAATTTTTTTTAACTGTTCCTTACACATAAAAGAACTTCCCTTTTTTATATGGAACATAGTATCTCTCTCTCTTTCTCTCTGTTTCTCTCTCCCAGAAATAAATATTGCCTGTAGAAAATTATACATTTATTATTTTTTAAAAGATTTGTTAAGTAATCTATACACCCAACATGGGACTCAAACTCACAACCCCGATATTAAGAGTCGCATGCTTTACCAATTGAGTCAGCCCGACATCCAATAATTTATAATTTGACTCATAAATTAAAACTATATTACTCAAAATGCTTTACTATCAATGTGGCATAAAATTTCCAGAAGAGAATGTTAAAACGTGAGAGTATGCCTTTTTTTATTTTATATCTTTTGTTCTTGAGTGTTTGCAGTTCTCAGTAAATTTTCCTCATGTATTTTATTATTTTTTCACTGTTTTAATATGTGTTATGTTTTCATTGCATAATTAAAACTTTTATCATCATGAAATGTTGCCTCTTTCCATTTGCTATCTGGCCCTAAATTCCACATTATCTAACTTTAGTCCTTTCATATCTTACTTTGTTTATTATACACTTTTTAATTTTTAATTTGCCTATGCATTTATTGAGACATATTTTAGTGGTGGAATAATAGACATATATATATGCATATATATGTATATATGTACATTATTTATATGTGTGTATATATGTATATATTTTATATGTGTGTATATATGTATATATATGTGTGTGTGTGTGTATATATATATATATATATTTTTTTAAGCAGACTCCACACACAACGTGAGGCTTGAACTCACAACCCTGAGATCAAGAGTCACATGATCTACACTGAGCCAGTCAGGTGCCCCTAAACATATTTTAAATGGTAGACTTATTTAAATGATAATTTATTGATTTCATTTCCAAGAGAATATGTAATGTGTTTGGCATAGGTGAATAAAAACAGTGAAAAAAGAATTAAGAAAGGAAGGATAGAGTTGCCTTACAGGAATATAAAACCCAGGCTTAGCATGATGATAGATGATAGATAGATAGATAGATAGATAGATAGATAGATAGATGATAGAGATGGATGCACAGATACATTTCACACACACAGAGACACACACAAACATGGATACTTTACATGTAGAATCCAGCATATAATATATGGCTTGAAGAGATCAATAGAATAATAGCTGAATTTATAGGCACTAATTTCCAAGTAGTTTATATAAGTATCTGTGCTAATTATACATGGCAAGAAACTGGAAGCATTTGGTTTATGACTATTTTGGGAATTTTGAAATAACCTCTTAATATACTTTAATAATTTATATGTATTCTAGTTCTTAGTATATAACTGACTTTATCTTATTTAAAAGATCCATTTAATAAAATTAAATTAGGAATAATTCATTTTTGTGAAAAATATCATTAGAATTTTGATAAGGAGAACATTGAATTTATAGATTACTTTGAGTAGTATAGAAATTATAAGTGTTAATTATTCTAATCCATAAACATGGGATATATTTTTATTTGTGTCTTGATTTCAACCTACAAAGTTATAGAAATCAAAACAACATGGTACTAGTATAAAAACAGACATATATACCAATAGAACAGAATCAATAGCCCAGAAATAAGCCCACAAGTATATGGTAAACTAGTTTTGGCAAGGGAATCAAAAATAGTGGGGAAAAGGTAGTCTCTTCAATAAAATATATGGGGAAAATTGGATATTCACATGCAAAAGAATTAAATTGAACCCCTATCTTACAGTACTCACAAAAATGAACTTGAAATGGTTTAAAACATAAATGTAAGACTTGACACCATAAAATTTCTGGAAGAAAACAAGGAAAAAGCTCAAAGTATTGGCAAAGATTTTTTTTGGATATGACAACAAAACACAAGAACAAAGCAAAAATCTACAAGTGGGACTATATCAAATTAAAAACCTTCTGCAGAGCAAAAAAAAAAAAAAAGAAAAGAAAAGAAATAACACAATGAAAAGGCAATTTACAGATTGGGAGAAAATATTTGTAAGCCAGGTGCCTGGGTGGCTCAGTTGGTTAAGCGACTGCCTTCGGCTCAGGTCATGATCCTGGAGTCCCGGGATCGAGTCCCACATTGGGCTCCTTGCTCAGCAGGGAGTCTGCTTCTCCCTCTTAACCTCTTCCCTCTCATGCTATCTCTCATTCTCTCTCTCTCAAATAAATAAATAAAATCTTTAAAAAATATTTGTAAGCCATATATCTGATAAAAGACTAATATCCAAAATATATAAAGAACTCTTATAATACAATAATAGAAATAAGAAAATAATCCATTTACAAATGAACAAGTGATCTGAATTGACATTTTTCTAAAGAAAATACACAAATGGAAAACCTACAAATGGCCACCAGGAAATTGAGATGTTCAGCATCACTAATTATCAGGGGAATGCAAATCAAAGCCACAATGAGATACCACCTCACACTGTTAGAATGACTATTACCAAAAGATGAGATAAGTGCTGAAAAGGATGTAGAGAAAAGGGAACCCTTGTGCAGTGTTGGTGAGGATGTTAATTGGTGCAGCAGCCATTATGGAAAACAGTATGGAGGCTCCTCAAAAATTAAAAATAGAACTACTCAATGATCCAGCAATCCCATTTCTGGTTATGAATGTGAAGAAAGGAAATTCTCAAAAAGTTATCTGCAATCCACTCCCATGTTCATTGCAGCATTATGCACAATAGCCAAGATGTAGGAAACAACCTGAGTATCCATTGACAGCCAAATGAATAATGAAAATGTGATAGGTATACATGGTGTAATATATATTTATATATGCAAAGGAATACTCTTCGGCCATAGAAAAGGAAGGAAGTCTTGCCATTTGTGAGATGAATGGACCTTGAGGGAATTATGCTAAGTGAAATAAGCCAGACAAAGACAAACAAGACTGTACTGTATGATTTCACTTATATGGGTAATCTAGAAAAGTCAAATTCACAGAAACAGAGGGTAGCATGGTGTTTGCCAGAACCTGAGGGGTGGGAAAAATGGGAAGATGTTTGTCAGGGCACAGATATTCATTTATAAGATGGTATGTTCTGGGGAATATAATGTGTAGCATGGTGACTGCCATTAACAATATTGTGTTGTATACTTGAAATTTGCTGAGAGTATAAATCTCAAATGTTATCTCCCCGCCCCTGCCACATGCATACAAACAGTAACTCTGTGAGGTGATAATGTGTTAACTAACTCTGTTTTAGTAATCATTCCACAATATATTTTCATTTGATATATGCTCGTTTTTTATGTTTTAAATAAATATTCTATTATTATTATTATAATTCTATTTTTTCTGTAATATAGCTGAATCTTATAATATGGTCATTTTACATTATTCTCTGATACATAGTACTTAACTGAATAATGAACATTAATATTCAATGGACCATCTAGTATATAATATTTCAGTAGCTTATATTGCACAGTCAATTACAGAACTATTTTAGTTAGTGTTTTAAATAATGAATATAAACAAAGCTCAAATTTAAATGCATTTTTTAAAAGTGTTCCCAGATATACCAAGTTTTGTACCTTATATAGAAAACAGTTGAAAATCATTGGGAAAAAAATGTGGGATAATTATGGGGTTGGAAATACACAAAATGAAAAATTTTGTTTTTGTTCCCTCTGAATTTAAATTATTTTTACCCAGTTTTTGAAAAGATGTGTTTGGTAATTCTGTGGTGAGCTAAAATTGTGCAATTTTATTAAAATAACATAAAATGATTGTTATTTGACTCTATCAAGGCAAAATTACCTACTTAAAGAAGTATGTCAGTTCTGTTAAGTATGTGACTAATTTGTGAATTGAAATGACATGGACCCATACAGCTATAAGCTAGACCTCCATTATACACTGTCTACATACATAAAATAAAAGTCCTAAAGGTAAACTTTCCTATATTTCATGATATTTCAAATAACATAAGCATAACTTGTCACAAATTAATGGAATATAGAGTTAAATTTTAAAGTTATAAATAAAATGTTGCAGAATATTTATATTTTATAGTTATCTAATCTTACTAAGATTTACATGAGTTCATTTTAAACTTAACAGAAAGACTTGTGGCATTATTCTTAAAGTTGTATACTTGAATCGAATCCACAGACTCACACATATTACAGATTAGAGCGCAAATCTTCTAAATATAGAGAGCAAACAACCATATTTTTAAGGTATGGTGTGAAGGACCTACTTAGATTTCCTGTGATAATATATTCTTAAGGGGATAAAAGGAAGTAAAATAAACCTGTAATAAGCCATCTATCTTCAAGGCCTTCAGGCAGATAAATGTCTAAATCCTTCCTAAGAGTTGTGTCTTGTATTCATGAAGATAAGGAACCTTGCCTTGAGCTAACAGTAAATGGTCATATAATTTAATGTATACTTAGCTTTCTATAAACCCATTGTATTTTTGTACATGGTTATGTTTTTAATGAAATGATAGTTCTTAAAGTCATGACTGTAATGTCTAAATTTGATTTACATAAAGACATTTTCAGAAGCAGTTAATAGGGATATTCCATTTACCTGACCTGATCAAAATGAAAAGGTATCATTTAACACTGTGATCATTTTATTCCTTTACTGTGTCTAGTCATTCCTTACATATTTGTTAAATGAATGAATGAATTCAATTAATGCATTGATTTTTTTTAAATTAACCTAAGACCTTAACCGTATTTATTTACAAAGTCATGTAGCATCTTTCACCGCATAGAAATGTTTACATTAAAAAAATGATATAATTTCTTAAACTTTATAAGTTACTATCTTATGATAGTAACTTATAAAGCTTAATACACGAAATAAAGCTTAACTAGAAGCTTCAGATATTTTTCAAGGCTTTGGCTAAAAGCACTAGACAGTATTTTTCTCTTATTATTATATGATGAGTTAAACTATTTTCCAATGACCTCAGATCAGTCTGTAACGATCACTTGAAAAATATTACATCATATCCTCCCTTCTTTCCCTTGTTCAGATTTTTATCTTCTCTCTCACTTTCCATCTCTAGTTCTCCTGAGACATATTTTTCAGTAAGGTCAAAAATAAAACTATTGATTGTGTCTGACAAGTGTCAAAAAGTATTTTCTGTTAAAAAGGAAGAGAAGAGAACAATACCTAAAAGTCTAATCAAAGCTAGTGAGATGGATGGTGTTACATTAGAAAGGAAGATCCATTATTTCCCCATGTATAACTCTTAAGCCCTTAGTTATTTGTTGCTTTATTTCTGTAAAGCTTTCTTTTTTCAGAGATTATTTTTAATTTAACATTCTATCAAGGAGCTTATATTTTCATTACCTCCCATGAGTAAACATATAATACCTTGAAGGCTACATATTACAACCAAATAAGGAATCCATCAATTTGGCTATACATACATCTAAATCTCTCTTATAAAATGGGAAGCCCGTCTATCGATATAAATGAGTTGAGAATTATGTTAATAAAGACATTTCTATGAATAGTCATTATTTTCCCAGTGCTATTATTCTAAAAAATGTAATTCTCTTTTAAAAATAAAACTATATTCCCATGTAAAGACAATGCTCTATGAAAATTCCCATGTACAAAATAGATAAATTTAAAATCTCAAAATGCAAAAAATAAATAAATAAAATAAAATCTCAAAATGCATTTAAATATTTTTTCAGGAAAATATGTTATGAAATTCTTTAGTCAAAAGCTCTAGATCTTAATACATTATGTTATTTGACTTTTAAACTTTATTTACACTATTGTCTTTAATTTAATAGAGAAAATAATTTAAATATTAATAACTAAGTTAATTTTGAAGATAGGCCTTCAGGTCAGAATTAGTACACACTTAATATCGAACATTGCAGACTTCTGCTTCTGAGTAAGACATAGAATGTTTCAAGAGAATATCACTTTTACTTTAATAATGAAAAAAAAAAAAACAACCAAGAAAATCATAGTTTAAACAACCCATTAGAGAAATGAGGATGCAATGAAACCTTAATGAACTAAAACCTTTGAAGCAACAAGACCCTCCTAGGGGAAAAAGAGACCTAAGTCTGCTTTCATCCCTTGTGCAGTAGATGATGGAGGAGGAATTCACCAGAGAATGGGGTAAGGAGAAACAAGCCAAAATGTAAAATAAACTAGTAGCACTAGTAATCGTAGTAGAAGTAGCACCAGCAGCAGCAGTAATGGTGGCTAAGAGGTGTCTGGCACGATGGTTTAAAATCCCGGGGTGCTCCACCCACCAGGCAAGTCTTCATCTACCTTCCAACTCTCCAAAAGGAATTTTTCCTTACTTCTTTTTCTCAAGACAGAAAATGTCATACTTTTTTTTGCCCTAAAATATTTATTTTTAGAAATTGCCCTGTCCACCTGATAAGGCTATGTAGCAACCTGCCCATGCTTTATTATAAAGAAGAGGAGTGTATGCCACTCGACCTAACCTATCAGATTACCCCTTTTTTCTAGACAAATTGATTAATCAGGCATGGACATCTGATCCAGTTAGAATTAGAGGATTAGAAACATTTTGAAGAGGTTGATATCCCAATGATGGTTATCTCTTCTACTTAGATAAATGGTGGTAGGACCATGTTAAGTCTGGAGTTAACTTGGAATCATCATTGCTGCTGCTTGGAAGGAGTACTGCAGAAAATGAGGCCAACAGTAAGGAAAATAGTTTCAGAGAAAAAAAAAGATTCAAGATGACATTGAAGACTATCTGAAAAGAGCATGTCTAATATTAGAAACAACCCTGGGCTTTGAGTTACAAGGGCCAGGGATTCTCTTTCATATAGAATGAAAGGAAGGCTATGAACATTTCTACACTAATAATTTTTCTTTCTCTTTTCCTGCAAGAATTGTTAGAAATATAATCTTGTTTACAGCCATAATTATCATTAGCTATTTATAGTAAATTCAGTGTTGAAATAAAACACACATTGTATATTAAATTTTAATTTTAAATAAAATAAATGCAAAAATACTGGTATGAACAATCATTTATGTTTATATATATATTTATGCACATTTGTATTTATTTATACCAATAAATACCAATCCATGGCTAAGATATATTAACATATTTGTCATCTATATATTGTTTAAAGATAAAGTTAGCTTTTCTCGGCTAAGTACATTTGCATTTTAATTTTTCAGGAGATCCTAAATTACTATGGTATATTTTATAAACTTTTGCAGGTAAATTTTTAAAACAATATAAAGCAGAGCTAAGCAGCCATGTAGATATATTTACAGAAATTAACATGTGTGGCTTTGTGATGTATTTGGAGCAACATTTCTTAGACAAGGAAGGCTAAAAGGTAATCTATTAGTCTTTGAACATTTTTGTGTGTGCTCTGTAATTCCACATCCATTATGTATATTAAGGAGTAGGGCATGGGACAGTTCTTTTATATTCCATATTCCTGTAGGTATGCTGAATTCAAGGAATGTTACACATATTTAAAGTATAACCTTGAGAATTATTTTCTCTATAGTTACATTAATATAATTTTTAAAAATTTATAATTGTATTTGCAAGAACAGAAATTAACTCAAGTTGCTTTAAGTGATAGCAAAAACAAGAGAATTTTGAATTAAGCTTGTCTTATGAAACCAGCCAAAAGCACGATGTAGAACGGTACTTGATCCACAAGTAGGGACTTGAACAAGGATACATAGAGTCATTAGATATCCAGATAGTATATTTTTTTTTTGCCATCGTTAATTCCCTCAGCAGAAAGCTGTCCATGCTCTGTATAGAAGAACTGATGAGCCCACATCTTCCAATTTGCATGTTAGACTTCCTCAACCAGATGCAGAAACCATCTAGTAATCTCTCAGTTCCAACTCCAAATTAGAGAGAGAGCAAAATCTAACGAACAGATGTGGGATTAGTCCCCTCCCTTCAATAAATTAACTATAGTCCACGTGTGCACATTCTTATTTGAGGCCTTTGTAAGACATCTCACACCCACTGTTCTTAAATTACATTCTGTAAACCAGATCATGTTGTATTAAAAACAAACCCACAACACCCAAATAAACCTATTTCCTTTTTTTGCTAGGTTCTGAATGTTGATTCCTCTCTAAGCGTTCTATCAAATGTAGAGTTCAAAATTTGAAGATAAGTTACAACTCTATATAGAACAGTAGAGTCCAAACACCTCCCCTTTCCAGACGTGCTTACTAAAGCAAGCAAATGGAATGACTCATTATGTTCTACTTAGAGATTCCACAGAAGGTATGCTAACATGATTAATAGTCAGCTGTGAGACATTTTTACTCTTTGTAGACTTGCAATCCATAGTATTTTAAATACAGAATGAAAACTGATTTAGATCTTAAAGAATGGATCCCCAATCCTCTTGGGTGGTCTTCAAAGTTTTGAAATTATTACAAGTTACAATTACAATACTTCGAAAAGACAAACTAATTTAAACTCACAATCTGATTTCATCAAAGTAGCAGAAATTCAAAAAATATTTTGCATTAGGTAATTCAGTTTTAAAAAGCACAGCAACTTTTAAGAGAGTAACATAAAATCATAGTAGTGCTTTTAAAGAGTAGGAGAGGAAAGCAATTTTTCCTCTTTCCTCTTATTTCAGTACCTGGGTGCCTAAGAATTAAGCTGACAAAAAAGATTAACAGGAGAAAAAGGTTTATATGTATGTATTCTATGCATGGAACCAACAAAAGAAGTAACCGTTTCCTTAAATTATTAAAGTTACAAGCTTATAGACCTAATGTAGTAGGGAAAAGGAAGGGGGATAAAAGGTTCTTATAGGAAGAATAAAAAGGTTTCTTTAAGAAAGATAAGTGGGTTTTTAGGAGAACAAAGGGGAGATAAAGTATATATTTGTCTATACAGATATGAGCGGTCTCTCTTTCAGTGCTTTATGTAGGCTTATTTTTATTCCTCCTCCTGGAGTAGACCCACCTTGAAGAAGGAATTTATAACAGCCTCATTTCCAGGAAGTTACTGATTTTAGTCACATCAGGGAAGCTCAGAGTAGGCTTCCTTCTGCATGTGTTGAATTTCAAATGTCTTCAGTTTAAAAGTGAAAAAGAAGATAGAAGGAAGGGAGAAATGAAGGGGGGAAATCGGTGGGGGAGACGAACCATGAGAGACGATGGACTGTGAGAAACAAACTGAGGGTTCTAGAGGGGAGGGGGTGGGGGGATGGGTTATCCTGGTGATGGGTATTAAAGAGGGCACGTACTGAATGGAACACTGGGTATTATAGGCAAACAGTGAATCATGGAACACTACATCAAAGAAAAAAAAAGAAAAGAAAAAAATAAACGTTTTTGTTGGGCAGCTAAAAAAATAAAATAAAATAAAATAATCTTCATACCAACTCTGGGACTCCCGGTAGGTTTCTACAGAAACAAATGGAAAACATTGAGAAAAGGTAAACTGAGGAATATTAAAAATTTTAAGTTTGTTGGGGCAGAATTCAGTTTGAATTAGGCAGTACCAAACTGGAAGTGTTTAGCAACATTCCACCACTGGGCACCAAGAAAGAATTATACAGGGAAAATATGGAAGCAAAGAAAGGAAATTATTTGATTATCTGTAGTTCAAAGCCTAGTTGGCTGTCTGTGATTGTGATTGGTTATCCTTAGTGTTTTGATTTTGGAACTTTAAGGCATTTACAGGCTTAGACTTTTGGTTTGCTTATGTAACTTGCCACAGCATTAGAGCTACCTCAGTCTAATGGCCTCCATGTTTAATTTATTCAACATCTATGATGTAAATGTGCTCACGAGAGTTCTACATTATTTAAAAACTCTGTAAAAGCTTTGTATGTTCTGAAGCCATATCAATAGAAGGAGGTGAGAGAAGGACAGCAATTAGTGAATACAAAATTAATCATTTACAACTCAAAGTTCAAAAGTTACCAGATAGAACTGGAGACTATAAAATTTAGATATATCATTTGAAAAATAAGTTAATGAATGAACACATCAGACTGGATTATAACCAGTTTGACGAAGGAATTTGAAATATGGATTATAGTATACAGAGAGAAATATATGATGAGTTTGTAAAGAAACCTTTGACAAGTTTGGGTTACATCCTTTTTGTGTAAGTGTATACCAAAAATTATTTTACCCATACAAATTTTAATATTAATAGCATTGATTAGAACAGAAAAAGATAAAGCAAGATTTACAATTAGCAATTGTAAAGTAAAATTATAATATGATGATGTTCAGAAATATTCTAAAAAATATCTTTAGCTCCCTTCCTCTCTCTCTCTCCCTTTCCACTTTGAGGTCCTCTCTCAGAATTCTACTTTTTTTGTTGTTGTTGTTCTTAGACTTCTCTGACTTGACTCAAAGAATGTTGTAACATTCTTTTCTTCATTCCTTATCTGTAGTTTGTGGAATTGGGAAGGGCAGAGAGATGTAGATGGGATTCTCCCTCATATAAAGGAAATCTAAAAACTAGCAATTTTGTTGTTTGACCATGGGTAAATTCTAGGAGGAAAAGTTTCCATATCTACATATAATATAACATTTGGCTTTGGAAAAGAATATAATAGTTGCCCATTCTTTGACTAATCAGAAGCCTCAGCCTTCACTGGATTATTAATACCAACAACATATTTTTTGTGTGATATTAGAGAATCAATTTCTCTTTATACAAATAAAAGTTTCATCTGAGATAAACACTATGGAAAGACAGAATTGTGCTAGTTTCCCCATCCCTGCTCATTGAAAGTTTGGGAATTTTCTAAAAAAAATCCCTACTTCTAGCATCATATCTACTAACCAAGCTATAAAATCTGTAATATCAAACATATATCATTAATTTAATTTAACAGACATTATTTTGCTAAAATAAAATCATTATTTTCAGTGTCCATATGATATATGATACCATGATGATAGCTCTGAGTATAAAATATGTATGTTCACTTTTTATAAAGCAATTTTTCTACTCAGTTTCTCTACTTACACAACTCTACAATGCTTACTACTATAGCATGCTGTGACAGCATGTGGCCTTGTTTGACTAAAATACTGAATTCTTTATGTCTGCTTCCATACATTTCTAATTAGCCAAGAACAACTAATCAATTACTTCACCATTATATTATTTCATGATGTCAAATATATCTCATTTTATGAAACAATATAAGACAGAGTGTTCATTTTTGAAATTGCTGTTCAATTTTTAATTATACATGTAATATAGACATTTGTCTTTTAAACTGGCAAAAATATCTCAACATGAATTCTGAGGCCAACACAGATGATTACTGGCAGTTGATATTAGGGTGTACATGTATAATGATAACCGTGATTACATCCTGGAATCTTATTGCAAAATGGTAGACTATGTTGTTATCCAGAAGCACCTTTTAGCTATAAATACATTAAATTTCAGAATGAAATACAAGCTCGTGTAGTGAACTCAAGAGTTTCTTATCAAGACAGAACTTAGAAGCTGAGATTTGGCCTTACAGAGAAAGGAACAGTTAATTCGTACCTCAGAAGACTGGAAATTTAGAAGTCGTAATCCCGAAGAAAGACTGAAGCCTTAAATTGATTCTCTGCCTGGTAAGAGACCCAGAAAAACTCTGAAACTCCAATACTCAACTTAAGACAGTGGAAAAAGAAAATCAGTTCTTTTTATGAGAAGTTGTTGGAAAGGAAAATTTTTAAAAAGATTAGTACAGAGTGGCTAAAGATATAGAGGTTATGGTGGGAAATAACCAAAAGAAAACTTTAGGACTTCTGGGAATGTGATTGAAGTAATAGCCCCAAGAGATGTTAGTCAGTAATTTTCCAGATTTTTTTTTAAATGTGCCAATCATCTAAATGATTGTAAAAGAAAACACCGAGCAAAATAAATGAAAACAAATTCCTATTCAATCGTTTCACATTAAAACTACAAAAATAACCAGAACACCTTAAAAATAATGACATCTATACTATAAGCATATTCTCATCAGCATTAAAAAAAGAATAAAGGTTAAAATAGGGGCACCTGTGTGGCTCAGTGGATTAAGCATCCGACTCTTGATTTCAGCTCAGGTTATGATCTCAGAGTCTTGATATTGAGCCCCATGCTGGACTCCGCACTCGGCAGGGAGTCTGCTTCTGATTCTCTCTCTCCCTCTCCTTCTCTCCCTTCCCTTTGCTCCCTCTTTCACTCTTTCAAAAAATAAATAAAAAATACCTTTTTTTTTAAGATCAAAATAAAGTAAAATAATAATAATAGGTAGCCACAATGGAAACTTCGGGTAGTATTGCGATCTTAACAATAGTCTTCAAATCCATCAACGTAGAATATCTTTGTAATCGACCTTCAAATAGGTCATTTTAAATTTTAGCAACGTGTTTAGTTTCTAATGTGTAAGATTTTCACTGGTTAATTTTATCCATAGATATTTTATTATTTTACATGCCATATTGTAAATGGAAGGGTTTTCTTAATTTCTGTTACCATTTTGGATTGTTCATTGATAGTTTATAAAAACTGATTTTTCTGTGTTTATATCGTATCCTGCAACTGTGTTGAATTTGTTTATTAACTCTGTTTTCCAAGGCTTCTTTAGCATTTCTCTTTATAAGATGATGCCATATGTAAATTAAGATACTTTTATTTCTTCCTTTCTAATTTGTGTCTTTTATTCATCCGCCCCACCCCAGCCCAAATTGCTTTTCCTAGAATTTCCAATAAAATGTTGAATAGACTGGTGAAACTGGTAATTTATGTCTTGTTCCTGATCGTAGTGGGGAGACTTTCAGTCATTCCGCATTAGTTAGCAGTGAGTTGTCTCCTAAATGACCTTTATCAGGTTGAGGAAATTCCCTTCCATCCCTAATTTGTTAAGTGTCTTTATAATTAAAAAAAAAGTTGGATTTTATCAAATGCTTTTTTTTTTGCACTAACTTATATAACCATCTGTTCCCCTCTTTTATTCTATTAACTTGGTGAATTATATTGTATTCTCTCCTATTTTTGGAAATGAATGGAAAAGGATGATTGGCTAATTTTCCTTAAATGATTGATAGATGAAATCAGTAAAGTCTAGTCCTGGGCTTTTTCATTGGTAGGTTTTTGATCACTGAATCAATCTCTTTACTTGTTTTTTCAGTTAGCCTTTATATTTCAGTGAGTGGTAGTCATGACCCTACTTTAATTTAAGAATTTGACTCTTCTCTCCCCACACCTTATTTTTTATCAGTGAATCAAGATAAATGTTTGTAAATTTAGTGTTGATATTTTCAAAGAATAAACTTTGGTTTAATTAATCTCCATTGGTTTTCTATTCTCTATTTAATTTATCTCTGCAATCATCTTTATCTGCTGGCTTTGAGTTTATTTTTCTCTTCTTATTCCAATTCTTTGAAGTGTACAGTTAGCTTACTGATTTAAGATTTTTTTTATGTAGACATTTGTAGCTATGACTTCCCTCTTAGCTATTCTCTCTTTGAATCCTATAAATTTGGTTTATTATGTTTTCATTTTCATTAATCTGAAAGTAATTTTTTTAATTTCCATTTTGATTTCTCCTTGACCCTTTGGCTATTTAAATATGTATTGTTTAATTTCTACATATTTGTGAATAGTTCATTGTGTTATTGATTTCTAGTTTTATTCCCTTGCAGTTGGAGAAGATACTTTGGAGCACTTCATTTTTTTTAATGTATTGACACTTCTCATGTGGTTTAACATAGAGTTTTTCCTGGGGACTATTTTACATGCATTTGAAAGAAAAAGTGTGTATTCTGCTATATGGGGGTGAAGTTTTCTGAAGATGTCCATTACGTGTAGTTGGCTTACAGTGTTATATTTTTTTATTTCATTATTGATCTTCTCTCTAGTTTTTTCCCATTATTAAAAGTGGAGTGTTGAAGTCTGCAGTTATCATTATAGAACTGTAAATTTTTCTTTTCAATTCTATTAAGATTTGCTTCATGTATTTTGGAGGTCTGATGTTTATTGCACGTATGTTTGTCATTGTTATATCTTCTTGGTGAAATGATCCTTTTACCAATGTGTAATTGGTACACATTGTCTTTGTCTCTTCTAACAATTTTAGACTTACCTTTTATTTTGTCTGATAATGGTATAATCATCCCATCTCTCTTTTTTTTATTTTATTATGTTATGTTACTCCCCATACATTAGTGTTCCATGATTCATTGTTTGCCTATAACATCCAGTGCTCCATTCAGTACGTGCCCTCTTTAATACCTATCACCAGGCTAACCCATTCCCCCCCTCCCCTCTAGAACCCTCAGTTTGTTTCTCAGAGTCCATTGTCTCTCATGGTTCGTATCCCCCTCCGATTTCCCCCCCTTCATTCTTTCCCCTCCTGCTATCTTCTTCTTCCTCTTCTTTTTTTTTTTGAAGAATAGTTTTACCTAATATGGAATTCTTGTTTGTCAGTATTTCTATTTCAACAGATTAAAGTTATCCTCCCACAACTTTTTGTCCTCCGTGGTTTCTGCTTAGAAATCAGCTGTTATTTTTACTGATGATTTAGTTTATAGGAGAAGTCCTTTATATCTTGCTGCTTTCAAGATTCTTTGTCTTTCAAAAGTTTAATTAATGTGTGTCTCAGTGTGAATATTTGTGCATTTCTCTTTCTTGGACTCAATTGGATGTGAAAAATTTTTTAATTAAATCTGGGAAGAATTTGGTTATCATTTCTGCAAATATTTTTCTCTCTCATCTCCTTCTTGGACTACCATTATACTACTCATTTTGTATGTTTGATGGTGTCCTATGGGTCTCTTAAGCTTTATTCATTTTTTTTATTTTTATTCCTTTTAATTTTTGTTCTTTAAACTGGATAATTTCAATTGACTTATCTTTGAGTTTTCTGGTTCTTTCCTCTGCTTACTAAAATCTGCTCTTGAAAGCCCCTAGTGAATTTTTCATTTTAGTTATAATGATTAGAGCCAGAATGGTTGAGAAGATGGGCTGGTATCTTTAACATTACCACTAAGCTGAGAAAGAGAGATAGGCAAGAGCGAATAAAAATGTCACAAAGACTTTCTACTATTTTTAAGGTGATGTTTCATGGATTCAGCTCTCTTTTGGTTTCTCTAAATTCTTGACTATTTCCTAGAGTTCAGACAAAGCTTATTCTGAGAGTTTATGCTTGGAGTTACCTAGTTCACTACTATCACTGACATCATCTTTCACATAACTTTAAAAGTAACTTTTCTGATTCACTATTTTATTCATGTTACCACTTGTTCAGTAATTCAGAATGATACCTTATTTCCTGTCAAATCTAGCCAAACTCCAAACTGTCAGTAAGAATTGCTACACATAAATAACAAAAATCAAGTCCTCCTGTACAGTCCTTTTCATTACATGGTCATTTTTATGCCTGAGTGTGTTAGCCAGCTTAATGAGCCTGAGTACAAACTATCTAGAATCAGCCAAAGATTATAAAGAAGAAAACTTACCAAAACTATTGGCTGAATAAACCTAAAATAGAATTGTCTTATCTTGATTATTTGAGATTTAAATAAAGAGAAAATATCCTAAACATATATATATATATATACAGTGAAAATAAAGCTTCTCATATTACAAATATTTTCTTTTTCTTTTTAAAGATTTTATTTATTTATTTGAGAATGAGAGAATGAGAGATAGAGAGCATGAGAGGGAAGAGGGTCAGAGGGAGAAGCAGACTCCCTGCCGAGCAGGGAGCCCGATGCGGGACTCGATCCCAGGACTCCAGGATCATGACCTGAGCTGAAGGCAGTCACTTAACCAACTGAGCCACCCAGGCGCCCATTACAAATATTTTCAATATAATTTCAAGTTATAGGTGCTCCAACAATAAGGACTGTGTATTTTAGGAATTGACCATAATTTTTGCTCTGTTATAATTTAATACACAAAAACATAATTTTCTTACATCTATTCTAAGAAAATTATAACTTCTAAATTCATTCTCTTTTATTATTAAATATTTCAAGAATTTTCTGTGCCATTATAGAAAGTGATAGCACTACAATAGTTAACTTGTGTCAATTTTTTCATCTTTAGATGATATAATTAATAATATCAGTTATAACTAGGAAAGTTATGAATTATGCTCAGTGTCATTCTCTTTTTTTATCACTACATCCTTTAAATATATTTCCATATTACTAACTACTCTCTGCTGAGGACTGAAGCAACAAATGTACATTTTTAAATTACTGATTAATAAGTTAATGAAAATTAACCACTGGAAAACCTTTTCTATGGCTTATATCACCAATAAAAGGAAATTTAAGTTTAAGAATAATTTATTCCCTATAGCAAAGAGCTTTAAATAAATATAATACTTATTCATAAGAATGCTTCTATTAAACTATTAAAAACATTTTATAACCAAATTGCTCAGAGAAAACAGGGATTGGGGACAATCATTTTGCTATGTATGCACTTTGCAGTATTTTTTAATTATGTCACATTTTTGTAAACAATTTTATTTAATCAATTTATTATTTTTTAACATTGCACATTTTACTACTCTGACTTAACACTGGTATTATATTTTAACCAACCATGATATACAGAAAATGAGGTGCACCAGTGTTTCATATCACAAATCTTCTCATGTAATGTTTCTCATAAATAAAATTTGTGTCAAATTTATGGGGTTTTAAAATAATATTTTTAACTGAATATCTATGTGTCTGTCACTTTAAAAGATTATGTGCGTGTATACATAAAATAAAATAGATATGTATATATAAATATTTCACAATGTAATTCAATTTGTTGATGCATTTTGATCTTTTTGGATACAGTATCAACTAGTGTATCAAGCATTCATTTATTCACTTATTAAGAATCAACAGGGACTCTGCCAGGGGATGAGGATACAGTTGTTGAACAAACAGGTAGCATCTTTGCTCTGTTGGAACCCAGATTTATTGAGACACGGCCATTAAACAAATATTCAAGCAAGTAGTCTTGCTTTGAATATTTGCTTTGAACAAAACCAACAGTTTTGTTTTAGGTTTAGGGAGAAAAGACATGGAGTTCTACAAAAGCACATTGACACTAATGACCAGTGGTGGAGTTACTTTAGTAGTTAAGTAGTGTAAAGACAGATATAAAGGAAGGGTGTGAATGAAGGTCTCTGACGAGAAGCCATGTAATGTGAGACCTATGTGATGAGTGGGAGTTCGACAAAGAATGCTGGTGTGTTGGTAAGGAGGTGAGATGATTTCAAAGGGATCACCATAATAGAATATCTTAAAGACCTGGAAGTTTGCAGTAAGGCAGTTGGCAGGGCTGCTACTGCTGGGAAATCAGAAGCTACTCTGTTTCCTAATCCATTTTGTGTGACTGAACATTTTATTTTTTCTTTTTGGAAGCTTGTAGAAAATTCTCTTTGTTTTCAATATGTTTAAATTTCACAATGTCATTGTATGAATCTATCGTAATTCCTTTTTTGGGGTACTGGATGAACACTGTTCATTTGGCGATTAATGCCTTTTAGTTCTGGGAAATATTTTAATAATTTTATTATTTCCTACCATCTGTTTTTCTTCCCTCTCCATCTGGACCTTCTATTATTTGGACTTTGGAATTCTGGAAGTGATATCCATTTTGCTTTAAAGTTTTATTTTTTTTATTCCTATGAGTTATCATTTTTTTTTCTATTTATTTTCTATTTATTTTCTCATCAGTAAGTTTGTCTTGACTTTATTATCCAGACTTCCTCTTGAAGTTTTTATTTAACTATCAGGGTTTTAATTCCAATAACTGTTTTGGTTTTTAAAAAATTTCTTCTTGCTCTTATTTCAGGGATTAAATATTATCTTTTATTTCTATCAGAATATAAATTACAGGTTTGGTTTAGTTTGATTTTTGTAGTATTTTTCTCCCTGCACGTTCTCATTTCACACTGCCTTTGTCTATGTGTTTATTTTGGCCTTATTTTCCATGTTAGACAGTTTACTCAGATGTCCAGTTAATGTTGGCTTTCTGCTTTGGATCATGAGAGAGAGATCAAAAAGCTGACTTGGAATTTCTGAGTACTGGGTAAGGATTTTCAACTGTAAACTTCTCTGTGAGTGACCTGGGTGGATAAATTTTAAGGAACTCCCAATACTAGGTTCTAAATCCCTCAGAGAAGAGTTTTTGAATCACCTGCTTGAGGGCTAATGCTTATGACTGCCAATATTCTTGCATGGTGCTAGGATTGAATGCACTGTGGGGAGAGAACTTCTCTTCACTGCATTCAACATCCAGTATTCTTCAGATTCCATATAGTATGTGTCTTAAGTGAATTAACATTGAGACTTCTACCAAGGCTGTTCAGTGGAGAGAATCTAGTAGTTGAATAACTTATCCAATAACTTTCTTCTTTTTTTTTTTTTAGATTTTACTTAAATTCAAATTAGTCTATTCTCCAATAATTTTCAGCAGGCCTCTATATTTTAAAATCATTGGCACTCTCACTTTTTGAGAGATACTTGGTCTTGCGAGTTTATATAGTTTTCTGAGGAATTTGTGTGGTAAATAAGGTTTTCAACTTTACCAACATAGGGTTCAGATTTAGTTTCCTTAGAGCCGCTAAGTCAGCTCCCACTTATTTATATGCTTTCAAACTTCTAATATTTTGTTGCTATCTTTTGTTCAGTTCTCCTTATCCTTGTACATATCTTTTTAAAATTTTATTTATTTATTTGAGAGAGAGAGAGAGAGCACGAGTGAGAGAAAGAGAGAGCATGAGCAGGAGGAAGGGGCAGAGGGAGAGGGAGAAGGATCCTCCCCGCGGAGCAGGGAGCCTGATGCGGGACTCGATCCCAGGACCCTGGGATCATGACTGGGCTGAAGGCAGATGCTTAACTGACTGAGCCACCCAGGCGCCCTATCTTTTAATATAATTTCCTCTTAGTGCTTTTGAAGGGCTTAAGCTGAGAACAAAATGATGTTCATATGTTCAATGTGTCATAGGAAATGAGACGTGCACTAAAGAGGAAAATATACGTGTGGTAGTGTATATATGTACATACATATGAACATACTTAGATTATGTATGCAGTACATATGTGTGAAATATATGTAAAATAAACTTTGTTGTTTTCTTAATTTCTGCAATTCCCCAAGGCAACAACTATTAAGAAACTTTAATCTGTATTTCATTAAGGGAAGATCTGTACTAGGTGAACATAGTTCCTGTTGTTTGTTTAATAAAATGTTCAGAGGAGGGTCTTTAAGTCTATGCATTTCTCATAAGATTATTTGTGAAGGATATATGGGTTTATCCTGTTGGTTGCCATAAGGATCACTGAGAAACCTAGGAAAAAAGTCTGCTTATTGGGCCTGAATGGATAAAAATTGAATGTAAGGAAATTGCTATAGGGCAAAAATGACTGAGAATCAGAAGCTACAGAGATATGTGCAAAGGAGGAGGCAGAATGTGACATCTAACAGTTTGGAAAAAGTCCTTGTATTCTCTAGAAGAGTTCAGTGAACAGTCCTGTAAAGATGCCCAACCTTTAATTACTTCTTACTGGTAATTAAAGAGAGAGCTCTGACCAAGTAACCCTAGATATCAATCAGGAGTTTCTTAACAGAGATGCATTCAGTGACCACCAACTTCCTTTTGTCAGTGAGGACAGACATTGGTCAGCAGTTGGATATGAAGCACCAAAAGACTGCCTTTTTCAGAAAGACATCATGGGATGTTTGGACACCCCTTATTGAGGAAAGGCAGGGAGTTTTGCACCATTGATGCTGTGTACCCTAGAACAGAGAATAAATTGGAAACAAAGGTTCTCTGGGTATCAAAATTGACAGTAGTGACTGGTCTCCAAAGTTTTCTGTCCCTACTATCTTGATGTTCTCATTTTTCTTTTTACCAACCCCTTACAAATGCCCTGCCAAACTAGAGTTCTTGTATCAATAAAATCATTAAGTAGAAACTGGAGGTGTTCTTACTTCCGTTACAGGATAAGCTGACAATGTTGGCAGGAAATCTTCCACAAAAGAAGAAATATGGTCATAAGATGCAAAGTTAAACAGCTGGCCACATTTTTGTTGGAGAACATTTTCTGTAATATCATCAATATGGTACCATAGTAGTGAATCATCAAGGCTTAAGTAGAGTTTGTAGGATAACCTGAGAGCTTATCTTGTTAAATATTGTTCCAATGAGTATTAAATAGCACATAAGCTTTGGATTGCTACTCTTTTTTTTTTTTTTAAGATTTTATTTATTTATTTTGACAGAGAGAGATACAGCGAGAGAAGGAACACAAGCAGGGGGAGTGGGAGAGGGAGAAGCAGGCTTCCCGCCGAGCAGGGAGACTGATGCGGGGCTTGATCCCAGGACCCCGGGACCATGACCTGAGCCAAAGGCAGACGCTTAACGACTGAGCCACCCAGGCGCCCCTTGGATTGTTACTCTTTTGGAAATCGCCTCCTTTTTTGGTTATCCATTAAAAATAAAATAAAATAACAACAATAACAACAGCAGCAATAATATTGATGTTAATAATAACTAACAGTAACATTGTACTTATTAATAGATAGTATTTTAAGGGCTTTACATGCATTAATTTATAATAAGTCTATGAAATCAGTTTGCAGATGAGAAAACTAAAGTAAAAAGAAACCAAGAAAATTTTCGAGATTATACAGTTACTGATGGAGTCTGGTTTTAAGTCCAGGCAGTGGAACTCCTGGTCCAATCTCCTAACCACTAGTGAACAAGTAAGACCTTTTTTTTTTTAATTACAAGTTCTTTTATGACTAAAAGTGAAGGTACTCTCAATCTTGTGAAAAACTTTCCAAAGACCAAGTTGCTATACTTCCAACTCATCCTTCTGTATATACTTCTTTTTTTTTTAACAAATCATTAATTTAGGTTATCACTTATCAATTTATATAGATGACTGTCAAATTCAGGTTCCTAGAATTTCTACTAAGCTCAAGTTTTACCTTTCCAGTTGCCTATAATCATATTTCCTATATATAACAACAGAATTATAAAAATCAATAAGAACAAAATCCAGGCAAAATAATGTAATGATTAATATTTCAAACGACATGACTTTGAAGCCTGGTGCCATCGCTTACCAGTTGCGTGACCTAGGACATGATAAGTAACCATTTTGAGCTATTTTCTTTTCTTTTCTTTTCTTTTTTGTAAAACAGAAAACAAATACAACTTAGTTCATAGGTTACAAAGATTAAGAAAGGGAAAATACTTAGGAAAATGCTTTAGTTCGTATTCATAAATGATAGTTGTTATTAGAAAGGAAATTTGGTTTGGAGGTGTTTCTCTATTTCGGAGCTATCACTCAAAGAACAAAATAGAAAAAAAACTATATTGCTGCTTTTTATGTAATTTTTTAAATATATGTTAAGTAATTACCTAAAAATAAATCATTTAAGAAAAGATATGCTAAGTTCTGTTAGCTTTCCTTCATTGGGACAATGATAAAGATTGGCTTACCAACCTTGGAAATTATCATTCTGAAACTACTTGTAGGGTTCATATAAAAATGATACAAGAGGGGCGCCTGGGTGGCTCAGTCATTAAGCGTCTGCCTCGGCTCAGGTCCTGATCCCAGGGTCCTGGTATTGAGCCCCGCATCATCGGGCTCCCTGCTCAGCAGGAAGCCTGCTTCTCCCTCTCCCATTCTCCCTGCTTTGGTTCCTCTTGCTGTGTCTCTCTCTGTCAAATAAAAAAATAAAATCTTAAAAAAAAAAAGATACAAGAGCCAAGTTTTATGGGACACAAAATGTTGCTTTTCTGTGTTCCATGCTCTTTCTTTTCCAACCAATTTCCACCTGTCAAAATCCTAGCCAATTTTTTGAAATCTCTGATCCAATATGACTTCTATTAAGAAGATTTTGTTATTACTTTCCCTCAAAATGAATCTCCTACTCTAAAATTTCATATCGCTTTGTATCTCTCATGTGACAAGTTTTTTTTTAACTTATAAAACATTTATGTTTTAATTATCTCATATCCTTACTAAAACATAAGGTCCTTTGGAACCTAAGTACAAATGACACGTATGTTAGTATACTTTCTAGGACTTGGCTAGTCACCTTTTTTAGAGAATTCTATAACATAACCTCTACATCCAAGAAAGAGAAGATTGATAGAGGAAAAAAACAAGGATAAGTCACCAAGTTATAAACACCATATAATATCAGTCCAGTGGGATCATGTGGCCCTGGAGCCTAAAAGGCATAATGACAGAGAAACCCCTGGAAAAGAGTAGCAGTGCCAGATATGTTGGCAGGGTAGGGAAAGTGAGGTGCCAGATCATGAAATAACTTCTAAATTTACATCAAATCTGCCATATCTGTCTGCCATAATATAAAACAATAATATTATCTAAGCAAATTGTACATGATATAAAGGTGTGTGTAGAGATTATCGTGCATATAGAAATTGAAACATTTATAAAAAGATAAAATATTTCTTTATATATTATAGTATAATATTGTGTTTTGTTATATAACTTACAGAGTTCATCAGTGGTTTGAAAGTAACCAACATCCAGTGATTGGGAGAACACCACAATCAAAATATTTGGAATGCTAAGAAAACAGCTCAATTATTTAATAAAATTAATAATATTTAAAAATAACTGAAAAAGCTTTTGTATTGGTTACACAATGAATTAGAATATTTATTTTATTTTGTGGAAAAATGAGACTGCAAATATGCAGATGTGATACATGGAATAAGTTGAAAAACCAAATTGTTTTTTTAGAAAGTGGGAAATAATAAACAGTGATATAAAGCAAAACAACAATAATAAACAAACAAACAAACAAAATATGTAAAGCTAGAGAACAGGGGTAAATCAGTAAGACCAAAGACCTAGAAATCATAATGGAATATAAGCTAAGTAAGATTTTAAATAGAAATATTTTAAGGTAATGTTAGCCTCATAGAATGAATCTGGAAGTTTTCCTTCCTTTTCTATTTTTTGGAATCGTTTGAGAATAGGTATTAACTCTTCTTTAAATGTTTGGTAGCATGCCCTTGTGGAACCATCTGGCCTTGAACTTTTGGTTTTTGATTACTAATTCAATTTCTTTGCTGGTTATTGGTATGTCCAAGTTTCCTATTTCTTCTTGTTTTAGTTTTGGTAGTTTATATGTTTCTAGGAACTTACTCATTTCTTCCAGGTTATCCAATTCACTAGCATAGTTTTTCAGAATATTCTCTAATAACTGTTGGTATTTCTGTGGTGTCGGTTGTTATTTCTCCTCTCTCATTTGTGATTGAATTTATTTGGGTCCTTTCTCTTTTCTTTTTGATAAGTCTGGCTAGAATTTTATCAATTTTATTTTTTTTTCCCAAGAACTAGCTCCTGGTTTCATTGATCTGTTCTCTTGATTTTTTTCTTTTTTCTTTTCTTTTTTTTTGTTTCTGTATCATTTATTTCTGCTTTAATTTTTATTACTTCTTCCTTTCTGCTAGCTTTAGACTAGTTCCTTTAGGTGCAAGTTTAGGTTGTTTATTGAGATTTTTCTGGTTCCTTTAGGTGCAAGGTTAGGTTGCTTATTGAGATTTTTCTTACTTCTTGAGGTGTGCCTATATTGCTATATACAAGGAAATATCTCCTCACACCTATCAGAATGGCTAAAATCAACAACAACACAAGAAACAACAGGTGTTGGGTGAGGATGTGGAGTTAGGGGAAGGAACTTTCTTGTACTGTCTGTGGGAATGCAAACTGGTGCAGCCAATCTGGAAAACAGTACGGAGGTTCCTCAAAAAGTTAAAAATAGAACTACCCTACAATCCAGCAATTGTATTACTAGATATCTACCAAAAGGATACAAAAGTATTAATTCAAGTGATATATACACCCTGGTGTTTATAGCAACATTATCTATAATAGCCAAATTATGGAAACAGCCCAAGTGTCCATCCACTGATAAATGGATAAAGAAGTGATATATATATTATATATATAACTTCAGTTTGGTAGTTTATATGTGTGTATACACACACATACACATACATACACACACACACAAACTGGAATATTTCTCAACCATGAAAAAGGATGAAATCTTGCCATTTGCAATGATATGGATAGAGCTAGAGAGTATTATGCTAAGTGAAATAAGTCAGTCAGAGAAAGAGACAATATGTGGAATTTAAGAAACAAAACAAACAAGCAACAGAAAACAACAACAACAACAACAACAACAACAAACAGAGAGGGAGGCAAACCAAGAAAGAGACTGTTAACTATAGAGAACACACTGATGGTTATCAGAGGGGCAGGTGGGTGGGGGAATGGGTTAAATAGGTGATAAGGATTAAGGAGTGTACTTGTTAGGATGAGCACTGGGTGTTGTATGGAAGTACTGAATCACTATATTTTATACCTGAAACTGGTATTACCCTGTATGTTCCTTAACTGGAATTTAAATAAGAACTTAAAAAAAATTAAGTAAGATTTTAAAAACAAATGTATTAAAAATTCTAATATGACAATCATTTTATTGTTAGGATAATTAGTTTTAAGCTATGTAAATTATATTTCTGCTAGATACAGCTTAACTTTCAGACACATGAAAAAGACACATATGTATTAGAGCTTCTTAATATAAAGGAGATAATAAACAATAACTTAAAAAATAGAAAACTCAAGACTTTGGCAATTTTACATATAAAAAAGTCTCCTGTTATTTGGGTGGCAGGAAGGAGAACTTTTTATTTTCCAAATGTATTAGAGAAACATCATAATGGATTGTCATTTCAGCTGAAAAGAATATGTTGGACTTAATTCCTTGACTATAAGTGATATTAAAGTACTAAAACAATTTACCAGGCAAGAACTCAGAAAACTGCCCTTTTCCCGTATCTGTACCCTGTTTGCAGTACTTTCTTTTGAGTTGCTTCTGCTTTACTTCCATTCAAATCCTTCCACCATGTCCTCCTCATCAGTATCATGGTGAGTATCCCTGCCTGTCAAATCCTTCCACCACACTTGACAAGTCGAGCTATTTCTCTGAATAGTACTATAGTCTTCTTTCCCCACTCTTGTATATGAGATAACTGAGTGTTAAATGAAAAATAACACAATGATGTAAATTGGTGCAACTAAAGGCATTTGAATTCCACCCTCAACTGTGTCATTTTAATCCACAGCCAATTATTTATTGTGCTTACTGTTATTATTATTCAAGACTATTGAGACTGTTAAGAATTTGTCTTCAGCTGCTTACAATGCCATTCACAAAGTTATCTTTATAACTACTCTTTAACTCTTTCCTTATGTTCAAAGCTACTCTTTTGGCCTCCTCTTTTATGACTGATACTATACTGTTCCATAAATTGATTTTCTTATAGCTGTCCTTGTTCTGGCTCACATTATTTCCACGAAGGCCAGGCTGGTAGCTTCCTGATTTGTCTTTCTTTTCTATCCACCACATAGAATCCTTCTTAAAACTATCAAATACCAGCTCCACTGCCACAGTAGCATATCCTTAACATAGTCTTCAGAGCTGTTCATTATAATCCTTTCCCTAATTTGCTAACCACATCTTCTAACAATCTCAACCATAATCTCTGTATTCTGGTAACACGGAATCATCATGTGTATATATTCATACCTTTGTTCAAAATCTCCTTTTTGGATGCTCTTCTTTACATGACTAAGTCCCATACAGTGTGGGCCTTTTCTCCTCTAGAATGCCTTCTACAGCCCTACTAGGCTGGGTTATGTGTCCTTACATTATAAGGTGGTGACACAATATTTTTGAGGTAGTATTCTTTTATTTCCTCCTTGAACTTTGTCCAATTCAAGCTCCAGATTGAACCTGTGTCTGTTACCTCTAAGAAGTTAAGTTCATGAAAAGCCAAAAACATTTGCTTTTATTCCAAACACTTAAGGCAGGGGAATTGACAGAATTCAGAAGATAAAGTTCATGGAGAAATTGTATATGAAGTAGATTTAAGCCACAGTTGGTGGAGGGGAGAAGTAGGTGGTTGGTTGAAAGAAATGAGTTGATGAGAGACAGTGCTTTATGTTTTGATTATTTGTTTTAACGTGCAAAGAATTTGAGTGACCATGGTAATAGGAGCTAGAGTTGTAAAGTAATGAACTGTGTATTCTGAAACTGACATCAGATGTATTTGATTTCTCATGCCTTGCTGTTTCAGAAAGCCCTCCCTTACATTGACTTACACCATCAAAAAGGAAAAAAAGAACCTCAAAACTGACAGAGATTGAAGTTTTATAACTTAATCATGAAAGTATAGTGTCCTCGATGTGGTAATAAGTTGATTCTTAGGAAACAAAGGCTCTTTTTTTGCAAATAGTAGATGATCAGGTTTTGTTGATGGTGGAGAAGGTTGTGTATTCTGGAGGGAGGGGATACAGGGGGATAGGAATTCTTTGTACTTTAATTTTTTTCCCAAATTTTTATTGTGGTAAAATACATATAAAACTACATTTTAAACCATTGTTAAGTGTACAACTCAATGGTACTAAGGACGGTGATACTGTGCAACCATCACCACCACTCTTCAGAGTTCTCCAGATCTCTTTTCATCTTGCAAACCTTAAACTCTGTACCCATTAAGCAATAACTCCCCATTCCCCCTCTCCCAGCCCCTGTAAACTACCATCCTATTTTATGTCTGTACGATTTTGACTCCCTAAGGAGTTCATAATTGGAATCACATCATATTTGCCTTTTTGTGATTGGATTATGGAACTCTCTGTACTCCCCACACAATTTTGCTATGAACCTAAAAATGCTCAAAAAATTAAGGTCTATTAATTAAAAACATAAAATCAAAGTTTTAAAAACACTTTTTGTAAAGAAAAATTATTTTTCTTTTTTTTAAAGATTTTATTTATTTGAGAGAGAGATAGAGACAGCCCAAGTGGGTAGGAGGGGCAGAGGGAGAGGGAGAAGCAGAATCTCAGCCCAACCGAGTGAACTACTCAGGTGCCCCAAGAAAAATAATTTTTCAAAGGAAATGAAGCATATTAAAAATAATTTTTTGAAGTGGATTTTAAAATTGAAACTTTTAAGTTCTAAGAGCAATATTTTTCTAGCAGTCATTCTTACAGTTCTAACAGAAATTGCTGTCTTTTCTCCCTCAATTCCCTATTAGCCATGTGGTTGGTCTGACTCCAACAATCAGCATTATAATGAATCCGAAGATTACCTAATCAAATATACCCTTCCATTACAATGTTTCTTTTTTTTTTAAGATTTTGTTTATTTATTCATGAGAGAGAGAGAGAGAGGCAGAGGGAGAAGCAGGCTCCTAAGGAGCAGGGAGCCCGATGCGGGACTTGATCCCAGGACTCTGGGATCATGACCTGAGCCGAAGGCAGACGCTTAACCATCTGAGCCACCCAGGCGCCCCCATTACAATGTTTCATCTTCACTTTAAATATTTTATTTTGTTATTTAATATTCTTTTATTTATTTATTTATTTGAAAGAGAGTGAGAGAAAAAGCACAAGCAAGGGGGAGAGGCAGAGGGAGAGGGAGAAGCAGGTTCCCTGCAAAGCAGGGAGGCTGATGTGGGGCTGGATCCCAGGACCCTGGGACATGACCTGAGCCAGAAGGCAGATGCTTAACCAATGGAGCCACCCAGGAGCCCCATTGTTATTTAATATTCTTTATCAAGTGTGAAAATATCTACATTATTTGGGAATAATCCATCTACTGCTTTAAATTTTTAAATAAATAAGAAATAAGGTATTTTTAAAGTTTTGGGTTTATTCCAAAGCCTGAAATATTTTAAGTATCACAGATGATTTAGCATATGTCTTTACTACCATTGCATATATGTCTATAAAATAAAGCTTTTATTTTATGTCTGCTAGTTTATTTATTTTCTTATTTGTTATATCAGTCAATATCATTTATAGAGGATAGTAGCCGCTATTAAGCAAAAGAAATACTTCTTTCTTTTAATATCACTCAAAATCTTTACAGAACTAAAATATGTAAAAGTAAATATTTTGTTTTTAATAATCAGTCTTATCTAAAAAAACAGGTCTTAAATGCCATATACTCACCTCTGATCTATCCATCTGTTTCTCAAGTTATCCATCTACTGACCTATCTATAATGCCATTGCATTTCTAGCTACTAAAGGAAAGTATTTTCGAGTGAGATTTCTTTAGCTTCCAACCCATTTCCATGATCTATATAAATCACACAGATGATGTGAGTATTTTTATCTGGTAAAGTGTATAACCACAAGTACTACTCAGCTCTCAACAGGATAGAAATATTAAGTTAATAGAGAAATCCTGGCTGCTAGATGGGACTTGGAAAGGGTAAAATTAATGATGAGGAAACATTTTTGTGTGCTTTGGTATCAAGGTCACTAGTTGGGGTTGGAAAGAGTTTTGAGAGTGCATCTTAAGCTCTTTCAGTGTTCTGCTGTTGGAATTATACTGCAGTTGAGAACATCAAACAAGAAGTAATAACTGTTAGCATATTAGCTAGTGATAACTTCTTAAAATGACACATCAAAAATCATCTATGTGGCAAAAATTTCTTTGATTTAAACAGAAACTGTAATTTGGATGGTTGGAACTTACCTGAATTCCTGTTTTTTTTTCTTATCTTTTTTCGTATTTACTTCTTTTAAAATCAATCTGATTGCAGAATTACATGAAGATGTTTACCGAAGTCCAATGGGCTGTCTAAAATAAGATGGGGAAGAAGTTTCCAAATTCACTGAAGTACAGACATGTGACCCTTCAAACTGTATTTCAATAGTGGTACACTGGGCAAACTATCATTCAGGCAGCCTTATTTTGACCGACTTCACAAAGAAGTAGGAGGACATACATATCGCAATCATTAAAGGCCATGAAATGTCATACTATGCTCAATCTTCTGCAGGCATTGGAATATTTACTTGAACTGCTACTTGCCATGAAGTTTGTGAGAACTGAATGTGTTTTGTTAGAGTTTGTAGTGTGCAACAAGAAATTGTATTTTTCATTTACTGAAAAGTTTTGAAATTTTGCTATATGTGGGTAACAAAATGTCACCAAAGTATTATACTTATTTATAAAATATGTAAATCATATAAATATGTATGTAATCATATAAATTTGAGGGTTTTTTTGTTTTGTTTTGTATTGTTTTTTCAGATGAGGGAAATTCTTATGTAGTGGATACTCTTGAAAATTTTAGATATGTTATTTGGGAAAAAGATATTTCCACACTCCCATAAATACATTTCTAATGGACATATAAAAGCTAGAGTTGTCAAAAGTTGTTCTTTTTCATTCTAGTAATTTTAAGTCAATATATTCTACATGCCAAGTCTATAGTAAGGATAATTCTTAATAATTATAACTATATTTATTAAACACATACTCTAAGCCAAGCATGTGCAGTGCATTATCTCACAGAGTCCTCTTGTAGGATCAATCTTATAATCCTGTGGCCATTACTATTATCCTCATTTTATTTACTCATTAAATAATACTTACAGAGTTTCTTTTATGTTATAGTTAAGGAAACCAAGGCTCACCAATTTTAACTAATTGCCTAAAAATTACATTTGTATTGACAGTTGGAATACAAATTAAAGGACTCTGATTTTATGATCCATTGTTGAAATTATTAACATGATACAAAAGTGAATATATATAATGACAAAATCTTAGAAAAGAGAAATACAAAATCTATGTGAAAAATAATTTTACATTTTATATGGCTGAGGCTGTTTCTAGAATATGAAAATATTTAAACTAGAGAATTGTAAGTATATGATTGTTTAATGTAGTTGAGTTTAAATATGAAGCATTCTAGAGAAAGCTTATTAACATATTTCTCAGATAATAGCTTTTATTAAAATCAAAATGATATTTTACCAAACATTCTTAAGTGAAGGGATTGGACAAGAGTAACTCAAAAGATAATTTATTAGTTCCCTCTTAGCTTACCATTTGCATATCAGGCCTAAAGACATTACAACCTGGATGAGGTCAGACAAATAGGTAATGGTAAAGCAAAGACTGTAACCCTGTTCTATGACCAAAAATCTTTTGTTTTGTTTAACAAATCAAAGTTAACATAATACTTATATTTTGTACTTTAGCACTATACGTTTTTATGAGAAAACACCTCAAATAACTCGGCACTCTAAATTAATTATGTTTATATTTCATTGGAATCATTAGAGATAGTTAGCTCATCAAAATCTATTTTTTTCCTTCCTCTGCTGTTCCTATTTTCAATTCAGTATCAATCTATTTCATACCCTATCCCTAGAGCAAACTTCTGAACTCCTAACCCATTTGTAAGACAACCTCAACAGTGACATGATACATTGCTTGTGAATTTTACCTGTTGTTATCCATCTCACTTTTCTTTGTGCCCCTAATTCTTTGCCCCACTACTTGGGCACACTCAAATCCTGCCCTATGCCCTTTGGGAACCACTAAAAAAAGTATCAATGACTATTCTTTTCATCTGTCCTATAGCAAGTAAAATAGAACCTTACAAATAAAAATAAGTATAGTTTATTAAAGTTTATTTCAATTTACATCAATTCTATATTAAGTATTGCTTGATAAATTGCATATTATATATATAAATGAAGAGATGCATCATGATTGGGAGTCTGAAAAGACCATCTTTAGAATTCTAAGGAATTATTTTGCTTTATGATTTGGTGTCTTTCATCTTTTAAGGTTTCATCTTTGTTTTAAATCTGTTTGAAGAGTTTTTATAATGCTGTGAAGGCATAGAAATTATAAAATGATGTGCGTGTTAAATATACAGCACTTTTTTGGGAACAAATGCTTTTTATCAAGTTATGAGAGAACATGATATAAGTTCTTGATTAAAATTCATTTAATGTGTCATCTGACTGAATGTACTTAAAAGAAATCTTTGACATGTTGATCAGTATAAAATTGATTTAATCTCAGCTGAAACTTAAGTTCAGCGTTAGTCATGGATAATTACTGTCAGAAAGGATGTGTTCTAGCTATTCATTTACATAATATGAGCTTTCTTTTGGATTGCATATGAATTAATTAAATTTCCTTTAATTGTAGCAACTACATTCAACATGCAGCTTCTAGCTAGTTCATTAACTTCTAGAAAATGACCAATATCCTAATACAAATCTGAAGTGGTACAGGCTTTGAGAGGAAAAAAGAGGAGAGATTCTAAGAAAGCAATTCACCAACCTAGATATATGAGAAATGACTTCATTTTTAGCACAGCATTCCTCCCCAAAAAGATAACTACTGATTCAGTTAGCCAACTCACTTGTGACTAAAATGTAGAATGATCAAACTCTCAATAAACATTAAACTCATTCTTTGACAGTAAAAAATTATTCTCTTGATAAATCTTAAAGTATTTGATACAAAAAACCCCACCCAATTTAGAATTAATAGTAAGAACACAAAGAAAATATAATGTGTAAAATTATAGAAAATACAAGTATGTGAGTCAGATTTCTGACAGCCACATCTTGGACTCTATAAACATTAGATCAACAATTGGCATAAATACTGGCATAAGGTTGAGGAAAAAGATTTTCCAAATTGAAATCAGTCATTATTTTACGGTCACAGCTGACATAACTTTGGACTTTTTTAATGTATTGCATTGAGCATTAAAAGGCAATAATGCCAGCAGAAAAATTTGCCCAGTATTATATTCACCTAGCTAATTGTTTTTCTTTATCTTTGCTTAGTTGCTTCTAAATACTTGCATTATTTTATATGTTTTTAATCATAGCATAAACTTCTCATCTTTTCCACTTAAGAACATTGCCTAATGGTTTACCTAGCCTTTTTCTTTGTGTTATATTTATTTTAAATATAAAATAGAATTTCAATAAATCAAAGACCCTGAAGTATGATCCCATCATCACATGAGAACTTGGAAATACAAATTTTGGGCTACATATAGTCCCGATCTACTGAATCAAAAACTCTGAGGTGGATTGAAGGCAGAATCAATGTTCTAACAACTTTTCTAGGCCATTTTCATGCATGCTAAACTTCAGAACTACCACATTAAATATACTTTACAAAATTTACTAAAATATTTCAGTGAGTTATCATATAAAATAAGACTGCATTGGGAAGATTTGTTCAGTAAATTATGTATCTTTTTATTTCTTTTTCTTATTTTTTAATTTTATAGATTGTGTTCTCAGCAATTGGAATGTGGTATCAAAGAGTTTCAAATATTTAAAAATTGGGGCACCTGGGTGGCTCAGTCACTAAGTGTCTGCCTTTGGCTCAGGTCATGGTCCCAGGGTCCTGGGATCAGGCCCTGCAATCAGGTTCCTTGCTTGGCGGGAAGCCTGCTTCTCCCTCTACCACTCCCCTGCTTATGTTCCTTCTCTCACTTTGTCTCTCTCTCTGTCAAATAAATAATAACTTAAAAAACACAAGTATTTAAAAATTATTTTCAAGATGATTTATCCCAATTTATACTGCTATCAAAAGACGTGCTTTAAAAAAAACACAGTTGATAGTATTGGTCTTCTCTTTTTGTAATATTAAATTTGCTACACTCCATTTGGAAATACATGTATGTATTAAAGTAAAAGTACTGTGTAGGTTTCATTTAAAAACAAAGTTGATTTTTTAAATACTTGTTCATTTGTATATATCTGTCCTTATGAAAATTAGTCTCTAAAAAGGTGGTTATAATAATAACAACAACAACTAGCAATTAAATGAAGTTTTATATGTGCCAAGCCCTTTAGTTTTGATAACCCTATGAGAATATGGTATGATCCTGATTTTACAGATGAGGAAACTGAGTTACAGATGTTTAGGTCCTGAAGATTGTAACTGATTGGGTTATGGTTTAAACTCTGGATCAGAATCTATGTTCTTAATGATATGATGTCATCATGTGGAGAGAAGGTTTTAAATCAACAAGCTAAAAATATACACTAAATATCTAATAAAATTACTGTCATTTATTACTTCCTAAATGTTTTCTTTCTTTTTTACAAAATACAGGTGTCACTGATGGTTATACACACACACACACACACACATATATACACACATGCATATGTATATATGTATGTATATATAATATATATACATATATATATATCTGTGTGTGTCTCTCATATGTATGTTAGTTTACTGACTTTTATTTTACTTTCCAGTTAAATTCTCAAAGGAGAAAAGCCAAATCTGTCTATAAAATTGTAGGGATTCAAGTTGATTAGTTTGGTTTTAGTACAAGACTGCTGGACACACCTACTCTTTTCTGATGCCAATGGAGATTGTTAAACTGAATAAATAGCAAGAAAATTGAATTCTTCATGATTTATTCATTTAGTTGAGAAATGTATTAGTGATTGTGCAGTGGCAAAGGTCAAAACAAGAAAAGATCAGCTGTCAGAACCCACCAAGAAGTTTTCAAGGCACAATTATTTTCCATTCCTATTTCCTGCTTTATATACATACATGTCATTTCTCCTATCCAGAATTCTCTTCATGTAAAAGTTGACATTTATTTAACATTTACTATATGACAAGGAAGTGATTCCTGCAGATTATTACAGGTAGTAGTATTTTGTACAACTTTAGGAGGTGGTCTATACTATTACCAACATTTAACAGATGAGACAACTTGGCCCAAAGAAGTAATTTCTCCAAAGACATACAGCTAGTAAATGGTAGAACCAGGATTTGAACTCAGGCAGCTTAATTTTGTGGGTCCTCTTCTTAAGGACCATGCTACTCATTGGAGAGGGAGAAGAGAGCTACATCACAGGGGAGTAGGAGGGGGAGAATGTTGAGAGTGTTTTCAAAAGGTCATCTACCTGTCTGATACAAGTCTCCTTTGCCCTGAGAACAACTGAACCCTGATTATACTATATTTCTCTTAAATTTCTTTTTATTTTATACTTTGACATGCACATATTATTTAGACATATGACTACAAATGATTTTCCTCTTCTTTATCTTCAGGATTCCTGATTCAGGATGGCCCTTTGGGGTCTTGTGAAAATAAATACTGTGGTTTGGGAAGGCACTGTGTCATCAGCAGAGAGACAGGGCAAGCAGAATGTGCCTGTATGGACCTTTGCAAGCGGCACTACAAACCTGTGTGTGGATCTGATGGAGAATTTTATGAAAACCACTGTGAAGTGCATAGAGCTGCTTGCCTGAAAAAGCAAAAGATTACCATTGTTCACAATGAAGACTGCTTCTTTAAAGGTAAATACAGGGTGAACCTAAAGTGTCACCTTCTCTTCCTTTCCTTTTCTCAACTACTGCCTTTAAGTTTAAATTCTAGCATGATTTTATATCAGCAAGTATTTAAAAAGGGACAGAAAAAAATGTGTTTAATTACATCAATAAACAGTAAGTATATAGAAATGTACACAGATACAATTCTGAATCTCAATTATGAGTACAAAGTTGGCCAAAATATGACTCAAATTTAATATAGCTTACAGCATTGCACCATATGGCTTCCCAATCATGGCAGTTATCTTAGGACACAGGGAGGCCAATACAGTCAACAGGCCAAATCCACCCAGTGAAAAGCACCTGGAGTGGAATTGAGTGAATAGTGAATGCCAAGCCATGCTGTGATAACATCTCATGTCTTCCTGATTAAAAACGATGGGTTTCAGTTTGCACCACATAATTCAGATTATATGGAACCTGTAAATGCCCACTGAAATAACTCTGAAAAACTCTGCTAAATTTAATTAGTAAATTTGGGATTACAATAATTTAAAAACCTAAAAAAATATTGGTATTTACTTTCATGGTACTCAAAACAATTGGTTACTGTTTATAAAAAGTACTGCTGAATTATAATTTGAGAAATTATTTTAACGTGGTCTATAAGTAAATAAATCATTGAACATTTCTAATGTCATTTATTCCTAAACTTATTTTGTCTTTATTTGTTTCTACTGGAGAAAATATTTGCTTATTCTTAGTCATAACCCAGACTGAAATTCTGAGATGTTAAATATACAGAACTTTCCTCATTCAAATAGATTAGTGATCAACCTGATTTCTAGTCTTCAATTGGTTCCTATCCCATTTTTTCATAATTTTCCTCAAGTTTATTTACATTTAAGACTTGTCTGGTATTACGGTAAAATGACTAAAAACTTTCTTTTTCCAACATGGTAGAATAAATAAAATATTATTTCCAAGGTGATAATAAAATGATACAGAGCTTTTCAAATGATATAAGGTGCAATACTCTGTAGTCAGTGTGGCTACTAGAAGCCCATTGATATAGTTGAAGTAAAGTGATAATAGTTTCTTTACCACAGTGAACTATGTGCAACTTGAATTCATGCACAGAGTATTTTATATCAGGTTCTCTTCTTGTACAGAAAGAATAGCAGTTGCTTTGGTTTCAAGTACAATTTATTCCCTTCTATCAAATCTATTTTACATATAACTAAAATTAATTCTATTAGCATTGTGCTTTAAAACTCATGAAAGTGTAGTGTATGTGTGTGTGTGTATGTGTGTGTGAGTATTTATTCTGTCATTTTGACATGAGATGCTATATTGGCAACACTGCTATATAAATAATATTCTATTAAGGTAACGTAGAAACATTCTCAAAATGAAGTTTTGTCCAACTGACACCCAGCAATCGATTATGTGGAAACATATGATATTAAATAGCATGTGAGAAAAAAACATTTGGTGTATTTTAATGTTCAACTTTATTGCTGGATGCTTAGGCATAATGCAACTCAATATGTATATCAGTATGGACATAGATGAACTGGATATAGCTAGGAATTTTGTCTTCCTGTGAGTTCATAAAACAATGGTTTGAAAAACTTTTGTCTTTCAGACTAATACTGAGTATATTTATCAATTCTTTGATTGTTTCAAAATGCTTTCTCATCATATATAAGTCAAAATACTTTCTTATTTCATTATACGTAGCATTAAAATTTCATTTATATTATCTGGGTTAGTTACCAAGGGTTTATGCATTTCTCAGGTCTCAGAATTTGTGTCTTCTGCTTATTTATTTTGGGATTTTGCCTAACACATATCTACCTCACAAAAGAACTTTATTTCAGCAGAAAGGAACTAAATGATATACCACAAAACAATAAGTGGCCTGCCTGTCTTATGGGTGTGCAGTTGGCCAAGTTTTAGGTGTAAAACAAAATTCGTTATAGCTAAAGGCCTGACATGTTTGTGATGGCCAAAATTAAACCTTATGATTGTGAACTTTATTTTCCATAGAATGTCTGCAATTATATTGTTTCCAATAATGGCCCAATGGATAAAGCAAATCAAAATATTAAGTTCAAGAACTGCTAAAAACCTATGTTTAATTAGATTTTTTAATAGAAAAAATCAAACTAAATAATAGGAATGAGTTTTCCTCCGCAAAAAACCATTTCGTCTTTTAGATCTAATAAAAGGTAATTATGCGGGGTGCCTGGGTGGCTCAGTCCGTTAAGCATCTGCCGTCCGCTCAGGTCATGATCCCAGAGTCCTGGATTGAGCCCCAGGTCAGGCTCCCTGCTCAGTGGGGAGCCCGCTTCTCCTTCTCCTCCCCTCTCCTGTGTGCTCTCTTGCTGCCTCTGTCTCTCTCTCTCAAATACACAAAAATCTTTTTAAAAAAGGTAATTATGCAAACCTTAGCATAAGAGTCAACAAACAAGAACCTAGAGACCAAACCCAGGTTGCAGTCCCCTTTTATTTAAGCAATGTGTTATTGGAACAGAGCCACATCCGTTTATTTAGGAATTCCCTTTGGGTGTTTTTGCAAAACAAAAGGAGAGTTGAGTATTTATAGCAGAGATTGTATGGCCTGCAAAGCCTAGAAAATATTTCGTCTGGATTTTCCTGTAAAAAGTTGGTTAACCTCTGCTTTAAAAGATTACAAATAATGAAAGATCTTTTCTATATCTTCTTGGCTATGGTGGTAAATATAGGGACCCACTCATGTGTTACATTTGAATAAAAATAAACACATACCCATAAACAAATTGATACACGTAAAACAGGAAATCTGAGTAAGATCAGTGGATAGTGTTAAAGATGATATCTTGGTTATGATATTGTACTATAGGTTTTCAAAATATTACGATTCGTAGAAACTGGGTGAAGGGTACATGGAATCTCTCTCATTTCTTTTAACCCCATATGACTCTACAGTTGTCTCAAAATAAAAAGAGTAATACAAAATAACTACTGGAAAAATATTAGCAAATACTTAAGATAATTTTAAAGTATGGTTTGCATTATTCATTAATTATTTCAACTTTAAGTCTTATTTCACATATCAAATTTATCAGGTTTATGTTTGCCATTTATATTTAAACTTAATAAAATGAATTATATCTGTACAATCATGTTTATTGATTGTATTAAAATTAAGATTACAAAACAAGTTAAAGAGATTTATATCTATATTTACATTTACATCATTATATCTATGCATATATTTATACTTATAACTATATCTATATAGATCCCTTCTATTATATGTGTTAAATATTTAAATGCCTCTGTAGTATGCTTAGCATTTACTATTACTAACTCTTAAATAGAGACATGGATTCACTAAGAATTTTCTTTAATGATTTATGATTTGTGGAACTATAAATGAAACATAGATCTAGGAATATAGCATCTTTACATTTATTTCTATTCACATTTATGTGATTACAAAGAAACTGGTTAAAATAGGATATAGAATATTGTAGTATTTGTTTATTGGCATCAAATACTGTAAGATGATACTTGATGTATGTTGGGGAGGAAAGAAGTTTTCTCTACTTTCCTAAATTCTTATGGCTGGCCTCATAATCAAATTGACATGGGACAAGTAAGAAGGGAAAAATAAATTTAATTATGTACAAATGAGGCCCCATAAGAATATGAAACTCATTGGCAGGGAATTGCGGTTTATATGCGTCCTGAAGTAAGAGAGGGTAAGGGTCTGGGACTTCAAACTGGAGAAGAAAATTCACAGGGAGATGGAAGAACTAAGGTTTGGTAAGCAAATGTTTGCCATGTCTTGCTGAGAAGTTTTCCTTATGTTAAAAAAAAAAAGTTATCTTAAGTAATAACTCACTTCTTGGTACAGGACCCCTATCTAAATTCTTTTAGACAGCCAAGGGGTGGGGGGACCAAAAAGCTCTTCTTGTGTAGGGCCTTTATTGTCTTCAAATAAGATTGTCTGGGAATAATCCTCATGCCAAAGCGGCACATTCTGAGGTGAACTGTACTGAACCCCATCACATAGCATAAAACATTCTATTTCTGTGTAGTGTCTAGTTATTTCTTGTGATGGCAGTTTGGGCTTAAAGTCATCTCCCATCCTCACTCCACCCCCACAGGACTTCTAGCTTCTGCAATTCACATCACTAATAACAAGTATAATTTTCTCTCACCCTGACTCCAGGTCAGTCTATCTTACACAGCAGAATTTACTTACTCAGAGAATAAATAGAAACTAGAGTGAGAAACTCAAGATACAACCTATGCTAAAATGAATAAGGAATTAAACTTTTTATGAGAAAGTCAATTGAACAGAAACCCTTTTGCCATTTACTGTGCTGAGAATAAAACTGCCATAAAAGCAAATGTTCTGTGCACTTAAATGTTCATCACAAACAATAACAACTTGGGAAATATGTTTTTTATGGCTATGTGTGCACTATTTGAATGATATCTGACATTGTGTCCTTTTTCTTTGGTATAATCTGGAGAGACATTCATATTCCATTTTTAATTGGTTCTTTTACCTGATTTCTTTTTAAAGGTGGGACTCATAGAACTTGAGCTAGAAAACTAAGCTGCCAATGACACAATGATATTTTAAAATATAACAGTAATTTCTGTGTTAATACATGTGGGATTTTAGATTACCTTTTCATTTTTTTTTTTGAAGGGAGGCTTTGTAAAGCTTCTGTTTTTTGTCTAGTCTTTTATGCCATTTCATGAAAAATAGTAATCATGATAAGTATTTAAACTTTGGAAAATAACACCCAGATATTTGTTTGTTTAGGTTTGGTTTTTGGTCAGTATTAGCCAAGTGCAGGATGATAGTGAAATTAATAAATTGGACAACTACAAATATACATTAACTATTTAAGGCCATAATGCAGACACAGAAACTCTAGTTCTCTTGAATGCCCTCAGTACACACAACATTAAAACCAACTTGATTAATCCCCGAAGTTTGGGTAGATTTACAGTAAAACTTCCTGAATTTGGTGATATAAAATTGATTAAGTTGTGTTTCACTTTTAAGGTTTATCTCACATTTAACATTTAATCAAAGTTAACAATATAGTTTTGTTGCCACTCTAATCAAAATTTGAAATATAGAATTCTATGTATTGCTCATTACATGTATAGAAATCATTGTAATGTGGACACTCAGAAAGTTACCATTTGTTATTAAAATCATACCAAATGTTTATTTCTCCTCTGTTTTTTGAAAACTCTATAACAGATTCTGTAAACATTACATATTATATGGACTTACTTTCCATTTATAGATAGTAGATAAATGATATATTTTACATAGACTATGAAAAATGATCCAAAAGAAAGAGATTTAGATACTGACTACTTAACAAATGCATTAAAAGATATTACCAGAAACTACTGGTTATAATAATTAATACATTGAATATTATTTATTTCAAAACACTTTCACAAGTATTATATTGTTTCATCATAATAACAAGCCAATGTACTATAAAGAAGGCAACAAGACTAAGATTTTAAAAATGGCTTGCCAACACTTGTATAGAAAGTTAATGTTACTGGGATAAGAACCAAGGGATTATGGCTTCTCCTATAGTGCATGTATGCTCCAAATATTCTGCTGTAATATATAATACCATGATATCTTACTTGCTTATGATTTTTAAAACTTCACTTTCAATAGTGATTTCCATGAATATGTGACATTATTCAGAAACATTCTTCCTCACTGTGGTGTTTTATTTTATTTTATTTTTTTAAATTTTTTATTGTTATGTTAATCACCATATATTACATCATTTGTTTTGGTGTAGTGTTCCATGATTCATTGTTTGTTCATAACACCCAGTGCTCCATGCAGAATGTGCCCTCTTTAATACCCATCACCAGGCTAACCCATCCCCCTACCCTCCTCCCCTCTAGAACCCTCAGTTTGTTTTTCAGAGTCCATCATCTCTCATGGTTCGTCTCCCCCTCTGACTTACTCCCCTTCATTCTTCCTCTCCTGCTATCTTCTTCTTTTTCTTTTTTCTTAAAATATGTTGTGTTATTTGTTTCAGAAGTACAGATCTGTGATTCAACAGTCTTGCACAATTCACACCGCTCACCATAGCACATACCCTCCCCAAAGTCTATCACCCAGCCACCCCATCCCTCCCACCCCAACCACTCCAGTAACACTCAGTTTGTTCCTGAGATTAAGAATTCCTAATATCAGTGAGGTCATATGATACATGTCTTTCTCTGATTGACTTATTTCACTCAGCATAACACCCTCCAGTTCCATCCACGTCGTTGCAAATGGCAAGATCTCATTCCCTTTGATGTCTGCATAATATTCCATTGTGTATATATACCACATCTTCTTTAACCATTCATCTGTCGATGGACATCTTGGCTCTTTCCACAGTTTGGCTATTGTGGACATTGCTGCTATAAACATTGGGATGCACGTACCCCTTCGGGTCCCTACATTTGTATCTTTGTGGTAAATACCCAGTAGTGCAATTGCTAGATCGAATGGTAGCTCTAATTTCAACTGTTTGAGGAACCTCCATACTGTTTTCCAGAGTGGTTGCACCAGCTTGCATTCCCACCAACAGTGTAGGAGGGTTCCCCTTTCTCCACATCCCCGCCAACATCTGTCGTTCCCTGACTTGTTAATTTTAGCCATTCTGACTGGTGTGAGGTGGTATCTCATTGAGGTTTTGATTTGGATTTCCCTGATGCCGAGCGATGTTGAGCACTTTTTCATGGGCCTGTTGGCCATTTGGATGTCTTCTTTGGAAAAATGTCTGTTCATGTCGTCTGCCCATTTCTTGATTGAATTATTTGTTCTTTGGGTGTTGAGTTTGATAAGTTCTTTATAGATTTTGGATACTAGCCCTTTATCTGATATGTCATTTGCAAATATTTTCTCCCATTCTGTCGGTTGTCTTTTGGTTTTGTGCACTGTTTCTTTTGCTGTGCAAAAGCTTTTTATCTTGATGAAATCCCAATAGTTCATTTTTGCCTTGGCTTCCCGTGCCTTTGGTGATGTTTCTACAAAGAAGTTGCTGCAGCTGAGGTCGAAGAGGTTGCTACCTGTGTTCTCCTTTAGGATTTGGATGGACTCCTGTCTCACGTTTAGGTCTTTCAACCATTTGGAGTCTATTTTTGTGTGTGGTGTAAGGAAATGGTCCAGTTTCATTCTTTTGCATGTGGCTGTCCAATTTTCCCAACATCATTTGTTGAAGAGACTGTCTTTTTTCCATTGGACATTCTTTCCTGCTTTGTCAAAGATAAGTTGACCATAGAGTTGAGGGTCCATTTCTGGGCTCTCGATTCTGTTCCATTGATCTATGTGTCTGTTTTTTTTTTTTTTTTTAAGATTTTATTCATTTATTTGAGAGAGAGAATGAGAGAGAGCATGAGAGGGAAGAGGGTCAGAGGGAGAAGCAGACTTCCTGCTGAGCAGGGAGCCCGATGCGGGACTCGATCCCGGGACTCCAGGATCATGACCTGAGCCGAAGGCAGTCGCTTAACCAACTGAGCCACCCAGGCACCCTATGTGTCTGTTTTTGTGCCAGTACCATACTGTCTTGATGATGACAGCTTTGTAATAGAGCTGGAAGTCCGGAATTGTGATGCCGCCAGCTTTGCTTTTCTTTTTCAATATTCCTCTGGCTATTCAGGGTCTCTTCTGGTTCCATACAAATTTTAGGATTATTTGTTCCATTTCTTTGAAAAAAGTGGATGGTATTTTGATGGGGATTGCATTGAATGTGTAGATTGCTCTAGGTAGCATTGACATCTTCACAATGTTGGTTCTCCCAATCCATGAGCATGGAATCTTTTTCCATTTCTTTGTGTCTTCTTCAATTTCCTTCATGAGTATTTTATAGTTTTCTGAGTACAGATCCTTTGCCTCTTTGGTTAAATTTATTCCTAGGTATCTTATGGTTTTGGGTGCAATTGTGAATGGGATCGACACCTTGATTTGTCTCTCTTCTGTCTTGTTGTTGGTGTATAGGAATGCCACTGATTTCTGTGCATTGATTTTATAGCCTGCTACTTGACTGAATTCATGTATGAGTTCTAGCAGTTTTGGGGTGGAGTCTTTTGGGTTTTCCACATAAAATATCATATCATCTGCAAAGAGTGAGAGTTTGACTTCCTCTTTGCCGATTTGGATGCCTTTGATTTCTTTTTGTTGTCTGATTGCTGTGGCTAGGACTTCGAATACTATGTTGAATAGCAGTGGTGAGAGTGGACATCCCTGCCGCATTCCTGACCTTAGGGGAAAAGCTCTCAGCTTTTCCCCATTGAGAATGATATTCGCTGTAGGTTTTTTGTAGATGGTTTTTATGATATTGAGGTATGTACCCTCTATCCCTATACTCTGAAGAGTTTTGATCAAGAAAGGATGCTGTACTTTGTCAAATGCTTTTTCTGCATCTATTGAGAGGATCATATGATTCTTGTTCTTTCTTTTGTTAAAGTATTGTATCACGTTGATTGATTTGCGGATGTTGAACCAGCCTTGCAGCCCAGGGATAAATCCCACTTGGTCGTGGTGAATAATCCATTTAATGTACTGTTGGATCCTATTGGCTAGGATTTTGGTGAGAATTTTTGCATCCATGTTCATCAAGGATATTGGTCTGTAATTCTCCTTTTTGATGGGGTCTTTGTCTGGTTTGGGGATCAAGGTAATGGTGGCCTCATAAAATGAGTTTGGAAGTTTTCCTTCCATTTCTATTTTTTGGAACAGTTTCAGGAGAATAGGTATTAATTCTTCTTTAAATGTCTGATAGAATTCCCCTGGGAAGCCATCTGGCCCTGGGCTTTTGTTTCTTGGGAGATTTTTGATGACTGCTTCAATTACCTTAGTGGTTATAGGTCTGTTCAGGTTTTCTATTTCTTCCTGGTTCAGTTTTGGTAGTTGATACATCTCTAGGAATGCACCCATTTCTTTTAGGTTATCTAATTTGCTGGCATAGAGTTGCTCCTAATATGTTCTTATAATTGTTCGTATTTCTTTGGTGTTGGTTGTGATCTCTCCTCTTTCATTCATGATTTTGTTGATTTCGGTCATTTCTCTTTTCTTTTTGATCAGTCTGGCCAGGGGTTTATCAATCTTGTTAATTCTTTCAAAGAACCAGCTCCTAGGTTCGTTGATCTGTTCTACTGTTCTTTTGGTTTCTATTTCATTGATTTCTGCTCTGATCTTTATGATTTCTCTTCTCCTGCTGGGTTTAGGCTTTATTTGCTGTTCTTTCTCCAGCTCCTTTAGGTGTAGGGTTAGGTTGTGTATTTGAGACCTTTCTTGTTTCTTGAGAAAGGCTTGTATTGCTATATACTTTCCTCTCAGGACTGCCTTTGCTGTATCCCAGAGATTTTGGACAGTTGTGTTTTCATTTTCATTGGTTTCCATGAATTTTTTAATTCTTCTTTAATTTCCTGGTTGACCCATTCATTCTTTAGTAGGATGCTCTTTAGCCTCTATGTATTTGAGTTCTTTCCGACTTTCCTCTTGTGATTGAGTTCTAGTTTCAAAGCATTGTGGTCTGAAAATATGCAGGGAATGATCCCAATCTTTTGGTACCGGTTGAGACCTGATTTGTGACCTAGGATGTGATCGATTCTGGAGAATGTTCCATGGGCACTAGAGAAGAATGTGTATTCCGTTGCTTTGGGATGGAATGTTCTGAATATGTCTGTGAAGTCCATTTGGTCCAGTGTGTCATTTAAAGTCTTTATTTCCTTATTGATCTTTTGCTTAGATGATCTGTCCATTTCAGTGAGGGGGGTGTTAAAGTTCCCCACTATTATTGTATTGTTGTCAATGTGTTTCTTTGCTTTTGTTATTAATTGCCTTATAGAATTGGCTGCTCCCATGTTAGGGGCATAGGTATTTACAATTGTTAGATCTTCTTGTTGGATAGACCCTTTAAGTAGGATATAGTGTCCTTCCTCATCTCTTATTACAGTCTTTGTTTTAAAATCTAGTTTGTCTGATATAAGGATTGCCACCCCAGCTTTCTTTTGGTGTCCATTAGCATGCTAAATGGTTTTCCACCCCCTCACTTTCAATTTGGGGGTGTCTTTGGGTCTAAAATGAGTCTCTTGCAGACAGCATATTGATGGGTCTTGTTTTTTAATCCAATCTGATAGCCTGTGTGTTTTGATTGGGGCATTTAGCCCATTTACATTCAGGGTAACTATTGAAAGGTATGAATTTAGTGCCATTGTATTGCCTTTAAGGTGACTGTTACTGTATGTTGTCTGTGTTCCTTTCTGATCTTTGCTGCTTTTAGGCTCTCTCTTTGCTTAAAGGACCCCTTTCAATATTTCTTGGAGGGCTGGTTTCGTGTTTGCAAATTCCTTTAGTTTTTGTTTGTTCTGGAAGCTTTTTATCTCTCCTTCTATTTTCAATGACAGCCTAGCTGGATATAGTATTCTTGGCTGCATATTTTTCTCGTTTAGTGCTCTGAAGATATCTTGCCAGTCCTTTCTGGCCTGCCAGGTCTCTGTGGATACGTCTGTTGCCAATCTAGTATTTTTACCATTGTAAGTTACATATCTCTTCTCTTGAGCTGCTTTCAGGATTTTCTCTTTGTCTCTGAGACTCGTAAGTTTTACTATTAGATGTCGGGGTGCTGACCTATTTTTATTGATTTTGAGAGGGTTTCTCTGTGCCTCCTGGATTTTGATGCCTGTTTCCTTCCTCACATTAGGGAAGTTCTCTGCTATTATTTGCTCCAATATACCTTCTGCCCCTCCCTCTCTTTCTTCTTCTTCTGGGATCCCAATTATTCTAATGTTGTTTCGTCTTATCGTATCACTTATCTCTCGAATTCTGCCCTCGTGATCCTGTAGTTGTGTCTCCCTCTTTTTCTCAGCCTCTTTATTTTCCATCATTTGGTCTTCTATATTGCTGATTCTCTCTTCTGCCTCATTTATCCTAGTAGTTAGTGACCTTATTATTGATTGCACCTCATTAATAGCCTTTTTGATTTCGACCTGGTTAGATTTTAGTTCTTTTATTTCTCCAGAAAGCGTTTCTCTAATAACTTCCATGCTTTTTTCAAGCCCAGCTAGTGTCTTTAAAGTCATGATTCTGAACTCTAGGTCCAACATCGTAGTAATGTCCGTATTGAGTAGTGCCTGGCCGATGGTACTACCTCTTGTTCTTTTTGCTGAGGTGATTTTTTTCATCTTGTCATTTTGTCCAGAGTAGAATAGATGAATGAGAGAACAAAATGCTAACAGGTTAACAATGTCCCCATCAAATATACTCTATACCAATTAGTATAGACCAGAAACCAGGGGAAAAGAAAGGGAAAGAAAGAAAAAAGAAAGAGAAAAAAAAAAGAAAAAAAGATAAAAACAAAAACAAAACAATACAAAAAAAGCAGAATGTGATCAAATATGATCAGGCTAGTGCATAGATCAGTGCCACACACTAGATTTTGGGCGTATTTTGGTCTGTTAGAAAAAAGTGCCTCCTAAAATTTTAAAGGAAGAAAGACATATATGTACAAAATAAGGGCTGATACAATGAAAGGATAGAAGATGACTGTAAAGATGAAAAGTGTAAAAGATTTTATAAAAGGACTTGATAAGATAAGAAGTTGTTTGAAAAAAGAAAGATTAAAAAAAAAAGAAAAAAGAGAGAGAATGTGATCAGGAAGGAGACTAGAACAGAGCCATACACTAGTGATTTAGGGTATATTTTGATCTGTTAGAAGAAATTGTATCTCAAAATTTTAAAGAGGGAACAGCTTATATATATATGCCAAAAATAAGGGTAACTACTATGAAGGGATAAAATATGACTCTAAAAATGCAAAATAAAAAATGTTTTTTTTTTTAAAGAGATTGATAAGATGTTGGTTGAAAAAGGGAAAAAGAAAAAAAAACAGTTAACAAAAATTAACTTTGATGAACTAATGAATCATGGTAAAAAAAAAGCCATGAATTCTATGTGCAGTATTCCCCTAGCGCTGGAGTTATCCCGTTCTCCTTGATCGGTAAACTTGGTCTTGGCTTGCTGGCTGTTCGTGCTGATCTTCTGGGGGAGGGGCCTGTTGCTGTGGTTTCCAAATGTCTTTGCCGGAGGCTGAATTGCCCCGCCCTTGTGGGTCCGGGCTAAGCAAGCTGCTCGGGTTTGATCTCAGGAGCTTTTGTTCCCTGCAAGCTCTCCGTACAGCCTTGGAGGACCAGGGCAACAATGGTGGCCTCCCAATCTCCACCCGGAGGAGCTGAGAACTCGGGGCCCCGCTCCTCAGTGCGCCCACAGAGAAAAGCAGTCACTCCCTTGTCCCCGGTCTCCGGCCGCTCTCCGTGCTCACCCGGCCTGTGACCGAGCGTTGCTATCTGTGGCACCCGACCCCGTGTGGAGTCTCCAAACCCAGCAGATCCCTGCGGTGCGTTCCCGCGCCGCTCCTCCCCGGGAAGGAAGGGGAGTCTCCCCGGATCTGCCGCCTGTTGCGTCCCTGCTGGAGGAGCAGTGGACCGACTGGGCTGCGGATCACAGTTTATGGCAACCCCAAGCTGAGAGCCCACGCCTCAGCTCCGTCTCTGCAGCCGGCTTCCCCGCTCCAATACCTGGGAGCTCTGGCGCACTCAGGCACCCCCGGTCTTTCTGTGACCCCAAGGGTCCTGAGACCCCACTGTCCCGCGAGGGTTCCACCCCCGCTTAGCCACTGCAGCGACGTCCCTCCGCCGAGCCAACTTCTAAAAGGTCCGATTTTGTGCCCCGCGGCTCTATCACTTGCCAGCAGCGGCCAGCGGAGGCCCCTCCCCCGCCGTCTATCCTCCCGAATATCGCCTCGGATTCACTTCTCCGCACGTCCTACCTTCCAGTAAGTGGTCGCTTCTCTGTTCAGATAGTTGTTGCTACTCTCCTCTTTGATCTCCTGTTGAGTTCGTAGGTGTTCAGAATGGTTTGATCCCTATTCAGCTGAATTCCTGAGACCAGACGAAATCTAGGTCTCCTACTCCTCCCTCACTGTGGTATTTTAAATAATGCATTTGGTACAGTTCTTAGCCAACTGAAGAACAGAGTAACAGGTAATAATTATTTAAGACTGTAACTTTTATATAATAACTGTGAACGTTTGATTTGCAACAAATTCTCGAATTTGAATCTGTAAAGCCACACATATTTTCTTTTTAGTCAAAAGACTCTGGTTAAATTATTACATAACTGAATTTTCCAGTTTATAATAGGCTAATTTATGGTAGTAAATTTTCTGATTGTCGATAAGACTACTTAAAAAATAACTAACTTGAGTTTAGAAATATATTTATTATTAGTTTCTTGGTTGACATTTGAGAAGATATCTTATAGTCACTTTCCTCACATATTTATTTTAGGCTGAATTTGCTTATCTTAGGCTGTAAATAGAATATCTATTAGATATGTGACAATATTACTTTACTTCCCTACACCCCTGCAAAACCCCCAAAACGTTAGAGAATAAGTGAATTTCTTGAAGCATTTAACTTTTGTCAAATTTTCCCATTTCTTTCCCCTGTTATAAGAACTAAATTTAACATTCAAATACATGGATAGTCTGATTTTGTTTTTATATATTTTCACGTGATATTTTTCTTCAGTTTCAAGTTATAGAATAAATATTTTAGTTTAACATTTTATTTCATGTTTTCTATGGATGTATGAATATTCCATTAACAGTTATAAGCACAATATTCAATAGTGACAGAAAAATGAGAACACTTTATACATTTTATTAATTCAAATAATATTTCTTCTCTCTTGAGACTGTTTAAATATTGTATCAGTCATTACCTCTCACTGACACCTTCACTTATCGTGTTTATTTTCAAATGCAAAATGTGACATTTCTGTAACTTACAAAGTGAAGAACATTTTATGGAACAATAATTTTTTAATGTAGTTAAAATTTCTTTAATATTTCTTTGCAAAAATAGGATAAGGAAAATCTTTCCATTGATTATACTCAGTATATATAATTGGGGCTAAAGTGTTCTAGAAAATGCAATTGAAAATTTTTCTCTATTAGTCTGATTTATATTTCACTTTTAAAATCCTTTTTGGGGGCACCTGGGTGGGTGGCTCAGTCGGTTAAGCGTCTGCCTTCAGCTCAGGTCATGACCCCAAGGTCCTGGGATTGAGCCCCGTATCGGGCTCCCTGCTCAGCAGGAGCCTGCTTCTCCCTCTCCTCCCCGCTTGTGCTCTCTCTTGCTATGTCTGTCACTATCTGCCTCTCTCTCAAGTGAATAAATAAATAAATCTTAAAAAAATAAAAGGTAAATAAAATAAAATCCTTTGGGAGGGGTTTGTGCCTGTGTGGCTCAGTCGGTTAAGTGTCCAACTCTTGATTTCCACTCAGGTCATGATTTCAGGGTCATAAGATGGAGCCCTGTGTTGGCTTCACGCTGGGTGTGGAGTCTGGTTAAGATTCTCTCTCTCCCTCTCCCTCTGCCCCTCCCCTGCTCTCTCGCTCTCTTTCTCTCTCAAATAAATAATAAATAAATAATAAATGAAAGAAATCATTTCTGAAATGTGTCTATAGATACTTTAGAAGACATTTGAAAACCTATTAATAATAAAAATTTAGAACCAAATGGGAAAAGTGGGAAGTTTTGTCTGTGGTTATCATCCAGATAATTATGTGAAAAAAATATTTGGAGGTAATCACATTGAAGAAAGGAGATTTGGCAATTTCCAGCACAATATAAGTCTAAGGTAATTAACAGTGTTGCTCTTTTGGTTAAGCAAAATATAAGGAACTTCAATTAATAACAATTCAAATTAATTTAATACAATAATATGCAGTTTGTTTTTAGTTCAAGACACCACATCATCTGGCTATAAATTACTTACCAAACTCATGGTTACAACAGAAGGTGGTGTGTACTCAGACAAATGTGAAGCATTTCATGTGTTCCCCTATGTGATAATCACTTTAAAGATTTGTTTCTACATGTTTCTTTCATCAATATATAAATTTCCAGTGATTTGTATAATGTCTCTAAAAGTATCCCCCTAAAATCTAGGCATGAGTTGTGATTACATTTTGTCAGTATTTTTTCCTCTTGATGACATCTAAAGAGATGTTGAATAAGAATTCATTAGTACAGAAAAGCAAGGTGTAAGTCAAGAGGTCAATTCATATCTAATTGTAGTTGCCCAAAAGAGAGAGAGATGACAGTAGTTTGAATCAAGATGACAGAAGTGCCAGTGGCAGTACAAAGTTGTCTGACTGTCTGACACACTTTGCTGCGGTGTGGACATGGAGTTTACGGGAATTAAAAAAAATATATAAGCTAACCTAAAAAAAAAAAAAAAAAAAACTTGAGGAGTCATTTACAGAAATGTGAAACCCTGGGGGACTCACACTTTTGAAAGTGGATGTGAGGAGAAAGTATATACATATACATATGCATTTAAGATTAGTTAAATTTAAATCCCTTTTAGACAAGCAAGGGAAAATGCCATTTATTCAGTTGGATATGAGTCAGGAAATCAAAGAAAAATTTGGAGGAAAGTATGTACATATAGGATTTATACGTATATTAATAAAGAAACAAGGCAAAGGACTCCATAGTTGAGATGAACCAGAGAAGGAGTGCATGTTGGGAAGCAAAGAGTGCTGGGGATAGAAGTCTATTGCACTTCAACCTTCAGGAGATGGAGAAGGACAAGTAAAGCAGACATATACATCGTGTTCAGTGACAGGGGAGGAAAACCAAGACAGTATAGATATATAGAAACCAATTAAGGAAGTTTTCATGGAGGACAGAGTAATGAGCTGAATTAAATGTGGCTGAAAGCGAGTATGAAGAAGATTAGGAAATGACCTTTGATTTCGTTAATGTGGTTAAGAGAGTCAGTGAGAGAAAATAGGAGCTGAGGAAGTAAGGTAACAAGCACTTTCCAGAAAGCTCATTGGAAAAGTGTTTCTATAAAGAGAAACAGATGTATGTGTGGATATGCAGTGCAGATATACATAGTGATCAGGAGAGAGAGACATGTCGATGGGAATAAGAGAACAGAGAGGGGAAAATTTATAGGGCAAAAGAAAGCGGAGGTAGTTGTCAGAGCAGAACCATTGGATAAGCCAGAGGGAATGGGATCCCGTAGACAAGAGTTAGATATGACTTTAGATGAGAGCATGGATTCTTCATCCATTTAATAGAAAAGGATTAGAAAACTAAGCGCTTTTGGGTGCAGGTGTTTTATGATATAAAAGTGCATTGTTCTTGTCTGGTTGCATATGTGTATATGCATACACATTCAGTGTAGAGATGCAACCAGATAAGAACACATTATTTCGTATATATTTCATTTATTTCATATAGTTCTTACAAGAAATAAGAAATGAAGCATCAGTTGAAAGTGACAGAGGAAAAGGTTTTGGAGATTTGAGAAAAACAAACAAAAGAGTTTGTGAAAAAATAAACAAAGACAAAGGGAGAAAAGACTAAGGAAATATGGTAGGATTTCCAGCAGTTTGGAAGAACTGTATATCTCTGTTCCTAAATTTAAAGTGAAAGTAGTCTTTTGTGTTTGTGTAGTTTTCTGCAAATATAGTCAGCTGCTTAAATTAAGGCATCAAAAAGATGAAAAATTAGGTTTAACCAGGACTTCCCCCCACCAAGAAATAGATGAGAAAAGAGTCCAAAGCCGTATTTTCCATATCTTTCAGGGGCAGTGTGATTATCTTATCTCTGCTTTTTTGTGTATACCTCCCCGGGTATCCAGGTTATCTTTTGCCTCAGCTTGTATATAGGCAAGAATGAATTACCCAACCATCTCTACATTCTGGAAATTGTATCACATATTTTGGTTTAACTTCCTTATGCTAACATTCAATTTACATCTGTGCCTCTTAGTTAAAATTTCCAGTAATGAAATCTGTTTAAACTAGTTAGCCAGGTCATACCTTTCCAAGATCTTTGGAAAGCATATAGGCCTATGATAGCTGTTTTATTTCAATGGCTCTCTACCTCTCTGATCAATTAGCAGTGACTGTGATGAGCATGGGGACAAGATCTATATGTATATCTATATCACATATATCATCTATCTTTCTATCTCTGTCTCTATCTCTATCTCAATCTCTAACTCTATATGGATAGATATTTTGGGGAAAAAAAAGGGACAATTGGCAAATAATTCTCCAAAAGAGAGTGTGGATGGGAAATGACCTTGAAACATATCTAACATAATATCACTTTATTATTAATTCTATAAGTCAATGTTCTTGACAGTAGAAATTGCTTTGTTTAGCTAAGCAAATAATTTGAAAATTTGAAGCAGCTCAAAATTTTCTACCTAATGTTTCTACATTTGAACATATTCAATTTTTCTTTATGCTTTAATCAATCTGGCTGCCAATAATGTTGGAATATAGACTAATTTAATGTGGATATTTCTGGGATTGTTGACATTTAATTCATTTTGAAACTTTTTTTTCCCAAAAGAAGAAGAAAGTGCTATTAAAAATTCAGAAAGATGCATGAGCATTTGAGGAATTTAATTGATCATTAGTGTAATTAATTGAAAGGAACAATATTACATATGCTTGATTAATTTTATACATGCTCAAAATGTTACATGCTTGTCAAAAGACTTCAGGTAATAATTATTGTAAAATATCTGTAGAAATAAAATATGTGCATATGTACACCATGGATAGGTATGTATGGGCAAACTAACTATTCACAGTGATTATTCATTGACACCTAATCCTGTGGCAGACCCAGTCTTAATGCTGTGTCCAAAAATGGAAATGACAACAGTTCTTATTTTTGCTAACTGGGTGGAGATGAGTGGCTAGACAAATCAATTAATAACCAGTGATGATTTCCACCATTTCTGGACTCATGATATGAAGTTAGATTAGTATCTGCACCTAATATTCAAGTACATGAAATTATTCTGTGTCAAAACAAACAAATTTTCCCTTTGTTTAAGTGAAACATTTTTTTTTTCCCTCATAGGGTGTATGCGCCACATTACATCCAGTTGTTGTCCACGGACATTTAGTTTTTTTTCTTGGAGATTTATTGAGTATGAGGTCCAAATTAAAAGAGGGATCCCTGAGAAACAGATTTGGCAAGAAATAAGAATCAAATTGAGAAAATGACAACAGGGAAGTTAGAACTCAAAAGGAATGTGTGGAGAACTAGTTTTGCCTTCTCATCATGTATGTTAACTCTTGCAGCTTTGGAAGGTACTGCATATTGTTTTAATCAGCAGATAGTGTTTCTTTATAAGCATTTACATCTTTAGCCTGACTAACTCCACTCTGACAACCTAGGAGATACCGGCCATTCACTCTACTATCAAATAAGTATTGATATCAAGAAAGGTGTAGTGCTGTAGTATATCCTGAAGTTAATGCATGCCTATAAGAACCCAGAGAACCTAATGCCACATATGTACTGCATGGCATATATTGACTCCGTAAATATTCCAAGGAGGAGAAAGACATTTGGGACTACTTGTTGACATTATATCTATCAGGTCATTTAGACTTTTATCTGCTCCCAAACAAGCGTAGAATATTAACACCAGAACTCTAGCTTTCAGGTGGAGTTTTTATGCCTTCTCAAAACCCGTTTCTTTTGTGTATCCCCACTTTTACTTATTTTCAAAACAGACACATGTATGTAAATTAGTTATATAAGACAGGGATTATTGTTTAATTTTCACTTGAAAATGCTAATAGGCCCACATCAACTGCACTTTTAGTGCAATATAAAGGAACCTGTAAGTTGGTATGGGATGTGTTTTCCAGTGTTCAGAATAATAACTACGGCATTTAACTGTGATGACAGTCTACAACATATAAGAATAGGATTTGGGGGTTTAATTAAATTTATGTCAAAATTACTTTCAAATCCTGGGGAAAAATATGCTTGAAAAATACAGCACATGTTGGGCCTTTAAAAATTTTAACAAGTGGAAACATTTACATGACACATTGGCACAATCTCCATAGCTCAGAAACAGCTAGTGTACAACATAGCAACAGCTTTGTTCATAAATTCCACAGCAAACACGCACACCGACTCCTGTATAAATTTGTCAGTGCTGTGTCTACATCCACAGGAAGTAGCAGGCAAGGAAGTGAGTTTCACCTCCACATATCAATAAATGTGTAAGAGAAAGATTACGCCATGCCCTTTCTATGTGATTCTAATTATTTCAACATCAGAATAACACAAGAAATAAATAAATAATAAATAAATAAACAAATAAATATCTTATTTAGATATCTAGACATTATACAGCAAGCAACAGGGAGCAGAAGGTTAGTATATTTGACCCCAGTTATCCTAAATATTTAGAAAAAAAAATTTTTTAAAGATTTTATTTGACAGAAAGTCAAATTCACTCAAGAGAGGGTACATAAGCAGGGGGTGTGGGAGAGGGAGAAGGAGACTACCCGCTGAGCAAGAAGCTGGATGTGGGACTCAATCCCACGACCCTGGGACCATGACCTGAGCCGAAGACAGACGCTTAACGACTGAGCCACCCAGGCGCCCAATATTTAGGAAATTTATTGCAGATATAGAAAGTGGTTTGTTACTCAAAGCCTCTTGTCACCCTACCCCTCCCCAGGCCACCTCGCCTCTGGGACCAAAGGATTCACTGTTCTCTGAGACTTGAAAGCAGTGGCCCTAACAAGGAAAAAAAAAGAAAGAAAGAAAGAAAGAAAAGTTATAACACTGTGACTTTTGGAAGAGGCCAACGCATCAACCCCATTTATAACACAATCTCCTGACCCTCTTCTTAAGAAAAGCTCAGTAGGACCAAACTGTTAAATTCATAAAAAGCAGCCTCTATTCCAACCTTATTTCCAATCAAATTAAAATGAATGACTCAATTTGATCTAGAGCCTTTAGCTTTTTCAAAAATGTATCTTCTTTTCACCACAGTACTTAACCTGAATTCCTTTATTTTTGTCATTCTACTGCTGTCATTTTTCCTACTCCTGGATAGGAGTCTCATTATATCAATGACAACTAAGAATGAAGAAGGAAAAGATGGTTATCATTAATGGTATCAGTGAGCATTCATAGGATGTGACTTGGCTAGTTTCTTGTCATTTTCTTGGGGCACTTAAGTGTTTTCCTCAGGACACTCAAGTCTTTTTTCCCACTTTTCTGTCACAGAATCTGTAAATCTTTTATACTCTCAGGAGCTTGGAATTTTGACTCTTTGAACTTACCTCAGGTTTGCACATGTTGGGCTCTAATTTCAGAGTTCGTGTGTCAACATCATAGGTTAAAACACTGTCCAAAGGAAGCTTCCGTGGAAGCTTTCAGGCTCAGCCACACTCTGGGTCAAAAAAGAAAGCCTCTCTCACAAACCTGTCCATTTCTCCTTCTCTTCTGCTTGGCTGTGTTTTGAATGTTCAGTGTCCTCTACAGTCAATAAATCTCAACCAGGACTCTACTAGTCTACTCCATCAGGTTTTTCTCGTTTTGAATATCAGTGGCAAAGGTTATACCTTTCATTCTTACCTACCTGTGCATCCCCAGTGTCTCTACATCAACAGAGAAAACAGTGTTTTGTGGGGGTTTTGTTCTTCTTTTTTTGCTTCACGAATTCACCAATTTTGATGATAAGCTTCTTTCAAAATAAATGTGGTTTGTGTGCTTTATATTCACATTTTAAAAAGATCATTCAAGGGTCTCTTTCCTGATCACAGAACCTCTGTGATGTGGTAGCAGCATCTCTAGGTAAACACACAACTTTCAGTTATTTCTGACCAAGTACCTATTACACATGAAGTTTCATAGCAGATAGATTTTATTGTCTACCAAAATTGTCTATGATAATTATATATAAGGTTAACAATTTTTTTAACTTTAAAGGAGCTACAGGTGAAATAACATGTCCTATAAAATGAAAATTACTTAGCAAAATGATCATTTTTCCTAATTTATTATAAAGTGAATTTTAAATATATATATATGTTTTTTAAAGTACAATATCACCCAACTGCCTATTATTATGATAGACATATAATAAATTCATAATAGGAGACAAGAATTAAGTAATTCTAGTATAAATCGAAAAATAAAAGATATAAGTACATATATACACATTTATATGAAAGTATAAAATGCACAGTAATATTGTTAATCTTTATTGGCCCACATATTATAACAATAGAACAATCACTTTTCCAAAGACTGCCATTCGTGTATACTTATATGCCTCAATACTTGACCAGTTGAGGATCCAGTGATTTTTTAGCATGAAATATCAAATTAAATGTGCAGGTATATTTGTTTTTATTTTATTTATTTTATTTTATTTTATTTTTTTATGAAGTGAAAATGTATGTGTATTTCATGGGGAAATGTTTTTTGTGGTCTTCGGTTTTCTAAGAATAACATACAGTCATCCTTTATTGGTCTGAGTTTCTGCTGAATACCAAACATGGCCTCACCCTTTTAAAATAAAAAGAACTTCAGGGATGCCTGGGTGGCTCAGTTGGTTAAGCATCTGCCTTTGGCTCAGGTCATGATTGGGGTCCTGGGATCGAGCCCTGCTTCTCTCTCTGCCTCTGACGCTCCCCCTCTTGTGCTCTCTCTCTCTCTGACAAATAAATAAGTAAATAAAAATCTTAAAAAAAGACATCTTAAAAAAGATTTAAAAAAACAAATAAATAATTAAACACAATTTTATATAAATTGAACACTACTAGTATTGCTTTGCATAAATTATTTAAAATAAAGTTTCAACAGTAAATTTTCTTATTCTGAGAAAAAGAAGAATGAGATATTTTAAGTAACTAACTCTCAGCACTAATCAATAATGGGTTGAATTTTGAGAAAATAAACTTCCTATTTCTAATTATCAAATCCTAAGGCACTTGTATAAATTAAATTGTGAGCCAATTTAAGAATGAACCTCTTGAATCCTTCATTGTGTTAAGGAAAAATCATCACATCCATGTTGTACACCTGTAATTTCACGCTAAGATTGATACTTAACTGCCAAGGCCTGTGAGTTTAAAAGTGACAGAATTGGGGCTCCTAAGTGGCTCAGTCAGTTGAGCGTCTGATTCTTGATTTTGGGTCAGGTCATGATTTCAGGGTCTTGAGATGTCAGGCTCCACACTCGCAGAGACTGCTTGAGATTTCTCTCTCCTTCTCCCTCTGCACCTCCCCCCATTCACGTACTCACACAAATGAATGAATGAAAAATAAATAAAATCTTTGAAAAATAAAAGTGACAGAATTCATCAGAATTTTGTCTGCTTGTGAATCTAAGTTAACAGGTCTGGAAATTGTAATGAAAGTTGAGAAAACTTACTTCTTGAAGTTTTAGAATTTGAGACTATTGACAAAAGTGAGCACTGTTTTTTTCATATAGGACTTTTCTAACGCATGTTAGAATATTCAAGGAAATTTTTCTTTTTCTTGACTTTTTTCTCCAAAATTTGGCTCTTGAGTTTGTCTAGCAATACTGTTTCTGTATCACTGTCATAAAGTTGCCTTTCACTTTCTGCTATCTTTACATGATTGAAGCAAGGACTGAAGACTTGGAAGATAAATGAAGAGACCAGAGTAACACTTTAAGGGTTTGCGTGGCCAAGGATATGCAGTGTCTGAATTTCAGCTAATTAGTGATTGATCTAGGCACCTTATGCTTTTGGAGAAAAAAAGCTAAGTATACTTTAAGAAAATGTGCATACTCTTTCCCCAGGAGAGACTTACTGCTCATAGCTATACATGTACACACACACATACACACACACGCCCCACGCCCTCAGTAAAACACTGATGTCTAATTTGGGGGGAGATCCAGTGTGACATCAATAATTGAGCTTTCTGGCTTTTGATAAGAATTTAAAAAAATACTGAGGTATTATACCTAAGATTCATGATGTGTGACTGCAGTTGTTAAAAAACAACAACAACATATTCTACTAAGGTTTTATTATAGTTAGGATGTTAAAACAAGGATGTTTTAATCCATTATACCTAAAATGGAGTAGGAGTAAAGAAAAAATAAATGAAAGGGTGGTTTCATGTATTAATACTTGAGGATATGAATAAAAAAAGGGTTTCTCATTTTTCTTATTTTTATGGGACAAAGGTGTAATGGCTTTTGAGGGGTCTAGAAAAGGAAGGTTTTTAAAAATTCTCTTTATGCTAGAAGGAAATGAAAATTATGGTTGAATAGAACACTTGGGACCAGTCACATCAATAGTGTCTTTTAAAATGTGTTAAAAGTGCTGACACATAAAATGAGGAGGGAAAGTCATAGAAGACTTAATAACCTGGTCAAAAGAAAAAAAATGAATGAACTACATGGAAAAAAAATGTTAGAGCTTGGGATTTGATATCCTGGAGGAATAACACCTATTAAAACCATCACAATAAAAATCCTGAAAAGGTGTTTAATACAGTGTACTGTCAACTCACTAGGGTGAGTAGCCTGACTTTACTGATTAATTAGACCTCACCATTCAAACATCTCAAAGCACTTATCAAAATCTTAATATTGGTGGGCAAGCTAGCAAAATGTAAGAGAGCAGATATGTGAGTAGCAAGGATTAAGTATATTCACAAAATATATTCTTTTGGAAATTATTTAAAAAAGAAAAGCTTTATACGTTAATCCTTTTATCCTCACTTTAATAAGACAAATTCATTGAAGATGAAGAAAAAGAGAATCACTGTTACATTCAAATTTAACCTTATTGCCTTTATCTATTATTTAAATATGCATATGTTCCCTTATCTGAGCATTTAAATATTATTCATTAAAAAAAAAAAAACTCTAAGGGCGCCTGGGTGGCTCAGTTGGTTAAGCGACTGCCTTCGGCTCAGGTCATGATCCTGGAGTCCTGGGATCGAGTCCCACATCGGGCTCCCTGCTTGGTGAGAAGCCTGCTTCTCCCTCTAACCCTCCCCCACTCATGTACTCTCTCTCTCTCTCATTCTCACTCTCTCAAAATAAATAAATAAATCTTTAAAAAAATGAAAAAAAAACTCGACTACTGTAGGAAACAGAAATATACTTTGGCTAAGGCTTATTAACACATGAAACATGTCTGTGGGATTCTCCATCTTCTGTTAGTGGACTTGAATAATTATTTATCAGATTAGATATCATATGATTTTATATACTAAATGGATTTTACAGAGTGTCTTTTAGGTAGGTACAATAGTCATTAAACTTATTAAAAACTAGGCAAAATAGTTTGTATAATTTATAATTGGTAATAATATTAAGTTGGTAGGTATTTTAAAGGACTGAGAACAAAATTAAGTTTATCAGAATACATGTAACAAAGGATATATAGATAAAGAAACTAAAGATTGGAAATATTCCACATATATACTCATCTTTAGTGGGATTTAATTTATGTAAACCTAGTCTTACCCTAGTTTTTTTTTTCTAACTACATATCCATTTCAAAGATCAGAATAAAATTTATAAAATACAAAATTATGTTACTCTCTCTCTCTCAAAACACCCCAAATGCATTTTGATACCCCAAACAAAATGCAATGTCTTAGCCATAGTGTGGAAGGTTTCATGCGATCTGAGCAATACCCATATCAATGTCCATCCTCTTTTAAAGTCTCCCTAACTGCTTACTCATTTCAGCCTTCAGATCTATTTTCATTGACACTAAAACACAGCAAGCTTGTTCCTACCTCAAGACCTTTACATTTCCTGTTTTTGCACTACTGGTAATGTTATTCCTCGGATCTGCCCATGGCTCATTCCCTTACTTCATTCAGTTCTCATATAACACCTCCTCACAGGACCCTTTCTAAGATACCTTTTGATATTTTCTTCAAAATACATTAAGTATTCTCTACTTAATTTTCAAAATACAAAACATTTTAAGTATACATTTGGAAACATTGCCAGAAATGTGACTATCAATTTATGTCTCTTTTTTTTTGGCAGGCTTTATTACTAAAATATAATCTCAGTGAGGGCTGGGACATTTTTCTTGTAGATCATCTAAGTCTAGAATTGAGGGAGTCACTCAGTTAATATGTAATGAATGAATGAGTGAAGAAATGAATGAACACATATTCAAAAATATTCCTTCAGGTGCCTTTAATAATAACAATAAAAGTGGTGTAAGAAAACAGTGACAGACTGTGAATAAATTAACTGACTTCTAAAGAGTTAAATAGCACAGATAATATCGAACATATTTAACAATTCCCATAATCTCTTTACAATTGAGAATTGTGCTAACTAACCACACAGAACCAGCCAAATACCACAGTTCTACTGTTTTGACTGTATTTGCAGTTTCTTATGTTTCAAGGTATCCACAGACACCTTTGGCAAGCCTCAGTGTCCACTCATTGCTATCCTTATTAAGGGTTTTCTGTTCTTTCTGAGAATTCATTATTAATCGCTCTTTCGGTTGTTCCTGCCACTCCCCATGCTTCATTTATTACGTGGTTTTGTTCTGTGACTCTCCAAATGTGTCTTCTGTGGACAACATGACATGCTTGTTCAACTACTGTTTTAAAGCGGAGGTTTTCTAAACTCACTCTACAGCATCACTCTTGCATTCTTAGATTGAGAACTTTGGTGGTAATGCTGTTAACATGTTTTTTTAAATCTCTTATGGGCAAGTTGCTTGGTGTTTTTTGTTTGTTTGTTTGTTTGTTTTGTTTTTGTTTTTGTTTTCACAAAAGTCTGACTAGACTGAAGAAAGGGTTTACTTGTCTCTGGTTTATTTACTTGTTGACATATATTGTCTGTTTTCCTGTTTTCATTTTTCCTCACTAAAATGACATTCCATGACGTCTGAGACATTTTTTTTTTATTTTTCATCAGTATATCCTCAAACCCTAAAACAGTATCTGACACATGGCAGATGTTCAATAAATAAGCATTAGCTAAAATAACTAGATGAATAGAAAGAGAGAAGCTTCCTGGAAGTTCTACTGTGACTGGCAGAAGAATTTTAGACCTTTTAATGACACCTATGTTTGAATGTATCTGTTAAGAACAGCTTTCAGACTTGACGGAAAAATCCAATGAATTGGTTTGAGCAAATAGTAGAAAATTTAGTGGTATATACAATTAAAATTGCAAGAGTGGAATACAGCTGGATACAGAGGTTCTAATAATATCCTAGTGTGTCCTCTGTCCATGTCCTTCCTCTGTTCCCCTCTGCATCAGCTCTACCTGAGAAGCAGGAATACACATCTCAGCAGACATTTTCTCATGTGTCTGCAGCACCTTGTGACTTCATTTTTCCTAGTTTCCTGTCCAATGGAAAGATAGCTTCTCTTTCACACAAATTCCAATGAGAATGTTAGTTGATACAGTTGGGTTATATATCCCTGGTTCTTTGCCTACTGCCTCACTCCCTATGCCAGGCATGCTTCAAATATTAAAGATGGAGTTACTCCATCCAAGAGGATATAGAATGGAGGGAAGTATCTTCCTAAGAGAAAACGGAAGTATAGGTAGCTGAACAAAGTGAATGGAGATTGAGCAGTGATGGACACCTCAGTAAAGGAGATAAACAGGTAGCAAATAGTGTAAGATGCTCCACATCATTTTTCATTTGGAAATTGCAAATATCTATAACAATTGGATACTAATACATGTGTATTAGAATGGCTAAAATAAATAAATAAATACACCCCTAGACTGACAATAACGAATGGTGGTTTGGTTCTAAAGGACTTGACACAAACTTAAATTCAGTATAAAATGGAATCCTTCAATTTGCTGCCACTTACTGACTTCTGCATTCTGATTGTTTAAAAAATATAAGAATTACACTTTACACATGAGAGCTTGTACTAATTAAAATCTCAAGAGTGAATTACACTTTCTTGCAATCTGAATTTAAGAAGATTGAATTATATACTTTGTGTTATCTGTGCAGGTACCATAGACCCGGTTTATTGCTGCTAATCGTATTCAATCGTAGATTAGCACTCCGAATATTCAAAATTTAAACACATCTTAATAATTGTTGAAAGTCTCCTGATAATTAATATCTGATTTAAAAAAATAAGAGGGGCACCTGTGTGGCTCAGTTGTTAAGCGTCTGCCTTCGGCTCAGGTCATGATCCCAGGGTCCTGGGATCGAGCCCCACATCGGGCTCTCTGCTCAGCGGGGAGCCTGCTTCTCCCTCTCCCACTCCCCCTGCTTGTGTTCCCTCTCTCACTGTGTCTCTCTCTGTCAAATGAATAAATAAAATCTTAAAAAAAATAAGAAAGCATATGTTGGGTTGATAGATGCAGGTTTTAAAACATAAATGTAGACTAGTCAGAAGTGTACCCTACTGTTATAATATCCAATGCTTCAAAATTTCAAACTCTCTGACCCCAAATAGTTGACAGTTTGGCAGTTTCTTACAAAACCAAACATGCTCTTACCATATGACCTAGGTATTTGTCCACTTGAGTTGAAAACTTACATCCACAAAAAACAACAAACTCTGCACACCAATATTTGTAGAAGGTTTATTCATAGTTGCCTCAAACTGGAAGTAATCAAGATGTCTTCTAATGGATGAATGGCTAGAGTACCATATCCATATGGTAAATACATATATGCATATATAATACAAATATGAATATAAGATATAGATTAAAATTTTAATATACATTTATATTTATTTCATCTATTTCAATCATACAAATGTATGTCTAAAATAAATATAATATATTTATATATTATATTTATTTTTAATGTGAATTTCATAATATTGATAAAATACAGTAAATATATAATTATATAAGCATATAAATAAATATATATATATTTGTATATACATAAAAATAAATGAGCTATCGAGCCACAAAACAGCTTAACAGAATGTTAAATGCATATTGTTAAGTAAAAGGCTACACATGGCATGATTCCAACCATATGACATTCTGGAAAAGGAAAACAATTGAGACAGTAAAAAGATTAGTGTTTGTCAAGTACTTAGAAATGAAAGGAGGAATGAATGCGTGAAACCTAGGTGATTTTTAGAGCCCTGAAACTATTCTGTACAACAATGTAATGATGATTACATTATGCTTTTACCAAAACCCATAAAACTGTACAAAACAAAGAGTGAAGCTTTATGTGAACTATAGACTTTAGTTAATAATAAAGTATCATTATCAGTTCATTAATTGTACCAGATACACCAAAGTAAGGAGAGAGGTTAATAATAGAAGAAAATGTAGGAGTTGGTGGGTAGAAGTACCTCTCTGTACTATGCAATTTCTCTGTAGACATCAACTTTTCTAAATATCAGCCTATTAATTAAAACAACGACAACAACAAAAACAACAACAGCTTTTCACTATAAGTTATAGGAATCTTGCCACAAAGACCTTAGGATCTTTAGTTACACAGTGGATACATACAAAAAAAATAAATTAATTACTTCAAAAAATATATAGGCCATTAGAATATATATTATTTAGTATTCCCCAGTCACCTATTATAAATAAAATGAATGAAATATATAATTTCATATATTATTACTCCAATAATATTTCACAAACAGTATGATCTAGTCGAATTCTAATGTTTGATGTTTTCCTTATTGTAAAGATATATAATATTAACATATATTTATTATTTTGAAAAGATTTGTATATCATATAGATCAGATTCCATATGCCGATGGAATCCTTAACACCTAAGGAAAAACAATTAATACATTACAGGGTGTATAATTGATTGATGTTTTCACACTGGAATTAAAAATGTGCAATGTGGGGTGCCTGAGTGGCTCAGTCGTTAAGCGTCTGCCTTCAGCTCAGGTCATGATCCCGGGGTCCTGGGATCGAGCCCCGCATCTGGCTCCCTGCTCCGCGGGAAACCTGCCTCTCTCTCTCCCACTCCCTCTCCTTGTGTTCCCTCTTTCTCTGTGTCTCTCTCTGTCGAATAAATAAATAAAATCTTAAAAAAATAAAAAATAAAGATTTATTATTAAAAAATGTGGAATGTAAATATAACACAATAAAATCTCTATAAATCAAAAGGTCTCAGAGAATAAAAGCAGGATCTTTTAAAATATTTTTACAAACATTCTTCTTATGGAATAGATGCCCAATTACCTAAATAGAAAAAAATGTAATATTTATCAGGTTTAAGATGTTAAAATTTTCATGTTTTATCACCTTATGCAGCTGCATCATTATTAGATGCAAACTCCATTGTATATATTATAATTATTAATATTTATTGAGAAATAAAAACAAATTCTTAATATGATATAAAATAAAATCAAAGATTGAACTTTTCTCAGTTGCATTAAGCTGCTTTAATACCAATTTGGGTGCATACGCAGTGGGGTGGAAACATCTCTCCAGTATTTAAATTAAAATTTTCATAAAGCATTAATACATTAGTGGAGGTGATTTAGGAAAGTACTACCTGATAATCAAAGTTAGCATGAACATTTTAGGAAATAATGTTTTTAGTTCAAAGCCTAAGCAATTGATAATATTTACCGTTTTCACCTACAAAACAATTTGGTATGTTTCAGTCTAACTTGTATCATTTTTACCATTGGTTAAAGAATGAAATAGTTCAAGTAGCAAACCAATGAAGAAGATGTCAAAAGATGCCTATATTATTGTTAGAAGTATTTCTGAGAGTTTAACATTATTATGGAATTCAGAGGTCTTGACAAAATATCAAAAATATTAAGTCTAAACTGATACTTAATGATTAATTATCTAGACACATATTGATCCTATGAATCGATTGTATATTTCCATGACCATATAGGTGGAGGAAGAAAACAGGACTTTTTGTGATTCGGATGGCTGTGCTGTGTCCATGACAAAGGGCGATATTGTCAGATATCCGAGGGAAAGGCATATAGGAAGGAAAGGAGCAGATACGCTCCTCTGTGTTTTTGCTTGTTGCTCACCAGAAAAATGCAAGCTCTGGATTCCAGAATACTCATTCTGAATCCCACCACTGCCATTTTGAAGCCAGTGGTCCTCTGGTCAATAATTAAGACAAGCAAAAAAATATTGTGACATGTAAAAATAATTCTAATAGTCTGTAAGTGAAGATTAAACATCATAATGTGTAAACACCTTTATTATGGTAGTTGGCACAAAGTTAAGTGCACTCTAAAGTAGGTTAAAATAATTAACTTTATTATTTTCTTTGTTGCTCTTTGCCGTATTTCTGCTCTGATATATCATAGATAGCATCACAGTTGGAGTCTCAGGCAACTCCAAAAACTCTGTATGAATTCAACTTCATATTTCTCTATTTAAGATAGCTCTGGACTTAAACTCAAAAGATTGGGTTCAGTTTCTCTCCTTGCTACTTATTAACAGTGTGGAAAGTCTTGTTACTTAATTAAACTCCTCAATTAAATGTGAATCATAAATCTCACTTAAAAGCTGGTTGCAAATATGAGAACATGACACATAATAGATTTTTTTTTTATTAATGCTTCTTTGAAAGGTAGAAAGAACTGAACAATATATTTTTTCCATATTCATGCAGAAAAAAGGACATTTATTATTATTAGTAGTAGTAGTATTTAGATTTCTTTGAGAGAGAAAGAGAGAGAAGGAGGAAGGACAGAGAGAAAGGGAGTGAGAGAATCTCAAGCAGGCTCCATGCTGAGCACAGAGCCCTATGGGGAGCTCCATCTCACCACCCTGAGATCATGACCTGAGCCAAAAAACAAGGGTCGGACACTCACCCGACTGTGCCACCCAGACACCCCAGAAAGGATGTTTCTTTTTTTTTAATTTTTTATTGTTATGTTAATCACCATACATTACATCATTAGTTCTTGATGTAGTGTTCCATGATTCATTATTTGTGCATAACACCCAGTGCTCCACGCAGAACGTGCCCTCTTTAATACCCATCACCAGTCGAACCCATCCCCCTTCCTCCTCCCCTCTAGAACCCTGTTTGTTTTTCAGAGTCCATCATCTCTCATGGTTCCTCTCCCCCTCTGACTTACTCCCATTCATTCTTCCCCTCCTGCTATCTTCATCTTTTTTTTTTTCCTTAACATATAATGTATTATTTGTTTCAGAGGTACGGATCTGTGATTCAACAGTCTTTCACAATTCACAGCGCTCACCATAGCACATACCCTACCCAATGTCTATCACCCAGCCACCGATCCCTCCCACCCCCCACCACTCTGCAACAGTTTCCTGAGATTAAGAATTCCTCACATCAGTGAGGTCATATGATACATGTCTTTCTCTGATTGACTTATTTCACTCAGCATAACACCCTCCAGTTCCATCCACGTCATTGCAAATGGCAAGATCTCATTACTTTTAATGGCTGCATAATATTCCATTGTGTATATATACCACAGCTTCTTTATCCATTCGTCTATCGATGGACATCTTGGCTCTTTCCACAGTTTGGCTATTGTGGACATTGCTGCTATAAACATTGGGGTGCACGTACCCCTTTGGATCCCTACATTTGTATCTTTGTGGTAAATACCCAGTAGTGCAATTGCTGGATCGTATGGTAGCTCTATTTTCAACTGTTTGAGGAACCTCCATACTGTTTTCCAGAGTGGCTGCACCAGCTTGCATTCCCACCAACAGTGTAGGAGGGTTCCCCTTTCTCTGCATCCCCGCCAACATCTGTCATTTCCTGACTTGTTAATTTTAGCCATTCTGACCGGTGTGAGGTGGTATCTCATGGAGGTTTTGATTTGGATTTCCCTGATGCCGAGCGATGTTGAGCACTTTTTCATGTGTCTGTTGGCCATTTGGATGTCTTCTTTGGAAAAATGTCTGTTCATGTCTTCTGCCCATTTCTTGATTGGATTATTTGTTCTTTGGGTGTTGAGTTTGATAAGTTCTTTATAGATTTTGGATACTAGCCCTTTATATGATATGTCATTTGCAAATATTTTCTCCCATTCTGTCAGTAATCTTTTGGTTTTGTGGACTGTTTATCTTGATGAAATCACAATAGTTCAATTTTGCCCTTGCTTCCCTTCCTTTTGGCGATGTTTCCAGGAAGAAGTTGCTGCAGCTGAGGTCGAAGAGGTTGCTACCTGTGTTCTCCTTTAGGATTTTGATGGACTCCTGTCTCACGTTTAGGTCTTTCAACCATTTGGAGTCTATTTTTGTGTGTGGTGTAAGGAAATGATCCAGTTTTATTCTTATGCATATGGCTGTCCAATTTTCCCAACACCATTTGTTGAAGAGACTGTCTTTTTTCCATTGGGCGTTTTTTCCTGCTTTGTCAAAGATGAGTTGACCATAGAGTTGAGGGTCCATTTCTGGGCTCTCTATTCTGTTCCATTGATCTATGTGTCTGTTTTTGTGCCAGTACCATACTGTCTTGATGATGACAGCTTTGTATTAGAGCTGGAAGTCTGGAATTGTGATGCCGCCAGCTTTGCTTTTCTTTTTCAAGATTCCTCTGGCTATTTGGGGTCTCTTCTGGTTCCATACAAATTTTAAGATTATTTGTTCCGTTTCTTTGAAAAAAGTGGATGGTATTTTGATGGGGATTGCACTGAATGTGTAGATTGCTCTAGGTAGCATTGACATCTTCACAATATTTGTTCTTCCAATCCATGAGCATGGAACGGTTTTCCATTTCTTTGTGTCTTCTTCAATTTCTTTCATGAGTATTTTATAGTTTCTGAGTACAGAGCCTTTGCCTCTTTGGTTAGATTTATTCCTAGGTATCTTATGGTTTTGGGTCCATTTGTAAATGGGATCGACTCCTTAATTTGCCTCTCTTCTGTCTTGTTGGTGTATAGGAATGCCACTGATTTCTGTGCACTGATTTTTATATCCTGCTTCTTTACTGAATTCCTGTATGAGTTCTAGCAGTTTTGGGGTGGAGTCTTTTGGGTTCTCCACATACAGTATCATATCATCTGCAAAGAGTGAGAGTTTGACTTCCTCTTTGCCGACTTGGATGCCTTTGATTTCTTTTGGTTGTCTGATTGCTGTGGCTAGGACTTCTAATACTATGTTGAATAGCAGTGGTGATAGTGGTCATCCCTGCCGTGTTCCTGACTTTAGGGGGAAAGCTCTCAGCTTTTCCCCATTGAAAATGATATTGGCTGTAGGTTTTTCATAGATGGCTTTTATGATATTGAGGTATGTACCCTCTATCCCTATACTCTGAAGAGTTTTGATCAAGAAAGGATGTTGTACTTTGTCAAATGCTTTTTCTGCATCTATTGAGAGGATCATATGGTTCTTTTCTTTCTTTTGTTAATGTATTGTATCACGTTGATTGATTTGCGGATGTTGAACCAGCCTTGCAGCCCAGGGATAAATCCCACTTGGTCGTGGTGAATAATCCTTTTAAGGTACTGTTGGACCTATTGGTTAGTATTTTGGTGAGAATTTTTGCATCCATGTTCATCAAGGATATTGGTCTGTAGCTCTCCTTTTTGATGGGATCTTTGTCAGGTTTTGGGATCAAAGTAATGGTGGCCTCATAAAATGAGTTTGGAAGTTTTCCTTCCATTTCTATTTTTTGGAAGAGTTTCAGGAGAATAGGTATTAATTCTTCTTTAAATGTCTGATAGAATTCCCCTGGGAAGCCATCTGGCCCTCGGCTTTTGTTTGTTGGGAGATTTTTGATGACTGCTTCAATTTCCTTAGTGCTTCTAGGTCTGTTCAGGTTTTCTATTTCTTCCTGGATCAATTTAGGTAGTTGATACATCTCTAGGAATGCACCCATTTCTTCCAGGTTATCTAATTTGCTGGCATAGAGTTGCTCATAATAAGTTCTTATAATTGTTTGTATGTCTTCGGTGTTGGTTGTGATCTCTCCTCTTTCATTCATGATTTTGTTGATTTGGGTCATTTCTCTTTTCTTTTTGATAAGTCTGGCCAGGGGTTTATCAATCTTGTTAATTCTTTCAAAGAACCAGCTCCTAGGTTTGTTGATCTGTTCTACTGTTCTTTTGGTTTCTATTTCATTGATTTCTGCTCTGATCTTTATTATTTCTCCTCTCCTGCTGGGTTTAGGCTTTATTTGCTGTTCTTTCTCCAGCTCCTTTAGGTGTAGGGTTAGGTTGTGTACTTGAGACCTTTCTTGTTACTTGAGAAAGGCTTGTATTGCTATATACTTTCCTCTCAGGACTGCCTTTGCTGTATCCCAAAGATTTTGAACAGTTGTGTTTTCATTTTCATTGGTTTCCATGAATTTTTTTAATTCTTCTTTAATTTCCTGGTTGACCCATTCATTCCTTAATAGGATGATCTTTAGCCTCCATGTATTTGAGTTCTTTCCGACTTTCCTCTTGTGATTGAGTTCTAGGTTCAAAGTATTGTGGTCTGAAAATATGCAGGGAATAATCCCAATCTTTGGGTACCGGTTGAAACCTGATTTGTGACCTAGGATGTGATCGATTCTGGAGAATGTTCCATGGGCACTAGAGAAGAATGTGTATTCCATTGCTTTGGGATGGAATGTTCTGAATATATCTGTGAAGTCCATTTGGTCCAGTGTTTCATTTAAAGTCTTTATTTCCTTGTTGATCATTTGCTTAGATGATCTGTCCATTTCAGTCAGGGGGTTGTTAAAGTCCCCCACTATTATTGTATTGCTGTCGATGTGTTTCTTTACTTTTGTTATTAATTGCCTTATATAATTGGCTGCTCCCATGTTCGGGGCATAGATATTTACAATTGTTAGATCTTCTTGTTGGATAGACCCTTTAGGTAGGATATAGTGTACTTCCTCATCTCTTATTACAGTCTTTGCTTTAAAATCTAATTTGTCTGATATAAGGATTGCCACCCCAGCTTTCTTTTGGTGTCCATTAGCATGGTAAATTGTTTTCCACCCCCTCACTTTCCATCTGGGGGTGTCTTTGGGTCTAAAATGAGTCTCTTGCAGACAGCATATTGATGGGTCTTGTTTTTTAATCCAATCTGATAGCCTGTGTGTTTTGATTGGGGCATTTAGCCCATTTACATTCAAGGTAACTATTGAAAGGTATGAATTTAGTGCCATTGTATTGCCTGTAAGGTGACTTTTACTGTATATTGTCTCTGCTCCTTTCTGATCTGTGCTGCTTTTTGTCTCTCTCTTTGCTTAGAGGACCCCTTTCAATATTTCTTGGAGGGCTGGTTTCGTGTTTGCAAATTCCTTTAGTTTTTGTTTGTCCTGGAAGCTTTTTATCTCTCCTTCAATTTTCAATGAGAGCCCAGCTTGCTATAGTATTCTTGGCTGCATATTTTTTCTCGTTTTGTGCTCTGAAGATATCATGCCAGTCCTTTCTGGCCTGCCAGGTCTCTGTGGATAGGTCTGCTGCCAATCTAATATTTCTACCATTGTAGGTTACATACCTCTTCTCCCGAGCTGCTTTCAGGATTTTCTCTTTGTCTCTGAGACTCGTAAGTTTTACTATTAGATGTCGGGGTGCTGACCTATTTTTATTGATTTTGAGAGGGTTTCTCTGTGCCTCCTGGATTTTGATGCCTGTTTCCTTCCTCACATTAGGGAAGTTCTCTGCTATTATTTGCTCCAATATACCTTCTGCCCCTCTTTCTCTTTCTTCTTCTTCTGGGATCCCAATTATTCTAATGTTGTTTTGTCTTATCGTATCGCTTATCTCTCAAATTCTGCCCTTGTGATCCTGATGTTGTTTCTCTCTCTTTTTCTCAGCCTCTTTATTTTCCATCATTTGGTCTTCTATATCGCTGATTCTCTCTTCTGCCTCATTTATCCTAGCACTTAGTGCCCCCATTTTTTATTGCACCTCATTAATAGCCTTTTTGATTTCAACTTGGTTAGATTTTAGTTCTTTTATTTCTCCAGAAAGGGTTTCTCTAATAACTTCCATGCTTTTTTCAAGCCCAGCTAGTATCTTTAAAGTCATGATTCTGAACTCTAGGTCCGACATCGTACTAATGTCCGTATTGAGTAGGTCCCTGGCTGACGGTACTATCTCTTGTTCTTTTTGCTGAGGTGATTTTTTTCGTCTTGTCATTTTGTCCAGAGGAGAATAGATGAATGAGAGAACAAAATGCTAACAGGTTAACAACGTCCCCAGCAAATATACTCTATACAAATCAGAAAAGACCTGAAACCAGGGGAAAAGAAAGCGAAAGAAAGAAAAAAGAAAGAGAAAAGAAATAAAGAAAAAAAAAAGATTAAACACAAAAACAAAACAATACAAAAAAAATGAATATGGTCAAATATGATCAGGCTAGTGCACAGATCAGTTCCGCACACTAGATTTTGGGTGTATTTTGGTCTGTTAGAAAAAAGTGCCTCCTAAAATTTTAAAGAAAGAAAGACTTATTTATGTACAAAATAAGGGTTGATACAATGAAGGGATGGAAGATGACTGTAAAGATGAAAATTATAAAAGATTTTATAAAAGGAATTGATACGATAAGAAGTTGTTTGAAAAAAGAGAAGATTTAAAAAAAAAGGAGAGAATTTGATCAGGCAGGAGAATAGAACAAAGCCATACACTAGTGATTTAGGGTATACTTTGATCTGTTAGAAGAAACTGTATCTCAAAATTTTAAAGAGTGGACAACTTATATATATATGCCAAAAATAAGGGTAACCACTATGAAGGGATAAAATATGACTCTAAAAATGAAAAAAAATGTTTTATTTAAAAAAAAGGGATTGATAAGATGTTTTTTGAAAAGGGAAAAAGAGAAATTAAAAAAAACAGTTAAAAAATTAACTTTGAAAACTAACGAATCATGTTAAAAAAAAAGCCATGAATTCTATGTGCAGTATTCCTCTAGCGCTGGAGTTCTCCCATTCTCCTTGATCGGTAAACTTGGTCTTGGCTTGCTGGCTGTCCGTGCTGATCTTCTGGGGGAGGGGCCTGTTGCCGTGGTTCCCAAATGTCTTTGCCGGAGGCGGAATTGCCCCACCCTTGTTGGTCCTAGCTAAGCAAGCTGCTCGGGTTTGCTCTCAGGAGCTTTTGTTTCCTGCAAGCTTTCCGTAGGGCTTTGGAGGATGACAGTGAAAATGGCGGCCTCCCAATCTCTGCCCCAGACGAGGCAAGAACTCGGGGCTCTGCTTCTCAGTGCGCCCCCAGAGAAAAGCAGCCAGTCACTCCCGTGTCCCCAGTCTCCAGCTGCACTCCGTGCTCACCCCGCCTGTGACTGAGCGTTTCTATCTCTGGCACCTGACCCCATGTGGAGTCTCCAAACCCAGCAGATCCCCGCGGTGCGCTCCCGCGCCGCTCCTCCCCGGGAAGGAAGGGGAGTCTCCCCCACTCTGCTGCTTGTTGGGTCCCTGCTGGAGGAGCAGTGGCCCAACTGGGCCGCAGGTCACCGTTTATGGCAACCCTGAGCTGAGACCCCGCGCCTCGCCTCCGTCTCTGCAGCCGGCTTCCCCCTCCGATACCTGGGAGCTCTGCCTTACTCAGGCACCCCCGGTCTTTCTGTGACCCCAAGAGTCCTGAGACCACACTGTCCCGCGAGGGTTCCACCTCCCGCTTAGCCACTGGAGCGACGTCCCTCCGGGGAGCCGACTTCTAAAAGTTCCGATTTTGTGCTCCGCAGCTCTAGCAGTTGCTAGAAGCGGCCGACGGAGGCCCCCTCCCCCGCTGTCTATCGCCGAATATCGCCTCAGATTCACTTCTCCGCACGTCCTACCTTCCAGAAAGTGGTCGCTTCTCTGTTCAGAGAGTTGTTGCTACTCTCCTCTTCGATCTCCTGTTGAGTTCATAGGTGTTCAGAATGGTTTGATCCCTATTCAGCTGAATTCCTGAGACCAGACAAAATCCAGGTCTCCTACTCCTCTGCCATCTTGCTCCACTCCTGAAAGGATGTTTCTAATATACAATATTGGAATGTTATAATGGAATTAATTGTAGCTAAGTGGATAGAAGGAAGGACACTGGAATCAGATCATACCTGGTTGTCATGCTCCTGCTATTTCTTCGTTGTGAGATCTTGGGCAAGTTTGCCATCATTCAAGTCTGAATTTTCTTATCTGCAAAATGGAAATAATAACAATGCCTTCCCCACACAGTAGTTGTGCTGGCTGAACACTCTATAAGAGTGGAGCTTACATTTCACAGCACTTGTCACATAGTAAGTACCCTGTACATGCAAGCTATCATTATGATTTCTTTAAGCATTGATTTACTTTTGGCAAGCACTGATATAGCGAAGACAGCTTTCCTAACGTGCACATATTCTTGAAGAAAATAATTTCCTGTCTGAGAGAAGCTTCCTGTACAACATGGGATATAGTATAAAAATGCACCACATAAATTAATGTGTGTGTGCATGTGTGTCTCATAAGTATATCTTGAAAAAGCATATGTATCTTTGTCCACAGGCAGACACATAGAAATGACCAAGAAAGGATGTTTTGTGTGTGTGTGTGTGTGTGTGTGTGTGTGTGTGTGAGTTGCCCGATACTACACCAGAATGGACACTGATGGTGGTCCAGTAATGATGTGAGCATGAACTAAGAAGAATTCTGACTTTTCTAAAGTCAGAACTAATACTTTTATAGTGTAATGGAGAGGAACTGGAACTCTGGAGTCAGGGGGGCCTGACATTAATCTATGCTCTAAAACTTTTATAGTGTAATTTTATCCAAACACTCATCTCAGACTTAAATTTCCACATCCGTGGACATAACGTTGAATTAGATGACTGGTACTATCTTCTTCACGTAAAATTCTAAAACCAAGAACTATATACTAGCCTCTGACTTCATTACATTTATAGTACAGCCTATATAGAAAACATACCTGTTTTTCTACAATGGATAGAATTTAAGCTCTGCAGGCATTCCCTAGGAAAGTCTCACTACTATAAAGTTAGCGGGAGTAAAATGTTGGTTTTACCCTCCAGTCTGGAACATCATTAAAATATTTAGGCACCAGGATTATTGAATCTTTAGAGAAAGAAAAAAAAACTACCAATTAATAAAAATTGCTGTGTGAATTTAGAGCACTGGAAATTCTTTAGTGTGATTTCTAAGGGATTGCTGCTCATATTGTAAATCAGTCAGCAGTATGATGTGCTCATTTGTTCTGTTTTAATGGACCTTATATAGCTTCTCGGGAATTATCCTGTTAACAGAGAACCCAATAAATATCCAATGTTCAGAAATATTTTTGAATTACCTGATAAGAAAACGAAAGTGTATATCTGCTTATTTTTTACTAGGCAAAAGACATTTGGTGTTTTCTTTCTCTATTGTGCTATTTAGTTGGAAATAATATGAAAGCATTCTGATAATTTCAGCGGTTTGGCTGTTAACGATGATGTGATAGCTTTAGCTTACATTGACGACATTAGAAAAATGAAGCAAACCATAATCAAAGAATTATGGTAAGACGACAAGTTTAAAATATCAGAATGGAATATAGAACTTGAAAACAATCTTTCCAGTGTTAAAAGCTCATTATGACTTAGAAGTTTCATTATCTGTCTTAAATTTAAAACAACTGTTAAATGGATCATTTCTTTGTTATTTAGTCATTTGCTCTTCTCTTTGATAAAGGTTTTTGCCATCCAAACGGAACATAAAGATTTTATTGGTCTCTAATGATACCAACTACAGCTGTACAATCATCATTTTAGAGTCCAAGCTCTGTCTGCTCTTAGATCTGCTGTCACTTGATCACAATTGCAAAAGTATCTTTAAGTGTATTTGTTTAACCAGATGGTAAATGGCTGTACAGGGATTCCATCCATCTTTTTTACTGTATAATTAAGTGTTAAAACAGAAATTTTAGCTATGGTGGGGAAATACAGACTTGTATCATACAAAAAATAGTTTTTCTTTGTTTATTGCAAGAAGCATATATACATATTTACAGCATAAGAGTACAACATTGTGGCAAATATTTTTATAATACATACTTAAATATATGAATAATAGTTTTAGTTAAAATATAAGTAAAGCATAAAATATTGATATAAATATTATGCAATGCCTGGCATATTTTTTTTCAAAAGGAAACCTGAAGAATTTCTACTTGCTATATTCTCCTTTAACTGTTAATTTAAATTATGAGAATGATGGACCTAGATATCATGATATCCAAAGCATTTTAATTTTCTACATATAAATAATGACATTTCACATTTGTAAAAGTTAGCAAATAAACTTATAGTGTGATATGAGAATTACTGAGTTTATAGTAAATACAGTTGATTTGGGGTTAATTCTTCAAATTTGAAAAACTATGGAGAATATGGGCATAGATATATTCAGTATGTATTTAAAACTATAGATTTCCACATGCTTTATTTATTTAGAGACAGCTAGGATTGAAATCTCTATGACAAAGGAGAAGCTTTGGTGGTGTTCTTTTTTTAAATCTTTTTTTTAATTTAAATTCAATTATGTATTATTGGTTTCAGAGGTAGAGGTCAGTGATTCATTAGTCTTATATAATATCCAGTGCTCATTACATCACGTGCCCTCCTTAATGTCCATCACCAGTTACTGCATCCCCCCACCCCCCTCCAGCAACTCTCAGTTTGTTTCCTATGATTGAATCTCTTATGGTTTGTCTCCCTCTCTGATTTCGTCTTGTTTTATTTTTTTCCTCTCTTCCCCTATAATCCTCTGTTTTGTTCCTTAAGTTCCACATATCAGTGAGATCATATAATTGTCTTTCTCTGATTGAGTTATATTGATTAGCATAATACCCTCTAGTTCCATCCATGTTGTTACAAATGGCAAGATTTCTTTTTTTTTTTTTTTTGATGGCTGAGTAGTATCCCATTGTGTGTGTGTGTGTGTGTGTGTGTGTGTGTGTATACATACATACATACCACATCTTCTTTATCCATTCATCTGTTGATGGACATCTTGGCTCTTTCCATAGTTCGGTTATTGTAGACATTGCTGCTATAAACATTGGGGTGCAGGTGCCCCTTCGGGTCAGTAGGGGCTGACCTTTAGAGTAAATACCCAGTAGTGCAATTGCTGGGTCATTAGGTAGTTCTATTTTCTTTGGAGTAAATACCCAGTAGTGCAATTGCTGGGTCATTAGGTAGTTCTATTTTCAACCCTTTGTGGAACCTCCATACTGTTTTCCAGAGTGGCTGCAGCAGCTTGCATTCCCACCAACAGTGTAGGAGGGTTCCCCTTTCTGTGCATCCTCACCCACAGCTGTCGTTTCCTGACTTGTTAATTTTAGCCATTCTGACTGGTGTAAGGTGGTATCTCATTGTGGTTTTGATTTGTATTTCCCTGATGCTGAGTGATGTGGACCATTTTTTCATGTCTGTTGGCCATTTGTATGTCTTCTTTGAAGTGTCTGTTCATATCTTCTGCCCAATTATTGACTGGATTATTTGTTCTTTGGGTATTGAGTTTCATAATTTCTGTATAGATTTTTGGATACTAGTCCCTTATTTGACAAAACGTTTGCAAGTATCTTCTCCCATTCTGTCCATTGTCTTTTTTAGTTTTCTCAACTGTTTTCTTTGCTGTGCAAAAGTTTTTTTATCTTGATGAAGTCCCAATAGTTCATTTTTGCCTTTGTTTCCCTTGCCTTTCGAAATGTGTCTAGCAAGTAGTTGCTGTGGCCAAGGTCACAGAGGTTGTTGCCTGTGTTCACCTCTAGGATTTTGATTGGGTGGTGTTCTATAGTAATAAGTATGAACTAAAGAAGAATTACAAAATGTTAAATAAGCTTACAAGCTTTTGTCCCCCCACCTTTTTTTTAACTGGGCTAATACAAGTAAAATGTAATGGCAAAATGAATGCATCTTGAATTATTTTAATAAGTAAAATAATGTGACCAGTGATTTTTATTCCCGCATAACAGAATGAACATCCAGCTTCACTAGAGCTGTCATTGCTATTGAAAGTAGATTTAAGGGGCACCTGGGTGGCTCAGTCATTAAGTGTCTGCCTTTGGCTCAGGTCACGATCCCAGAGTCCTGGGATTGAGCCCCGCATCGGGCTCCCTGCTCAGTGAGAAGCCTGCTTCTCCCTCTCCCAGTCCCCCTGCTTGTGTTCCCTCTCTTGCTATCTCTCTGTCAGATAAATAAATAAAATCTTTACTTAAAAAAAGTAGATTTAAGGTGAAAAGTTAGTAGAAAATGAAGTTATTGTTGGTCATATTAAAGTCTAAGCTGGCAGTTGTTCAAATAATAATGTGATTGAAATAAAAGCACAGCAATTTATAATCACAGGATACTGGAGTGTAAGATATTGGAGAACAAGCATACATCAGAAAAACAAAATCCAAGAGGCATTCATGAACATGGATAGCTAATGTGGACTGGAAGTAATACTTCTCAGATATGAGGAAGTCAAAGAAAATTGAAGTTACACTGTCAATTAAAGTTGATCATTCAAATGGGCTAGTTTCTGCTCTGATGGCAGAAACTTGTGTTGAGAAGAAAGATTAATATTGTAAGCCTCAAGGGTTGTGAAGGAAGGTAGTAGGCAGTTGTGAGGTAAATAGGAGAAACACTACACACTTTTTTCTTCCTGCTGGGAAGGAAACATTAACAGATTAGTTAATCTCTAACAACCTCATGACCTTATTTGTTCTACTAGAGTAGAAGTGGGACAACCTCCAGTTGGACTTTGGTGAAATCAATGGATTAATGGGGGAGGAAAGGCAAAGAAAAAATGAACAGATATTGGTACTCAGGGACTGAGTGAGTCTTGATACTTTGACAAGGCATTATCCTTTCTGGACTTAGATGTCCTCACCTGTAAAATGAATTAACTATACTATGCTTGGTCCCTACTAAACATTTTTCTGTGGAAGACTAACTGTAGTTAATCAGTCTTATGAAAACTAGTCTTAAGGAGGAAGTGAATTAAATTGGAAGATTGACAGTTGAATATGAGTGCATATTGGTTAATAAGTGAGATTGCTCATCAATTTTACTCATGTATGTATTAAAGTAAAAAAATACTGCAGTAAACTGTAGAAAATATTAGGAGAGATGAATATAAAAAAACTTTTAAAAGATGCTATAGGTATGATTAAGAATATTATAGCAAAAAATGGAAAAGCCTGAGAAGCATTTAAAATTGGAAAGTAGGGAGACCTAATAGTATTAATAGGTTGGATAGATAGATAGATAGATAGATAGATGATAGATGATATAAAAGAGAGGCTCAGAAATAGAATACTGATTCATGGAACAAATAATAATTGATCAAAAAATGTCCCTACATTTTGGTAAGACCAGGTTGTCAGTAATGGGTAAAGTAGCATTGGTTTTTTGTTTTTCTTTCTGCTGCGTTTAGTTTTTTCTTTCTTTCTTGGTCAGAGATCTAAATGTTTAATATAATTTAACTGCACTTTAATAACTGTCTGATACCCTTGAAAACAAGCAACACTAATTTAGGTTAAATGACTCGCAGCCTTACCTGCTAATGCTGTTATGGGATTTGGGATTTGAAAATTTGCTACAGACTTTCTTTAGAACCATTAAATATTGCATTATTTGTAAATTACCAAACCAATAAAATGTTAACAGTCATGAGTTTACCTATTTTAAAGGTTAAGTTGACCATACTTGAAAATATATCTAAACACTGAAGTTCCAATCAGTGCTACAATCATTTTGTAGAGGATAACTTACATTAAGATTGTTGTATTGACAACCCAGGGATTCTTGAATTGCTATACAAATGTTCATGATGTATGTTCATATGAGGTTTAGGGTGTTTATATCCTAAAACAGCATGTTCTTTTTCTTCTGTATGAAGCATGTAACACAAGAATATACTACAAAGGTGGTGGGCCTTTCAGAATATACTGAACTTTATGATAAATTAATTATTATTAGTGATGACCTTCAGATTCAGATAAAGGTGTATGGAGATGTAGTCATTTGTTGTCTACTTCACAATCTATTCATATCTTTTAAAGTACTGGCTTGTTTTATCTAAATATGATTAAAGAATATGGAGGATATTTATCTTAATGCTTCTTGTTTATTAAAACAAAAATTCTTCTAATGTAAATTAGTTTGATCGGCTATCCACCAATATGAATTATAAAATTTTATTTAATTGTTTCTTTCCTAAAATTAGATAGGCATTTCCTCAAAGCTGGATTTTTATAGTATCCTCAGTTGCTTAAACAGTGTCCAGTCCAAGAACTGGTATGTAATATGTGTTTTAGAAATAACTATTTGTTAATGGAAATAAAACAGGAACTGGTTAGGTCTTCTGGTTCATCAGTTATGTTATTCTAAAGTCCTTCAATAACTCTCGGTATCATTCCTCTGATACCTTTCATGTTGTTGTAACAGTAGAATCCTGTGATAGTAGTTGTGGTTAACCAACTAAACTAAATTCTTGCCAAAAGGAAAACACACACGCATGCACACACACACACGTAGACACACACACACATGCACAGAGCAAAACAAGGAAAGAAACAAAAATATCAGAAATGCAGTGATTTTTTTATTTGTTATGTTCTTTCCTTGTTTTTTCATTGTATATACTCTTCTTCGAGGTTTAATTTGTTTGCAGAGTACAAAACACAGTTAGAGTCCCAAAACTCAGTTATACCATAAAAACTGTATTGAGGAAAAAAACGGCTCAAGTGTTTTCCCTTGTTTACTTTTACTCATCATCCAATTTATATAAATATAAATCAAATATGATTTTAGCCCCATTTATTTTTTTTATTTCCAGTTCATGACAATTTAAATGACAAGTTTTATAAAAATCATTCTTGTGTGTGTCAAAATGCATTGATTTTAGACTACACTACACCCTTCAAGTTATTATATTCAATAATTTTGTTGATAATAACTGCCTTTTACTTTGAACATTTCGGGGAATAGCTGTCAATCAAATTTGTCCCCCTAATGGTTATTTATATCATTTGCACTGATCGCTCTTCTTCAGTCATAGAAATTATTCAAATATTTAAAATTGAGATGAGCTGCAAAGACTATCATCAGAATAATTCACCTAAAACTTTCTCCTGCATTTTCTTAGTTTTCAGTTGCAGAAATTGAATTTGACCTACATTGTTAAATCTCAAAATATGACAAAGATCAGTTGAGGATTTTAAAAAATAGGTGATGGGAGCACTCATTTAACTGAGATAAAGCATTTCTGTCTTATTAGTGTGTCTGAAAACTATGACTACCCACAATCTTAAATTCAACTATTAGTTGTAAATTAAAATTCTATAGTTTCCATTTATCATAGCATCTCTTAAGGATAAAGACAACTTAAAATCAAAAGGGAATATAATGCAAGTTTCGGTTTCAATTTTTACCTGCAACTTTTAACTAACTAGATACAGAAATTCAGAGTGTGGGGGTACCTGGGTGGATCAGTCCGTTAAGTGTCTGCCTTCGGCTCAGGTCATGATCCCAGGGTCCTGGGATGGAGCCCTGCATGGGGCTCCTTGCTCAGCAGGAACCCTCCTTCTCCCTCTGCTTCTGCCTACCATTCTGCCTATTTGTGCTCTCTCTCTCTCAAATAAATGAATAAAATCTTAAAAAAAAAGAAAGAAAGAAAATCAGAGTATGTATCTTCTCACTATTGTTTTGCAGAGTGGTTATTTGCTATGTAGTTTTCATAATATACTTATTTCTCTTTCAATTAAAAAAAGTGAAAGCTGAAGAGAGATAAGAAGACTTTTATTAACATTTTAATACTTTCAGAATGTTCTTATCATAGGTATAACACACACATATATATATATACACACATATATATATAAAACATTGATATAAACAATATAATTTTCTACATTCGTTTAGTGCAGGAGGTGGAGATGATAAGGACCTAAGGCAGTGGTGGTGTAATGAATTCTCTAGAGATTTTTAATTTAAGTGGAAAAAAATAGGTTTGGGAAATGCAGTGTTATCTAAATAACACTGCATTTATAAATAATAAATAATAAAAATAAAAAATAAATAAAAATTATATTTGTATTTAAAATGCATTTTATTTATAGATATATCTCATTCCTGAAACATTAGATTTTACATAAAAGATGTCTCCTATTAAAGAAAGCCCAATTAAAATAGCATTTTATATGTTTAAGTAAAACAAATATATGAATTCTATTGTTTAAAATTATTTCTAAGCTCTTTTACTTTCGATAGAAGGGGAACTCCCTTTTTTATTACAGTTTACTCCATTGTGCATAGACATTTCTTTAAGAAACATAGAATGGAGGAAGAGAAGGAAGGGAGACTTGCTTCCAAAACTGATAGTGGACACATAGTATGGATCTGTTGTCTCAGTCTTTCACATCTGCTGCTTCATCTAATCCCCAAAATATTTCTACCAGTGCAGATGGGATAGATGCAGACTGAGAATCATGGAGGTCAAAGCTTTTCCTAAGGTCCTCATCTAATAAGAATCAAGTTTGTCAATGAATTATGGGACACTACATCAAAAACTAATGATGTAATGTATGGTGATTAACATAACAACAAAAAAGAATCAAGTTTGAACTACAATTCTTGCCTGTAAAACGCGAATTCAGCATTCTCTCCCATCTTTTCATTGTAGTTTATACCATACTATTTCTAATGGAGACAGAATTATTCCTGACAAAATCTCCTTAAATATATGTAAACAATCAAAAATTCAAAAGAATTTCAAGAATTCTGAGCTCTAAGCATAATTTCACAGAAAAAAATATTGAGTACGTTCTGAAATACATAAAATTTTCTCTTATAAATACCAGACAAATCTCAGAGAAAATGTTCAAAGAAGTGAGGAAACATTTATGATACAGAACAGAGAATGATGCATCCTCCAATGTGAAAAAACTCTTGTCCACCTTCAGGAATCTCCCACTCTACTGGCAACATCATTAGTTAACATCAGGGACAATCTTGGACATACAAAGTTCTCATCTCTGACCTCAGGGAGCTTAATATCTCCCTTAGTTTACCAGCACCTGTTTTTGACCCATAAATGAACTTCTATCTCAGTTTACTTCAATTTTTAGTAATAGGTTCTTGCTAAAATTTGATTTCAATTATATGCTAACAGAGTCCATGATTATTAAATCTGATATTAGTCATACTGAAACATTTCATTATCCCAGAGGGTTATCTTTATTTCCTCTACTCAGGGAAGTAATTATCAAGGGAAATTTTTATTTTTATTTAGATTTTAAATTAGTTAGCCAACAGCTGCATGAGACCAATATAAGACTCATAATGATAAGAGAGTAAATAGGACATTAAGAAATGAAATCAATAAAGGACATAATTTATATATACTTAATACAAGAAAATAAATTACTGATAATTTAGGAACTTAAAGAATGTTTTGTTACTGATTCTTGTTAAGTGATTGTGTCTTGTTTAACCTAGTTTCCTTGATTCTGTTCAGTTCAAAATAAATCCTTACTGACAGTATCAATGGGGGGTTGAATTTATGGATTAGAGATTAAAATACAATAGGTTTATACACTTATGCTGTTACTTTCTTAACACTATTTTTATTTTTAAAAATATTTTATTTATTTATTTGAAAGAGAGACAGCAAGAGCGTGAGAGGGAACACAAGCAGAGGGAGTGGGAAAGGGAGAAGCAGGCTTCCCGCCAAACAGGGAGCCTGATGTGGGGCTCAATCCCAGGACTCCTGGATCAGGACCTGAGCCGAAGGCAGACACAACGACTGAGCCACCCAGGCACCCCTAAGACTATTTTTAGAGCAATTTTAGGTTCACAGTGAAATTGAGCTGATAGTACAGAGAGTGCCCATGTTCCTCCTGGCACCGCAGCTGGGCAGCTTCCCCTACTACCAATATCCTGCACCAGAGTAGCACATTTGTTACAATCCATGGACCTACACTACATATCATTATCATCCAGAATCCATGATTTACCTTACAATTCACCCTTGGTGTTCTACACTTCATAGATTTTGACAAATGCATAATAACCTGTATCCACCACTGTAGTGTCATATATAATAGTTTTATTGTTGTACAAATCTTCTGTGCTCTGCCTATTCTTTCCCCTCCCAATCCCTGGCAATGACTAATATTTTTTTCTGTCTCCATAGTTTTTCCAGAATGTCAGGTAGGTGGATTCATACAGTATGCATTTTTTTTCAGATTTGCTTCTTTTACTTAATATTATGCATTTAGGATTTCTTTTCTTTTTTATGACTCGATAGCTCATTTCTTTAGAGTACCAAATAATGTTCTGTTGTCTGGATGTACCACAGGGTAATTTATCCATTTACCTACAGAAAGTTCTTTGCTGCTTTCAAGTCTTGGCAATTGTAAATAAAGGTGTTATAAACATTTGTGCACAGGGTTTTTGTGGACATAAGTTTTCAGCTCATTTGGATAGATGCCAATGAGCACAATTGCTGGACTATAGGGTAAGAGTATGTTTAAATCTGTAAGAAAATGCCAAATTGATTTCCAAAGTGGGTGCACAATTTAGCATTTCCCCCAATAGTGAATGAGTTTCTGTTGCTCCACATCCCTGCAAACATTTGTTGTCAGGGTTCTGGATTTTGGCCTTCCAAATAGGAGTGTAGTGGTATCCTGTTATTGTTTTATTTTGCGTTTCTCTGATGACATATGATATTTGTCATTTTTTCATATGCTTATTTGCCATATGTATATCTTCTTTGGTTAGGTGGCTGTTAAAATATTTGGTCCATTTTTTAATCAGGTTGTTTATTCTCTTATTGCTAAGTTTTAAGGGTTCTTTGTATATTTTAGATAACAGTTCCTTTTGAGATGTGTTTCTTGTGAATATTTTTATCCCAGTCTATGACTTGTCTTCTCATTCCCTTGATACTGTCTTTTTACAGAACTGAAGCTTTTAATTTTAGTGAAATTCAGCTTCTTTATTTCTTTCATGGGTCATGGCTTTGGGATTGTAACAAAAGGCCATTGCCACATCCCAGGTCATCTGGGTTTTCTCCTATGTTATCTTCAAGAGTTTCATAGTTTTATATCTTACATTTACACTTATAATCCATAATCCATTTTTTTAGTTAATTTTTGTGAAGGGTGGAAGGTCTGTGTCTAGGTTCATATTTTTTTGCATGTGGGTGTTCAGTTATTCCAGCACCGTTTGTTGAAAAAATCATTTTTTCCATTGTATTTTCTTTGATCCTTTATCAAGATCATCTGAATATATTTAGGTGGGTCTCTTCCTGAGCATTCTAGTCTCTTCCATTGATCTACTTGTCTTTCCTTTACCAATACCACACTGTCTTAATTACTTAAGCTTTATAATAAGTCTTGGCATTGTGTTGTCAGTCCTGATCTTCAATATTGTGTTATCTGCTCTGGGTCTTTTGCCTTTTCATATAAGCTTTGATTCATTTTGTCAATATTTACAAAATAACTTGCTGGAATTTTAATTGGTATTACATTGAACCTATGGATCACATTGGGAAGAACGGACATATTAATAATATTAAGTCCTCCTATCCATGAACAGAATATCTCTTCATTTTTTTTTAGTTCTCCTTTGATATGTTTATTGGAGTTTTATAGCTTTCCTAAGTATTTCATTTTTGGGGTGCTTATGTAAATTATATTGCAGTTTAACTTCAAACTCCACTTGTTCATTGCTGTTATGTAGAAAAGTGATTAGCTTTTATACTCCACATATCCTGCAACTTTGATAAAATGGCTTATTAGTTCCACATTTTCTGTAAATTCTTTCAGATTTTCTATGTAGATGATCATGTCATCTTTGACAAAGACAGTTTATTTTTTTCTACACAATCCGTATCTTTTATTTCCTTTCCTGTGTTATTGCATTAGTAGGAATTCCAGTATGACATTTAAAGGTAGTGGTAAGAGAAGTCATCTTGCCTTGTTCTTGATCTTAGTGGGAAAGCTTCAAGTTTCCCACCATTAATTATGACATTAGTGGTAGATTTTTTTGTAGAAAATTCTAAGTTGAGGAAGTTCTTCTCTTTTACTAGTTTGCTGAGGGTTTTTTTTTTTTTTCAATTATGAATGGGTGTGGATTTTGTCAAGAACTTTTTCCTCATTTATTGATATGATCATGTTTTTCTTCTTTAGCCCATTGGTGTGATAGATAACATTAACTGATTTCCACTACTGTCCAGTTTTGCATACCTGGAATAAATCCTACTTGTTTATCATGTATAACTCTGTTTATACATTGTTGGATTTGATTTGCAAAGATTTTGTTGAAGATTTTTACATCTGTTCATGAAAGATACTAATTTGTTGCTCCCTTTTCTTATAATGTCTTTGTCTGATTTTGGTATTAGGGTAATGCTGACCTCACAGTTAAGAGTTCTGCTTATAAGCTCTGAAAGACTGTATAAAATTGGTATAGTTCCTTCCTTAAAAGTTTGATATAATTCAGCAGTGAGCCTATCAGGGCCTGTGCCTTCTGTTTTGAAATACTTAAAATTATTGATTCAATGTTTTAGATCTCTACCTATTCATATTGCCTATTTGTTCTTGTGTGAATCTTGGCAGATTGTAACTTTCAAATTGGTGGGCCAATTGTTGTTCAAAGTATTATTTTATTACCATTTTAATATCCATGGGATTTGTAGACATCTCTTCTCTTTCATTTCTGATGGTATTAATTTGTGTCCTTTCTTCTCTCTCTCTCTTTCTTTCATTTTCTCTCTCTTTGTTTTTCCCTTTCTCTTTTCCCTAAGCCTGAATGGGGGCTTATTGATTTTAAAATCTTTGCAAAAAACCAACTTTTAGTTTCATTGATTTTCCCTATTGGTTTCCTCTTTTCATTTTTTTAAGATTTATTTATTTATTTATTTGAGAGAAAGTGCAGAAGAAGAAGGAGAAAGAGAGAACCCTAACCAGGCTTCACACTCAGTGGTCAGCACAGAGCCAACATGAGGCTCAATCTCATGACCCTGAGATCATGACCCGAGCCAAAATCAAGAGTAGGATGCTTAACCAACTGAGCCACCCAGGTGCCCCTCCTGTTTTCAATTTCTTTGATTGCTGCTCAATTTTTAATTTTTATTTCTTTTCTTCTGCTTAATTTAGATTTAATTTGTTCTTTTTGTCAAATGGTGCAAACTTCCAGTTATAAGATGAGTAAGTTCTGAGGATCTAGTTTCCTGAGGTAGAAACTTAGGTTACTGATTTTAGATATTTCTTCTTCACTAATATATGCATTCAGTGGTATGACTATCCCCCTAGAATACTCTCCATCTCATTTTATGGGGAAATATTACCCAGAAACCAAAGAAAAATAAATGCAAAATAAGAAAACTATAGGCTAATATCTCTAATAAATAAATAAATATATATATATATATATATATATATATATACACACACACATATATATGTAAAAATTCCAAACAAAATACTAGCAAACTAAAATCAGCAGCACATTAAAAGATCATACAACATGATCAAGTAGGATTTATCCCTGAGATCCAAGGATGGGTCAACATATGCACATCAATAAACGTGATATATCTCATTCATAGAATGGAGAATAAAAATAAGAAAAAAACGAAAGCCCCAAAATGCACCTATGCATATATAGTCAAATAATATTTGCTATAAAATATAGCAAATTTATTATAAAATAAAAATACGATGCTCTGTTTTTAGGTGCATTCATGTTAAGGATTATTATGTCTTCTTGGAGAATTGATTCCTTCCTCATGTCATGGCCTTCTTTATTCCTGATGACTGTCCTTGATTTGAAGTCTCTCCTGTCTGAAATTAATATAGCTATCCCTGCTTTCTTTTGATTACTGTTAACGTATATTTTTCTCCATCCATTTACTTTTTTTAAATGAAACTTGTCTGAATGTAATAAATCGAGGAAAAGCAATAATAATAATACTTAGAATCATTGATATTGCCTCAGGCAGTTGAGAGGATGGGTTGGACAGGAAATTGCTATTTTTCATGAGATGCTATTCAATACTATTTAAATATTACATTGATAAAAAAATTTTTTTCTGGTGCTAATTTTTATTTTTTTAATTTTAATTCCAGTATAATTAACATATAGCATTGTATTAATTTCAGGTTTGCAATACAGTGATTCAACAATTCTATACATTATTCAGTGCTCATCACAATAAATGTACTCTTAATCACCTTCACCGATTTTACTCATCTCTCTACTCACTCACCTCCCCTGGGATAACCACCAATTTGTTCTCTATAGTTAAGAGTTTGGGTTTTTTTTGTTTGTTTGGTTGTTTTTTTTGTTTATTTGTTTTGGTTTGTCTCTTTATTTCTTCGCTCATGTGTTTCTTAAATTCCACATATAAGTGAAATCATATAGTATTTGTCCTTCTCTTAATGACTTAGCAGTTACCCTCTAGATCTGTTCATGTTGTTGCAAATGGCAAGATTTCATTCTTTTTTAATGCTGAATAGTATTCCATTGTGTGTGTGTGTGTGTGTGTGTGTGTGTGTGTGTGTGTGTGTGTGTATACCATATCTTCTTTATCCATTCACCTATTGATGGACACTTGGGTTGCTTTCATAATTTGGCTATTATAAATAATGTCACAATAAACATAGGGGTGCATATATCTTTTCTTTGTAGTTTCAAGTTTTTATTTAAATTCCAGTTAGTTAACATATAAGGCAATATTAGTTTCAGGTGTAGAATTTAGTGATTCCTCACTTACATACAATACCCAGTGCTCATCACAAGTGCCCTTTTTAATACCCATCACCCATTTAACTCATCACCCTGCCCGCCTCCCAGCAACGCTCAGTTTGTTCTCTAAAGTCCATTTTATGGTTTGTCCCTCTCTTTTTCCCCCCACCATGTTCATCTGTCTTGTTTCTTAAATTCCACATATGAGTAAAATCTCATGGTATTTCTATTTCTCTGACTGACTTATTTCATTTAGCATAATACTCTCTAACTCCATCCACATTGTTGCAAGTGACAAGATTCCATCTTTTTTATAGCTGAGTAGTATTTCATTGTGTATGTATACCACTTCTTCTTTATCCATTCATAAGTTGTTGGACATTTGGGCTCTTTCCATCATTTGGCTATTGTTGATAATGCTGCTATAATGCTATTGGGGTACATGTATCCCTCTGAATTAGTATTTTTGTATCCTTTGGGTAAATACCCAGTAGTGCAATTGCTGGGTTGTAGGGTAGCTCTATTTTTAATTTTTTGAGGAATCTTTGTACTGTTTTCCAGAGAGGTTGCACCAGTTTGCATTCCTAACAGTTTGAGAAGGTTCCCCTTTCTCCACATCCCCTCCAACATCTGTCGTTTCCTGTATTGTTCATTTTAACCATTCTGACAGGTTAGCTCACTGTAGTTTTGAGATATCTTTTTGAATTGGTGTTTTTTTTTTATTCTTTGGGTAAATATCCAATAGTACAATTATTGGACATATGGTATTTCTATTTTTTAATTTTTTGAGGAACCTCCATACTGTTTTCCACAGCGGCCACACCAGTTTGCATTCTCACCAATAGTGCATAAGGGTTCCTTTTCCTCCACATCCACACCAACACTTGTTCTTGTGTTTTTCATTTTAGCCATTCTGACAGATGTGAGGTGGTATCTCATTGTGGTTTTGATTTGCATTTCCCTGATAATTAATGATGTTGAGCATCCTTTCATGTGTCTGTTGGCCATCTGGATGTCTTCTTTGGAGAAATGTCCGTTCATGTCTTCTGTCCATTTTTAAATTGGATTATTTTTGTCTTTTGGGTGTTCAGTTGTATAAGGTCTTTATATATTTTGAATACTAACCCTTTATCAGAAATGTCATTTGCAAATATTTTCTCCCATTTAGTAGGTTGTCTTCTAGTTTTGTTGTTTGTTTCCTGTGCTGTGCAGAAACTTTTAATTTTGATCCATTTACTTTTAATCTTTGTATGTTTTTATATTTTAAAATGGCTTTCTTGTACACAACATATAGTTGGGTCTTGATTTTTGGTCTTCTCTGACAATTACTACCTTTCAATTGGTAGATTTAGACTCTTGACATTCAAAGTGATTTTGATATATTTAGATTTCACATTTACCATATTTGTTACTGTCATCTATATATTGCCTTTGTTGTCTGTTTCTATTTTTTCTCCCACTCTTTTCTGCCTTGATTTTAGCTGAGAACTTTATATAATTCTATATTTTCTCTTTTCTTAGCATATAGGTTATACTTCTTTCTCTTTTTTTTTTTTTTAGCATTTACCCTAGTGTTAAGAATATACATTTACAACCAACCCAAGTGCACTTTTATATACCACTTCTCAAGTAGTGTTAATAAGTTACAAAAACAAAATAAACCTATTTCCTCCCTCCCATGTATCATTGCTGTCATTCATTTCCTTAGGTATAAGCATACATACATAATCAAATACCTTTTTTGGTATTATTTCAGATAATTTATTATCTGTTAGATAACTTAAGAATAAGAAAAATAAAAGTTTTTATTTTTATTTAGTCCTTTTTTGATACCTTTCTTTTGTTATGTAGATCCAAGATTCTGACCTATATAATTTTCCTTCTTTCTAAAGAACTTCTTTTAAATTTTTTTGCAAAATGGGTCTGTTGGCAAGAAAGTCCTTCAATTTTTGTTTGTCTGAGAGTCTTTATTTTTCTTTCAATTCTGAAAGATAATTTTGGGGGGTGCAGAATTCTAGGTTGGTGGATTTTTTTTCTCTCAACTCTAAATAAATCACTTCACTCTCTTCTTGCTGTATGGTTTCTGAGAGGCTGTCAGATACAATTTCTATCTTTGTTCCTCTGTAGGTAAGGTGTCCCTACACACACACACACACTGTTTCAGGCTTTTTTTGAAAATATCCTAGATATGGTATTCTTGTTCATCACTATTTAAAGTTTTTATGTTTCCTTAATAAAGAACTTGCCATGATTACTTTGGATTTATAGGTAATATCATTGAGTTGAAATATTTATTCTGGATTTTTAACATAATACTATTGGGATAAACAAGTGTAAAATAGCAAAAAGATAAGAAAATTCTTAGTTAAGAGAGATGCCAAAAGCTGTATGAATGTTTTCAATTTTCCAAGTATTACAGTTTTGCTTTGGTACAACAGATGAAGTTTCCAAATAATCTAATGCCAAGAATTAGTTGAGGATTTATGGTTTTCAAGTAGCAGGTCACTAGTGATTTGAGAAAATCTTGAATTAGAGAGGAACAATTTAAGATAAGACAAGTGATCAGCTTAAAGTCCATTACTGTTGGCTTAGGTCTTACAAGATGAAAATATATACACTTTTTACTGGTGCTCTCAGAGTCTGGATAAAGTTGACCAGAGGATAAGAGTAAAGGGTAGCTGGAAAAGGACTTTTATAGTGATTGAATACTATGTAATCAAATATAATAAATATTAAAACAGTATTCTGTTTGTGAAGCAGCTGTACATTTCTGTCTTAAAACTGCCTGATCAAATAGGAATTTTAAGTGATCAAAAAGAAAAGGGTCTGACCTTAAGAACTAACATCAAATATTAGTTTGAGGCCATTTTATAAAATCTTCTGGATGCCTGCTGACACGGTTAATAAGTAAACTTTGAGGGTTAACGCAAATTAACATTTGAGAAATTGCTGTATTCAGAATCAAGGAATCATGCAGGAGAAACCAAAACAGAAAAAAGTATTTTCTGACCCTGACTATAACACAGAATACTATGTTGCATATGTAACACCTATTGTGACTGTAATCAAGCCAGATGGCCTGAGATAAGCATGTGAAAGAGAAAGGAGTTTTCTTTCATAAAAGGAAACAAAACAAAACAAAAAGGACAGTGACCTGAGTCTTTCCCCCCTATTAGCAGAATGTCAGGACTTGTGTATTTCTTCACTAGAGGTATTTAGAACAACAAGACAGTGTGCTATAGGAAGAAAAAAAATAGCAAGAAATGGGGTTCAAATGTCAAGATCAGAAAAATCAGCACTAATTTAAACAGTGATTTCTAAAAGTTAAAAGTGAATGAGAAAGAATGAGAAAGATAGTTGTATACCTTTTGTTTTGTGTGTTACTGTCTTATATGGTGTTCCAGGTAATTAGTATAGTGTGTTCTTAAAAATATAAGAAGTATTTACCAAATACTCTTGTATCCGCAAGCCCTGAAGTTTACTGATGCAACTTCAGCTCGTAATTACTCTTACCCTGTGTGTGTATGTGTGTGGTGAGTGTGCATAGTGAGTAAACAAAAGAATGCTGAGTTGAAATAGAATTATCATACTATTGGGGGATACACTAAATAGCTAAATTATTTGGTTTTTACCAATCAGAGTTGTTAAAATTAAGTTCCATTCCTCAGCAATATCACAGATTACTATATCATAGAACACTGTAAAGTTAATATTTTTAAATTTTACAGAGTCAAATTTACTTTTTATTTTTTTGCTGCACCGTCCTATGATTTTAATACATTGGAGATTTGTGTAACCACCTTCATTATCAGGATACAGTGGAGTTCCCTTATCCATCCCAAATTCCCTTTGCTCTTTGTAGTCACACACTCTCCATACCCTTACCTGAGGGCAACCACTGATCTCATCTCTTTCCCTATAGTTTTGCCTTTCTCAGCATGTCATATGAATGGAATTGTTAGGTATGGGACCATTTGAAAATGGCATCTTTCACCAGCATAATGCCTTTGAGAATCATTTATGCTGTTTTTGTATCTCAATGGTTTGTTTCTTTTTATTGTTGAGTGGTATTCCATCATATGGGTATTGCGGTCTATTTATCCATTTACCCACCAAAGGACAGTTAGGCTGTTTTAAGTTTTTGGTGAATAAGAATAAAGCAGCTATAAACATTTCTGTACAGGTTTTTGCGTGGACATAAGTTTTTATTTCTCCAAAGTAAATATCTAGTAATGGATTTGCTAGGTCAGATGGTAAGTGTAGGTTTAACTTACTAAAAAAAGGCCTAACTGTTTTCCAGAGTGTCTGTATTATTTTACAATTTAGCAGTATATGAGTGTTAGCTTAATATATTTTTTAAAAAGACTAATATTAGATAGATGAGTCAAGGTTCTCTTATATTTAATAGTTATGTTTTGTGTTTAATCAATGTAGTAGACAGAATAATGGCCCTCCAAAAGATATTCGGGACCTAATCTATGGAAAGAATAAATATTACCATATATGGAAAAGGTCTTTGTCAATGTGATTAGGATCTTGAGAAGGATGCCTGTGGACATGGTTAACAAATAACCATTAAAGGTTAATGAAAATTAACATTTAGGAAATTACTATATTTAGAATCAGGCAGGAGAAACATTCTATTCTTTCTGTAGAACTAACATTCTAGTGAGAGAGAGTAGTCTAGAAATAAATAAATAAATATTAAATATAATTGTGGTAAGTGTAAGCAAGAATAACTGATAGGGAAGTGTCCTAGGTTAGAAGTTTTTGGATGGTCCATCACACAGAATGACATATGAGCAGAAAATTGAAGGAAGTGAGGTGTGCTAGTCATGTGACAATACAAGAAAAGTAAGTTTACCACAAAATGTAAAGGTATTGAAAATGTTCTAAGGCAAAAGCATATGGCATGTGTCAGGACATTACTCCACAGTCTGTATGACTGGAGAAGAGTGAAGAGGAGGCTGAACAGAGATGATGTTAGAGGTCTGCCTGGGATGATCTCTTGCAGAGAAGTCGACACTTTGCTAACAGTCTGGATTTATCCCTTCATGTGAGAGAAAGTCACTGGAATGTTTTGCCTGGGGAAGTACAATGAACAGATTTACACAGTTGACTCTTGAACAACCCAGAAGTTAGGGTTCCAACCCACAGCAAATAGGAAAATCCTGTGTAACTTTTGACTCTCCCCAACGTTTACTAAATAGCTTACTATTGACCCAGAAACCTTACCAATAACGTAAACAGTCAATGAACACTTATTTTGTTAATATGCATTATATCTTGTATTTTACAATAAAGTAAGCTGGAGAAAAAAATGTTTAAGAAAATCATGAGGAAGAGAAAATACATTTACAGTGCTGTACTGTAAAAAATCCACATAGAAGTGGACCTGTGCAGTTCAACCTGTGTTATTATGATAATTAATTTGCAGGTTGAGGAGAGTGAAAGGAAGCGGTCCAGTTGGAGGCTATTAAAAGTCTATTCAGTAGGTGAGAAATGATGCTGGCTTAAAGCACTGTGATAGCAGTGGGGTGAGAAGAATTTCTTGGATTCTGAATGTAATTTGCAAGTAAGTCCAATGAGATTTGCTGCTTCTGGTCTAATATGAGATGAGTGTGGGATGAGACAAAGATAACATCGGTGTTTCAGATGTCAGAAATCAGCTAGCTATTTCTTGACCGAGGAAAGACTGTAAAAGAACAAGTTCAGGAAAGAGAGAAAGCCACAGTTTGCCTTTTAGAGTAAATATTACATATTCAAATGGAGGTTTTGAATGGGCAATTCAAAATGCAAATCTAATATTTAGGGAATATTAGGGAATCATTGCAGAAAAAATTGAAAATCACCAGAAAATATAAATTTCTGAGCCCAGTGGCATCATCTGTAAGCTTAGGGTGATAATATCTATGTTAAATAATCAATGGGAAAATTATTTGAGATATTATAGAGAGAAGAAGTTTCTAGAATTTGCTATCATTCTTATTAATTTCATTTAAATTTATATCCATAGGAATGGACATTTACATTGAAGAAAATGTAGGGGCACCTGGGTGGCTCAATTGGTTTAAGTGTTAAGCCTTGGACTTTTGGTTTCAGCTCAGACTCAGGTCAGTCATGATCTCAGGGTCCTGGGATTGAGCCCCACACGGAGCTCCCTGCTCAGCAGGGAGTCTGCTTCTCCCTCTGCTCACCCCCACTGTGCACTCTCTCTCTCTCTCTCTCTCAAATAAATAAATCTTTAAAAAAATTATATTGAGGGCGCCTGGGTGGCTCAGTTGGTTAAGCGACTGCCTTTGGCTCAGGTCATGATCCTGGAGTCCCGGGATCAAGTCCCGCATCGGGCTCCCTGCTCAGCGGGGAGTCTGCTTCTCCCTCTGACCCTCTCCCCTCTCATGCTCTCTCTCTATCTCATTCTCTCTCTCAAATAAATAAATAAAATCTTTGAAAAAAAAATATTGAGTAAAATGTGATCTTTTCAGGAATACTACATCAATAAGCTTGATGTTCCACCTGCTATTAAGATATTTTATTTTACATTTTATAACCAGAACTATATGACCTTTCTTTTTTTTTTAATCTTAAATTTCACAATTCATGTTTTATCTTTCTTTTTTTTCTTTTTGGTTTTAAAATATATGTTTTGTTGTTGTTATTGTTAGTGTTCCTAGTTTACTTTAAGAGGATGCAAAATGTAAATAAATCAAAAAGATGATTCCCTTTTCACAGTTTAGGTTATACCAGTTGATCAAAAATCAAGAGATCATACAATCACCTCCTCTGTGGTAATCTTTGCATGAACAGTTCTTCATATGAAGAATTGAGGAAATTACATAGATGGCTAAAATAAAAATAATCCCCAATAATATTTGAAAAATCATGATTGGTTCTTGTGTTTGAGCTTCTCAGTTCATCAAACTATAGTGCATGTGGATACACATTATTGTCATAATTAATAACCAAACTAGGAAAGGGAATGGGGAAAAAGCTCATATTATTCTTCATTATAGAATTATAAATATATTAATAAATCTGTATAAATATAGAGAGATGTTTAAATACAAATATAAATGCACTTAACAAAACAGCATTGGATTACATTTTTAGTAAGTTACTCAAGACAAGATTATTATTAAACAATTTTTTAAGTGAAGTATGGAAAAATTTAAATGTTTATTTAAGGCAGGATTATTTTCCCACTTAATGGGTAAAAATATATTTTTATATTATATATTAATTTTATATTACATATTACATTTTATATTTTATATTATATATAATTTTATAAATTTACAAATTATAAATTTATATATTAATTTACATTAATAATGCAATTATATGTAATAGAATGTAATGTAATAATATAATAATTATATGTAAATAGAAATAGACACACTCTGTTCCATGTGTTTCTTATTTATAATAGTGTTATGTATTTTTGCAGTAATATATAGGAGAAAGTGTTGATGGTTTTATATAAGAAATTCAAATAACCTAAATACTGTAATTTTCAAAAATATTGAAATTACTAAAAAATGAATGTTTTGATTACTAACCACTTTAAACAACAGCCCATTTAAACATTACACTGTAGCACAGACATTTGTTGTTGTTTTTAGTTAAGATTTATTTTAAGACATGAATATTTTAACTGCCCTAGAATGCAATTCAAATAGAGATAATTATTGGTGCAACTGACATAAGAGTTATACAAAGACTTAGAGTGTTGGGCGCCTGGGTGGCTCAGATGGTTAAGCGTCTGCCTTCGGCTCAGGTCATGATCCCAGGGTCCTGGGATCGAGTCCCGCATTGGGCTCCCTGCTCAGTGCAGAGCCTGCTTCTCCCTCTGCCATTCCCTCTGCTGTGCTCTTCTCTCTAACTCTCTGTCAAATAAATAAATAAAACCTTTAAAAAAAGAAAAAGACTTAGAGTGCTACCCTAATCATCTCTTGAAACTTTTTTTTTTATTTAATATTTTTTCATTGGTCAAGTGTACTTTAATATTTCCTCCTGATGATAATTTAGAAAATTCTTTCAAAAATTATTTGGATGCCATATACACATTCTGTAAAACATTCAAATAGAGCCACAGGTTTGCCTACAGAAATATCTTTAAGAATATTTTTGATGATTTATTTAATAATTCTTAATTCTTGCTTTTCACCTTTTATATAGAATAGCAGAGTTATTTTTGCTTGGATTTATGTCTAAAATGTTGTGGTTTTAATTAAAAGATTTAATGTGCAACAAATTTATAACAAATTTCCTATTTTCATATCTTTACAGTTTTATGAGTAGTGTTATACCAGAAATGAGAAGATATGAATGAATGACTTCCAGTTGTGGCTGTGTGATGCAATAAATAACATGAACAACCATCCAAATTGAACATAATGCCACAAATGTCACATAAAACCCAAACACTTTTGTAAATCAATTAGTTAAATGGAAAGAAAAAAGGCAATTTTCATAGGTCAAAAGCAAATTAATAGTGGGAATCCAAAATTGTGAATAGTCTCTGAGGTCACCAGTTGATCAATAAGCATTGGCTATATCTGGTGATATTGAACTTTCATATTTTCACTTACTTTAGGCCAAAAGTCCATGCAAAAAAAAGGAGAGTCTGATAGAACACCCTTACCTAATGTTGACTTTCAAAAGCCATAATGAAATGAAATAAAAATATATATATCCTTTTCAGAGGAAGCTATAAGTAATCTGTCTATATTAATCTTGGCAATAGGAAGGGAAGAAGAAAATACTCTTAAAAATAATCATTACAAACTACCTTTCCATTGAGAGTCTGGTTTTAATTCACACAATAGCCACACTATGAAAAAATAGGTGATTCCATTTTAAATGGGATTTGGGATGGTAGTGCCAGGAAAAGGGAAACAGTACAATGGTTTTCTTTACAAACATTTACCTTAGCCTCTATGCAGTTCCACAGAGAAAAAAAAATATCAAATATAACTCCAATTTGGAAAAAAAAATTGTTCACATAATGTAATAAGAGAACTTGAGTGAGAACCAAGAGAATAAGAGATGGGGTAATCATCTCTGCAGATATACAAAATCAAATAACTACTTTTAATATATATATATAAAGAAAAAAGTTATTAAACACAATAAAAGAGGAACAAAAGCCTATAAAATGAACAAGCAGTTTTTTAAATTAAGTAGAAATTATAGAATCTATACAGTGTATATATATGTATATATATATATATATTTTTTAAAGATTTTATTTATTTGACAGAGAGAGCACAAGCAGAGGGAGAGAGAGGGAGAAGAAGGCTCCCCGCTGAGCAGGGAGCCCAATGTGGGACTCGATCCCAGGACCCTGGGATCACGACCCGGGCCGAAGGCAGCCGCTTAACCGACTGAGCCACCCAGGCATCCCATATATATATATATATATATTAAGCATTCTTAAAGCCACCACATTAGACTTGTGAAAGTTCCTTCTGGATTCAATAAATTTTGTTTTTCTACAAAGCAATATATTTTGGTGTGAAAAAAATGTGCAGTTGTCAAGGGGCGCCTGGGTGACTCAGTTGGCTAGGCATCTGACTCTTCGTTTCCGCTCAGGTCAAGATCTCAGGGTCATGAGACCCAAGTTCTGCGTCGGGCTCTGCACTCAGTGTGGAGTCTGCTTGTCCTTCTGCCTCTGCTCCTCTCCCCACTTGCACTCTCTCTTTTTCTCTAGTTCTTTGTTTTTTTAAGTGTTGCTCTTTTTTATTATGTTCTCATTCTAAAGTAAATGAATAAAACCTTTAAAAAAAATAAGTGTAGTTGTCAAATGGACAAACAGTAATAGTTTTGTGGTTAAAAAGTTAATTTTATTACGTTCTTGAAATAATAACAATTGTAATACTAGCTTTCAGACTGTGCATTTATGATTGCCAGACAATTTTCTGTGTGCTTTCCAAGAATGAAATGACTGGTTTCATGCAAACACTTTATAAGACAGACACAATATTTATCTGTTTCACAAATGAGAGAAGTAAGGTGTATTTGTAACCTGCCCCAAGTCACAAAGATAATAGAAGCAAGTACCATGATTCAAACCTGTTGCTTAGTCATAAATGCAACTTACATATTCATTATATTAAAAATAAATCAATTTGGAAAATGGATAATCTGCCTGCAGGTGGTCAAATAAACCTTTAACAAGCATTTGTTAAACATTCCATAGCTGAGTCTTTTCCCTGAAAATTGAGATTATTAATTCCTGGGTACCACATAATATATTGGGCAATGTCATGACTATCATGTGTGGAAATATATGTAGGATTATGTTACATATAATATGATGTTAGGTAAATGTCCATTGTTGTTACTGTGCTGTTTTGGAAATGTTTAGGCAAATTTGCAATCTTGATTGCAGTGATTCTTCTAATAATTTTTTTAAAGTCACAATACTAAATTTTCCACAAATTAAGAATTCATTTATCTACAAAACAAACTCAGAAATTATTCTTGATTTTGAAATTTGAAAGTAGTTAAATAAGCCTATGGAAAATTTTCATTACTGAGAATGCAAAGATGTAAAGACTTTAGCTAGCATCTGTTACGCTCTACATTCATTATGTGGGGTAAAACTATATTAACATATACAGCATGTGCTAATCAATCTCATTATAAAAAATTCTTTATAATACCAAACATCTATAATTCATTCATAAAAGTATCTGCTTTTATGAATTGGACAGTTGTACATAACTTGTTTGAAAGAGTGATTAGATATTTGTATAGTAGTTGATTGTTCTTGACTTGGAAAAAGTAATGTGAAGATAATGTTTCTCTTCTAAGTCTAGACATATATTTTTTAATATAAATTAAATTATAATTTATTTTTAAATAAAATTTTTGATTTAAAACATATCTACATATTATTAAAACATATTTATGCTTCAACAAGTTTTTCTCTCTCTTGAATCTGTCATTCCTTTTGGGCTTGTTTACATTATGTGAAAAATTTGACCCATTTAGTACACTTGATTAGCACCCAGCTGTCTGAGATGTTTATCAAGCAAAAAATTGTTTGCAAAAATAAAGACAGAGAAGGAATTAATATGTATTGAGCACCTGTAATGTGTCTAATGCTTAGCTTACTTTAATTAATCGAAGGAATCCTAAAAAAACTGTAGGTAAGTATTGTTAGCCTTATTTTACAGAAACAATCATGGCTCGGAAAGGTTAAGTGATATTTATTAATCCATTAAGAATTTATTGAGGGCCAAGTATATGGCAGACATTTCTTTTCTGGACATTTGGAATACATTGCTTAACAGAAAAAGCAGAAAAATGTCCTGCATGCATGAACACTGTGATATGATAGAAAATAGGCAAGGTCAAGATTAGAAGCCAGGTAATTTTTTTTTTAAGATTTTATGTGTTTACTTGAGAGAGAGACAGACAGACAGCCTGAGCAGGGGGAGAGGCAGAGGGAGAGGGACAAGCAGACTCCCCGCTGAGCAGGAAACCCAATGCGGGACTCAATCCCAGGACCCTGAGAACATGACCTGAGCCGAAGTCAGATGCTTAACGGACTGAGCCACCCAGGCGCCCCTAGAAGTCAAGTATTCTCATATATGCATACACACACACACACACACACACACACACACACACACACAAGCACACACACACACATGGTTTCTGTGATTTTTTAATGAAATTTGTATTGTGCAAGGAGATATATATATATAGTGCTGACACGTACTATATATATATATATATATATATATATATATATATATATATATATGATTGAACAAATGATATTTTATCTTTGTGATGGAAAAAGGAAAACTCCTAAGTAACTTACTCTTTTGTGAAAAGAAGACATAAAGACAAAACAATAAAACCATTACCATTTATATATCACCTAATACATGCCAGATACTGTACTATGCATTGAGTGGTGGACAAATACATGACCTCTCTTACAGCATTTAGTCTAGAAAGGGAGGTAGCTCATGAAATCAGTGAAATCATCAGAAACCCTACACTCTCCTGATCACTTTTCCCTGTTGTTTCTGCTATAAGAGATTTGCCTTGCAGCCTTAAAGTGAGTGTTGATATTTATCAGAGCTACAAGACTTCTCATTCACCTTCAGTAAGAGGGTAGAAAGTGGAAAAAGGGAGATGGGAAGAGGAAGAGGAGGGAGGGAGAAAGATTGGAGGTGAATGGAGGGGGTGGAGAGGATGAGACAGAGACTTATATACTCTCAAATATAATTTCTGCGTGTAAGTCCAGTTATATCAACTTAAGCTACATATAATCTGGACAAATACCTACTTAGGAGAATGCCAAATGCTGATATTTTAAAACTGGCACAGTCCTGGGCTATTCATGATTGATTATTAGACTATGGTTTCTCAATCTTTGCACTATTGATATTTTGAGTTAGAATGTTCTTTTTTATGGAGGGCTCTCCTCTGCATTGTAGGATGTTTGTCAGCATCCCTGATCTCTACTTATTAGAGGTCAGTAACACTCCCAAGTTTGTGACTACCAGGGAGATCTTCAGACATGGCTAAAAATTCTCTAGAGAGCAAACTCACGCTTGGTTGTGAATCATTGCTGTTAGAATAATCAGGGCTTAGAGCTGGACAGATGGGATGGGTGGTAAAAGTCAGCATGTCAACAACAGTGGTATTATTTCCTTTTTGCTGATGAAGAAACTGAGACTTAAATAAGAAGCTTGTTATGGTTGCACAACTAGTAATCTGAGATCTGCCTAAATATGAAGCCAATATTCTAATAACTTTAATGTATTTTCCCTCCTTAATAATTATCACTCTCTGAGTATCTTTTATGTTCTAAAACATTTTCACATAATTACTACATTCTTCCTCACAGCTGCCCAGTGAAATAAGCATCATTCATTATCTTTTCAGAGTCAGATTATTACTGCATCAGATGACTGAGAACACAAGGGTAGCACTATCAAAATCTGCCCAGGAGACCAAAGAAGGTTGCTAAAGGAGAAGATAGTTTGTGAAACTAGAGAACTAAGTATGGCCTGGGACATATCCAAAGAGGCCACACAAAGAAGAGGGTCTAGGTCTAGCATTTACAAATAGACGCAATTGTGAGAGGGTGTTGCATTAAGGAATTACCATGATTTATTGCAGATAGATAGTACATAAGGTAAGGTGCTTGGAAGAGGCAGCATGTGCAACCACTTACATCATGGTTTGGATATTATCCAGTTGGTGATAAGGAGTCATTGAAAGAATATGATCAAAAAATGAATAATAGTATCAAGTTGTTAGTAAATCACTTTGACAATATTGTGGAAATTAGATTTGTGAAGGAGGTGGGGATTATTTGACAGAGAGAAGAATAAGGAGGAGGTTCAGACAGGACTGGGTGAAAGATGATAATCACCTAAACTAAAATGACATCAGTGAAGAAAAAAACAAGTTCTACGCAGATTGAGAAAAGAAGATCTATAATAGATGTTAAATAATTTTAAATAGTGAAAGAAGGAAAAGCTAATACCTAGATTTTTGGCTTGGCCATCTAATTGGTACAATACACTGATAATGGGATACCGGGGGGAGGCGGAAGGTAGTGGCAGGGAAAGAGAGAGGGTTTATTTTTTATTTTATTTTTTTCAAGATTTTATTTATTTATTTGAGAGAGAGAATGAGAGAGAGAGTGAGCACATGAGAGGGGGGAGGGTCAGAGGGAGAAGCAGACTCCCCGCTGAGCAGAGACTCCCGATGCGGGACTTGATCCCAGGATTCCAGGATCATGACCTGAGCGGAAGGCAGTCGCCCAAGCAACTGAGCCACCCAGGCGCCCCGGAGAGCGGGTTTAGAAGGCACATGGTTGTAGACGATGAACAGAAGGAGGAATGGAGAATTACCTCACAATGTATTCTTGTCTCATTTCAAACACTATGTTCATTTAACTATCTCCCTAATTTTAAAAAAAGGGCATTGCAGTTAAGATTATGCTATTTCTTCAAATATGTAGAAATGTGTATATATATGTATATATATATATTATACATATAATCACATATGTATATTTGATTAGAGTTTGGGTTGAGCGCCTTTATCTTTTTTTTGATGCAGTTTTTGTTTATGAATGTAGTGGACAGCATACTATTGGCAGAAATTTATATTGTGCCTCTCTCACTTTGCATTATATTATATGCAAATCCCTGTAGTCAATATGTCATTTTCTCTAAGTTTTGCACTATGAAATCCTGAAGTAAATATCTTGGAGTATGATTTTTTTTTCCTGTATGTAGAACTCTTTCCTAAAGATAAGGTCTCAGTTGGTTTATAGAACCAAAGTTTATGGATACATATTGTTCCTATTCTGTATCCCTTCCTTTCTTTCATAAAGGACTTCATTAAATTATTTTCACACACATAATATTTAAGTATCCCATATACTTTTCTCCATATGAAACATTAACACAATTATTTTTCATTGTTTAAATAATAGCCAAATACTTACATGCAAAAAATGTATATATATAAAATTTTTAACGTATTTGATTAGTTCTAAAGTAAAACATAATTTCAACATATATTCAAAATATCTGTATTTCTTTATTTTTAAATTGCCTGTCCATGTTTTTGTTCAAAGATCCATGTGTCTGTCACATAGAAAGTGTTCATTAAGTTAATTAGTAATTAATGATTTGAGACACTGGTGAATTAAATATATTAATACCATGTGTTACTTAGGCCATTAATTTTAAAAGAGTGTATTATCTATTTAGAGAAATAGATAATAAATAAAAGATAATTTCAAGATGACAGTTAAGCAGGAAAATAAAATAATATTGTAAAATTCTCTATATAAATATAAAACATGTATGTATGAAACTGAGAACACTTAATAAGTGCCCTCAAATGATAAAGCAAAGGGTTGGGATTTTAACTAAATACTTCATACTATTTCTGTCTCTCTCTTCCTGAATTAACAATAAACTTAAGTATTTCCAGAGGCAAATAAAAGAGGGAAAAAAGACATTTTATTAGTCAAGTATAAATCATACTTAATGCTTGCTTTCATGGTCTTCTCCTTTCTTCTTTCTTTAGAGCTTAAGACAGAGTGAAAAAAATTGCCATTTAATTGCATAACACTAATAAATGTGAAAATCACCATTTTTCTAGTCTTTTTATCTTCTTTTATTTGCCCAACTGCAATATATTGCAAAATGGGTTGATCTTGTATTAGTCCTATACAGCGGAAAGTAACAACTTGATATTAGAAAGTTGTTGAAAGAAAATTAATATTTAGGAAGGAAAATGTATATATAACTAAATATGTTTTATATTTTAATTTGATCACTACATTTTGTCAGCATAAAATATGATTTCATTACATTGCAACTGATGTTAAGGCTACATTGAGGCGCCTGGGTGGCTCAGTCGTTGGGTGTCTGCCTTCGGCTCAGGTCATGATCCCAGCGTCCTGGGATTGAGTCCCTCATCGGGCTCCTTGCTCAGCAGGGAGCCGGCTTCTCCCTCTGCCTGCCTTTCTGCATACTAGTGCTTCTATCTCTCTGTCAAATAAATAAATAAAAAATCTTAAAAAAAGGCTACATTGAAAAATGCATTCATTTTTTAGGTAATATGTGCCAAGTGCCAAAATATTATGGAGACCCGTTTTTTGTTGGTTTCTCTTTCTCACTTTCCAGTTTTTTCTAGGGAAATATTTTGATTCCCATCTCATGTTATGCTTATTTCCTTGGTCCTCTCCCATAAATCCATAGGTTTTACCCTTATTACTATGCATCTCTATGTATCTATGGTTCCTGTAACATTCTACTACCCTTTATCAAATGTTTTATTGCCTGACATCTAGTCCGAGATATTTCACCAATATTACAAACATAGTACAACCAAAATTGAACTCATTATTCACCCTTGCTAATATTTTTAAAACAATTTCACTCTGATTTATTCCACCAGCTTCCTACATTTCCCCCTACATTCAGCATGGCTTGTTCCATTCATTATTAGTAACTGTCTTGAGTTTAATCTGTATACCTAGCTCTGGACTAAGTGCTACACTTAGGTCATTTAATCCTCACAATTTGTGAGATGTCATGATACCCCCATTATATGGATGGATAAACTGAGCGTCATATGTCTTAGACGGCTTTTCTAGAGCCACATAGCCAGTCAGAGTCAGGGATGGGATTTGAGGTCTGGTCCACATGACTCCAAAGCTAGTGAATAACTCTGAACCTTGGCTGCCAGCTAGATATTACTGTCAGGGTGAAGCTGAAATAAATATGTTATTTCCCTTCATAACATCTTTCCATGACTCCCATAGTGCCCTCAGAATGCTATGTCATTCATTGAATTAAAAGGCATTTCAGGATCTAGCTTGAAGTAGTCTGTTTCTAAAAGATGAGTAGGAAATACTTTGTTCAATAGCAAACTAGCCTACAGGAAAATAAAAGTTGACACTGTTCCTGGACTCTTCAGGGGGTAGAGGAGGTCCATCTAAATAGGATTTCTATTCTTCATTGGAGTTATAACAAATTTTAACAAAACAAAACAAACAAACAAACAAAAACAATAAACGGAGGCTTTTCTTTTTTCCACTGGTAAAATTACGGTTGAAAGACAAGGCTTACAATGTGTGAGCCTAATGGTCCTGAAAATCCTGACCACAGAACTGGCCAGCCCCATCCCCACGGTGCTGACATCTTTCTCCTGCAGAATGCAAGCTCCTGCTGGAGGAGCAGAGTAGGCTTGCTGCTGGCAGATGCACAGGTCCCAGGGGAAAAGTGAGTGGCGCTGTGACAAGTTTGCCAAATTATGCTTTGTAAATTTACAAACAAGATAAAGAACTCTACTTCTCAAGAGCGGAGCAGGTAGGAATGAGAGGGTGAGGTAAATCGCTTCTCATGGAAATCAAGAACTAGAAAAAGCAAACACTCTTATCCCTCTTCCCCAGGCTGAATTTCTCCGACACCATTCTTTTTGTTTGCTCGCATCATATCCAATCTGTCAATTCTGCTGCCTGCGTGCCTCCCACATCTCATTCAGCCTCTCAGTGTACTCTATTTCTGTTGTTGTAACTATTGCAACAACTTCTAACTGATTCTTCTGCTTTTCCCCTCTCTTATTCTGTGTTGGCTTTCTCCATAAGCTGAATACAAATATTCATCCTCCTATACAGTGTTGATGCTGAAACCCCTTGATCAAACAAACAAACCTGATCTGTCATCATATGTAACAAAAATCAGTCTGCAATCCAAGGTTTTCTATCCTCTGACATCAACCTACCTATTCTATTATCATTATCCAGTGTTTAGCTCGAACAAGATCATTTATTTATCCCCAAGCACAGCCATTCATTTCCTAAGACTGTGCCCTTTAATTGTTTTTCCTATATACCTGTAACAATGCAACTTAGAGAATTTATATTTATATTGAAATATGAAATATGAAATGTCATAACTGATAGAAAGATGGCAGGCTGCTTTGTTGCATATAGATGAGGAGTAGGGATTTCTGTAAAATGAGCTTTATGTGTATTTAGGGATTATTACATATGAGAGCCAATTTAATCAAATCAAACTGTGGCATTATCACAACACTTGGTACAGAGAGTATTTTGTAGTGAACGGAGAATTTATGACACACACTTTCTTCACTCATTCGTAGCTTTATCAGTTTTATTTTTCAGAGTTTGAATTACAATAAGTGTATTTGTAAGTTCTCTACTTACTTTCAGAAAAAAGAGAAGAGACAACAACTTAGATTTTCCAAGTTCTTTGCAATTTCAAATCCTCTTATACTGACTTCTTGTAGATCATTCCTGCACACATTGAACATGGCAACTACACACATTAAATATTGATATTGCATGCTTGGTTTTGGTAGTGATGTTATTACTTCTTTAAAATCGACATTCTTGGGGCACCTGGGTGGCTCAGTTGTTAAGCGTCTGCCTTCGGCTCAGGTCGTGATCCCAGGGTCCTGGGATCGAGCCCCGCATTGGGCTCCCTGCTCGCAGAAGCCTGCTTCTCCCTCTCCCACTCTCCCTGCTTGTGTTCCCTCTCTCGCTGTGTCTTTCTCTGTCAAAAAAATAAAATCTTTAAAAATAAAATAAAATAAAATTGACATTCTAACAAAGTGCTGAACTTCTTTTACTGTAGCCAAGCTATTAATTGCCCAATAATTATAGATTCAAGTCTAAGTGTAATAATTATTTTTTCTCTTTGCTGTATTCTATTATAACTATTGAAAGCAAAAATGAAATACCGCTACTTTTTAAAAAAAGGAATATATTTCATAAGGTTTCAAAAGTATATTTTATCTATACATAATTAGATGAATTATTTAATTTTTTCTATAATATTTATCAAATGGGAAGTATTTACATAAAAAATTCATTCCCATTGACAGTTAGTTTGATCTCTGTATTACAGTTCCTTCTAAAGTAGGAAATTGAATTCTCCTGCGTATGCTATGTCAGTTTTACCAGGTAAAGAAAGACTAATGATGTCAGATTACTTTTCAGTAGGACAGAATGAACTAAATTTGCATCAAGGGAGAAATGATTTCTTAGCCAGAGACACATGCATTGATCAGATTGTCTGAGAGTAGTTTATTTTATGTATTTATATATTTTCCTTCCTCTTTCTGTCAACTATTATTATACCACATTTATCATCAGAGAAATAAAGGGAGAAAGCCACTTCCAAAGACTGCTTTGAAATGAGTTGAAGTTTGCCCACTAAATCCTCCAGCTGCTTCTCTAATAAGAATCCAGAAGGAAGAGTCAACCTCTATGCATGAAAAATATGATATTATATGATACTATCTGATTTTTTTCCCAAAAACTGGCCTGCTGAAGTTTTGGTATCATATGTGAATGATTAATATTAATCATTAATATTAATAATATGATTAATATAATATAAATATTAATATCAGAATGATTCTTTTTTTAATTTGAATGATGTCATCAAACTATCATTTAGAATTTCTGACAAGAAAAGAAAATTACCCTCCAGTGGAACTAGTAAAGAGATGATATCAACACAAATATTTACAAATGTAACACACAAATCACTGAACAAAGAAATGATATTTAAGAATACTTGGTTGTAATGTTGCCTTCAATGTTGTATTTTTGAGAAATATATTATGCTGTGTTTGTGGAGGAGAGGATAGTAATAAATGCATAATATCCATCCAAGATTTCTTGGGCTATAAAGCAAGTACTTGAGCTGTTGCAGGTATATACCTGAGTATTTACCCATTGCTAAACAATACTCTGTCAGCATTTCTTGCAGTGTGGGCCCTGTAAATATAGTAGTATTATGAGGTGTTCTGTGAAAAACAAGGAAGGCAAATACATTTAAGAAATCTTATATACTTTATACCCTTCTTAGAGATCCACTAGACAGAATATAAATGCACAAAACAAGAGGAATGGTCAAATTGAATTTTATATATCCCCAAAGTAGAGAATTTTAGAGCCCCATTGTCACTACCCTGATTTATGCTACCATTACCTTTAATATGAATTCCTCTTAATTCAGCTTCTTGCCCCCATTTCTAAGCCCCTGGAAACTTTCTCTACCTTAAAGCAAAATTGACTAATATAAAAAAGCAAATCTGACCCTATTATTTCTTAATTCTTCAAAGCCTCCTTATGCTTTTGTTTTAACATCCAAACTCCTTAGCATGGCATGCAATAACACTATTATTTGTTCAACGTCATCTCTCACCTTTAGCTCTGCATTTCAGCCAAACTTGATTTTAATTCCCATGCTTTCTTAAACATCTTGGAAAGCACTGGTGTTTCCTCACTGTCATCTCTCTTTCATTTAACACATTCTTCTCATACTGTAGCCCTTAATTTAATTGGCATTTAATTTTCAAAGCCTTCCTTGACACCCCACCTTAACCTTTCATTCTGGGTTCCATTTCCTTCCAACATGTTCCATAGCCCTCTGCACCTGCATATCGTAGTATTTAATTGTTGGAATGTAACCATCTGCTTCTGTAAGCCTAGTAATGGTAAGTAACAAGCCTGCCTCATTCATTATTTTATCCTTAGCAGTTAGAGTTATTATGCCTTTTACATAGTTGACTTCCCCCCCAAGTTTTTATTTAAATTCCAATTAGTTAACATACATTGTAATATTAGTTACAGGTATGGAATTCAGTGATTCATCATCTACATACAACACCTGGTGCTCATCAGGAGTGCCTTCCTTAATCCCCATCACCTATTTAACTCATCCCCCCCACCCACCTCTCTTCTGGTAACCAACAGATTGTTCTCCATAGTTGAGTCTGTTTCTTGGTTTTCCTCTCTTTTTCCACCTTATGTTCATTAGTTTTGTTTCTTAAATTCCACATATGAGTGAAATCATATGGTATTTGTCTTTACTTGACTTATTTCACTTAGCATAATACACTCTAGCTCTATCCATGTCATTGTAAATCCCAAGATTTCATTCTTTTTGATGGTTGAGTAACATCCCAATGGGGTGTGTGTGTGTGTGTGTGTGTGTGTGTGTGTGTGTGTGTGTGTACAAATACATATATCTCTTTTATCCATTCAGCAGCTGATAGACATTTGGGCTCTTTCCATTTGGACATCTTGATTTGAATTCATTTCCTAAAGTTTTGAAATTGAACAAGTATAGCTGTTAAAATAACAAAAAAATACAAAATGTTAGGAAAAAAACAAAGGATCTATGAATTGGGAGTTCATATGTTAGAGTAAGACTGTAGAAAACAACTTTATGTAGTTATCACTAAGTAAGGTTACAAAGAGGTTTAGGTAACCAGATGAGGAAACTGGGAAATGTACTAAGGGTTTAAAGAAAATGTTGGAAGTTTTTGTACATGGATGTAACCCAGTGAAATACATTTTACTAAGGTTTGTCTGGTGGTGAAATGTATGGTTAATAAAAAAGATAAGTTCAAGAGCTGAGAGAGCACCTATGAGGTTTGTAAAAATTAACATTTGTGTAAACCTTAAGAATGGCGATGGAATGTGAGAGAGGGGAGAAGTACCCATCCACTCCTCTAGGATAGAAATGATGGCAGTGGGGAACATTGTGACTCTAGGATTGTATGTAGGGACCAGAGTAATAAATTAAGTGTTTCACTTTGATAGGCCAAATGTTCCAAATAGTGAAGGCAATATCATCTTCTAAGAGACTAGGAAACGGTATTAAGAAAGCTTCCTGGAGGGAGTAGAAATGAGAGGGGGATCTGACAAGTAATACATAAAAAGTCTACTAACAACATTTGTCCAAATGGAAATGGGAAACCACAAATTTGCAAAGGCCACTAAATACAAATTTTACAAAATTTTATCCCTCAGTGTTCAACTGTTCCCATAGACATGGAGAATGAAAAATATGTAAGTGTATTACAGATTGGGGTTTAACAAGAATTTGTGGCTCAAAGCAGAATTGAAGAAAATAAAACTCTAAGCAAGAGAGAAGGAAGCCCCAGGGGATCTCAAGGAAAAAGACAACAGAGAGAAAAGTCAGGAGCAAAGCACACTTCTAAGAGTGGAAGATATAGCCATGAACTAGGTATCTCTATGTATTCACAGAGCAGAACCAGTAGGATGAAAATGGTGGAGGGGTCAATTTATCATCTGGGAATGAGAATTAGTATTGCAGTTAGAGAGGTGAAGTAGTTCAAGGCAGTGTCTATGGAAGAAGGTAGCCAAAGTGGACTGGAGGTCAGAGTATCTTATGGGATTTTTTGCTAAGTATCTGTTTACTATGATGGAACCTGATTTGCATAATGACAAGGATCATGTCTGCTTGCGCAGCTATGCTATCCTCGGTGCCTATCAGAGTGCTTTGAAATAACAAAGTCTCCCTAAATAAGCCTTTTGTGAAAGTGAATGATGCAAATAAGTCAAGGACTTTAGTGTATGAATAGCTTCCCAGAAGACTTTAAATTTGGTAGTTGCCTAAAAGTTAGACCAAAAGCCCCTTTGTCACCAGCACTTAATTGATTGGTAGTTGACATAAATAGGAAGAGGCAAGAGAATAGGTGATAGAAACAGATGGCAGGAACGCCCATATAAAATAGTGGGATAAAATAGAAGATACCAAGAAGGAGAGACTTACTTACTTACTCAATAAATATTTATTGACTTTCCACTATCTGCAAGGTCCTTGTATTAAAAGAATAATTTGTAAATATAACAGACACAGTTCCTGCCCTTCTGGAGCATTCATAGTGGGGATGCAAACCTTACATTATTACATTAAACTATTAAATTAAAACTTAAGTAATTAAGACAGAGACAGATATGTTAAAAGATACTTATGTAGGCTTGCAGAGGAATAATCTGTACAAAGATATATTTATACTGAGTAATGAAGATCAAGCAGCAGTTAGATTTATGAGAGGGATGGAGATGGCCTGGGAAGGGGTGCCGTTCCAGGCAGATAAGTATAATGCAGCAGTAAAGAATGTTACAAATAATTACCCCCCTCAAATTGTTTTTTGGAGATATTAAAGGAAAAAATTCTTAATGGATTGAAATATTTTTTCACTGAGGTGCTCAGACCAAAATACAGAAAATACTGTTACTCCATTCTTCCCCTCCTATCTCACATTCAATTCATCATCAGTTCCTAATGGAAACATCTTCCAAATACATATCCAATTTGAGAATCTGATCAATTCATATCATGTCTTCCACTGCCACCTAGTCCAAGTCACTTTCATCTCTCCCCTTACTATAACAGTCAGTTTTTAAATACTGCTCGTCTGCTTCCAGCTTTACAATCAGATGATCTTGTACAAAGGCTAGTCAGACCATACCGCTACCACTTCTGAGCATCCCAATCAATAACTTCCCAACTGCTCTGAGAGTAAATTCTAAATTCCAGGCGATGATCTACAAAGATGAGATATCTGGCTTCTACCTCAGTCTGTCTTCATCTCATCATTCCTTCCCCAACTTTACCAGGCTTTAGTCCCTCAGATTGTTTCCATTCTTTAACATGCAGAACTCATTCGGGCCTCAGGGCCTTGAGTACTCTGCCTCTACCCTCTTTCCTCGGTTCTTTGCGAGCCTCCTTTTTCGTGTCAGTCAGGTTTCTGGACTGTTTTACGCCTTCTGTCTTTACTTCCCAACCATAGTTTCAATCCTCCTTCTGGGTTTTATTCTCTATGATACTTGTTAATATTTGAATTTACATTACTTATTTACCTGTGGCTATGCATACATACACATTTGTAGATACAGGAGCATGCAAATAAATAATAGATGCACAGATAGAAAGAAAAACAGTCTTTCTTCCACATTAGAATATACACTCCATTAAGAGACACAAGTATTTGGCTGCTTTATTCACGCTTGTATCTCCAGGTCAAGAACTGTATCTAGTCCAGTATGTGCTTAATAAATGGTTGATGAATGCATAAGTTTAAACCAAAGGGTATTTCAAAATGGCTTTTTAAAAATGACTACTTTAATGTAGACCTTCCTAAAGTCATTATTTTCTTAATTTTATAATTAAGTATAGTATTAATATTTCCAAATATCAATATATTTAAAATATATCTTTGAAAACTATGTGTTTTTTTGGTTGTGATATTCTCCATTCTCTTAAACACATACATTTGCTCACCACCATACCTTTCTCCATGCTGTTCCCCCTACTTTCCATACCAAGACATTAGGCCTGAATTATCTCATAAGGAAAATTCTTCCTTGTGATGTATGAGAATTTTCTCATCCTTCAAATGAAAGTGACTCACTATTCCTTTAGCATTAAAATATTTTGCCTATGCTTTCACTAATAATTAGTGTTCTTTACTATAGATAGATTACTTACTGTGATTTATATTGTGTTCCTATAAGACTGTAAGCTTCTTGAAGGCCTGATGCAAATAAACATTTAAAAAACAAAACAAGCAAACAAATAAAAAACACCAAGATTTTAAATATCTTACTTTTTATCTTCCTGTTGAGCCTTAGTTTCTTGTTCAAACCTAGATGTTGGTTCTTTAGTGCCTTTGCCTGCCCTCTGTTGAATCAACCCTTCCTAATACAGACAAAATTATACATGGTTTTATATGTATAAATATGTACCAAAAAAATCCATTGACCTGAGATTTCATTCAATTTTGAAGTGTCTATTTTGCCAATCGAAGTGAAAAAATTAAATATTTTATTAAATTAATTTCAGTGTAATATGATTAGTGTCTCTAATAACACAATGATGCAGTTGCTGTATGACCAGCAAAGTATTGAACAATATATGGAGTTAGTAGATGTTTTACCTTTTCCATAAATTTCAATTATACTCCTGGAAACAAGTACTGTGCCTTTTTATCTTTTCCTGGACTTCCTGTATATTTTGGCATTGACGTAATGAATAATTAGGAGCAGATTTCTATACATTTCTATGAATTTCCAAACTATAAATTCTATAACAAATGTGATTCAGCACTCAGATTGCAAACAAGCATGCTGACATTATATTGAAATAAATGAGTCTTTTTATGCTCAAAGGAGAGGTTTGTTTTGTTTCCATGTATTCCTTATGGACTTGAATATATAATTTTCTTCTATTGTGAAATTTCAAGGGAATACAGAGTAACTCTGAATAAACCTGTTAGAAAGCTCTCCAAAGATACCTTATAGCAATGTTACCCTGTGTTTACATAGCCCAGGGCATAAAACTTGGCTAATCTTAATCTTTATATTTATTGCAATATAATTAATTTACCCCAAATAGCACAATTAAAGCTTAATCAGACTCTCATCTCTTTAATATTATCGCCTTGAGTCAGATTTCTGAGAACATTCTCAATCTTTTCTTCCATGCTGTAGAATTTAGTTGTAACAAGACTAGAAGGAAAAAGATAAAACAAAACCCACAACTGTATTCCTCAAGGGAGGAAGAAAAAAAAAGTAAAGATTGGTTTAGCTATACTATTTTTTCCATGTTGATTATTAATTATTATCAGGTTTAGATTTAGAAAAATGATTTGGCTTTTCTGTTAGTTTGGTTTGAATATTTTCAAAATCACCTTCTAAGTTTTAGCAATATGTTTGAGATTATATCTATATGGTAACTATATGCCTATTTCTTTAAATAGACATATACAACACATATTGTACTTTATATATTATAGTTTATATGGTTCATTATGTCTTACAATTTTGTAAAATATTTCTCATAACCCCTATATTCTCATGAAAACCAGCTACTATGTTACACAGTAGCTTTTCCTAACTCATTCATTCCTAGAATTTCTCATTTGAGTCACACTCTCTGACTCAAGTAGTCCATGCTTGTCTATAAAATTGTTGTTTTTGTTAGAGTAACATTTGTAATCCCCATGGAGAATTAAAACCTCCCATCACCCCATTTGATTTGATATGAAATCAAATATCTTTTGTTCTCTTAGGCCACTGAAGAGGCATGTAATCATTCCCAGTGAATGTGAATGCTTATAATAAAAACCCCTGTCAAGAGGAATTATTGTGTAGGGACTCCCCAGCAGTCCATGGCACTCATCCAGAGAACTAATACTGCTCTTTCCTGTGCATGCAGCCTCTATGCTGAGTGCTGAGACTGTCTACTGGAAGACTCATTCCACACCAGAAGTTTCTTCCTAGGACTGAATGTACTCATTTGAGCAATGGTTCTTCTCAATTCAGAAGTGAATGTTAGTCATCTTTTCCATCTCCTTAATGAAAATATAACTGTCCAGGTCATCCTGAGTTACTCTCAATAGCAGCCCTTCCTAGGATTCCAGTAAGAGTTTTTGTCTTTACCTCCCAGACAGCCGACTCTCACCCAACTCTGAGTTCCAGAGTAAGTTTGTGTTTAACTCTAAAGTTGTCACTACAAAGAAATGTATACAGGTTCTGATCTACATTTATAAATATGTCTTCTTCTTTTTACTTTTTGTTTAAATCTTTTTTTCAATATGTAGGAAGTACTTTATTTTTTATTTTTTTATTATGTTCAGTTAGCCAACATATAGTACATCATTAGTTTTTTATGTAGTGCTCAGCTATTCATTAGTTGCATATAACACCCAGTGCTCATAATATAAATATGTTTTTTGAGGGTAGTTTTCTTATTTACTGTCTTGTAATGTGGATTCTTTAAAAAAATATTTTATTTATTTATTTGAGAGAGAACATGAGCAGGGGGAGAGTGGAGAGGGAGGGAGGCAAGCAGACTCCCCTCTGAGTGGGGAGCTCCACACTGGCTTGATCCCAGGACCCTGGGATCATGACCTGAGCTGAAGGAAGACACTTAACTAAATGAGCCACACAGGTGCTCCTAATGTGGATTACTTTATTCACACCTCATCCTAAGCCTATAAAATAAAGAATATCATTTTCATTGTATTGGTGTGGAAAGTCTCAACACTGTAAGTTAATGTTACAGAGACAGTGAGTCGTAGAACCTAGATAATCTTATATAACCCTGGAATCCTAATGGTCCCCTGTCTGTTTTCTGTCAGAACCTGAATCAACCATATTCAAATGTATAAGATAATTTGAAATTGGTTTTATTGTATATTTTTCTGACCAGGGTGAAGAGGAGTAAATACTCACCCATGAACTAGCTTTGCCCCCTTGATCATGTCAATAATATCAAACTATTCAGTGTAAAAAAAAAACCTAACAAATGTTGGCATATACCCAAGAAAAAGCAAAAGATAAGTGAATAACTTTTTTTTTTTAAGATCTTATTTATTTGAGATAGAGAGAGCGAGAGAGAGAGCACAGGGCAGGGAGGGGCAGAGGGAGAGGGAGAAGCAGGCTCTCCACTGGGCAGGGAGCCTGATGCAGGGCTTGATCGCAGGATCCTAGGATCATGACCTGAGCTGAAGGCAGACGCCTAACAAACTGAGCCACCCAGGTGCCCCGATATATGATTAACTTTTAAGAAAGACTTTTAAAAGTGAAATGTGATTTAAAAAAAGTAAGTCACTTAATACCCATTCATCTATGTGGTTAAGTTGTGTGTGTTTTTTTTAAACTTCCCTTAAGGTGAACTATATTATATTGATATTATAGTTAGAAAATTGGTGGGCTAGACAAAATGAGAAACAAATAATTCGATAGACTTTTTCAGAGGAATTGTTAGGAAACCAATTTTTTTTTTCATTTCAGTAATATAAATAATACATACATGATATAAAATATGAGAAAAGAACAAGATTAGATATTCTTAATTTCACCTTTGTTTATTCTAAATAATAGGATGCCTGCTGGTAGGATTTTTATTGTTTTTTTCTTCCTTTGTTTGGTTGTTTTTTGAGTAATTCCATCATCTTCAAATAAGTTATTTTAGGTCCTTTAATATTTGGCAGGCCTTTCCTTCAGAATTTATCTGTATAATTTCTAATACATGTAATATTTTACATCTGCTTAAGTTCAAAGAGTGTATTTAATGAGCACTTTGAAAGGCTGACGGTCATGTTACTAACCTCAATTAACAAAATGAGAAGCTATGGTGATTCTTAAAGAAATTTATTTCTTAGATAAGTCTCAAAGATGGCATAAATTAAATAATGTACAATGCATATTCTGATAATGTTGTAGCATAACAAAGTGACCAAACTGTCATGAAGAGAAAATACTCATGAGAATGAAACAATATTATAGTAAGTTAAATGTTTTGAAAAATTGTGTGTCTGCACATATTATAAGCTGGATTTTCCTTTATACTATTTTCTTTAGCACTTAAGATGGCTGTAGAAGAAAGTAAGAGTATCTTTAACTTAGGTAACTTTGAGAGAAACTAACATTATAAATAATATAACATTCAAAGCAAAATATACTCAAATAATACAGGGAATGTATGTAACTCTAACATTTGTTTTCTGAGTTACTCCAGAGTGTTTCATTAGCATTTAAATATTCTAATAGTGCCTACACTAACATCCAAAATTAAGTTATTTCCGATATGAGAATGATCACTGAAAAAATATATAATAATGTTATACATTATATATACACATATTATATGCATATATATAAATATATATGTGTGTGTGTTATGTGCATACCTTTTGTTTTGTTTTGGAAGTTTGTCATTAGGAAAGATGTATTGAAACATATTTCTCGTATTGCTTGTGATCGTGTGCACCTATGTTTGTGTGCTCAGGTAACCTGCAATCTTCATTCAGTGGTGCTAATTCAAAAACACATTATATTAACTGGATACTACTGAAGATTCTCTAAACAGATAAGTTTAATGGTGACACTCCAATGACAACACAGACTATATGAAAAACTCATATCTGGATTTGTGTCGTAAACATTTCATAAGAAGGTAGTTTCTACATTTCTATATATTCTGTATGACAAACCACTTTGGGGAGTCAGTATAATCAACTTCCAAATCCTACTTCTCTCAGTTTTTAGCTAAATTATTGTGAGAAAGGAATTTACATTTTCTAAGCTTCAACTTAGTCATGTGTAATTAGTGGGAATAATAATTTCTACACTAAACCAGATTTTTACTTGAATCATTCTTGCCCTTGAATATATGGGGAGACTCAAAACTTCCAAAATCATATCCTTGCTCCTCTTCAAATTTATAGATTTCTGACTTTATTTGCTTACAGTCATCTTTGTCTCCTTTCATACTAATACATGGTTCATAGCTTCCCTTTTCTGGTTAATGCTTAATGATATTGGGCTATTGGAAGAAGTCACTTTATTCAATGCATAGTCAGCCCCTTCTTGGGCTTGGAGAGAGGGGACTCATGTCATCTGGTGGTCTTTGCTACCTGCTTGACAAACTTCCAAATGTCTTTGGCCCAGACCCATGATTCTCCTCTACTAGGAAGAATAGCAAAGACTCATCCATGCTTCCCTCACTCAGCATGCATGCCTCTGTATGTGCACACATGCACATCTCTACTTTGCATGAAAATATTTAATTACATTAAAAAACAATTCCCCCATCTTGTTTTATTACATTGAATGGTCACTCGGATAATTAAATGGGCTAATGTTTTTAAAAATTCATAAGAGTAAACAGCAGCACAATCAAAGCGTTTTAGTTTCCCTTCCCTTCAGATGCTGCAGTCTTCATTTAGTGATGCCTATTCTAAAACACATTATTAATCTGTATAATTAACAACTTCTCCCATTTTCTGGCTAAAATCCCCTGGAATCATAACATCCCTTTTTCTAAGTTACAGAAAGCTTTTTAACTCTATATTTGAAATGGGTGATGAAATATATATAAACTGTTAGAATTAAAAGTTTACATGCTGAAAGATACTCATAATTACAGCCTTAGTTTTCTACAATACATATTTTTACCAGGCATTATAGGGTATAAATACTCTACCAAATTTATGTAAAATTAACCTTTCTTTTTTTTGTGCTTGGTGATATCAAACAATTTAATTTTAGTGGAATAAAATATATATATATATATATTGACACAGAATATTATTTTCTTGACTTTGTCATAATAAGACCTAGAAGAGCTGTTTTTGCCTACGGGTAATCTATGACAGCAGTAGTGATATTAAAGGAAACAGAGATAAGAGTTTCTAGAGAAAAGTCCTAGATATTTACAGATTATCGAGGTTAAATAGGCTGACTATGTGTTAAAGACATCAATTATTAATATTTTATGTTGTTAGAAACTGTTTTTATTTTCTTTTATTCAAATATCTAATTATAGCATCTTTATTTCTATAACTTACATAGAGATCTTACCTAATTTTTATTAATATAAGTTTCAAATGTTAAGGTTAAACTTTGTATCATTAAATAGTGCTATTCTTGTTTAGAGAAGAAAGAAACAAAGAGAGAAGATAAACATGGGAGAAATTTTCAATAAAATTTCAGGATCCTGTGCATGTGTGTTAGTCAGAGATGAGATCATGTGAAAGCTGATACCCTATCACTGCTAGATGTTCAAGGGGGTAGAGATCCAAGAAACACTACCATGCTGCTGGTGGTCATTGCAGCTTCCTTTCTGAGGAAATCTCTAGTTTTTCTAGTTTTTTCTAGTATCTCCTTAATATAGAAACAAATTTATCTTAATGTTGACTAACAAATATTTTTTTAGCAACTCCTATGTTCAGTTAAGTAAAAGTTTGTCACTAACCCCTTTCTTTATAAAGGCAATGGTAGATTGTAGTACATTTAATGTTTCTCATCCCTTAACCCGTGATGGCAGTTTTCACCAAATGACTTGCAACATCTCTCAAGTGTCAATGATTATACTTCCACACCCTAATGAACTCAGAAAGACTATTACTTGCCTTCATCACTTTAAGGGAAGCAAAAGTGATATATGTGTCACCTTTTTAGTAGATTAAAAACTGATTCATGGTTTGCCAACACTCTCTTTACCCTCTATCATGAGAACTAGAAAATTTCCAGGTAGGGGCAGCATCACAAGTTTGGGCCCCGAATGATGATGATAGGGAGCAGAGCTTTATCTAACACACTGTGGATACATAGCAAGGGCTTTTCTGAATTTTTTTGCACTGCAGGAAAAAGTACCCTTTCCTGACTATTTAATAAAGAAATAAAGTTATATATAATATGCAAATTATGCAAATACACAACATATGATATTAATTTCTTGAAATCTCATAGCCCATGCTAGTATATTAAACACTAACAATTTGTTAAGCATTGTTTATCTAGTATATTTTTTGAGAAAATAATGATAGTACTCATTTTCTTTAAGTTCCTATGTAGAAAAAGAATTTGGGATAGTATTAACTTAGAAGAATGATGAAAGATTTAAATAACGAAAATATTATTTCAAAAATAATAACCCTCCTCCTCCTAAATCAAAGCTAAAATAACCAAGAAATCAGGATTCTGAAAATTATAAAGCAGATGACCCTTTCTTGGTAGCTACTATATTTATGAAAAACCTAATTATATCTGAGATCATTTTTATGGATTATTCTTGGAAAACATTAAATTTCTGATAAATACTAAGTCATTTTAGTGTCTTCACATTAGTGTAATTTTGCAATACTACAAGCTATTTTCTTTCCTTAAAATATCAAGGAAAAATTAAATTATATGTACTATTGGATATTTCTTGAAAATTTTTAGGCAGAAATGATTTTAATATTATGCTGAAGTGAAAATGTTAAGGTTAATCTTAGTCAAATACTAAGAAACTTGGAAGTCATTTTTTTCTTTACTGTGATTCCATTTAAGTAGAGAAAGACAGAAAACAAAATTAAAAAACAAAACAAAACAACACTGTTTTCTGGAAAAGCAAATGGCAATGAACTTAGAGGTAGGTGTCTTGAATCTAGAGTCAATAAACTCTGGTGCTTGAGAAAGCCAGCTCTGGATCCAGGTTGATGGGCATTAAATTTGAGCTCTGCCAATTTAGTATCTATGCAACCTTGAACAAGTTACTTAACCATCCTGGGTGTGTGCTTCCTTGTTTATAAAATGAGGATGGTAATAATAACTCCCTGGTGAAAGAGTTGTATTAATTGAGCTAATCCAAGAAAAATGTTTAGAATGATAGCTTGTACATTGGAATCACTCAATAAAATTATTTATTATAATCATAAGAAGGATTACCAATTCATCATTCTCTCTATAATGATTCTCTAATAAAACTTTGGATTAAACTTTGTACAGAAATTTTGTTTTTGTTTTTTACCCTCATAGTAATGTTTTCTAAATATTCTATTCAATACATATTTTAGGTGCTATGAACACTGATAATAGTAATATAACTATTTTGACATTAAATTATTTTTTACTTTTAAAAAATTGTATGATTTTAAAGCAATCATTCTATAATACTGTCAAATACCTCCTACCAGTTATTTGAAGTAATAAGAAAAGTGTAATGTAGATTAGTAGAACACTCAAGTATCACTTGAAATCTAGGGATAATAGCTAAATATGTTTCAAATGATATTCAGATGACACATGAACATATTAACTTATTTTTATCAACATTTCATTAGTTTCTTAATTAGGTAAAAAAAATCACTGTAGACTAATAACTCAGTAATACTTGACTTCATGATTAAGCAGAGAAATGGTATTGGTAGCAGAAAAGAAAATGCTTAAGTTCTAATCCTCCATTCAACTTTGATGAGCCTGTTGACCTAGATAAATACTCAAACTATCTGTGCCTCAGTTTCATCATCTTATAATGTCAAGAATATAAAAGCTACTTGATTTACTATATAGTATTTTTTTAAGATTTTATTTATTTATTGGTCAGAGAGAGAGAGAGAGAGCACAAGAAGGGGGAGCTGCAGGCAGAGGGAGAAGCAGTCTCCCTGCCAAGCAAGGAGCCCAATGTGGGACTCGATCCCAGGACCCCGGGATCATGACCTGAGCTGAAAGCAGACACTTAACCAACTGAACCCCCCAAGCGCCCCTTGATATAGTATTTTTTTTTTTTTTGGTAAGGAATCCAAGCATTTTTTAAAAATTATTATGTTATGTTAATCACCATACATTACATTATTAGTTTTTGATGTAGTGTTCCATGATTCATTGTTTGCGTATAACACCCAGTGCTCCATGCAGAACGTGGTCTCTTTAATACCCATCACCAGGCTAACCCATCCGCCCACCCCCCTCCCCTCTAGAACCTTCAGTTTGTTTTTTCAGAGTCCATCGTCTCTCATGGTTCCCTCCCCCTCCGATTTCCCCCCTTCATTCTTCCCCTCCTGCTATCATCTTCTTCTTCTTCTTCTTTTTTTAACATATAATGTATTATTTGTTTCAGAGGTACAGATCTGTGATTCAATATTTTTAAGAACAAAATGAAACAATGAAAATGAAAGTCTTTGCAGAATGAATTGTGGTTTGTTAACTATTGTAAATCCTCTTCATAGATATCTGTGTAGTAAAAGTATCTGTATAGTGTTTTCTAGTGTAAGTATATAGCACTTGAAATTATTATTAGTGTTTTAGTACTAATGAAAACTTACAAATGCCTTATACTTAATTAGTAACCTAACTTTATATTCAAGAGTTATGAATTTCTGTGTACCTTGTTTATGATGCAATGACAAAATTTGTAACACAAACTTAAATACTGAATTGCTACTTACATGTCTATAGATTTTAATATGTGATAAATTATATATATGTATATAGTAAAATGCACAATTTTGTTTTTTTGTTTGTTTTTCTTTTCTATTGTATTTAATACATTTTGTTAGTTAACATACAGTGCAATATTGGTTTCTGGAGGAGCACCTGGGTGGCTCGGTTGGTTAAGTGTCTGCCTTCAGCTCAGATCGTGATCCTGGGGTCCTGGGATAGAGCCCTGCATCAGGCTCCCTGCTCAATGGAGAGTCTGCTTCTCCCTTTCCCTCTGCCTCTGCCCCTACTTATGCTCTTTCTCTCTTTCAAATCAAAAATAAAATCTTTTAAGAAAATATTGGTTTCGGGGCGCTTGGGTGGCTCAGTCGTTAAGCGTCTGCCTTCAGCTCAGGTCATGATCCCAGGGTCCTGGGATCGAGCCCTGCATCAGGCTCCCTGCTTCGTGGGAAGCCTGCTTCTCCCTCTCCCACTCCCCCTGCTTGTGTTCCTGCTCTCTCTGTGTCTCTCTCTGTCAAATAAATAAATAAAATCTTAAAAAAAAGAAAATATTGGTTTCTGGAGTAGAATTCAGTGATTCATCACTTATATAAAACACCCAGTGCTCATCAAAAGTACCCTCTTTAATAACCATCACCCATCTAGCCCATCCCCCACCCACCACCCTCCATCAACCCTAAGTTTGTTCTCTATCATTAAGAGTCATTTATGGCTTGTTTCCCTCTCTCCTTGTTTTCTTTTGCTCCTCTCCATATGTTCATCTATTTTCTTTCTTAAATTCCACATATGAGTGAGATTCATATGGTATTTGTTTTTCTCTGACTGATAACCACAAAGTGTGTAAAGGACGTTTCTGGAAAAAATAAGTAATAAATAATAATAATAATAATAATAATAATAATAATAGTTGGGCTTATCAATCCTGACAAAGAAGAACAAAGCAGGAAGCATTACACTTCCTGATTTCAGACTTTATTACAAAGCTATACAAATCAAAACCATATGGTACTATGGTAAAAACAGACACATAAATCAATGAAACAGAATTGAGAGCCCAGAAATAAATCCAACCATACACAGTCAATTTGACAAGAAAGCCAAGAATACTCATCAGTGAAAGGACAGTCTCCTTAATAAATGGTGTTAGGAAAACTGGATATACATAAGCCAAAGAGTGGAATCTGACCTCTGTCTACAAAAATTAACTCAAACAGATTAAAGACTTTAAATATAAAACCAAAAAGTGTAAAGCTATTGGAAGAAAACAGAAGAAGAACTCTGTGACATTGATCTTGGCACAATTTTTTGACCATGAAACCAAAAGCACAGCAACAAAAGCAAAAATAAACAAGTGAGACTACAACAAACAAACACAAACACACATGCACAAAAACCTTTTGCAATAAAACAAAGAAAGAAATCAAAATGAAAAGGCAATCTATGGAATGCAGGAAATATTTGCAAACCATCTCTTTAATAAAGGGGTAACATCCAAAATTTATAAAGAATTTATACAACTCAACAGCAGCGAACAAACAAGCAATCTGATTTTTTGAAAATGGGCAAAGGACCGGAACAGACATTTCTCCAAAGAAACTTTACCAATGGCCTACAGGTACATGAAAAGACACTCAACATCACAAATCATCAGGGAAATACAAATCAAAGCCACAATGAAATATGACCTTATACCTGTTAGAATGTTATTATTAAAAAGACAGGAGACGACAAATTCTGGCGAGGATATGAAATGGGAACCCTTGTGCACTGTTGGGAATGTAAAGTGGTGCAGTCACAATGGGAACCAGTATGGAGTTTTCTCAAAAAAATGAAAACTAGAACTACCATGTGATCTAGCAAACCTATATCTGAGTATGTATCTGAAGGAAATGAAATCATTATTTTGAAGGTATATCTGCCACCCCATATTCATTGCATCATTATTCACATTGGCCAAGACCTGGGAATAACCTAAGCCTCAAGTGATGGATGAATGGATAAAGAAAATGTGTTATACCTGACAATTCAGTGGAATGTTATTCAGCCATAGCAAAGAAGGAAGGCATTCCTTTTGGACAGCATGGCTGGAACTCAAGGGCATTTTGCTAAGTGAAATAAGTCATACAGAGAAAAACAAATAATTTATGTTCTCACTTAGATGTATAACCAAAAAAAAAAAATTCATAGAAATAGTTAGGAAAATGATGGTTACCAGAGTCTGGGATATGGAGGAAATGGAGAGATGTTGATCAAAATGTACAAACTTCCAGCTTTAAGGTGAATAAGTTCTGAGGACCTAATATGCATCATGGTGACTATGATTAAGAATATTGTATTATATACCTTACATTTCTTAAGAGAGTGGAAATCAAATGTTATCACCACAAAAATGGTAATTAAGTGAGGGGATGGACACGTTAACTAACTTTTTTATGGTAATCATTTCTTAATATATACATATACATACATAAATCATCACATTGTATACTTTAAAGTTACATATCTGGAAATAGTATCTCAAAGCTGGAAAAAATAAATCAGTTTTATTGCAATACCATAACAATTTAAGAAAGAAGTATTAAATTACATGAAATAATGAAAAATGTTTAAAAATATAGGATAGCAGGGCGCCTGGGTGGCTCAGTTGGTTAAGCCACTGCCTTCGGCTCAGGTCGTGATCCTGGAGTCCCGGGTTTCGAGTCCCGCATCGGGCTCCCTGCTCGGCAGGGAGTCTGCTTCTCCCTCTGACCCTCTCCCCTCTCATGTGCTCTCTCTCTCTCTCTCTCTCTCTCTCATTCTTTCTCTCAAATAAATAAATAAAATCTTTAAAAAAAATAAAAAATATAAAAAATATAGGATAGCAAACACAATTAAGTTGGCAAATCAGTACTCAAATCATTCTGATTTCCTTAGGTCACTAGGTAAAGAATTATGAGAGCACTAGCCATTCTGTTGAAGAATTCGTGGTGCATTAAAGTGACAAAGATCTCAAAAGATTGTTATGTTTTATGACTTGTATCTATGTCTTATGATAGTAATATTTGACCTTCAGAAGATGGGAAATTATTAGAAGATTAATAAAGTTACTACTTGCAATTTCTTATTGAAAAAGAAATGACATCAGCAGAAGTCAACAGAGTAAGAATGAGAACTCTCTGGGTAAACTCTTAAATTTAATTTCATTCTTTCTCCTCCCAGATATTTCTGTTAAACTAATCTCACTCCAACCTAATCTGTATTATATGGGAAACCAAATTTTGTAAATTACCCCAAAAACATTGCTAAAGTGATTGTGCAGAATAAACTGGGCAACGATGCCTTAGCCCCCAAATTGGATCATCTTTCCTGTGCTTATTGACCCCGTTCCCTCTCCAGATCTTCTGTTGGGTTGTATAGATAGCTTCAAGGCGTCTTGATTTTTGGTGTCTGTTAGGGTTTAGAAAATGAGGAGCACGGGGAAGGAGGAGGGAGGGTGAGACTGGAGATAAATAAATTAGACAGTTTGATAGACTATGATGATAGATGTGGATAGATTTACAGATATAGATACACCTCCTCACCACCACTAGTAGGGGCACTAGGTCAGCTGCATCCTTTGACCTAACATCACAGCTCTTGTCGGGGGGCTCCCTTCACACAGCTTCTTTCTGGTAACAGCTGTCCTTTTTTTTTTTCCTGCCTAGGCCTAAAATTGGGACAAGGACCTTGCTGTTACTAAGTTCTTCCATATTCCTATAAACAGTCTCTCAATTAAACTATCTTCAAATTGCCTTAAGGTCAAGTACCATTTGATCTCTGCTAGGATTTTAATTGTTTCACCTCTTTTATTGATAAAAATATAAATGAAAGGAAAAAGAAAAATGACAGCACTATTGTTACAGTTTCTTAGTCATTTCTTCATAAAAAAAAGTATTGTACAAAATGTAATGACATTTTTTGTATTGATATATTGATATGTTTAGGCGTCCAAAGCAGCCCATGTATTTGAAGTGGGCACAAATAGATCCAAGACTAGCCATAAGCAAATTGTGAAGGCAGGAAAAATTATGTCTTCCAGTCTTTTGTGAATGAAAGTCTTTTAAGTCTCATTTAGCAGATAATCACCTAATTAAAACAGAAAGTAAAGTAGAATGTATATATCTTCACCTGATGTTAAAATTATTCTTTAAGATCGTTCCATTTTGTATGTATAAAATATGTTCTAAAGCATTCATTTGAGACCAAAATCCCGTAAATGAACATATGAAATAATTTTTTTTTTTTTTTTTACTCAATAGTTATTTATAGGGATGCTTGGGTGACTTAGCTGGTGAAGCATCTGCCTTTGGCTTAGGTGGTGATGCCAGGGTCCTGGGGTTGAGCCCCACAATGGGGCTCCCTGCTCGGCGAAGAGTCTGCTTCTCCCTCTCCCTCCTCTCCTCCTGCTCTTGCTCGTGCTCTTGCTCTCTCTCACTCTCCCTCTCAAATAAATAAATAAATAAATAAATAAATAAAATCTCAAAAAAAATTGAGATTTATAAAGAATAGCTTAGGAGATGGAAATACTGTTAAACAGAAGAGGTGAGATCACCATTTTCACAGAGCTTCTATTTAGATGAGACAATATAGGCAATCAATCAATCAATCAGTCAATCATAGGTAATGTTAACTGCGTTCCTAATTCTTTAAAAGAGCTGTTTTAAGAATAGAAAACTGACCAGTGCAGTAGGAGCAGAGTGGATAAGAGCACATTTAATATTTTAGTGTTTATTCTTCCACGTGGCTCTTCAATAACTGTTTTTGATGCTGATACGGCTTTGGCATTCACTCAATGGGCCTGAAGATCTGCTCCCAGCTGGGCTGCATGTCTATTCAGATTTGAGTGTATGTTGGTACTGAAGGATGTGAGGCTGTCTTCACAGTGAGCTTCAGGGAAAACACGAAGGGGCTTTTGCATGGTGTCAACTGTAGGACTCCAGCAGAATGGGGACACCTTGTGACATCAATATAAATAGCTGCAAATTGACAGCTGGTACCAAGTAATCAAAAACAGGTGGCTAAATGTGAACTGAAATGTGATGGTGATTATTGTATTTTGAAGGTACAGTCTGTGAATCTTCCTGTGTGTAATCAGGATGGCTATTTGCATTATAAACACTATAGGCTCCTTTCAAACCATATCTGTGACTTCACCAAGTCAGCTTCCATACTTGCTTATATAATTTCAAACATCTGTTCTTTTATACATTCATTTATACAGTCATGGAGAACGAACTATGTGTTCAGAAGTGATCTTCTACAAATGAACACTACTATAATTGTCCTTATAAAACAAAATAAACTCCAAATATCCTCATCTAAAATAAAATATGTATCTCTCTTTCTATTTGATAAATGGGCTACATAAGAATTATGTACTAAATAATTTTAACTTAATAGTTATATAACTTATTAGTTATATTTATCTTTCTCTTCTCTAACAAAGTTTTTTAGACGACTAACTGAGGCTTACTCTTGAAAATGGAGATCTTGCTATTTATGGTGTTCTGGTTTTTTAATCCAAATAAAAGAAAACTTTATTACACATTGAGCAATTGACACACAAATTCTGAAGAGAATATAGCAGTTACACTGGATATGTAGATATAAATCCAACACAATCTTTTCTGTATTTTTTTTTAAAGACTGAGTTTTGTTTTGCTTTGTTTTTTTCATTTTTCTCTCCAAGTTAATCAAGCATATTGAAAATATGAATACTTGCTTATTAACCTTATTCTTTATTTCCCTGTCAACCCCAATGTCGTTTGCCTTGTGCTCCCAAGAATACATGGGATTCACTATCCCTTAGTTCAGCCAATACCTGCTAAATACAATGGATGCTTTTAAGTCATTAACAAAAGAGAATTCTATCAATAACATGATTGAAAAATAAAAAAATATCAACATAATCAGAAATATTAAAACTCTATTAAACTTTAGGTTTTGTAATACCATAGTTTTGTTGGAATTACATTCCAAACTCAAAAGTTCCTAGTATTCTGTTATTCAAAATTCCAGCCTTTAATCAATGCTTTTCTCTCTGCATGCTCTCCTGAAGCAAGTCTGTATGTCATTGGCCCTTAGGTTTTCTTTTTAAAATCGTATTATTGGGTGCCTGGGTGGCTCAGATGGTTAAGCATCTGCCTTCGGCTCAGGTCATGATCCCAGGGTCCTGGGATCGAGTTCCACATCAGGCTCCCTGCTCCTTGGGAGCCTGCTTCTCCCTCTGCCTCTCTCTCTCTGTCTCTGTCTCTCATGAATAAATAAGTTTAAAAAAAAATAAAAAATAAAATAAAAAAAAATAAAATCGTATTATTGATGTAAAATTTAAATGCAATGACACACACTAACCTAAGTGGTTAGTTCCTTGACAAATGTGTATACTATGTAATCAGCAGTCCAGTCAAGATAGAGAATAGGCTCATTACTCCAGAAAACTCTTTCATTCTTCTTTATAGTTAAACCTCCTTTCTCAGCCAGTGGTCTTGTTCCTTTTTAAATACTGGTTATTAGTTGTCTCTCTCTCTCTCTCTCACACACACATACACACTAACTCTCCTTTCTAGCCTTCCCTCTCTTCTTCCCTCCCTCTTTTTTTTCTCTGTCTCTGTTCTCTCTCTTTGGTCATTTTTGTTAGAGATTTAATCATTCCATTAATGTTTCAAAATAAATAACTTTTGGCTTTTAAATTCTATTATATTATTTCTATTTTTTTATGTTTAATTTTATGATTATTTATTTTTTCTACATACTTTAGGTTATTTTTTCTTTTTTTCTAGCTTCTTAAGATGGAATTATATCATTGAATTTAATTTCTTCTTTTTCCTTATATAAACATTTAAATATCTACTTTTTTCCTATACCAGGAACACTAAGATTCCTAAGCAACAGAACTTATAATAGCTAAAACAATCTTTAATAAAACGAATAAGTTGGGAAAATGATTTTACCTTATAGTGAGACTAGGTGGCAATGGCAAAGCGATAGACACATACACTAATACAGAATAGAGAACGTCCCCCTCCCTCCACGCACACAAAGTTCAACTTAAACCTCACAACTAAATTTAAGATGTAAAACTACAAAAGTTTTAGGAAAAAAATTAGGTAAAAATCTTCAGGACTTAGAATTTGATAAAAATTTCTTAGGCTCAAACCAAAATCATGATTCATGAAAGAAAAAAGTGATAAATGTAACTTTATAAAATTTTTTTTTTAAATGTCTACTCTAAGGAAGTTCATGAGACCAGGATAAAAAATACAAGTTACAGAGTGGCAGAATATATTTCCAAATTACATATCCAACAAAGATCTGGCATTTAGAAATACAAAGAATGCTCAAAATTCAACAATAAAAATAAACAATCTGATGAAATTTTAAGATAGCAAAAGACATGAACAGACATTTCACAAAAAACATATATACAAATAAACACATGAAAAGATGTTCAGCACCATTAGTCATCAGGGATATGAAAATTGAAACTGCAAGGAGATATCACAACAGACGTATCAGAATGGCTAAAATAAAAAAATAGTGATACCACCAATTCTGGTGAAGATGCAAGAAACTTGGATCACTTACACATTGTTGGATGGAATGTAAAATGGTCCAGCCACTCTAAAAAATAGTTTGGCATTTTCTTATAAAACAAAATGCCTCATAACTATATATTATGGACTGAATGTTTTATCCTTCCCAAATTCTTATGTAGAAACTCTAACCTCCAGTATGACTACATTTGGAGATGAGTTCTCTAAAGACTTGAATAATGTTAAATGTGGTCATAAGAATGGAACTCTGACCCAATAAGATTAGTGTTTTTGGACAAAGAGACATCAGAGAGCATGCCATCTCTCTCCCTGTGCACATATACGTAGGAGCACACGATGAGAAGATAGCCATGTGCAACACAAGCGCAGAGCTCTCAGACAACAATACTGCAGGCACCTCGATCATGGCCTTTCAGTCTTGAGAAATGTGAGAAAATAAATTTCCGTTGTTTAAGCCACCTGGTCTGTGGTATTTCTTCCCATAGCCTTAGCCAACCAATATACCATATAACCCAGCAACTGCACTGTTGGTCATTTAGTGTAGAGAAATGAAGCTTATGCTCACACAAAATCTGTACACAAATATTTCAGCTTTATTTGTAATAACCAACGACTTGATTTGACCCAGATATCCTTCAACTGGTGAATGGTGGAACAAACCGTGGTCCATACATACCATGGAATACTATTCAGCAATAAAAATGAAGACAGACACTTGGATACATCTCCAGGATATACAACAACAACAACAACAAAAACAAAACAAAGAACTTAAACCTTACATACTGCAATATTTTGACTTATATAACAGGTTTAAATGATGAAATTTTAGAAATGAAGACAGTTTTTGTTTGCCAGAGGGTAGGTTTGTGCAGGGGGGCAGGTGAAGGGTGTTGGGTGTGGTGATAAAACTGCATCACATGGGATCCTTGTAATATTGGATCTGTTCCTTGTCTGGACTGTGGTAATGCATCCATAACCTGCACAAGTGATAATATTGCATAGTACTTACACACACACACACACACAACCACATAATTATATGTAAGTGTAAGTAAAACTGGTAAAAACAAGTAAAATCTGAATAAGATTGGTAGATTGTAAAATGTCAATATACTAGTTGTGGTGTTATACCATAATTCTGCAAAATGTTATCAGTAGGGAAAATTGGACAAAGTATACCAGGGATCTCTTTATTTTTTATTACAAGTGCATGTGAATTACAATTATCTCAAAAATCAATTTCAATTAAAGATTGCATGGCTCTATGATCACTAATGGTCCCATAAAGTTGCTCTTCATCAACAATTTATAAATGTAGAGAATTGGTTATTTCACATCTATCATCAGTATGAGGGTGGTAGAGATGGAAGGTGTTGGATATGGAAAAAATTTCAAAGTAAGGAAGAGAGTTTTGAGAAATTTAATTTCTGAATGATTTGAGTTAGAGGATTTCTCTTTCCCTTTCTATTATTCAGGGAAATTTTCATGTTGGTTGCTGGAATAATGGCAGTGGTGGTCCAAGCCACGGACTACATGCTTGTCCAAGGTGGAATATAATTTGCAAGGAGGTTTAAATTTCAGAGTGCTATGACTGGTAAAGTGCAAGTGATGCTGTGTGAGTAAACGCCAAACATCCTTTGCTTGACAGAAAGCAAAAGAGAAAAAGAAAGTCCTGATGTGTAACCTTTGCTGAGAAAACCTTGATTTGTAAACTTTGCTGATTTCAGTTGTGTAAATATTCCCACCATGGCCAATTTTAAGCTACCAGTGGGTTGTTGTTACCGAACTTGTGGGAAGGAATGTGAATAGTTGACTCTTCTGATCTGGTAGGAGCTGGCTCAAGCAAGAAAGAATGAGTAGTAGAAATAGAAACAAGGTACTTTCAGCAGTATGGTGAGGAGGTTGTACAAAACTGAGCATCTGGTTCAATGATGTCCCCATGTGTTTGCAAAGCTAGAGATGATTGCATGCAAAGAAGCCTTTGGTTACAATTTCCTTTTTATTGAACTTGAGTCTGAAAGAAGATGAATCTTTCCCATATGACCCATTTTTTATGATAGTTACATATTTTTAAATGGGTGTAGGAAGATTCTTTACCATTACTCAGAAAAACTTCCAAGTTCACTTTTTTCTTTTTAAGATTTTATTTATTTGACAGAGAGAGACACAGTGAGAGAGGGAACACAAGCAGGGGGAGTAGGAGAGGGAGAAGCAGACTTCTCACTGAGCAGGGAGCCCGAAGCGGGACTTAATCCTAGGACCCTGCGACCAAGACTTGAGCCGAAGGCAGACGCTTAATGACTGAGCCACCCAGGCACCCCCCAAGTTCACTTTGGTAAAGAAATACTGCCTTTTTTTAGAGCCAGTTGAGAATGACTGATTTTTCCATATATCTTTAGCTTTATATATAACTTGGTGTAAGAAAAAAATAAACAAATAGTTATGGATAAAACTCAAGATTTTGCACAGTAGAAGCTGAAGAGCCAAGAAGCACCCTCCTTTTAAACATAAGAATAGTAATATCTCTCTATATATTAGTAGGAAATACAAATTTCTTCCTATTAGTTATATTTTTATTCTTCTGACCTCATTTTATTTTCTGAAAATGATGAAGCTATAATTCATTTTTATTTTCTCATTCTCTCCACTTTTTTAATATTAACTTTCACTCCTATTCTCTGGGAGAAGTTTTACTCCTTTGCTCAATTTTTCTCTCTCTCTTTTCTTCTCCCTTTATTTACTCCAGATCTCTTTTTATTTTCTTCCTCTGCCTTCATTGCTACTGAAAAAAGTGTTGCAAAGGTACAAGTGAAAAAAAAAAAAACTAAGTAAAAAAAATGCATTTGTCTTCCACATAACCTTATATCTTCCAACATAAATGCTAACCTATAATTCTAAACATTTTTTGTATTTATTCAACTCAAGTCAACTATAATTATCAATGAAAATAAAGTTATTCAACACAGAGTAGAAAAGCTCTGGGCTCCCTTTCCCCCATTAAAACACTGATTCAACAACAATTCATAGATAAATTTCCTTTGTGAGAAATCCAGAATTGAAATTGAATGGCTCCAGCACCCTGGGCAAATGTGAAATTAGACTAACCAGAAAAGGTAGGGAGATTCAGGACATCCTCTTTCCAGGGTCCCTGTCCTTGTGCAACAACATATAATCAGGAAGAGAACCCCTAGCTCCCAGATCCTCCCAGGGGAGGAAGGAGATCGATTCACTTGTTTGGCACCACAAGCTTTCCTTATGGCCTCCTCAGAGGACTGCCTTCTATCTTACCCTCTTGTAGTTCTGTTGGAACTCACATAGTCTAGTCCCTTGGGAGAGAATGAAGACAGTGTCTCGGGGTAGTAGAAGCCATACATACTCTGTTCTGTTCAGCACAGAGCGAGCACATGAAAAATCCTAGTTCTCAGCTTCTTCCTGGGGAGGGAAAGAGTTGACCCTGTCACTTGTCTTGCCAATCTTGGAGCTCTGAAAGTCCCAGCACAATCTAGCCCTAACAGTAGCATGGGCTGGGAGAGACTATAGATTCATCCTCACCCCCCCAACAAGAGCCCAGCCACCCACCCCCATCCCTGTCCTGAGCACAGAGTGAACAGACAATCAATCAATCAATCAATCAATCAATCAATCAATCCCATCTCTCATCTTCCCCCTGGGGAGGAAAGAGTTGACCGATGTATCTAATATCCCGCCTTCTCCCAGACTCCCCAAAGAACTAGCACCAGTCTTACTATCTTTACTGTTTGTGTTAACAGAAGAATGAAAATAACCAGTTATAAATTTGTACATAATTTTGTTAAGGCTTTTGAATATTTTAATAGCACAAAAGTGCCAAACAACTTAATATATTGTGAGAAATGTTTTATTATAAAATAAATTAGGCTTTCTCTAAAAATATGAGGTAATCCAAAATTGAAACCTCAAGGTAAATAATTGCAATAGTAATAAAGTATATACTTTAATATAAGTAAATTGTAATTATAAAGTAAAATATAAAGTAACAAATATTAATATTCTAATATTTAATAACAAATATGTTTAACATATTTACAAACATTATTAATAATAATTTAATAATAAATATGTATAGTAAATACCTAATTGTTTGACAGACTATTTAATAACTGTTTCATAAAATATTAACTAAAATGACTATATAAATATATTTTAAATTACAAGCAATGTAATAAAGTAAAATCATAAAATATATGATATATGTGTTTTATTCATGTAATCAGTAATAACATGACACTATGCTTCGAGGTGTAACTTTTATGTAGAGTAGTATATTTCCTACATGAGCATTTATTTTATTTAATTTCTTTAATTTTTCTTTGGGAGTTTGAAATGTGCACAACTGTAAAAGAATGAGCAAATAAAACCAGTTGAAGGCCATGGTGACTCTATAATGTATACATATAGAGAGAGGGAGAGAGGTGGAAAGTCACATGTTTTCCTCCACTTCAAGTGTGCCAGGACCAAGTCTTTTGGTATCTAGGGTCTCCACTGGACCCCTAATCACACAGGGTAGTAGTCATTAGAAACGCATATGGATTACAATCACATGTAACACAGGACCACATGATGACATCCCCAAAGAAATAACATCATTTTCTGAGTGACCAGTAATGATTAGTTGTAATGTATTCTGAGACAATGCTGTCTTTATTACATTGTTCACATCCATTCCAATTCAGATCTAAATTACGACTCTCATTAAGTCCATAATGCTTCCCAGTTTTTACAGTAGTATTTATGTGACATCTCTGCATCACTCAAAATCTATTTTACTTTTCTGATGTTTTAAATTTGTTATCTGTATTTCTAGTTAAATTTTCATGGACAGTTGTTTAATTACTCTAAGTAGTCTGCAATTTATTTTAGAAAGAATATTATACTTTATATTTCATATTTACATTCATTTCTAGGACTTAGTTATACCATTATTTGATATAAGAAACCAGGTCTGAGGAAAGATGGTAACATTCACCAATGTAATCTCTTAATAATCTTCTCTCAGATGGATGAAATTTAGAAATAAAAAATATTCAAAAAATTATATTTTTATACATGGATTTATAGACACATAAACATATGCAGTTTGTCATTATTTGGTAATACCCAGAAGGTAGTATTATTTTGGCTTTTTGTTTGTTTACTTGCTTATTTTGCTTAACTTTTAGTTTGAATTTTTTCCTGAGTTATTTATTATTGTTACGTGTGTGTGTGTGTGTGTGTGTGTGTGTGTGTGTGTGTGTTAATCCTGGATATATTTTATTCAATCCACCCCTGCTTTCTAAAATAAAAAAATAACACATACAATATTAAAATCACATAAAGGGGAGGAACTCTCTTAAGCAGATCAAGTCATCAAGTAAAATAGTTAACATTTTGTGCCTTCCATAATGATATATTAGTATGTATTTATTTATTTATTTTCAAGATTTTATTTATTTGAGAGAGAGAATGAAAGAGAGAGAGAGCACATGAAGGGGGGAGGGTCAGAGGGAGAAGCAGACTCCCTGCTGAGCAGGGAGCTCGATGCGGGACTCGATCCTGGCACTCCAGGATCATGATCTGAGCCAAAGGCAGTCACTTAACCAACTGAACCACCCAGGCGCCCAGTATTTATTTTATTAATCCTGAGGTTAATAATATATGCATTTTTAGATGAGAAGTATTAATAATTTCAGGTGGGTCAGCATTGTTTCTATCTGTAGACAAAAATTTTTATCTATGTGTAGATAAAAAATGCATAACGGAGAAAATGCATCCATTTCATTGGCCATAGAATGCCTTTTTAATCATAATCAGAGCTTATAGCAAAAGTTAACTTTTATAAAATATTTTTGTTTTTCTTTATGGTATTTCACACATTAGGGTTTGTTGTGTAATTGGACTCCTCAGGAATCATAGATGTACAAAGATAGACAGGACTTCATGGATTAAATAGTGTCATCTTTTTGACTAATGATATGAAAAGGCTCTGTCTAGTTTAAAATATCTTGTCTAATTTCATTATTTCAATTCCCGGCTGTCTCTTCACCTAAAACTAATGCAATGCCATCTGCTCCCAACATCCACTGAAACATCTTTCCCTAATTTCAAAGTCATCCTACTTAGTTACAGTATAAACCAGGCATTTTTCAGAACTGGATTGATAGAACTTTTCATAGCATTTGAAATTCTTAAGCACTCTATATATCTAGAAATTCTCAACGGTATTATTTTTCATATTTCCTTCGATGTTTCTTTCACAACATCTTATTCATGGGCTCCAATTTCTTTTCCTTTGGTCTTTTTTTTAAGATATTTATTTATTTATTTATTTGAGAGATAGAGAATGAGAGGGAAGAGGGTCAGAGGGAGAAGCAGACTCCCTGCCGAGCAGGGAGCCCGATGCGGGACTCGATCCAGGGACTCCAGGATCATGACATGAGCCGAAGGCAGTCGCTTAACCAACTGAGCCACCCAGGCGCCCCTTCCTTTGGTCTTAAGAAAGGGTCTTGGGGCACTTGTGTGACTCAGTCATTAAGCGTCTACCTTTGGCTCGGGTCATGATCCCGGAGTCCTGGGATCCAGCCCCGCATCAGGCTCCCTGCTCCGCGGGAAGCCTGCTTCTCCCTCTCCCACTCCCCCTGCTTATGTTCCCTTTCTCACTGTGTCTCTCTCTCTGTCAAATAAATAAAATCTTAAAGAAAAAAAAAAAATAGTGTCTTTCCCAGTACCTTACTTAGTACTCTTCCTTTCCACAATTTTTTTCTGAGTTCCAAAGAATTTTCTATTCATATTATGCCTTATCTTCAAATAAATAATTTTCTCTGTGACTTCAACTAATATTGACATTTTAATTAACTCTTATTGAGAATTTATCCTGAGCTTCCAGGTTCATAGGTCCAGCTACATATTTAGCACCTGCAGTTGGAGGTCACCCAGATGTGTCTCAAACTTAGTAAATCCAGAACTGACTCAGTACCATTTCTCAAAAACTGTCCCTCCTCTTTTTTATTTTTTTGTATCTCAAAAAATGGAATCAATATCTACTCAATTATTCAAATCAGGAAATAAGAAAATATTCCAAATATGTATCATCCTTAAACATATCATCATTTTATCTTCTCTTTTTACATGTCCAGTCTCACCCTTTATTTTAATACCTGAAAGTGTTTCTAAAAAACAAAGTTTTACAATATCTCAAATATTCTCCTGAACAGCCTATTCTCAACACTGCTTCTGGAGTACTTTTTAATGTCCAAATTTGCTTGTATAATAGCCTTACAATGCCAACTGCAATGCAATACCATTTTAAAATCACCTCCAAACTTCTTAGAAGAGCATATTAAGACTCTCCATGAACTCTCATTATCCACCAGACTCCATCAGCAGCTTCTGCCTGAAGGATAATGCACTATATACAGGTATAGGAATACATCTTACTCATTATCAATTTCACACATTTCTACTTATATTCTGGCTCTCTGATATGGCAATCTTTCCTCACAAAATGCACCACGAGACTGTCCTATGTTATAGTACATTCTTTTAGCTCAGTTTTCATATTATCTATAAATTCTTCCTTTGTCTTTGCCCTGAGATGGTTAGTCATCCCCTCATCTGAAGAGACATCAAGCCTTACAAATGTATACCATGCTTAAACTGTCATAATACTATGTTAGTGTTTTTACTGGTTTGTTTATATGTGGGAATTTCCACTAGCCTTACTATCAGGCATTTTTCCTCTCTATATTACCTGTTCTCGGCACATACTAAGAAGGAAGCATTAAGAATCTGTTGAATGAGTCTTAATGTGGCAATGTGTCTTAATATTATCCAATCATGTAATAGATCAGTAAAGTCACAAGTCATTACTAGTTTTTTAAAATACATTTTTTAACAAATTGTCTCTAAAACCCTAAGAATATTTTTTTGATTTTTTTAGAATGGCATTATATATCTATTAATATGCTATTCATAAATATATGTATTACAAACACAATAGAAGTTACTTAATGAATGATATTACTTAAAGAGATATTCCTAAATAGTTGTTGTTTTTCAAAATGAAAATCATGTGAAAATGCACGTTAGATAAAATACTATATTGAATTTGAATATATAAGAAATTAAACTCTATCTTTTGATCTCAAGTATAGTATAACTTTTTGGAATCATAACGTATTTTAATGTTTTTCTATGATTCCTATGTACTTCCCAATAGTAGAGAGAATAATCCTAGAAATTTAAGTCCTTCAATTTTATTTTCAAATTTTGTATTATTTCCCCCTGAAAATGACATAAAAGAACACACTCAGGTGATGAAAATGTCAATTTAAAAACCAAGCAGATGGTGCTTGCTTGTCTTATCAGATGAAAAATACGAGGTACGTTCCAAAGGGGAAAATTGCATTTAAATGTCCAAATAAGAATTTGCAATATGTCCACTGATTAGATATTTGAGAATGACTAAAAGAGCCAAAATGTTTCTTAATGCTATGTCATGCAAGTCACATTTCAACTTCTGCAGAACATGTAAAAATTGTTATTTTCAAATATGCTTAGCATCATAGCAATTTATTACCAAAAGGGACCCATTTGTATCTGATACCACTTTCCCCCTCAAAATAACAATGCCACATCCTAGGGGTCAGAGATATTTTAATATGTTTTCTAACCCTATTACCCCCGTTCCAAATTTTGGACGTAACTCTGGCCAAATAATTTGAGGAAATGAAGATTGATTTATTTATTGATTAATTCATTCAGTCATTTGTGTATTCATTTAAGTTTTTCTTCAAGATTTTTTGAAGTCTTTAATATTCTGACATCATGGTGTCTCTGTTGAGAGACTATAAAATGACTGTTTCCCAAACATTGTCAAAGAGACACTTTTCATTTAATTTTATGGTTTTGAAACATACAGGAGCATCTTCAGTTTAACACTACTGATACTAATGCTTTCACCATATAGACAAAGAATCTCCAGACCAAAGACTTAAAGACCTTCTCTAGACTACAAAACATGGAAACAGAGAGGCTAGGATTCTCTTCACTCATAATCAAATGTTTTACCCACTACAAAACTATGCCTGCAAACACAATTTCATGTTTATCAAAATTTTTAGTTTAAACAAGGTAAAGCAAGTATGCTCAAGTTAAATGTTTTCAACAAAAACAATAGACATTCAATTTTTTAAAAATTCAATTATAGATATCTTTACTTTTAATTCTTACTATCCTCTTAAGAACTAGGAAAGTATATCATAACAGACAGCAAAATATCTGGAATTAATTGACAGCATGTTCATTTATTTTCAAAATGCACATCTTTGATTTTGCTAGGTGTTCCAAAAGGGCAAAAAAAAAAAAAAAGTGTCTACAAATAATTGGCCAATTGTTCTCTATACTGTAATTGAAGACTTTAAGTAATCATACAAAGAATTGTGCTTGCACAATATCAAATGTTTTTACCTAAGTTAAATCTCAATAAATGTTATTACATCATCCAAAAAGTTCATAGATATTTGTTCTTTATTTAATCGGTTGTGTTTGTATCATAAATATTTTTAAAACCATTCAAAACAAGAGGATAATTCTGGAATTCTACTGGATCTTTGCTTTGTAGTCTTTTTTCATCTCAAAAACTGCTTCTGATTCTAGACTTTCACTGTTATAAACTTAATTATTGCTCTTTCCTTGTGAACAAAATTGCAAAATGTGTTTGTTCCTTGTCATTGTTGCATACAATCATTTAAGGAAAATTGGCAGGATGTATCTAAGATTTTGGCTCTGTGGTTTGAAGACAATCTGCATATGCTTGTGTAAAGGCAGGTGGCAAAATGTGAATCCAAAACTATATCCATTATGTTCATTTACTTTACCATTTAGAAAGCACAGATGTTAACTATATAACAACAAGGTGGTTTTTATTATAATCACCTGCTGTTAGGGTCCCTCCTGGCACAGTAGCCAAATAGATTCTTGTTTCCTTCTCATTTACAAGGTGTTTGTTATTTGATGACTCAAAACAAAACTGAAAATCATTTTTCATTCATAAGAAATGCTTAAAGCAAGATAATTTTGAAGAAAAATTGGTGTAAATTTGAATTGCATACTATCATAGTTAATTGTATACATTCATTATAATGTGATTTGTGTTGATTTTCAGCTTAAAAATTTTGTTCTCTCTTGGTTTGTCTTTTGATTTGCTATTGTTTCAGCAGAATTCTTTCTAATCACTGACAATCCTGAAAATGTTTACTTGATTCTTTTTTCCTTCAGCTCTCACCTACTAAATGGAATATTTTAATATTACCCTGTGTTTACTATCTAATTAAAAATAATATTTTAAGGAGCTTTTGCTCTTAAATATCAGAATATATATAAATATATAGTCCTAAGCAACATTTGTATAATATATTAAAACATTATATATATAATGCATACATATGTTACAAGGATTTTTTTTCATTAATGTACTACCCAGAAGTTTTATCACCAAAGAAATAATTAATCTAAAATACAGAAAGACTCTGCTCCTAGAGGTATCATCCACTTGCCTTCCCTCTCATCGTGTCTCCCGTAACTAAAGCTCTTTTAACTTTTTGTTCTATTTTCCTAATTAGCTAATTTATTTCTCAAGTAGTCTAAATTTACCACCATTGACACCTACAAAGTACATTGTTCTAAAGGTTCATTCCTCTCATTACTTCACTCTTCACCTGAGGCTTGTTGAAGGACAGGGCTTCATATTTTGCTTTTACAATCAGAGTCTTTGATGTAACTTTTACTGGAATTGGCTTTGTCCATAGGCCAAATCAAAATATTTGTCTCTATCTCTATTGATTTTCCCTTCCTGTCTGCATGTGTATTACATTTGTAAGAGGTTGTAAAAACTAATAAACATGTGTTATAATAATGATATATGATAAATATAAAGGCTAACATAAAATTAGACACAAAAATGCATACATTTATTTAATCATTCAATAAAAATATATTGAACATCTATCATTTGCTACATATAAGTAAACTCTGGCCTAGAAAAATTAATGATATATGACTCTACACTCAGAAAATATTTAGTCTAATGGAAGAAATCACAGATTCTAAAATTGTCAGATAACTTTTCTAAATGCCTTTTTTGTAGTTAAAAAAAAACTCCTCCCAAATAAAACATTAAAAAAAAAGAATCTTAATATGACCCAAGGGAACCTATCAAATCTTCATTGCTTTTTAATGAAACCTGTTTTAATCAAATATCATTATTCAAAAAAGTTTACAAATATATACATTTGCTATTTGTAAAGCACTTTTTTGTAAATCAACCTTTGAATTCTAATAATTAAGAATCTTTGAAATATCATGATATTAATTACTGAATGCTAGGGTGCTGTAACAAATAAAAATATAGCGATGGCTCAAATATGATATAAAAACCAAACATGTTTCTAAAGGACAACTAGTTCTCCAAGTGGTAATTCAGGGACTTGGGATTCTTTCATTTTATGGCTACATCTTCAACATATGTCTTCAAAGGAAATGAACAACAGGGATCACTTACAGGTCCAGGGCCCTAGAATCACCACATATCACTTCTGCTCATTTTCCATTGCCTAAATCTCCATCATTCAACCACACTGCACTACAGAAACACTGAAAAATGCACACCCCCATGAATCCAGGAAGAAAAAGAAATGGGTTTGGTAATGAACACAGGCAGTAACCTCTTTGATATTGGCCATAGGGACTTCTTTCTAGATATGCCTCCTGAAGCAAGGGAAACAAAAGCAAAAATAAACTATTGGGACTTTATAAAAATAGAAAGTTTCAATCAACAAAATCAAAAGGCAACCTATGAAATGGGAGAAGATATTTGCAAATGACATATCTAATAAAGGGTTAGTATCCAAAATATATAAAGAACTTATAAAACTCAACACCCCCAAAAAATCCAATTAAAAAATAGAAGACATGAACAGACATTTCTCCAAAGAAGACATCTAGATGAACAACAGATACATGAAAAGATGTTCAATGTCACTGATAATCAGGGAAATACAAATGAAACTACAATGAGATATAACCTCACACCTATCAAAATAGCTAAAATCAACAACACAAGAAACAACAGGAGTTGGCAAGAATGTGGAGAAAGAGGAACCCTCTTGTACTGTTGGTGGGAATGCAAACTGGTACAACCATTGTGGAAAATAGTAGGGAGGTTCCTCAGAAAGTTAAAAATAGATCCTTCAATTGCACTACTAGGTATTTACCCAAAGAATACACAAATACTGATTCAAAGGGATACATGTACCACAATGTTTATAGCAGCATTATCTATAATAGCCAAATTATGGGAACAGCCCAAGTGTTCATCAGTGATGAATGCATAAAGAAGAAGCCCCCCCACCACAGGAATATTACTCAGCCATAAAAAAAAAAATGAAGTCTTGCCATTTGCAACAACATGGATGGTTCTAGACAGTATAAAGCTAAGTGAATAAATCAAAGAAAGACAAATACCATATGATTTCACTCAGATGTGGCATTTAAGAAACAAAACAAATTAGCAAAGGAACCAAAAAAGAAAGAGAGGCAAACCAAGAAACAGACTCTTAAGTACAGAGAACAAACTGATGGTTATCAGAGGGGAGGTGGGTGGAGGGATGGAGGAATAGGTAATGGGGATCAAAGAGGGCACTTCTGATGAGTACCGGATGTTGTATGATGAATCACTATATTGTACCTATGAAACTAATACTACACTGTATGTTAATTAACTTGAGTTTAAAGAAAAACCTAAGAGATTTTAAACAAATAAATTTAAACAAATAAAATAAACAGCTATTTGTTGTGTCTCAAAGACCTATTTTTCAATTGAAATGTGTGTGTGTGTGTGTGTGCGTATGTGTGTGTAAACAGTATTAAACTGCATACATATTGGAATTAATCCTTAAAATATACCTATTTGAATAGTGAAAATCACAAGAAGTTTTCTTAATGGTGATTCTGAATTTTCTTTTTTTTCCTTCCTTTGATTGTTTTTATTCTTCTTCTTCTTTAAACATGGCAGAGAGGGATATGTAATAAATCATTTCCTGTAATCTTTATCTTCCAACTCTGTAATCTTATTTCTAAGTTGTAAAACATTTTTATCAGTTGATACTACTCAAAACAGTAGGCAATGTAAGAGGAAAATTCTGGTAAATTTTTGTAGGTAGTTTGCTCCTCTGTGTTAATGAGAACAACTTTTGGCAAGCATCAGGAGATAAATATTTTCCACTTTAGAAACATCTCATAATAGAATAAAAAATTAAAGACTCCAGCACCTTACTTAGTGCCCTTTAGAGGAAAATGCTCTATAAGTTTTAAAAAGTACTCAAGTGACTCTACTTTTTTGCATTATGACCAAAAAAAAAAATAACCAAAATACTATCAGTTTTTGATATAGATGTAACATTTAGAAAAAAATAATTGACTCAAGAAGATGTGGACTAAATTTTCCTCTAAGTTACTATTATTGAAAACTATTAATAAATCATGGATTTCTCATTTTGACTTTATTAGAATATGATATTTCTACTTAAATTTGAAAAGAGATTGCCACAGTTAAAATGTGTTTTAAAATGATCAGAACTGATTTTTTATTTCCTTTTCTAGTCCAAAATTTCCTTCCATCTGATGCAATGACTTGAAAATAAATTAGTGTATCTGATTGATGTACTTTTGCTAAAAAGGTCACACTCATTTTGGAATGCTTGAAATTCACAAAGAGATAGATGATAAAAACTGGAAGCTAAAGATTATTTTGAGAAACTTTAAGCCCTCTTTATGTTAGTTATACAAAATAAAATTTCAGGGAAGTATCTTGACTATCATTGCATAAAATAAAAGGAATCAACTCAGAGAACGAATTACCTGTTGTTTGCTGAGTATGTTATTTGACAAAGAAAGCTATTGCTTATTTCCAAGAAACATTTTAACTCTCCATGAATACTGAAAAAATCTAGTTTTTCAGTTCTTATAATGAAACACAAAGAAATGTTTTTTACCCAAAACATTATCAAGTTGTTAATTATTATTAGATAAACACATTGCTTCATATTTTAAAATATAGAAAAGTAAGGTTAATAGTATATTTTATTGCAGTAGGCAAATTAATTCATATGTACCACAGGCATTGCTATTTAGAATGGTTAAATTATACTATACGTTTTTCTTTACTTCAGTATATGCATTTTTTTTGCCTTTTATCATTAAATAAAGCTTTTATGAATCCTCAAGTGTTGAGGAATATAGTAATTACTCAAGGTGGTCCCTCCTCAAAAAAAAAAAAAATCTAGCACATATGAAAGTTATAGTTTTCTTGGAAAACAAAATATATCCAGCAAAAATAATAGGTAGACAGATAAAAAGACACCTATCAGTAGATATCAAAAACATATAACAAAGGTTTTTGTTGTAATTACTGGGCAGAGGTTCTTCAGTTTTGGAGTAGTTCTCATTAGCTCAAAATACAATGAAATTTTAGAAGGCCTTCAAAGAAAGAGGGTAATTCCTTGACTAGTAAATAATGCATTATTCTAAGATCCATAATGCAAACTTAGATCAGAATATTTGAGAATTTAAAAATAATTCTGATCCAAGACCCTTTCATCTGAAAGTAAACAGACACATACATATACACACACACACACAAGTCCTTCACATTTAATTTTCAGGTATGTTCTGTGGTCAGCACCATTTAAATTTCTATAAAACTTGGAAATGGTGTTTTAAAAATACATTTAACAAAACTACTATTCAATAAGTATGTGAAGCAACTGTAGTAAAACTAATAACATAATGAAATTCAGCAATCTTCTAAAATTATATATAGAAAATGGGTTACTAAGAAATATACTAAATTGGGTGCTGCATGTAATAATCTTTCAGCAATGTTGAAACCATTCATATTTGAGGTATTAATGTAGTATAAAATAACTCTTTATTTAGAAAAGCATTTTTAATAATCCTAATTGGATAACCAAATTGACTTAATTTATTTGGGCATCAGAATAAATGGGCATTTGTATTAAGATGAATATAAGTGACAAGTAGATTTTGTTTTAGGACAATTAAATTACCAGAGTAACAAAATAAAATAGTACAATAAATGGTTGTTTGTATTCATGGAATTAAAATTCTAGACAAATATTTTGCTATATATATAGAATGATATACATAATGAGATGACTATTTTTATGCCTAGGGAATAAATATTTATATAATTGAATATTATTTTTATCTCCAGGTTGATATACCATCAATGAAAAGAGGCCACATACTATTTTCCAGGCATATGCAAATAAGTATCAGCTGAAATTATTTGTATTTCTCACATGATATTGTCAACAGTCCAAACGAAGATACTATGATTCCTCAGAGCATCACATAGGAGTGGTGTAGCAAATGGAAATTCTGTTGTAAATGATAATTTTCTCTCTAATTTCATGATTGTTATCCTTCTTTACCTCCTCTCTCTCTTTCCTTTCTTCCTTCTACTCATCTTTGTGCATATTTATGTATTCATCCATCTTTCACTTTCCCAAACGTTTACTTTCTTTCCTTCTCTTACTTTTGTCTTTCACTGCCATTTGCTCTTTCTCTATTCCTCTTTCTTCTTCTTTACTCAATCGCTTTCTGATCTGTTTTTTTCTTTGCACTCCTTCATTAACTCTTCATTACACAGAGAAATTTATTTATTGACTAGGTTCTTTAATCAAAACTTGTGTTTTCTATTTAACTAACATAAAAAGAGAGGAAGAACTAAAATAAGATATACCTTGTACTTGAACTTTCTTTCCTTTTTAGTATTGTAAGGGTCAGAGATCTTGCCAAAAACTTTTTTTTTAATTCCCAATTCCTGATATAGAAGAATAAAATAATCATGATCTTATTATGTATAATTAGAATACATTATCTCCCTATACTCTGCCAGCAGTGATTTTTAAGGAGGTCATATTTATGAAATACAAAAGCTAAAAATTTCAGTTCTAGACGTGCTCTATTTTTGGAAAGTAAGACAGTGGTCTACAATGTACCAGTATATACCCCACAAAATATTGATGGTTCACTGGAAATAAACATCAACTAGCCATTTTCATAACAACCTCAAAATGAAAGTTAGGATTCAAAGAAATTAAACAACTTTCTCATGATCACTGCATAAGTTGCTGATTCTGAGGTCCATATTCTCTCTCGACTAGAACATGCCACCTCGAGTAACATTTTATTAAGTACAAATCTCTTAATTGTTCACAGTTTAGCATATTTATTAAATATGGCCTTAGAGTGATCTTATGTGATTCTCAAGAATCTTCCATAATCCTGTATCCCCATTCCCTTAATCTTGTCAAAAGACTTAGAGTCCATGACTCATCTAAACAGCATCACTGACCTGAGAAAAACTTTTCTACTGATTCTTACTACTTCTAAAACAGAATCATTTTTGCTGAGATTCGGTATCTTGTTTGGGTGAAATTATTCCCTTATACCTAAACATTCACATCTATGCTTACTCAATAAAATACCTACTCGAGTATGCATCGTGAGCAGCATGAGGAGTAACAAAGGTTGGGCTCATCTTATTGAAAATGTAGAATAGGATAGTAGTGAAATATGCTAAAACAGAATTTCTCTTTGGTACACTGCTCCTCAGTGATGTTCTGAGGACTCACAGTGTCTTAGTTTGGGCTGCTATAACAAAAATAGCAAGACTGGGTGGCTTAAATAACAAACGTATATCTCTCAGTTTTGAGGGTGGGAAGTTAAAGATCAAAATGTCAGCAGATTCAATATCTGGTGAAGGCCCTCTTCTTTTACAGATAGCCACCTTCTTGCTGTAGCCTTATATAGGAGGGGAGAGGAGAGGAATGGGTTTTTTTTTTTTTAAGATTTTATTTATTTATTTAACAGAGAGAGACAACACAAGCAGGCAGAGTGGCAGGCAGAGGGAGAGGGAGAAGCAGGCTCTCCGCCAAGCAGGGAGCCGGACATGGGGCTTGATCCCAGGACCCTGGGATCGTGACGTGAGCCGAAGGCAGACGCTTAACCAACTGAGCCACCCAGGCGCCCGAGTGGGATCTTTTTATAAGGGGACTGATCTCATTAATGAGGGCTCCACTCTCATGACCTAATTACCTCTCAAAGCCCTCACCTCCATAAACCAATGACATTTGATTAGGGTTTCCACATATGAATTTAGGGGAGGAAGATTACAAACATCCAATTCCTAACACACTGTAACAATAGTCAACTATTAATGAGAGCCTGCAATGAGCCAAATAGTACTTAAAATCCTCAAAATATTAATTTCTAGTCTTCATTAGAACCACAGGATCTCATTTTGTTTTCTTTTTGTGTATTTTGTTCTTACCTTTAGATGGGAAAATTGGGACACAAAGCAGTTAAGCAATTCACACAAAGTCACACACTGAAAAAATGGCAGAGCTGGGTTTTGTCCCCAGTGTGGTCCCAGAGCTCAGCTCTTAGCCACCCCTTCATAGTACTTGTACAAGTATTATACCTGGCTCTATGATCAGAGAAAGAAAATGGAAAAAGATATGTCTATGTGATCCTCTCTTGAAAATTCACAGTGCCCCTTTATAAGGCCCAAAAAGTCTCTTTACAGATATTTACTTCAGTATTCCCCAAATATATTTGTCCCACAAACTTTTTTAATGAAGCATATATTAATATTTTATAGAACTAATGTTTCCTAAAATACAATTTGGAAACAAATCTCTATAATATCTATTGAATTTTCAGCTACATTGTGATTTATGTAGTTTAACATAAAAACAGAGGTTCTAGGATTCTGAAAGATAAATATTTCTTATTAATATTTATATTATATCCAAACATTTCCCAGGGATCATTGTCAAGTGTTACTTTAACATATAACCCACTAGTTAGAAATACCTATAGGGTAGTAGTAGAAGTGGTTTTAGGAATAGTGATCCTCAAAACATTTAACTTATGGGCGCCTGGGTGGCTCAGTCGTTAAGCGTCTGCCTTCAGCTCAGGTCATGATCCCAGGGTCCTGGGATTGAGCCCACATCGGGCTCCCTGCTCAGCGGGAAGCCTGCTTCTCCCTCTCCCACTCCCCCTGCTTGTGTTCCTGCTCTCGCTGTCTCCCTCTGTCAAATAAATAAATAAAATCTTAAAAAAAAATTTAACTTATAATCAGTGAGGCAGACCCATGAGCCAATTAGTGATATTTATTTATTTTAGATAAATTATATGTTTATATTTAATTCTTAAATATTTGATTGTAAAGAGTATTGTATATAACATTAAATTTCAGGCGAATCGTGTGTGAAATTTGCTGATTTACAACAGAATAATGACATCTCAGTATGGTATTTGTTTGCAGTGGTTTCATATATTAACCATGATTAATGACATATTTTTATTTTTCAAGCCCTGTCTTGATTTTAACATCAAGTAGGATTTGGGGCCAATGTTTCATTTGTGATTTCATCTCCATGTTTTCAGACTTATTGTACTCTATGCAAAATTCACTCTCTTCTCAGTAGAGTCATTTTAAGATTAACTCCATAGCTTGTTTCAGCAAAAGCTGAGTGAAGGGAATTTAGATTCAATTGTAGTGTATGTAGACTGTCCATTAGAATGTTGTCACAATGTACAAGTCACTCAATAATTCAGGTGCTTGGCATCTATGTGAAAGGAAAACATTTTAAAAATCTCATTATAAAATAATGTTATAATTTGATTATCCTGAAAGAAAATTCATACAGTTTATAATTTTTAACTCTCTCTTCTTTTGACTTCAGTGAAATTATACTTGTTCAATCATTTTTGGCACTGTGCTGTTCTGTCTTTGGGTCCTCCCGCTTCTCTTATTGTTCCTTTTTAGCAACAAAAAAGTATTCTTCAAGATACTGCCCATATGTCTCATCCCCTCTCTATATAGTCACTTTGTATTACCGATTCATAAAAATGGTGGAGGAGAGTAACAATAGGTCGCAAAGGTTTTTGACGATTAGAGTAGCAAATTCAAGTGAAATGTCTAGAACAGGGTTGACACAGTTACATAGTGAGTGTTCATGCCTTCAGATGGTAGCTACTCTTGGTGTGGTGCATTGTTTTGTTGCTGTTGTTACTTTATTAGTAGTATTGGACACTTATCAAGTGCTTAAGTCACTTAATCTCAAAAGTTATAATTGTTTTTGTTATGGATGGTTCTAACCACCTTCTCTATACTAAGGAGTTTATGTAAATTACTGTTATTATTACATCATATAAATTATATTGATTAATCTCCTTATAATTAAGGAAGTAAGTTTAGAACAAAGATATGAAGTAAATATGGTCTTTCTCACTGAGACCTAAGCAATATACCAAAGGTTACACTGGTAGTAGAATTTGAAATCATAATCTATTTATGTCTAGCTATACATTTTAATTGTGTAGGAAATTAAAACATTTTTTTAAAGATTTTATTTATTTGTTTGACAGAGTGAGAGACAGCGAGAGCAGGAACACAAACAGGGAGAGTGGGAGAGGGAGAAGCAGGCTTCCCGTGGAGCACGGAGCCTGATGCGGGTCTCCATCCCAGGACCCTGGGACCATGACCTGAGCCCAAGGCAGACACTTAACGACTGAGCCACCGAGGCACCCTGGAAATTAGAACATTTTACCATAACACAACCACCAATTTAATGTCTCTGGTCAAAATCATTCTCTCATACCCTGGTCCTGAATTGTCAATTTCCTGTTGACATTTCTATAGCTTTCTTTCTTGGCTGCTCAAGCAAACACACTCAACACTGGGGCTATCTTCTTGTATAACATTTATTTTTCTCCTCTTGCATTCTCTATTTTATTAGTTTCATTATCATTGTACACATTTTAATTTTAGAAGCTTGAGGTAATAATTAATTTGTGCTGATTTTTTCTATGTGCCACGTGTTGTGTTAGGTACTTCATAAGTATTATCTCATTCTATCCTGCAACACCATCATGGTTTAAGTTTTCATATCATGCTCATTTACAGATATTTAACTGAGTCTTAGAAAGGTTAATTGACTTGTCCAGATTCATCAATTTGTAAGCAATGAGATTTTGAGTCAAACTTACACACCCTAATTCCAGAGCCAATAAATTAGTGATCAAAATATTTGACTCTATAGAATTCGTTTTTAAGAGAATGATGTAAGTACATCCGCATTATTGTGCGACCACCATTACCATCCATATTCAGAATTTTTTCATATTTCCCAACTGCAACTCTATGCCCATTAAACATTAATCCCCCATTTCCCTCTCCCCTCAACCCTGGCAACCACCATTCTACTTTTTATTCCTATTAATGCGACTACTCTAAGCACTGCATGTAAGCTGAATCATGTAGTATTTGTCCTTTTGTAACTAGCTTATTTCACTTACTATAACAACGTCTTCAAAGTTCTCCCATGCTGTAGCATGTATCAGATTATTTTTGCCTTTTTAAAGCTGAATGGTATTCCATTGTATGTATATACCACATTTTGATTATTCTCAGATGGATTAGGACCCTTGAGCTGCTTCCACCTCTTGGCTATTCTAAATAATGCTGCAGATATCTTTTTGATCTGAGATTCTGTTTTCAGTTCTTTCAGATATGAATTGTTAGATCATATGGTAGTTCTATTAATAATTTTTTGAAGAACATCCATACTGTTTTCCATAGAGGGCTGCATTGTTTTCATCCCTACCAATAGTGCACAAGAGATCTAAGTTCACCACATCCTAGCCACAACTTCTGTTGTTGTATGTGTATGTGTGTTTTTATTGCAGCCATCCTAATGTGTATAAGGTAATATTGTGATTTTGATTTTCAGTTCCCTAAAGATTATTTTGTTGAGCATCTTTTCATTTCTTGTTAGCCATTTCTGTTTCCCTGAGGAAATGTCTACTGAAGTCCTTTAACCATTTTTTTTTAAATGAGGTTATTTTGTTGTTGTTAAGTTATAGGAGTTCTTTGTAAATTCTGGATATTAATGCCTTATCAGATATATTATTTGCAATTTTTTCTCATTCTGTAGGTTTTCTCTTCACTCTATTGATTTTTTCTTTCAATGCACAAGCTTAATTTTGATACAGTCCATTTTATCTACTTTTACTTTTTGTGCTTTTGTTGTCGTATGCAAGAAATCATTGCCAAATCCAGTATCATGAAGCTTTTCCCCATGTTTCTTCTGAGTTTTATAGTTTTAGGTCTTACATTTATGCCTTTGATCCATTTAGAGTTAATTTTTTATATGGCATAAAAGTCCAATTTTTTGTTTATACATTTATCTGTTAATGGGCACTTCAGTTGTTTCCTTTTCTTGGCTATTGTAAATAATGCTGCTATGAACATGAAGGAGTCCCTGCTTTCATTTCTTTTGAGAATATGCCCAGAAGTGGAATTGCTGGATCATACGGTAATTCTATATTTAATTTTTGGAGTAATTTCTATACAATTCTTCTACTTTGCTATCATACACTTCTATTTTTCTATCATTTATCTACCATCTACCACTATTTGTTTAGGCCCACATTATTTTAATTTTTTTATCAATCCTTTCTCTGAAGGTTATATCACATATTATTTTCTTGTTTACACAAAAAACATAATTCATTTCATTATTTACACACATAGAAAATTGCTATAGCCTGATTTTACTATATTTTATTTTATGTAGTTCTTTTGTTTCCCTTTCTTCTATCCAGTAACCCCAATGTACAGGTTATCTGTTCTCTTTGCCTTTCGATCCTTTCAATTACTCACTGTTCATTTGCTTTCTGACTTAACTAGTTATCATTTCTAGTCCAGTCCATCCATCATGGTCATCATTTCATTTATTTATTTTTATTATATTCAATTAGCTAGCACATAGTACATCATTAGTTTTTAATGTAGTGTTCAATGATTCATTAGTTGCATATAACACCCAGTACTCATCACCACGCCTAAATACCCTTTTGCCTACATTCTTGACACCCATTCCTTATTGCCCATCTTGTTCACTGATTGGCAAACTTTACCGAAGGCCATAGGAGTTTCTTCTTCCCTGTCTACAGCCAAATGGATCTACAGTCCTGCAGAACAAGGGTCTTTAACTTATGGCCCGTGGGCTAAATCTAGCCTACAACTTATTTTTGCAAATAGGGTTTTATTGGAACACAGCCATGCCCATTTATTTATGTATTTTCTATGGCTGCTTTCATGTTAAAACAAAAATTGAGTAGTGCTACAAAGACCTATGACCCACAAATCCTGAAATATTTACTATCAGACCTTTATAGAACATGTTTGCCGATCACTGCCTGTATGATATCACAAATTTCTCAAAATAATACCATCGCAAATTCAGCCACGACTTGAATACCAATTTTGCCCAGCAATTATTCTACATTTTTTTGAGTTATCTCTATCTGCATAGTCCACAATAACTATTTCAAATGGTCTCCCTTTTTCTTCAGACATTCTTAGTAAATGAACTCGATTCATCATTCAAAGTGAAAATTATTGCCATTAATTTTATGCCTTTAAACCAACTGATCAACCTATATCCAGACTCATTGCTTCCAATTACTTCCTTTTATAATAGGAAATACTCCTCTAACCCAACCAAGATTTTTCAACCTATGTCAAGCTCATACTCCCTTCTGGTTTTTCATTTACTTTACTCATAAATCTGTTCCTTCTTAATTTCTTCAACTCTTCCTCCCATTAATAATCAAACATAGATATGATTGGGGCACTTGGGTGGCTCAGTCATTAAGCATCTGCCTTTGGCTTGGGTCATGATCCCAGGGTCCTGGGATCGAGCCCCGCATCGGGTTCCCTGCTTGGCGGGAAGCCTGCTTCTCCCTCTCTCACTCCCCCTGCTTGTGTTCCCTCTCTTGCTGTGTCTCTCTCTGTCAAATAAATAAATAAAAATCTTAAAAAAACATAGATATGATTATCTTTTATCTATATTTCTATCTATCTATCAGCTATCATCTATCTATCTATCTATCTATCTATCTATCATCTATCATCATCTATCATCTACCTATCTAGTACGGTATATAAAATATGTATGAGACCTCCTTTGAACCACCTCTCCCTTGACTACCAAACTCTCTTTATCCCTTTAATAGTCACTCTTGACTATTTCTACTGCCTCTAATCAACTCAGGTGCTAACGATAATATGGCCTTACCCCAACTCTTCCAAGGCATTTTTATGTCATCTGCGATTTGCTTCTTGCTATGTCCAACAGCCATTTTCCATCTTTTTCCTCCTGAGATTCAATATTTACCCTTCACTGTTGAATATTTTTTCAAGCACTCCTCACTTGAATTGACCCATTCCATTTTCCTCCAGCTACTTTTGATACTTCTCTGAGTCCTTGATAGACTATATGACTTATGGTGGTATGGCTATGGGAGAAATGGGCACAAACAAGAAAATACTTCACAGAAAAATTTTATAAAACTTAATGTTAAGAGTGTTCATCCAAGTGCTACCATTACTTATTGTATAACTTGAGAAAATCTCTTACTTCTATTGGCTTTGTTTCTCATCTATAAAGTGTAGTTTAATAATTAAACCTATTTTTTTAGGATTAAATGAGTTAATATGTGTAAGTACTTCAGTAGTGCTGTACACATAGTTACATCTATGTACTATAAGGGTTAGGAATGACCTCTAAAGCCTTCATTTAACCACCTCAGGGTCAATGAATCTTAAAATTTTCATATTTGGGGGGACACCTGGGTGGCTTAGTTGATTAAGCATCTGCCTTTGGCTCAGGTGTGATCTCAGGGTCCTGAGATCGAGCCCCTGCTTCTCCTTCTTCCTCTGCCCCTGCTTATGCTCTCTCTCTCTCTCTCTTACTCCCTCCCTCTCTCTCTCTCTCTCTCAAATAAATAAATGAAATCTTAAAAAAAAAGATTTCCATATTTGGATAATGTCAAAAAAACTTAAATGTCTTAAAAGTCCCTTCATATTGACTATACTTTCCTGTCCAGTCTCATCTGGTACTTAACCAACTAAACAATTAGCCTCATTATTTTCTATTAAGAAACTGAATTTAATTCTTTGAAACCCTCTAGCCATCTGCTCCAATCAACAAATCTTATTAAATATCTATTAATTTTTATTTAAAAGGTGATAAAAATCAACCCATAAATTTAAGAATTGTCTCATAAATAGGAAAAGTATGTTTGTTGTTTTTAAATTTGAAGAAAAATGATAATTGTACAGAAAGTATTTGGTCATATTAGGAACTGTTCAATATATATTTTGGTACATGATATTTTTAATGAACAGCAAAGAGTAATTAGAGTTTGAAAATAAAGTGTAATTGAAACAATTTAGTAGTGAAAAAATAAGATATGTAAAAAAACTAATAACATATCTGTGATGGGTGAAAACTCTCCTCCACTTTTAAAGATATCCACATCCCAGGGGCGCCTGGGCGGCTCAGTTGGTTGAGTATCTGACTCTTGATTTCAGCTCAGTTCATGATCTCAGGGTCATGGGATTGAGCCCTGTGTCGGGCTCTGTGCTCAGCAGGGAGTCTGCTTGGGATTCTCTCTCTTTCCTTCTCCTTCTGGCCTTCCCCCAACTCTCTAAAATAAATAAATAAATCTTTAAAAAAGAAAAGATATCCATATCCCAATTCTCAGAATGCATTAATATGTTATATGGGAAAATGAACATTACTGATATAGTTATGGTTAGGGACCTAAAGATGGAGTCTCCTACATTATCTTGATGGAGTTAGCTAATCACAAGAGCGCTTAAAAGCAGAGAGCTTAGTTTGGTGAAGCCAAGAAGAAGCCACAGAAAGGAACATCAGAGAGATCTGAAGGATAATAAAGATTGGACATACTATTGATGGTTCTAAGATGTAGGGGACCCCATGCACATACCATAGAGGGGGCGTTTGGAGCTAAAGGTGACATCAAGGAAACTTCAGTCCTACAATTTCAAGGACTAAATTTGGCCAACTTCTGCATGAGCTTTGAAATGGATCTATCATAGAGCCTCTAGAAAGAAATGCTACTGACACCCTGATTTTAAGCCTTGAGAAACTCAAAGCAGAGGACCTGGCTGAATTACAGTATACCCAGATGTTTAACCTAGAGAAACTGTGAAATAATAAAATTTGAGTTGTTTTAAACTGCTGTTAGTAATAATTTGTTAGGACAGCAATTGGAAATTAACCAACATCTTATTATTATAATTGTTATATAACTTATTAATCAGTATCTTTGCATATAGAAAAGTATCCATTCATACAAAGTTACTTGTATGATAAAAATGACCTTCACCATCATAAATATTTTTGAATATTTTCAAATTTTGAAACTGAAATTTGGCTATTATGAAGTCAGTAACAGAATATTCAATCACCAGTGTTTTACAGACTCACAGATATTAAAAGACTGTGCAGATTGTATATTATCTCTCTTCAAGAAGTTACAACCTATTAAATTCCAATGTTTTATTTATATGGGTCCTTTTAAATGGATTTGAAGCATAACTCTGAAGCTTATTATGCTAGAAGATTGATTTTACCCAGTTAATCAATCACGAAGTCAGTGATAAACACTGAGCACTACCATGCACAGAAATAGAATAAAGTTTTAAGGCATTTTCAGAATGCCTTATGCAGAAATCATGTAGTATTCTTTTCAACACAGCAGGAAATTAATTCACTTCCTAATTTGTAAACCATCAAGTATAAAACATACCAGGCACTCGGATACCAGGAAGGCCTTGAGATCAATATACATGTCTTCTGCCTTAATTCTCTCTGTAGATTCTTACCATAATAATAGAAGAAAAATAACTTTGCTCAGATAGTGAATTGTTAAATTTCAAAAATTATTTTCAAGCTATTGCTACAAAATATATTCAACACTTCTATCTTCAAGTGTGAATCTCATGAAGCATTGTTCTACTGAATAATGCCATGAACATCATTAGTGATGGATCAGAATGATTTTTTTTAATCTTCCCATCCACATATGAATGGAGTTATTCTTCAATAACAGCATTTGTATTCTTTGTGTCCTATGTTCTAGCAGCAGCAATACATGAATGAAAGACACTCTCTGACACATAGCGCTCGTGAGGCTTTAATTTTTTACTTACAATACAGCAGAGCATCTTAGATATTGATCTGATAATAAAGATAATTAATACCATGAGATTTGGAAGGATGGAACATACAGGCTTAGCAAAACTGCTCGTCTAGTAAAGTTTATTATCTCTTTTTACCTAACTCAACGAATGGTTATCAGAGTAGAGCAAAGTGAGAGTTCCACATCATTTCCCCTGAGTGCATTGCCTATCTTATCATTTGTCAGAGTCCCCCGGTTTGGAAAATTGTAAATGGGCTTACTATGTTAGATTCAGAAAAATATTATCAATACACACACACACACACACACACACACACACACACACACACGAGTACCATTAAACTGGTTTTAGAAATACTTAGACTACAGTGGCTATAATCAATGTCCTAGAGCTACCTGTTGTGGAGGGCAGTTAGCTTTCTTCATTTCATGACCACAGACGACTCGTTCAATCACATAACAGAAGTAACACAGATATGATGTGGCTGCATCTTTAAGCTCATGTGAAGGTAGAATCCAGGGAATCGATTATTTTCCTAATAAAGAAAATACTAAAGGTTAACCAAGATGGCCTTCTTTCAATGTAAAGAATAGCACACCACCTAAATAATTTCAAAAGTATGCACAGACATGAAACTTTTTGATGACTGCATCATTGTATTCTGCTGTCATAGACTGAGTACCATCATAAAGTAACATTCAGTCCTTGAATACTGTGCAAACCAGGAGAAAGACATCTTTAAAGGATGCCATATCTTGCAGTTTATTTGCTGTGGAGAGCGAAGAACATTAGTACTAGAGGCACAACAGGAATCTCTTTTTACCCTGTCTTTCATACATTTCAATCACAGCTCATCAGGTGTTCAAGAAACTTGATGGAATGCCTGCCACATAGAGACATTTTTTTTTCTCCAAAGGCTTTTTTTTTTTATTATTAGTATACATACCATACTAGCTAGGTAAGATACTTATAAATATTTATGTATAACATAGCAATAAATGATATATTCAACTACAGTTTCACAAGAATGTGTCAGTCATACTGAAAATTCTGATTGCAGTATGTTTAAAACTGAATGCTGTGCTGGATAAGAGATTTTAAATCTGAGACCTAGAATGTCTACAAAAAGGAGAGGATTTTGCTTTTCCATTAGGAACACAGAGTGATAAAACAGAAGGATCTCTTGATATTGCAGAAATGATTCTTTCTCATATTTCTCTGAGGAGGTTTTCCTTTAAAGAAAATCCCAGACCCCAGGAAAGCTTAAATCTGAGAAAGACTGTCAGGCTCCATTCATTTCTCCACAAAATAATTGTGCATTGAGTGACTACATAAACCCAAATGGTATCCCTACTGTTTGCCAATTATGCTGAATACCAGCTGTGAAAAGACTAAAAGAGATAATATAGTTCATATAGGAAATGTATAGTTTGTTCATCAATCTTGTCCTCCCAGAAACACCCCGCCCCCCTGCACGAAATGAATGAGTAACAAAAATCTAAACACTAAGACATTTACAAAAGTTTTTCTGTTTTTAATTGGGACTGCAAAAATGCTGCTTTATTTATTTTTCATTTCCATAATGTGACAAGTGTAGTGCTTTTCATCACCTAATACCAATCCCTGCAGCTGCTTAATGAAACATATCCACTGCCATTTATCATTATTTTCTAACAGTTCTCAGTATTTCCAAATTTCTATCCAATGAAACTAAAATTAATATATTCATATAGACTATGATAACCTTATCAACTACTTAGAAATATGACCAAAATATAGTTCACTGTAGTCACCGATTCTGTTATTTTATCAGGGATTGTTTGGGCTCTTCTGAAAATTAAATGAAATATTTGTTTATATTAAAGATATTTATACTACCTGGAGAACAACCAATGATGACAGTCGTGCTTATGCAATTTATTCTTACGTTTTTAAAAATTATTTTCTGTGGCATTTTCTGAATTAAAATATGACTGAAGCTTAAGAGAAGTGAACTTCTTAAATTTCTAATTACTATTTGAGTCACTTAGAAGTGCTAATTTACCAAAGTTTTATCCCAACACGTATCTAAATTAAAGGTTAACATTACTTAAGAGGTAAAGAAATCAGGGCAATTTTGTCTCAATTGAGGAAAAAAAGATGGTCTTTGTATATTCCTTCCCATCTGCCAGCTTGAAGATTTTCTTTTTTAAAAGAAATGTAGTTTCCATGAAGGCTTAAAATGTCCTTTGACATAAGCACTGAAAGGTGAAAATTGGCCAGGCCACGTGGGGACAGCTCCTGACAGTGGTGTTCTAGTTCCTCCGTTGTAAAGGAAGAAACAGGTGGCATTTGGAAATGTTCCTCTTAGTCTCATTTGAAGAGGTGCTTCTCTCTGGCTGAGGCTGGTTTTGTGTGTTATTTACTATATGTATCCCATTAAATGAGATTAATAATTAGAGGCAAGATTTATGACATAAGCTTTTCCTCCTGAACTATTTGCTTAAAAATAACAGGTAAATTTTTTTTTCAGATCCTCAGAGATTACATCTATAAGTTAAGCTTAGGAACAAACAAGGTGAAGATAGGAAAGGGATTTTTATCTCAGGGCTAAAAATAAAATGTATAATTAGTGCTCTAAGATGAGACATCACTATTCAATAATCAGTTAGCCAAGTCTAATCTTAGCCTGTTTATGGCATTCTGTACTACATCTGTGTGATATGGTAATCTCTAAATTTGAACAGATGTCCTGAATGTTATGTCAATATTTGAATTGCTATTATGGCTATGAATCAATATTACTTTGTAAACATCCTTATTTTAAGAGGCTTGAATCATGGCACAGTGGTTAAATACACAGCCTCTGGAGTTTAATTGCCTGGTTTTATAACCCAGCTCCAGTATTCATTGACTATATCTCTTTTGGAGACTTGCTCGACACCCTGTTGCCACGGTTTGCCCACCCATGAAAGAGAAGTAATATTCATCTCATAATATAGTTGCAGGGATTAAATGTGTTAATATTCAGTTTGAGATCCTGTAACATGATGAACATTCAATTATAATTGTTTGTTGTTATTCATGTATACATTAGGTCTTCCTTCCACATTTCCTTTTTGGAGTCAGGCAAAGTACATTGCACTAAAATATCGATTATGTGAACAGATGAAAAGTAGAGTATAGGGATAGAAAGTAAAGCCATTTGAGTCAAGCATCTCTTTGATTCTAGTATCAAAATAGCTCAGGTGAAAAATTTCTATTTTATTCCATGGTTTAACCTTTGCAAACATCAGAACATCATAAAATAATATCTTCGAACTGAATTAATATCACTAGTCTCTATCCAAAATATTTGTAAATAGACCATCAATTATTTTTTAATTTCTCATAGCTCACCATTCACTATGGTGATGTATTCTGTTTACATTAAAAGGAGAATCTAAATCTAACTTTGTGGGGGAAGCAGTCTGTTATACGTCATAAACCGCGGTGAGCTCTTTACATATAATTTAATCATTTCAAAAATGCATGAGTTAGGTTTTGATATTACTGTATAAACTAAAGAACACTAAGATTTAGAAAGAGCCAATGACTAACTCACATGTCCACAGCTAGCATATACTGGCGTTCGGTTCATAACCCAGGCACCTTGTCTTTTAGTAATTGAGAACACTCATTTAAAAATATATGATCGCAATATCCAACTGAACCTAGGGTTCACCGTTTGAGCTTTCATTTGAGTTTTACTGTAATGATTTCATAGACCATCATAATTTCCCTCAGGTGTCTGGTCTGTCTAAATCCCACCCTACTCCCAGCTGTGCGATTTCCACTTTTCTTTCCCTTTCACACTGTTTAGAATTTCAAATTTCTTCAGTGTGTTTTCTTTATTAACTCAGATTATTACAACAAAACACTTTTGCATTTGGCATGCCAGGCTACACTAAAGATTAGGCTTGGGCTCTTCTCTAATGTACTTAAACTTCATGTTTTTTATATTTCCAAATGGGCCTCTTAACTGGATTATATTGTTGTGAGTAAAATCGGTATTCCTCAAACTTGAGTGTTCATCTGAATCACTTGAAGAACTTGTTAAAACACAGACTGTTGGGCCATACACCCAGAGTTCTGATTTGGTATGTATTAATTGGTGCTGAGAATTTGCATTTGGGCTACAGTGTAAGTGACCACTGGTATAGACTAATATAGAATATTTTGAAAATGCTTTCAATCGCTTTGTTCCCATGAATGCTGAGTACTTTTTTAATTATTATGAACATTATTTTTAACCTTTGACAAAATTCTAACTATCTACATTAGTTAGGGATTGATAAAATTTTGATTCTATGACTATTGTTTTTTTCCTTCTCCATTTTTGGGGGTGTTTCTATATTTTACAGACTAAAGGAAGCATTAGTGGAACAGGAAGCTATAGTAGAGTTTGTTAGTTACAAATGTCTATCATCAATCACTATCATTTGGCAGGCTCCAAAGTAGCACAGACTCTTAGCCAAACTACCTAAAAGTCAAATTCCAGGTCTACCATTTCTGAAATCTGTCACCCTGATTAAATTACTTAACCTCTGTGTGCCACAGTTTCCTAATCTAAAAAAGGGAAATAATAGTAGCATCCATCCTATTTGGTAGTTTTAATATCATATAGATTAATATATGAAAGGAATTTAGAAATATTTACAGTGAGGGATATAGGAGTTTTAACTTTAATGGTGTTATCAAGCTTTACATAATGTCAAATATTTTGCTTGGAGAGTTTATTAACTGATAAGGTATGATAGACATAACCATCAAGGATCAAATGGAATTCAAATATCAGCTTAACATGTTTTGCATTACTTCTATATTTTTAATTCAACCATAATATTCCTGGAAATGGTATGATTGAAATATTTCCAATACAAAAGCCTTCAAAAATACCATATTAATAAAGCAACAAATAGGCTTTACTACTTATGAGAAAATGAATTTCTTATTCTTGAGAGTATTGCATTCATTAAAAAACCTATTTCAAATTCTTTAATAGACACAGTACTTATAAAACAGCATATAGAACCACCTTTTGTTTTAAACCCATTTTTTTCTAATAGTGTTCTATGTACTTTATAATTAAAATATAATCATCAGGATGGATCGATTGTTTTGCCAAATATTTATTTCTAATTTTGTAGAAGACTTATAATTTTTATGCAAGAATAACTAATAGTGCTAGCATGGTAAAGAGTAGCGTTTACCTGATTAAAACCAAATTAACATAAACAAACTATTCTAGGAAAGTTAAATGCTATGCTGAATATCATTAGGCAATTCCCAGAATGTTATAGTGCCCCATTTATAATAATTTTATTATGTGTATGGACATTTAAACAATTTGTGTGAAACATAATGCTTACTATGCATCTTCAATATGCTTTTTTGTACCATGACCCTGCTGAATAGACAATATGAAATCTTTGCTAAAAGAAATAGAGTAGCCAATAAGCAGATAGCTCTCAGAAATTTCAAAGTATCTGAACTACACTAGAAGTGAAGTCTGTGAGTTGATGAATGGCAGGGTTGCATCACATTTTTCTGTTTGGACTTAATATAGAAAGGAATGGTAAGGCATTTACAAGTTTTAAGCAGAAAAGACACCTGCAAAATGTTAATTTGTAGATTAACAGTAATTAGATAGAAGTTGGCTAGATGGAAAGTATGGAGGTTTGCAAGTTAGGCAGTAAATAAATTAATCCTAGAATCAGGGGCGCCTGGGTGGCTCAGTCGGTTAAGCATCTACCTTCAGTTCAAGTCATGATCCCAGTATGCTGGGATTGAGCCCCGCATTTGGCTGCCTGCTCGGCAGGGAGTCTGCTTCTCCTTCTTTCTCTGCCCCTCCTCCTTTCTCTGCCCCTCCTCCTTGATGGTGTTATCTCTCTCTCAAATAAATAAATCTTTATTATTTTTATGTTTTTAAAGATTTTATTTATTTGACAGAGAGAGCACAAGCAGAGGGAGAGAGAGGGAGAAGCAGGCTCCCCACCGAGCAAGGAGCCCAATGTGGGACTCGATCCCAGGACTCTGGGATCATGACCTGGGCTGAAGGCAGCCGTTTAACCAACTGAGCCACCCAGGAATCCCCAGTAAATAAGTCTTTAAAAAGAAAGGAAATTAATGCTAGAATCAGATGAATGATAGAGTACTAAGTTAACTTACCTACTAGTATCGATGGAGAAATATAATAGAAATTAAGAAGTCAGGGTAGAAGAAAGCTAATGAGATTAAACATTTATCTCCTCACCTCCTTAAGACTCCAGTAAAATGAGAGTAAAATAATAATCCCATAAAAAAGTTGGGCCGTTAATGAAAGGAATCTTAAATAAATTTCTCAAAGACACAGAAAAGAATACAAGATATTTCTACAATAAACATATATGATAAAATACTGAGGACAAGCACTAAAATAAAAAGAAAAAGAGTATATAAATTCCAAATCAGTAAGAGGAAAATGGTAAAATAAAAACAAAACAAACAAAATTTATTCAAAAAGAAAACATACAAAAGCAAAACAGTAGTGAGCACAATAAGAGTTGCAGAAACAAATTTAAAGACACTGATCATCATAATTGTCTTAGTCCATTCAGACTGCTATAACAAAATACCACAGACTGAGTGGTTTATAAACAACAGTTTTTTTTTTTTTTTTTTTTTCTCACAGTTCTGGAGGCTGGAAAGTTCAAGATCATGGCACCAATAGATTCAGTGTATGGTGAGGGCTTCCTGGTTCACGGTTTTTTCACTATGTCCTCATAGGACAGAAAAGTTTAGGGAGCTCTGTGAGGTCTCTTTTATAACAGCACTAATTCCATTCATGAAGGTTCCACTCTCATGACCTAAACATTTCCCAAAGGTCCTATCTCCTAATACCACTACATTAAGCAGTAGGATTTCAACATAGGAATTTAGAGGGGATGCAAACATTCAGACCATAACAATAATAAATATAAGTGGTCTAAACTTACCAATTAAAACAAAGAGAATGTCAGATTTTTAAAATCCATTGATATGAGATTAGGATGAATATAATACTGCCTTAAAGGTAATTGGGTAATTTAGGACAGAGTTAGTAACTAAGGCTGTCAGATAAAATATAATGCAGTATTTGGGAATATGTATGCCAAAAAAATTGTTCATTATTTATCTGAAATTCTAAATTAACTGGCTGTTCTACATTTTTATGTCCTAAATCTGGCAACTCTAGTAATAGCTGAAATGTTCATTTACTGCACTCTTTTTTTTTTTTAAAGATTTTATTTATTTATTTATTTAGAGAGAGAGCATGTGCTTGAGCTGGGTGAGGGGAAGAGGAAGAGGGAGAGAGAGAACTGCAAACTGTGTGCTAAGCATAGAGCCAAATGTAGGGCTCAATCTCACAACCTTGGGATCATGACCTGAGCCAAAACCAAGGGTTGGATGCTCAGCCTACTGAGCCATCCAGGCACCCCTCATTTAGTGCACACTTTTGGTCATTTCTATTCTTCCTCTTTTCAAAGTATATGTCAAGATATTCAACAAATATTTAGTAAGCAAACAGGTGTTAGCACTGAGGAAGGCAGTGAAAATACAAATATACATTTGTATACAAAATACAAATTCTGTATTTGTGTGTGTGTGTGTGTGTGTGTGTGTGTGTGTGTGTGTGTGTAGAAAGATAGATATAGTTGTAGCTATAGTTTCTTCAATAAGGTGGTCTAAGTTTACCTGATAAACTAATAAAATATAGGCAATGTATACAGTGGAAGAATAGGGGGGAAAAAGTGTAGCAACATATTGGCATTTAATTTATGACAATGTATTGAAATGTTATTTTGTATAACACCTAGTTCAAGAACTTGTGAATGATACAAAATGAATCATAAATGACCCTTACCATCGGCATATCATAGTCCAAAAGAGGGGGAAACATGTCATGTTTCAAAAAATGAAAGGTAAGGGCACCTGGGTGGCTCAGTCATTTAAGCATCTGACTTTGACTCAAGTCATGATTTCTGGGTCCTGGGATCGAGCCCCATGGTGGGCTCCATGCTCAGCAGGGAGCCTGCTTGTCCCTCTGCGCCTCCCTCTGCTCGTGCTCTCACTCTCTCTTTCTCAAATAAATAAAATCTTTAAAAAATTAAAATATAAAAGAGGTAAAATGAGAGGGAGAGTCAGCAAGAGAGAGAGAGAATTAGAATAAATGTGATTCATACAAAAGACAATAGAAGTTTAAAGGGAGAAACGAACTTAGGCCCCAGGTAGGGCCTCTATGTTTCTGAGCCCTAGGGACTGGAAACATTGCGTAGGTTGCCCCTAAGCTGGATGAGACTTAGAATGCAATTCATTGACAAAAGCATATTTTTTTTCAGCTTTACAAATTTAACTCAGATTTACCATTATTGCAATACACAGAAATCATAAAAATCCCTGAATGCTCAAGACACTTTTCTGTTGCATAAGCTACTAGGCCCATGTGCGTGAAGAAGCAACTAGGAGATCATGGCCTCGATTTAGCACCTGAACGAATGTCAAGTCTGCTTTTCCTCTTGTAGGGATATGGTTATAATCTACTTTATTTAAACTCTGAAGCAGTGGTTCACCACACTGGATGTATGTATGAATCACCTGAAGCACTTTTTTTTTTTTTTAAAGATTTTATTTATTTATTTGAGAGAGAGAGAGAATGAGAGATAGAGAGCATGAGAGGCAAGTGGTTCAGAGGGAGAAGCCGACTCCCTGCTCAGCAGGGAGCCCGATGTGGGACTCGATCCCGGGACTCCAGGATCATGACCTGAGCCGAAGGCAGTCGCTTAACCAACTGAGCCACCCAGGCGCCCCCACCTGAAGCACTTTTTAAAAATATTGATGCCCCGGCCCCACCACAGATCAGTTAAATCAGACTCTGAGAAAGAGACCCAGGTATCACTTGTTTTAATGCTCCTCAGGTGGCTATCATATGAAACACACACTAAAAACTGCTGCTTCTGAGAGTCCTCTTCTCTCATTTAGTACACCTTAAAAGCCACTCCCACCTGTGCCAAAAATATTCTCTGGGGTCTGAATTACCTCTTTGTCTAGCTTTCCTGACCATCCCCACTAGGCAAATGGCAGATCTCTCTTATGTTCACAAGTTGATGTAATACCAAATTTACCCCGACTACATTTAACAAAATGCTTTCGCCTAAAACAACCCCTTGAGACCAAGGGGTTACTTCAATAAAAGCAAAAGGTCTAGTCCCCTCTTTTATGATAATAGAGAAAAATCAATGACTTTCCTGGGGTATATGGGATATAGTAGCCCTCCTTCGTTCTGACACTGTCCCTTAAATTTAAATAAAATATTAGTTTCTCACACCATTTTGAAATGCATTTATATGACAAGTTAAAGGAGCTTTTAAAATTAAGATTAAAAAATGCTGCTTTTGAATTGGCATTGAATATATCTGTATCTGTGGGATTTTTTTTTTCTGTTTCCCCAAAACTCTACATTTACATTTCAAGAAAAGAGCCAAAAAACATATTGATATCTACCTATGCTATGCCATTATTCTATACACCAGGGGTTAGCAAACTATGGCCCACTGCCTGCTTTTGTACATAACGTTTTATTGGAACACACCCATGACAACTTGTTCCCATACTGTCTATATCTGCTTCTGCCCTACCATAACAAAGCTGAGTGGTGGTAACAGAAATGGCATGCGCCAGAAAGCCTAAAATATTTACTCTCTGGCCCTTTACAGAAGAACTTTGTCCAAACCTGCTATAGATTTTTTTAAAAGATCTATTACTTAAGATAACCTGAGATAACTAATTCCCTCAGACTGGTCTTTGACAATCCCTCATAATAAACAAAAGAAGGAAAATGGGTTATTTGTGAAACAAGTCCATTCCTCAGTGTGAAATGATACTTCACTTTCTTTTTTTCTCTCCATCACCCAACCTCTTTCCCCTTGTCCTGTTTGTTTTATTGTGTTGTGCTTTTTGCTTTTTCCCCCCTTCTATGATGCAATTTCCTATCTTTCTGGGACTATTTAAAAAGCTATACTTCCTTGGACTTTTAAAATGACTGCCATCTTTCCAGAAATCAAGTGCCGAATTTTCTTTGCTTCCCTTGAGATCTTCTACCAAGTCTGGAAAAGATCATTTAAGGATGATTTAAAGAGTCATTAAAATAAAATTAGACTTCAGATCATGCCTTGCATAGCTTCCTATTTAGTCTTTAAACCTGTCAGAATTCCAAAAAGATGGGTCTGTCCAAGGGACCTGGTCCTGAATCAAGTATGTGGTACCAGCCAAAATGCTGGCATATTTTAACATGTTAAATATTTAACTAACTCATTATTTAGGAGGGACCTAGGCAGATGGTACAATCAGTTCAAGGAAGCCAGAGCCACATACTTATATGGAGTAAACAATTGTAGAGATGTACTTACAGGTATACATGATTCTGGCTTTTTCCACAAAAGAGGGGAGAGAAATCAACTGAATCTCTTCCAGTCAGAATTCATTTGCAAGTCCATAGACAAGAATTACTTGTCGTTGGTATCAGTTATCTACAATTTACAGAGCAATAAAATATTTCAAAGGCAGTGAAAGGCTGAAGTTAGATAACCCTGAAAGTTGTGTTATAAATAATGAATAATTTTCCATTGGAGACACCTAATAATTTCTTTGCTCATTCCAAACTTATTTACTGAACTGTAGTACTAGAAATCAGTATGTGGCCTGAACAACATTGAAATCATACAAAAGGAAAATCTTTAGACATAAACTATATAAGCCACTGTTATTATTTTAATTATGGAGCCAAGAAGAAACCAAATTAATTGAAGAAAAGAAAATATTACTAAAACATTATATATTTTTGCATTAGTATCTACATGGAGATATATAAATATAGGTGTATGAATATTAATGCATGTTATCTTCAAAGAAAGGTGTTTTTGTTTTCACTGCTTATAACAGGTAACTAAATCAAGAAATTAAATAAATAAGAATTTTAGAGTTTAGGTAAAGGCAAACATCATGGTTTTTCTTTTTCCTTAGCTACTAAAAAGCCAGGCATTGTTTTAAAATGTATTTATTAGGGGCACCTGGGTGGCTCAGTTGGTTAAGCAACTGCCTTCGGCTCAGGTCATGATCCTGGAGTCCCAGGATCGAGTCCCGCATCGGGCTCCCTGCTCAGCAGGGAGTTTGCTTCTCCCTCTGACCCTCCCCTGTCTCATGCTCTCTCTATCTCATTCTCTCTCTCAAATAAATAAATAAAATCTTTAAAAAAATAAATAAATAAAATGTATTTATTAAATAATTCTGCAACTCATTTGTAAAATGATTGTCTTTAAAAATAAGGAGTTTGTAATTCATTTGCATCTGAAAACATACATGAGGACAACCACTTAAGTAATCCCCTTTTACTATTTATTCATGATGTGAAAACTAGGAATTTTACATCTCTATTGACTTTAGAAATTTCACAGATTTAAAATTTTTTTCTTATGTAACTTATTCATAGCTCATATGCTTTTAGTTGTAGCAAAATTAACATGAGAAGATTCAACTTAATGAAAAAGCAACTTTTTACTGTATAAAGTTATCTTGAACTTACCTTTGATGAAGTAGCCCATAGGCTTTTTCTAAACAGTAGTCAATACACTATCAAAGGAATATATCTCTACAAGCATTGTTATTGCTCATATTAATATAACTGCAGATTTTGTTTTATGCATATACACACACACATGCTTGCATATGGTGAAAATAAAACTGTCAGCTGAATTTCACAGTAAACTTTGCAGTTCAGAGAAAGGCAACATCTCTTTTCCTTATATTCTTCCATGTAATTTGCAACAGTTAGTCAGTTTCTCCCTTTTCAAGAAAGAGACTATAGTGCATAAAGTTGTATGATAAAATTGTCTTCATTTCTTCTCCACCAAACTATTGAGTGCTTTAGCAGTCTCTTTTTAACAAGTCTGTGTCTTAATAGTCCTTGAAAATACATGTGATCATGGTTTGACCATTGTCACCTTCACTTCACACTTTACAAGTGCCCTTCTTTATTTTTTGTTTGTTTCAAGTTTTTACCTAAATTCTAGTTAGTTAACATATAGTATAAAACTGGTTTCAAGAGAATTTAGTGATTCATCACTTACATATAACACCTGTGCTCATCATAAGTGCCCTCCTTTATCAGCCATACTTCAACCGCCATGCATTTGTCAGTGACTCATTAGTCCAATTTATCAAACTGTTTTTTTTCCTTCTGAAATATAGAGATTCTGAACTATAACTATGTTTCCTTCTCTCTCATTGAGACCTCTACCAGGATATCCCAAAATTACCTCAAACTCATCTGATTTAAAAATTAATTTATCATTTCCTCTATATTTATTTGCTCATTGTCTCATAGGTCCAATTTCTATGGATGGCATACACAGTCTACACTTAATGTAGAAACCTTCCAGTCCTCCGATTTACAATGCTTATATAGTTTTCCCTCTGTCTTTTCTATTACCTCACTATTTTTGGTCAAGGTCATGATGAGCTATTGTTAAAACATGAGGTATATCCATGGGGCACCTGGGTGGTGCCGTCGATTAAACATCCAACTCTTGGTTTCAGCTCAGGTCATGATCTCAAGGTCATGAAGCGTTGGGCTTCACACTCAGTGCATAGTCTGCTTAAGACTTTCTCTCCCTCTGCCCCTCCCCCATCCTATCTCTCTCTCTTTCTCAAATAAATAAATAAATCTTAAAAAAAACACGATATATATCCATAAGAAAGTGCATGACTAAATAGATATTTGTTTCTTATCTTGTGTGACTAAGTATATGTGAATTAAAAGAAAATGTCAAATACTGTCATATTTCTATGATAATATATAACATTGACAAATTGAACAGTTAAAATTTATAATCTTCCAGATAACCAAACTGTCCAAAGGACCCAGGGCTCATGGATAAACTTCAGGAAGAAATTAACTCAACTTCAAACTTCTGTAGATAAATTTAGCATTAAACTTAATGCTTAAGAAAAAGTACTATAGTCCTATAAGAGTACATTTCTGGATTTGTTCCAGACCAAAGTACTATGCTTAATGTCTGTTTGATCTACATTTCCCATGTGGAAGTATTACAGTTTTTCTCTGTGGTTTATCAAACTTGCCTGGTAATTGTATTACAATTTGATTTACATTTTTTGAAGTTGTGAGCATACAAAATCATGATGTTTAGATAAGCTTGGTAAGTCGTTCATGTCATTATTAGTGGTGCTCCTAATGATTGTTGTGGAAAATAAAAATCCTACCAACCAAAAGACTTCTCTGTCCCAATATAGAAGACAAAAAAATGATTTATTATTGTGTATGCATATCAGATTTCATGCATGCAGGCAGCCCTCAGAAGATTAAGTTCTTGACAGAATTTCACACACATTTGTACAATAACAGAAGAAAAACAATTAAAGCTTCTCTATCTTCTTGGGGCTCCTGGGTGGCGCAGGGTTAAGCATCTGCCTTTCGCTCGGGTCATGATCCCAGGGTCCTGGGATTAAGTCCCACATTGGGCTCCCTGCTCAGTGGAAAGCCTTCTTCTCCCTCTCCCTGTGCTGTTCCCCCTGCTTGTGCTCTCTTTCTCTCCGTCAAATAAAAAAGAAAAGAAAAGAAAAGAAAAAGCTTCTCTATCTTCTCAATAGACAAATATATACAAACTTGTGAGTTCTGTATACCTCACAGGAAACTTTTGAGTTAATTTCTGAGTGATGGGTTTACAATCCTAGGGTTAGAAATCCTCAACCTTTCATGTAATGTCAAATGTCAAGCCTATTATTGGGCTTATTATGCTTTCAATGATATGGTATAGTAATTGTTCTTACTTCATAGGGTCATTATAAGATTAAAGGAGTTATCTTTAAATTCTTAGAACAGTACCAGCACACAATTGCTGTGTAAATATTGGATTAGAAATCATTATATGACTATGGCTTCACATATATGAATGGCATATCTTTTATAACATCAATACAAACAATAAAATTTTCATTGACAACCACATATTTGAGTGATGTGATAAAATGGTGGGGAAAGATTATTTAGGTTTCAAAAGTACTAAGAGACCTATTCTCAGTGAAGTTACATGAGTCTTAGTTTTGATTACATTTGGTGCAGGGATAGATTTACTTTTTTTGTAGTCTGGTTAATTTTAAATGATTTCGTCAAATTCTTTAATTCTTGGTAAAATAGGTGATGGGTATTCAGGAGGGCACTTGGGATGAGCATCGGGCGTTGCATGGAAATATTGAATCACCATATTGTACACCTGAAATTAATATTACACTGTATGTTAACTAACTGGAATTTAAATAGAAACTTAAAAATAAGGTTCTCTGCCTCTAGGAGAAAATCATGGACCTTAAAATGTACTAAGTTGTTTGGGCACCTCGGTGGTTCAGTCAGTTGGGCAACCAACTCTAGATTTAGGATCAGGTCTTGATCTCAGGATTGTGAGTTCGAACATGGATATAGGTAGAGCGTATAATGCTAAGAGAAATAAGTCAGAGAAAGACAAATACCATGTGATTTCATTTATATGTGGAATTTAAGAAACAAAACGAGTGAGCAAAGGAAAAAGAGAGAGAAACTGAGAAACAGACTCTTAACTGTAGAGAACAAACTGATGGTTACCAGAGGGGAAGTGGGTGGGGGATGGAGGAATAAGTGATGGAGATTAAGGAGTGCACTTTTCCTGATGGGCACTGGATGGAAGTATTGAATCACTGTATTGTACACTTGAAATTAATATTGTATGTTACCTATAATGTAATTAAAATAAAATAAAACAAAATAGAAAAAAAATTCAATTCTAAAGGGAAAGAGGTATATTATTAAAAAGGAGATTCTAGGGGTGCCTGGGTGGCTCAGTGGGGAGTGTGCTTGGGATTCTCTCTACCTCTGCCCCTCTCCCATTCTCTCTCTCTAAAATAAATAAATAAACCTTAAAAAAGGAGATTCTAGATTTAAAAAAATAAGTTTACTCCATTTATTTGCTAAAATTTTTCTTTAAGATCACCGATTACCTACAGTTTAAGGAATTCAGTGCACATGTTTTATTGTTTGTCTTACTTTCATTCTGAAACATTTGACATTTCATCATACCCTCTTTCTTGAAAAGTTCTTCTCCCTTTAGCTTCCTCTTCAGTACTTTCTTATTCTACTGCAACTTCTTGGATAGTCCTTTCTCTTTTTCTTTATGAGTTATTTTTTCTCTATTTGCCTAGAGTTTATTGTTATGTTTATCTTTCATTTTTACAAATAATCCTCAACAAATTTCCTGAATCCCATATATAAGTTGATTTAAAATTCAGTTCTGAAGATGAAAGAAGTAGAGAATAAAAGACAAAAGGGATATTGTTTGTATATAAAAATCATTCTGCTCCTTTCTAGCTCTGTAACTTTGAACAAGTTATTTAATTTCTCAATGCCTTAATTCCTCATCTATAAAATGGTGATAATTGCATTGTTTTTCTTTTGGGAATGTTGTGAGGGTTAACTGATTTAATATGTATAAAGTTGTTGACACAAAGGAAACCTGCATTACATGTGATTTATTGTTAATAGCAGATGTTCCTATTTATTACTAAAAATCCGTGACAGAAATTTTATTAAATCTATAAATTCCATAAGGTTTTACATAATTGTATAACTACTTCTTGTACATTTCCATAGACTGTAAATGCCTTAACTGCAAAGCCTTTATTTTTATTTTCTTTGGATTGCCGGCAACCACTTGAACTTTCAAGGAAATTTACAAGTTGGGAAATGAAAGTATTAATAGAGATCATTATGATGATCACATTACTCAATTAGATTAAAATTAGAGTGTAACAACTCAAACTTTATCATCTTCCCTCAAATTTTAAGTATTAGTAAACAGGTTCTCAGCATTTAAACCTCAGTTCCCATTGCCTCTCACAAGCATTCTGATCTCCACTTTGCTTGTGGTCCCAGGTCAGCATTGCCAAACTCCACCCTACCCACTACTAGTCAGATGAAAGGAGATACAGACCCAAAGTCAAATACAGAAATCCCCACGTGGGGCTATTGGAATAGTCTATGATGCTTTTTCCCATTCTTTTATCGCACATTCCTCTCGCTTCCTGATGCATACACATGTGCACATGCACATACACCCACAATCACAGGCACACACACACACGCTTGAAGGCTTCCTTTTGTGCCACTTTCATGGACACCCAAATTGCTACCTATTCTTCTAGATTTGATTACTTCTCTCTTTTGTCAGTGATTTCTTTGCGATTCCGAAAACGTTCTCAGTATTATTTTTTTTACTGAGAATGGAATAATGCAAAGTTGACTTAATCTGCATCACAAAGTTTACGTTTTATTGTAAAAAAGAAGTTCTTGACAGAATTGCTAAACCCTAAAATTGCTGAACAACAGTAGTTATTTCACGGTCTTTGAAATATAAGACAGTTTCTCATCTCTCTAGAAGAGATTGTTTTCCATCTTGTCTTGAAAGAGCATGAGACTTCAAATACTGTTTTTCAACTCCATGCTTCTCAGACATATTTAATAATCTTTAGAATTCTTTTTAAATTGTAGATTCTGTTAAAATCTAATTGTCAAAATTGACAACATTTATAAAGTTAGTATTTTCTCTAAAAATATGTTCTAAAAATTCTTGGCTAATATAATACTTTTTCCTTTACAGATTACATTAGGGACTGTATTTTCTATACTGTATTTTATATCACATTTGCTATCAGTGGTATATACTACTTTTCAATGTACCATTTAAAGACATTATCATAGGGGCCAGTATAAGAAAAATCCTTTGTAAGATAATTATGTGAAGATTTTAGAGCAATTGCAGTTATTTTTGAAGACATTAAGCTAAGCAATTATTTTTACTAACTCTGATGTTGCTAGTATTGTCCTGGTTATTTTATGGGAAATACTGAAAATCTGTGATGCATTGTTAGTTCAATGAGCTTATACTTCAGCTCGGAGATAAAATTGCAAAGTTAAAACTTCAAGATACAAAATGCAAATATACATCATGTTATACACTGAGTGCTCTAAAAGGAGAGATAAATGAATATCAGAAAAATAAAGACTTTTGTAAGAATACAAATATGAACTTAGTATTATTAAGAATAGAATTTTTTAAAATGCAAACACACACACACATATACAAACGTCTTCAAAACAAATTCAAATGTAAAAAGCATACTTCCAGTTAAAAATATGTTATCCTATTTTGAAACCAGGTACATGGATTCAAATGTAAAATCCAACATAATCTCACCCTTTGCCCTGGGCAAGTCATTTCATCTCCCTGTGCTTCAAAACCTGTGAACTCTCTAATAGGAATGTATAGCGAGGATTAAAACTAAGATAATGTATTTAAACAATTGGAGCTGTCATGTTTTTCTATGCTCTTCATAGAATCAATTACTTTGGCATAGAGAAAACGCACATTAAATATCTTGTTATTAGATTTGATACAAAGGAAAATTTTCTATCCTACCATGAAAATAGCCCATTATTTTAACCTTGTATGAATTGTAAAGTATGCAAGTAGGAACATAAAAATTATGTACCAAATATGTTATCTATAAGAGGTATCAGCTTCTTACCATTAATACAATAGATGATTCCTTTTCAATAATATTGCTCTGAAAATAACTTAGTTCTTTTGTTACAGGAAATAACTGCAAGGCCACTGAATACAGCAAGATGAAAAGTATGCTTTTAGGCTTACAAAATCAAAAATATATTACACAAGAAAATGAAAACCCTAACGGTGGTGACATATCTTGGAAGAAGTTGTTGGTGGATCAAATGTTTAAATATTTTGATGCCGACAGTAATGGACTTGTAGATATTAATGAACTAACTCAGGTATGATTCATGATTAAATTAACAAGTTTATTTAAATATAGCATGTACAATATCTTTACATCTGTGTGAATTTATTCCTTATTAATAAAATATATATTTAATCTGTATTATTTGAGAGTGTGGACAAAACATATTTTTAAGGGTAAAATTTGATTACTGTTAAATAACAAAGATTCAACTGAGTAAATTTTAAAGATTTAATTGACTTTATTAAACAATACTTGAATTGGGCAGCATCCCATTTGGCAAATAGAGGGGTGCTTGGACAGTGTTACAAAATGGAAAGTTTTTGTAGAGGGAGAGTGGGGCAAGAAAATTAATAGCAAAAGAGAAAGATAGTTCCAGGCAAGGCCACTTTCCCTTAGGTGGAAAGGCATGGGCTATTATCATGTAGATTACCTCATCTTCTTTTGGGGGATCTAAAGGGCCCAAGTGGCAGACTTATTGGTGCTGATTGAAAAATTCCTGACTGACCTATTAAGACTACATTTCTGGGGGAGGTTGAACTACAATTAGATTATGTATTAAGCCACAGTTTGGGGATGTGGCCTAAGTGATGCCATTTTAGGGCTTTTTTTTGTTTTTTGGTTTTTGGTTTTTGGTGGTGTTTTTCTTTTAACAATATTAACAATTAATATTCTATCAGCAATGTTAATTTCAAGTAACATTGATATAATGTTTTGTAGTTTAAAAAGCAATAACTACTTTTGATAGGTTTCTATACCTTAAATACCTAAAGGAAACACCAGTTCTTTATCTTACAAAATTTATAAGGTATCTTCAGATATACTGCGGAGCTTTTGTAACATTTGATTTTCTATATATATTAGTTTTTATTAACATATCTACACCATGGTAACGATTGGTTGGGTACAAAATAAGATCTGACCAAATCCAGTTATTATCAGAGTAGCTCCATCTAAATCCAAATGGAAAAACTGTTCCTCATTAGAAAATGGCAGTGACAGCACTTTAACTGTACCTGTTTGAAGTTTGTGCCACGTCAAGTTTGTATTCACTTCCTAGGACAGCCACAACAAAATAACGCAAAGTGGGTTTCTAAATCAACCTCCCTCTCCATTCTGGAGGCTCAATGTCTAAAATCAAGGTGTTGGCTAAGCCATGCTTTCTCTGAAATATCTGGAGGAGGATCTTTGCTTGTCTCTTTCAGTTTCTGGTAGTGCTAGGCATCCTTGGTATTCCTTGGCTTGTAGATAACATCATTCTGCCTCTGTAGTGACATAGCATCCTCTGTGTGCCTGTCTTTGCAACATCTTGCCTTTTCTTAAAAGGACATCAGTCATACTGGATTAAGGAGCCACTCTACTCCAGTACGACCTCATTTTAAGTTGTCTAATTACATCTTCAACAGCCCTGTTTCAAAAAAAAAAGTAACATTCTGAGGCACTTGGAATTAAGACATCAAAATATCTTTTAAGAAGATACAACTCAACCCATAATAAAGTTCATCTGCTACAAAATTTAGTTTTGTTATTTCTGTTTCCCTTGATCTGGACTTGCTGTATGTCTGAAAACTACCCTTCCAATTCATTTGAAAGTTATCTTCAGAAACCCATTTATATCTTGGCTATCCGTGAGGTACATGCAAGGAAAGTTCTGGGAGGTTACTGACTTCCTTCTGAATACATCCCATACCACATAAGTCATTTCCACCTTCAGCAGTGTATGGTGAAAATGTCAGTATCTCATCTGTCAGTAATCAACTATGAAAAAAAAAGAAGGAAAATAACAACAGAAGGTTATAATAAACACTTTAAAAGATAGAATAAATACCTAGATATGTATAGCACAAATATTGTTTTTTACTTGTGTATTTTTAGTTACAGGTACTCTTCAAGAACATTTTGCCAAATATTATAACCAATAATACATATGATTTTATTTAAAAACTTAGAAACATATAATATCATAATTTAATATGGAATTTTAAAATAACTTAGAAGGGTAAAAGGGTAAAAGATCTTAATGGTGTCTCTTAATAATTTACAAGCTATTATTAGCAGAAATGTAATATGTAACTCCAAGATACTGCCAGTGACAAGTAAAAATTACAGAATATAATTTGGCTTTGAGCTTCTACAATTGCAGCATGAAAGCTGGCTGCACACATTCTATTTTTATTCCACATAATGAATATATATTCTAGAGTTTTTCTTGAAGATTTTCAAGTAAATTAGAACCTAGAGGCCTTTCTAGTTGAGAGTGAAAATGCATAAAAAATGTAATAGATAAAATGAGTAGGATCTTTAGTTTCACAGCTAACAATTTGTCACAGCAAGAAAATATTTGCTAAAATGAACTGACCAGTTATAGAAATAAATCTCATTCAATCCATCTCTTCACCACTCTAGCTTACCATAAACATCTGTAACTGCACATTTAGTCTTTCAGTCTGAGGCTCGTTTTTGTATGTTAAAAACACCCAATTATAAGATATAAATTTATAGCAAAGTGATATTTTGGACTTTCAAAAGAATTGTGTTTTATGAAGTTGATAAAATTGATGGTAGCACACTGATAGATTTGCCATTGGCAAGAGTATCTGGAAGAGTTAAAACAGGTTATAACGGAAGAAAGGAAATCAACAGAGATTAAGATGACATATGCATGATCAAAAGAGACTGCTTCAGATGGAAAAGAGTGAGTGGTTCTAAATTTTTAAAGTCCTATAATATTTTTTTCAAAATAATCTTTTTGATGATCAAAGTGTAGTAGATAAGAACTTTGATTATAGAACCTGGGGTTTAAATCACATCTTTACTACTTACTACCTGTGAGCCTTTGGCAAGTTACTTAAATTTTCTGTGACTCAGTTTTCCTTTCTATATATTGGCAATAATAATAGTACTTATTACATAAATTTGATATAATATTTATATTATTTACAATATGTATGCTTCCTAGGAACATGATTAGCACATAGAAAATACAGTGTGGTAGCTATGATTATATTTGCAAAGCTAATAGCAGTATGCTCCAAACTAGGTTATCATATTCCAATGTATGAATATGATAATAGCTCATAAAATAAAATAATAGCTGACTGCAAAAGCCTCAACAAACATAAAAAAATATTTTTTCATAGCATGATCACAAACCTGACGTCCCCCCCCAAGTGTTACATATATGACTAGTGTAGTCTGGCACTCAGCTACATAGTAACACATTTGTGGTTTTAAGAACATATATTTTTCCTAAAACAGACCTGAATGTGTGATGCCTGAAGTAAAGATTTCAGGATGAAGTGACCTAAGGTATGAGTATGTTCTTCCTGGCCAGTCTGGGAGGTAGGAAAATGTCACTAGAAGTGTGACCATTAATGATCATTTGTTGTAAAAAAAAAAAAAAAAAGAGCTCAGACATGTTCTGGATGGTTTATTCATATGTATATTGAAATCGCTGGGAATATTAAGAGTTAAGGTAGGCAGAAAGATTGTGAATCAGCAGCTAAATTTATTTGTGAATTATGGGGAGAGGATGGAAGAGAATTTTGTAGCTGAATGGCCTGTGATTCAAAGAAGTAGGTCTTTTCTATCTGTCTGTCTCTCTCTCCATCCATCCATTCATCCATCCAACCACCCATCCATCTCTCATTTTTTTATCTATCTAATGAAGACTGGTTTGGGAAACAGAAATAATACAGAAGTGCCAGTTTAGTTATTGATGATCTTCCTTGCTGAGGTAGAATGGATATGAGAGAAAAATTGGCCTCCAATTGTTAAAATTATTAGACAAATGGTTTTCTTAAGGGGCAGCCAGAATTTCTCAAAGTTAATGTGGTGAAGAACATGTTTTTATAAGAAGTGGAAGGAAAAAGAGAGTTTTCTGATCAGAGAGCAGGTCACTATGTTGGGTTTGAGTTGGGAAGGAATGGAGATTGTGTCGGAGAAGGAAATGTACACAGCAATATGGGGAAACTTGGATTTCTTAGGGTCACAAAGGTAAACCAGGGTATGAAACACAAAGGAATTTGTCCAGATTGTCCCTTAGAAGGGACCGGACAACTGTGTCTTGCACTATGGCCTGAAATGTGGATCTTTGGGGTAAGATGAGGGGACACATAGGCAGACTTCACCTGGCAGAATGGCACCCTTGAATTTGTTAGCAGTGTTAAAAGACAAGCTGAAACATATTAAAATTTTAAGAATTTATCTGAGCAAAAATCAATTTCAATTGGGCTGTGCCAAACCAGAAGTGGTTAAGAAGCATTCCACTCAGAGGAGCTAAGGGAAAACTTTTATAGAGAAAAGGAGAAAGCAAAGTAAGGAAATGGTTGATTGGCTATAGCTTAAGGCATACTTGGCTATTTGTGATTGGTTGTCAGTTTTGAAAAGTTGAGGCATTTACAGGCTTAGACTCTGGGTGGTTTACATAGGCACCAGGGCATTAGAGCCAACTCAGTCTAATGGCTTCCTTGTTTAACTTAACAGCAGTAAACATACGGTTCTTAAAGTGAAATAGTGCTAACAGCTTGGAAAATCTACTCCTTCGGCCTCTCCCTATTTCATAAAATAACCACCCGTAGAATTTAAGTAAGCAAAATCATTCCCTTGTGATTCTCAGTTTAAATAAGCAGCTGTATTGAGTATATTGATTTAGCTCTTTCTTCATTTAGATTTTGTCATCTTAATAAGTTGATTCACATTAGGCATGCATATTAGAATGAAATATTTTCTTAATGTGCACACATGCCAACTCTTTATTAAAATAATAAAAAGAGCTACTTGTTCACAGGATTTAGATTATGTTATACATATTTGACTTAAAAAGCTATTTGCTCAATGACTACCATATGTGAATACATTTACAAAATTCAATAAAAAGCAAGAATAAATAAGACCAGATATTTTTAAGCTATTAGGATGGGCATGGCAAAGATGTTTTTGCAAACTTTGTCCATACAATTTCCTTTAAAAATGATTAGAGCTGTTACATAAGGAATGGACAATTAATCTTTATTTTGAGTTGATAAAGCCTATTACAATTTTAAAGATTTTTTTAAAAGGTTCTAGTGTCTAGTCAACATATTTATTTACTATAAGATTGGTAAGAATTGTTTTGTCCAATAGATACAAAGTATTTATTTTAGTGGGAACAAACTAAATACAAATAAACAAGCACTTGTCTGGATAGAGAAGGGAGATAAGTGAGAACTTCCAGGGAATGCCATGGTAATTAATCCTATTTAACATTTTAAAGCCCCATAAACCTTCTGGTAGACGAAATAAGGCAGCAGAAAACCAGGTGTTTTACTTAGAAGGTCAGTGGCAATGCCAGTAGGTAGATCTTCCTAGTACTGGCAATTTCCTTTCAAGTGCTAAAGATTTCAGGAGGGTAATAACAGCAACAGTGAGCACTTAACAGAGAAAGGTTAAGGTCTGTGATTGTTGGTTTAGTTGCAGCTTGAGGCTACAATTGTAGTCTAAAATTACTTTCAATTTTATCTGGAAACATTAGTAATGAATTTCAAATATCTTTTTTATGCTATTCATAATATGCACAAGACAATTGGAAAATTAAAATTTTGTTTTAAAATATTTAAACATATCATTTATAGCATCTTTCCTGTGGAATGTTAAAGTACATTTAAAACTTGGGCATTCACATTCAGAAAATCCGTGTGAGCCATATAGAATGCCTTAAAAATAAAACATTTTTCTTCTTATTAATGTTATCTCTTCAACAGGTCTTTCAAGAGAATTAATGTTGGTCCTATTGATTTTTTAAATGTTACAAAACCTAAAAAACTTAAAAGATGTAATTAATTTTTATGTAATCCTTTTCTTCTAATACAGCTATTTCAGGATAACATCAGTTGTATGTGATTAACAATCATAATTTGTAATGTTAATTATTTACTCTCTGCCCTTTCACCCTGTTTATTTTTTAGAACACTGTTGACAATCTGTAATTATTTTATTGAATTATTTGATTACCTGTTCCCACTTATCCTCTCTAGAAAATTAACTCCATGAAGACAAAGACTATGTCATTCTTATTTACTACTTTATCTCCAACCCCTAGCATAGTTCTTGGCATATGTTGGTTGTTAAAAAGGGAAAGACAAAAGGGGGAGGAAGGGAGAGGGGAGAAGCAGAAAGCTAGTGTACAAGGAGATGTTTAGAGAACCAACTAGTAGAGAAGCCAACCCATCCATATCGAGTATGTAGGAGAGGCTTAAAGATAACGCCGGAAGAATATGTATTTCTAACAAAGTATATCTATTTCCTGACCCCTTAAGCTTTGATGCAGTCTACACATTTGTCAAGTAAAGAGTGAATATATCTTCTTCTCCTCAACTTCACAAATGTGATGTATTTCCTTTAAAACAGAGGACCACTGAGCTCTGATCTACTGAGATCACTGTTACTATGACATGGTCATGATTAGTTTGAGGAAGAAGAGCTGGCAAAGGGTGAGGAAGAGCTCATCCTCTGATGTGCTCTTTAACAAGTGATTGGTGTGTCTTTCCAGGAATTTACAGTTGCTGTTTTTCTGTCTCCACCAAGGAGAATAAAGAAAAAGGCACAGAACTGGAAGATCTACTCCATTGTCCTAACCTCACCCTCATCACCATGACCTGACCTGAGACCATCAAAATTGATCCTATGTATTTTACCTCTTTTATGAAAGTCAGTATAATAATTTTTGATTTCTAAGTCATGATATATGCCCAGAAAACTAATATGCACACATCTCCACAGCAGGGAGACAATCCTCTTCACCCACCTCCGGCGTTTTCTTTTTTTCTTTCCAGTTTTATTTATCCTCAACTTATTGTCTGACATGCTATATATTTTACTTATATATTTATTTTTCCCCCTTTACTAGCATGTAAGTTACACATGGGCGGGATTTTTGTCTGTCTTGTTTTCAGAGTCTAGGAGTCTGACACATAATAGATAGTCAAAAATGATTTGTTGAATAGATATCTAAATAAACAAATGAAGAAGAATAATGGAGAATAGTTTACTTTGGGAGGGACAGGGTTTTTTGTTGTTGTTGTTGTTTTGTTTTGTTTTGTTTCGGGACAAAAAAGAATATAATATCAAAACACTGAATCATCCTTGAGTTATTACAATTCCTCATACAACCTTGACAGTTCTATTACTTTGAAATTAAATATGTATCCCCTTTGGGATACTGTGTACCTGAGCTCCCTGGATGATAGACATTCTACTAATACTTCTATTTTGTCACACTGGCTCCAATCTCTGTGGAGCCTAAGATTCGTGTAACCTGATTTTTGATCATTAAAGAAAGTGAGACTCTTTAATTGTCTTTTAGCCTTAGACAGTTCACCAAACACTGATACATTTGAGAAACATACTCAATATTTTACAGTAGATAACAAAAAAAAAATATGAGTGGTCTCCTTGACTAAAGCTTCATTGTAGGATACTTAGATAACAGTATATTCACTGAGTCTGGCTCTGTCATCACTAGTCCAGAAATAACATGTGTTTTGAGGAGTCTAGACTGGGAAGTTTTTGGAACCAGTACCAGACATAAATAAAAGACATGCTGACAACTATAAAAGCCCTACAAGTTTGCATCCCCTGTGTCAAAGAATGCTTAATGTATTACTGTGCACTTGGGAAGGAAACCTGCTTATTTTCTGTCATACTTTCTTGCAGACAATCAGACACTCATTACTTTAAGGTTATCAAAACTGTAGATATCTAAAGCAATTTCTCCATGCTGGTTGAAAGGTCACAGGAAAGTATCGTCCTCATTTGGAATACCCTGAACTATATACAGATCCATCAGGAAACCTAAAGGAGAGAAGTTACTAGGAAATATGTTTTAAGTAGGCTGCTTTTGACCAAAAAATGGAGAAAGCATGTATTTGAAATATTGATGTTAAGAGAAAAATCACCTCTCTCCTGCCCATGGGCATAGACCAATATAGGTGAACAGAGTTGGGTTTTTTTTTGGTTTTGTTTTTTTGTTTTAGAAAACTTCTAGCCAGGACCATTTGCTTCTCTCGTGTACTCATTAAAAGAGCACATCCAGCTTAAATTGTGTAATCATGATCAAATCAAGATCAAGATCAAATCAAGATCAAGCTAGTCTTATGCCAACATTCAGGAAAAAAAAGGTAGAAGTTCATTCTCTTTGTCTAATACATGATTTAGTTTGAGTAAACTATTAAAATAGAAAATATGAGACAGAAAATGATGATTTTCTCCAGGTTTTTCCATCTCTGTTTCTTTATGAACATGTATGAGAATAAACACCACTAAAAAATATTATTAAAATACCTGACCAAACCCTGGTGTCACTGCATCCTTAAAATTACTACAATGTTTGCATTGCAGATCTTTAAGAGCATAGTGAGGTAAGATGAAATACGTTGTCCCCTTACCTGCCGGGAAAGAGTAATTTTCCATGATCTAACAAATAACAGATGGAGAATGACTGAGAGCTCTGTTGCTTTCTAAATAGAAAAGCAGAATTAGTTTTCTCATTAGGCTTATAGGAGAGATGGCTTCAGCCATTAGGTAGTTTTGTTAATCCTTCCAGCTGGACTGTGCAAGAGTGTAGGGCTTAATACTCCCTCTCAACAATATCTATTTATATGGATCAATTAAAGCAGATAAATGTTTTGCCTTTTTCCCCCCTCTAAGGCAGCAAATATCAGCTTAAACAATGAAATGTGACTATGTTACGCAAGAGTAGATAACCCAATATATTGTGGAAGTTCTGTTTGGCAATGTTCAGGTGGAAGGAGGCTGGAGCAGGCTGGGGCTCTCGTGACCCTTATGCTAAACTCCATCCTCAGAGCTGCCTCTGTAGCTCATCCACACTCAGGTGTAACTGAACTTTTAACATGGAAGTGTTCCCCAAAGGGTTATAAAAAAATAGTTTGATAGCACCTGAGAATTTATAGAAGTTAGTATCACTAATCCGTTGATTTAACAAAGAAATTCTGAAGCATACTGCTTTATCAAAAACAGTAATACATTGTGAACACACAGAACTGCCTGTGCAAGCTGGTGTGGAAATCGGCGGTGAATTGTTTGAATAAGAAGGACATCACATTTTTAAAAAAATCATTATTTTTGACTTTAAATGATTACTTTTGAGTGCACATTATATGTTGTTTCACATCTAACTCTACATGAGTGTATGTTTGCCTGTTTATGTGTATACATGCGCCTGCATGTGTGTGTGTGTGTATAATCTTCACGATAGCCATTTGAGATAAATGTTACTATCTTCAATTTCTAGTTGAGGAATGGTTAAATGATTTGCCAGAAATTATACAACTGTTAAGTGGCATTGGCAGAAACGGAACCCAGAGCTGGCTGACTTCAAGAGCCTGCATTTTCTGATTACATGGCACCGCCTTTTAAAAAACACACTATAATGTGCAGCTGGACTACCTCTATATGCGGGAGAATAGGAAAAACCATGGACACAGCTATGCAGCCCCCTGGATGGATAGGAATGTTTGAAAAATCTTGGGGAGCTCTTTTATTTGAGAGGTAATAGTCAAAGCAGTAGGGTATGAAAAAGCTACAGCTTCAGTCCATAGGACAGAGCACAGAGTAGAAAAGCAGTTTGATGATTTTTCTTACCCACAGTTGGATAGATTTTCATCATCAATCGGTGCATTAATTCTCTCTGGCTCCTGGAAATAGTCATTTGCTTAATAGCTCTTTTGTGACCGAGAGAGTTAATGCACAATCCCAAACGGCTTAACTTCCAGCTGAGGAGGAGTTTAGGCAGAGAAAGGAAAAAAAAAATCTAACTTCATTTTTCACAAATATTTTGAAGATGAAACTTAGAACAAACAATCTCACTATTTTTGTTGAGAAAGAGCCCTGTTTTATTTTGACAGAGGTCACTGAGACATAGGAGGCAATTTTCATGTGGAGATATTTCCTTGAGTCACTATAAATGGAGCAAAGAAAATGAGTGAAATACAAAATGTTCTTGTAAAGTTCAGATTTTTCTGGGTCCTACTGTGAAAATTTTGTGTTAGAAAGTTTGGACTAAATTCTAAGTACCTATCTGAACTTTTTTAACTTTATATGTTTGGAATGGTTAAAAATAATCATCCAGTAACCGAAAATCTGTATTTTTCATAGGTTCTGTTCTTTGCCCTACTGCAGACTTAAAATGATCTATTAAATGATTATTATGTATAATTAATTGTGCTATAGAAATGTTTAGATGGTTATAATTGTATGGCTTAATTTTTTTGTCAGGTGATAAAACAGGAAGAACTTGGCAAGGATCTTTCTGATTGTACTTTGTATGATCTACTGAAATACGATGATTTTAACTCTGACAAGCACCTGGCTCTTGAAGAACTTTATAAAACATTCCGTGAGTATAATATTCATTCTCTAATTCTTCTTTGTTCTTTTTCCTGTTTCTTTACACAATACAGTGTGTTTGTTTGATCTCAGAGTACAAGCTGTTTTTTTAAGAGAAGTGATAAAGATAATTAAAGTACTTAACTCTGTTGAAATATATGTAAAAGCTAAGGAGTTTAATAATTCTAAAATGAAAAACTGGGAATACTTGATAACCCTAGAAATCAGTTCTTCCTGATTTTATTTGAAAACATCAATTCCAAAATGTTTTTTCTAAGGTTTGGAGTGGGAGCAGTGCTTGACTGGTTTTCACCATATATCAAAAACAATTTAATTATTTATGCAGGACTTTTTCTTTTTTACACTATTGGGAAACTAAAGTAGATTACTAGATAGAGTTTGTATTATGTTAACAAGCATAGGAATGGAAAATTGTATTTATGTTAAAGTACTTTGGAATAATTTATATATGTTTCAATTGCTTAAAGACTTCTTACAATTGACTATATGGACTTTATAAAAGGGAGTTATAAAGATGATCTCTCTGTCTTAAAAAAGTTGTCTACCAGGTTATTTTTTAAAAATAATTCAAAGAGGAAAGACTAGGGGACAAAAACCAGAAAGGAAAGATTTAGGAGATGTGTGCAAAAATTAAATTAACTTGTTAGTGTTTTGAAAATCACCAAAGAATCAAAGTTCAACAGGATTTAATTTAGCACTGAAACCAGTATTTTTTTAACTCTTCTTTTTTTATTTTCTTTAAATTTTTTAATTGTTATGTTAATCACCATACATTACATCATTAGTTTTTGATGTAGTGTTCTATGATTCATTGTTTGTGCATAACACCCAGTGCTCCACGCAGAACGTGCCCTCTTTAATACCCATCACCAGGCTAACCCATCCCCCTACCCTCCTCCCCTCCAGAACCCTCAGTTTGTTTTTCAGAGTCCATCGTCTCTCATGGTTCGTCTCCCCCTCTGATTTCCCCCCTTCATTCTTCCCCTCCTGCTACCTTCTTCTTCTTCTTTTTTTTCCTTAACATATATTGCATTATTTGTTTCAGAGGTACAGATCTGTGATTCAACAGTCTTGCACAATTCACAGCGCTCATCAGAGCACATACCCTCCCCAGTGTCTATCACCCAGCCACCCCATCCCTCCCACCCCACCCCCACTCCAGCAACCCTCAGTTTGTTTCCTGAGATTAAGAATTCCTCATATCAGTGAGGTCATGTGATACATGTCTTTCTCTGACTTATTTCACTCAGCATAACACCCTCCAGTTCCATCCACGTTGTTGCAAATGGCAAGATCTCATTCCTTTTGATGGCTGCATAATATTCCATTATGTATATATACCACATCTTCTTTATCCATTCATCTGTCGATAGACATCTTGGCTCTTTCCACAGTTTGGCTATTGTGGACATTGCTGCTATAAACATTGGGGTGCACGTACCCCTTCGGATCCCTACATTTGTATCTTTGGGGTAAATACCCAGTAGTGCAATTGCTGGATCGTATGGTAGCTCTATTTTCAACTGTTTGAGGAACCTCCATACTGTTTTCCAGAGGGGTTGCACCAGCTTGCATTCCCACCAACAGTGTAGGAGGGTTCCCCTTTCTCCGCATCCCTGCCAACATCTGTCATTTCCTGACTTGTTAATTTTAGCCATTCTGACTGGCGTGAGGTGATATCTCATTGAGGTTTTGATTTGGATTTCCCTGATGCCGAACGATGTTAAGCACTTTTTCATGTGTCTGTGGGTCATTTGGATGTCTTCTTTGGAAAAATGTCTGTTCATGTCTTCTGCCCATTTCTTGATTGGATCATTTGTTCTTTGGGTGTTGAGTTTGATAAGTTCTTTTTAGATTTTGGATACTAGCCCTTTATCTATCTTCTATCTATCATCTATCATCTATCTATCTATCATCTATCTATCATCTATCTATCATCTCTCTTAATATGTTATATGTACATACATGTATATATTGCTTTCCAGAAAGGCAGGAAATAGTATATGTACTTAGTGTGAAAAAATCTGTTTTGTATTATGCCTCTGCCATCTATCAGTGGTCTGATATTAGGGAAATTAGTTAAATATCTGAAAATTCATATAAACAAGGATAGTAATTTTGTTATATGATAATTTTATATTAAACATTAAATTATATGTTATGTAATATTTGCTACAAGCAAAATAATATATGTGAAATAGTTGCAGGTTACAAAGCTTTAAGGCAAGATATCAGTGTGCTCTTCAGATTTAATTAAATTGCATTTCCATTTTGAATTAAAAGTCAGGATAACAAGGCAGGATGACTCCATAAACAGTTAATCCCTTAAAAGTATGTCACAAAGAGAGACAATATTTCAAAGGTAACAATAGGAAAGCAGTATTATTATTATTCTGTGTTTGTATGAAGAAACTGAAGCACAGAGAAGTTAAGAACTAAGTGGCTGAGTTTTAATTAAACCTCTGTCAGACTATGAAGTCTATGTGTTTTCCACTAAACTTTACTCCGTAATAGGCATTTGTTTGTATGCTCATGGTGGCAAGGAAAAGATATTACGGTTTATCAGGAAATAAATTTTGTTTATATTGTTTTATATTTATATTATATTCATACCATCCTATTATTATATAAATGCTATGTGCCAGATAGAAGGGATAAACATCATAAAAAGACCTACATAAAATATTAAGTGAATTGAGAAAATACTCTTCAGTTTGGGAAATCAAACAGACTTTTTGAAGATGGTAGCTATTGAATTAATCTCCAGGATGAGTGAGTATGGGCTTTGGGGAACAGGAGATGGGAAATTGGACAAAAAGAATAGTATACATAAAAACTCAAGTGTGTGGCATATCAGGTATTTACAGAAACTAATTCAACTGCAAGATCTGTTCCAGTTCTGAAATGCTATGAAAATATATCAATTATTATTGCTATTTTACTAACTTGTTTTATTAAACAAGCAGTCTAATCTACCAACTCCAATCCCTCACCCTTACACTATGCAGATACATGGATTTGACTAAATAAAAGTAATTGAAACTTGTAGCAAGAGCAGAAAATATTTTTAATGGTATGCAATTGATCAAGCATCAATAAGATAATTAAGTGGATGTCTGTGTAGAATTTTTATTCAAAATATGGTTATTGTTGGTAATGAAATGGTGGAGCTAGAAACTAAAACAATAAAAATAGTGTATAAATAATATTATTTTTATGACAGCACAGCAAAGACTGATTAATGATCCCTGGCAATATCAGTAAGTAAGAATCTTGTCCAGAATATTGCTGCTTGCACCTATTTCAGGGAAAAATTGATACTGCATTTTGAGACATGATTTGATGTTGCTAAGGAAGGCAAGGTGGATCAGTTTATTGTTCTGATAAAGAAAATTCTGCAATTCAGGAATCTGTATCATCAATAAAAACATTCAATAGAGAAAACAGTAAAGTTTTGTCTATGAAGGAGCTACATTATACTAGGAACTGTTGAAGCTGAAAAGGAAAAAAGTCTATATATGATTTGGGTTAACTATTAGAAGGTAATGTGGTAACAATTTTATGGAAATTATTTATAGTAAATGCAATGAGCTTAATGAATATTGTAATGTTTCTGCCATTAGGTCAAAATTATGTATAACACAAAAGGTCTACATTTTTAATATTCTAAGTCATAAAGAGATAGTAGGTAATGAAAGCACTTGGCAATCAGCAATCATATTCTGATCTTTTTTTCTTTTTGTATAATTGCAAAACTATTCCTTAACAATGGTAAAATGATGTTCACATAATCATTTAGGGAAGATAATGTTTTTCTAAGTAATGCTGGAATTATATGGAATATTTTAATATTCTTTCTGGTTTCGCCAAGCAATTTTCTAGAAAGTATTATATTATCAGTGTTGTACTTATTTAAACAGGTCATCAAACTATACAACAATCCCTCAGAGATAGCAGAATTAATTTGTATGGATTGTGTCTGCATTAACAGAGATATTTATACTTCTTCAATAGGAAATATATATCTATTTCTTTCTTCCCATCTGTTATAATACTTTACAACTAAACCCACTTTGGTCTTGTGAAGTTTAGTGACAGGTTTTTTATAATGGCATGATTTCAAAAAGTCACTGTATTATAAAACACTAAGGTAGTTTCATGAATAAAAATGTGTAAAAATAGTGAGAAAAACAGTCTATTAAAAAATCATGTATTAAATACCCATGTGTATAGACTGCTGTGATAGTTAAAACAACTTAAAAAGATTGTTTTTCTTTCCCTTAGGAATATATAATCTCAGACAGACAATGACAAAAATGACAGATGTAGTATGGATAAAAATATATATATATTTTTTACATCCAGAATGATTCCTCCAGGTAGTTCCTAAAGAAAACCCAGAAAACTAAAAAGTCCCTAAATGAATGTACAGAGGAATAAACTAAGTCTAGAGAAGTTAAAACAAAACAAAACAAAACAAAACAAAAAACCTCTTGATCCAGTATTTATTTGCTGGTAGATACAGATTTTTGGAGTTCCAGTTTATCATTCTTTCTGCCATGTGTAATAAAATGGAAGAAAGTAAAGTAAAAGGTAATGTGCAAACAAGAAAAGGTTAAAGGTAAAAAATAGGATATCATCAACTGTATAAGGCTTTCTGTAAAATAGCCTTTTTCCCCCCTCCTTTTTGAAAAGATGAATTATTTTAATATTTTACAATAGGCATTGGATGGTATTCTTAATTTTTTTCTCCAGAATTTTTGGCATTATTAGAAAGGTATTTAAAATAAATCCTCAGTGTTAGTATCAAATATTCTAAATTATGCCTCGTTTGATTAACAAACTTGGAAATCTATTTAATGGGATCAAATAATTTTAAATGAAGTCAGTGACATAGTTTTGAATACTTAGAGGAAATACTAAATCCTCTGGTCAGATGGTGAACACCTTTCACCCAGGCATTTTGTTGTCTTGAATATTTTCAGTAAGGCGTGTAGATTTTTTAGTGCAAAGGTTTCTTACACAATTAAAAATGAGTCAGCAGAGCCATCATTAATCATAAGGACTTGAATTAACATACAAGGAAACAGCACTTTATTTTCTTCCCATTCAAACTTAAGTTAAAATGTTTGATTGTTTGATTTACATGGAGCACTACATTTTCATTTTAAATCTGTAGGTAAATCCAAATGATTTGCCATCAAACATGACCATACATTAAATTAAGGCATTCAGTTTCAAAAGTGATATTCAGATAAATGTTTATGTTTACTTATTTTTGTAGTCAAACTCAGTTAAGATGATAAAGTGCCATGATAGGATGATTGATTTTAGGAATTAATTGTTTTTATTTCTAGCTAGCAAAAATGGTGCAATTGGCTATCCAGAAAATAATATTTGTTTTGAGAATGCTTTCTATGTACTTTATTTTCTTAAATTATAAGTTAAATTATAAATTGAGAGTTAAATTATAAATTGTTTTGACTCTAGTTCCAAGTCTAAAATTGTATGAAATAAGGAGTTTGCAATTCTGATAGATTCTTCAAATTCCATTAAACCCTTATGAGTTGCAGTTCCCAAAACTATATACATGTATTTCAAGATATATATGTATTCTAGTAGTTCAAGTTCTAATGTCACACTTAAATAAATCTCTATGAATTCAAAATGATCTTTATGTGTGGAAGGATCCAAAAAAAGATGTGTTTCTACTAGGCATGAAATAATTAGTTTTTTGCAAGTATAATGCATCGACGGTGAGCATTTATATTGAAACTAATTGTATAATAGTTCTCTCTTCTTTCTTAAAAAGAATAAGTAATTAGGAGTCTAAAATTTTAAAATATTAAAAAAAATGGAACACTTATTTTAAATTGCCTAACTATTCATGATTATACTCAAAATGTCATCTCTTTTTATATGAAACACTTCTTAATAGGATATAGTTTTAATAATGATATTATAAGGAAAAAATCATTTTCTAGGAAATCACAATTGCTATAATAAAAATATTACTTATTGGAACCATCTAATAATCAGAGCAATGAAATATGAATATTATGTTAATATTCATAGATATTAGATCATTAGTATATGAAAGACATTTTTTGAGAAAAATAGCAGAGTTTAGTGAGAATTAAGACTCTTACAGTAATATGGGTTAAAGGTGATAGGGCCAGGACTAAAAGAGCAATAGTAATAATACAGAGAACTGGTCATATTTGGACAATAACTCACAAGCAGAATCCTCTCAACTTGATGAATGATTGCATATGCATGGTATGGAAAGGATAGGGTCAGGGATAACGTCTAGGTCTCTAGCTCACATACCAAGGTGAGCAATGATGCTATTCATTAAAGTAGGGCACACAGGAAGAGAAGCAAGTTTGGGGACATATACTGAGTTAAATTTTCAACATATTGGCATATTCACATAGAAACCCTTGGTTGGAGAATATTGTGCTCTAGAGCTCACGTGGGAGTTCAGGACAACAAATAGAGATATGGGGCATATAGTTAAAATTTGATACTCTGGCAGGGAATGGAGTGTCCAAGGTGAGTATGTAAAGACAGAAGAGATGAGCAAAAGAGCAATAGGGACCTAAAACTTAAAATTAATTAATTAATTTAAAAACAAAACAAGCAAACAAAAAAGCAGAGAGGTAGGAAGTCAACCAAAGCACTACACCGTCATAAAATTTTAATAAGAAATTGTTGACCAGCAATTTCCTTGCCTGAGTTCAAAACAAGAGAGTACATGACAGGTAAATAAATGGCCACTGGATTTGTCAGTAAGGAGGTCGCTGCTGACTTTGGGCACAGCATTTTTGGCAGAGATGTAGAGGTAGAAGCAAAAGTGCTGGTGGTTGAGAGGTTAAATGTAAAAAAAAAAAAAAGAAAAGAAAAGAAAAGAAAAAGCAAAGTGAAATAAAGAAAAATTAAAAAAACATGCCGGGCAAAGAAGCAGAGCATGCAAGCATACATTGACATGCTATTTAGATAAAATCCAAAATAGGTAAAACTCATCTATGGTTTTAGTAGTTCACGTGATGGTTGCCTTTGTAGGAATTGGCAGGTGATGGGGTGGGAACATAAGGCGAGAAGGGGATTTTTAGAATGCTCATAGCATTCTACTTTTAGCCTTACAAAAAATCCCACACTGGTTTGGGAAAGGCAATGTTAGACATTGATATAGCTACTATAGAATAGCCTCACACACAGATCATTGTAGTATGAAACCTTGCAGCAACTTTAATTGCCTGGAACATTGGAAAAATAAGTCCTCTACAACATACTTTGATTAAAAAAATAATTCACTTGTTTGTATAATTATAATTTTCTATGTTAGAGTTTATAGATATGCCCTGACTGTTTTGGTAAATAAAACTCAGCACCATTCACTTACAGGTAATTTCCACTTTATATTACTGTTACTCTAAGTTCTTTACACCTTATAGGAAAAGGACTGTCCAACATGATTGTTGAGACCCAACCTATACACATGTATTCCAAAAGGACAAATTTTGGTCCTAAACAAAATAAATTATTTTTACATACCAACTGTGAAGATAAAGACAACAGGTAAGGCAATACCAATTTAGACTATAATTTTAAGAAGAAAGAATTATTGGTTTTTTTTTTTTTTTCCATTTTAAGATGACCCTGTCTTCCCAATAGTTAAGATTACCTTAATCTTTGGTAGCTGGTGCACCTTTATGTTTCTTCTTTTGCCTATAGCCTCTTTCATGATTTCTCACTGGTAATTTTGCTTGCTGACCTAACTATTTGGAACTCCTAAAAGCAGACAATTAGATATTTTAGCTTCTCTTTTATTTCAAGTGAAACACTTATATTTATTTCTTAAAGTATTGACTCTTTTTTGTCACATAGATATTGAGAGCAAGGCCTTTTCTGATGCAAAATAAAATTGAAATAAGAAACAATAAAATGGAAATTGATTATTCATTCTTATTTTTCCACACTGCACCGTATCTTGTCAATCATAACTTAGCGGGTCTGACTTAAAATTACTTTCCCCTGACTTCAGCACAGTATTCAACAACAGAGTTAGCCTGAGGCTGTTTTGGACTTTCAAAATCATTTCTGTAATTCATTGGTACTTTGGCTTTGTTAACCCTGTTCTTTACACCGTTTTCTCAGAAACTCCTTGAATTGAGCCTTGCATTGTGCTTGTGTGGTTCGGAAACCCTATCTGCATGACATCTTCTTCATAATGGCTTTCCTTTGGAGATCACCAGCTACACTACTGCCGCAGATCTGATCTATTTGGGCATGACAGAGTTGCTGCAGCTTGGCAGCAAAGCCTTAGCTTCAACTTAAAGTATCTCAGGGGCACCTGGCCAGGTCAGGCAGTAGAGCATATGACTCTTAATCTCCGGCCAAGAGGTCAAGCTCCATGTTGCATGTGGAGCCTATTTAAATAAACAAACAAACAAAGTATCTCAGATTTCCAAACTGAGTTTCTACTAATGGGATTAATTTTTAACTGGCTAACTATTGTTCAACAGTTTAAAACAATGTGAATGTAATGTATCATATTTTAATTACTAGCTGTTTTCTGAATTCCCTACTCAAGGTTAGTCTGAGAAAATGCATTTCATTTACATTTTCCAGTTGAGAGTTTCTTTTTTTTAAGATTTTATTCATTTGAGAAAGAAAGCAGAAGCAGGGGGAGGGGCAGAGGGAGAAACAGGCTCCCTGATGTGGGGATCTACCCAGGACCTGGAATCATGACCTGAGCCGAAGGCAGATGCTTAACCGACTGAGCCACCCAGGCACCCCAGCTGAAAGTTTCTTTATGGGATTCTTCTCTGTCAAATGATCCATTATGGAGGCATTTACCTACAAAGTGAAGGCTATGATATATAAAATCAAATGCTTTTTAAATATATAAGATAATCATGCATGTTTAGGCAATTAAACTTTTAAAACTATTTTTTTTTTAATTCAAGGATTGGAAGCTAGTACTTAGAAAATACATTTTTGCCAAGTGTATTTTAATATATAATTATTATTACCTTCACATTTTTTTAAACCAGCCAGAGGCCTACCCTCTTATTTAAGTGAGTTCTACCACTTTCATAGAGTGGTTACATAGGTGTAAACAGATAAACCAAGAAGTTTTAAGTTGGCCTTATCAATAATATACAGAAATCATAAGATTTAAGTCAACTCTCTAATAATACTTCGAATCCAACCTGTCTTGTTAATAAAAAGAAGAAATGAATCAAAACAAGATAAATGGATTTTTGAGTTTTAATAATTTTTATATATTTATTTTATTTAATGTTATGTTAATCACCATACATTACATCATTAGTTTTTGATGTAGTGTTCCATGATTCATTGTTTGCATATAACACCCAGTACTCCATTCAGTAGGTGCCCTCTTTAATACCCATCACCAGGCTAACCCATCCCCCCAAACCCCCCCAGAACCCTCAGTTTGTTTCTCAGAGTCCATAGTCTCTCATGGCTCGTCTCTCCCTCCGATTTGCTCCCCTTCATTTTTCCATTCCTTTCTTCTTCTTCTTCTTCCTCCTCCTCTTCTTCTTCTTCTTCTTCTTCTTCCTCTTCTTTTTAACATATATTATTTGTTTCAGAGGTACAGACCTGTGATTCAACGGTCTTACACAATTCACAGAGCTCATCATAGCACATACCCTCCCCAATGTCTATCACCCAGCCACCCCACCGCTCCCACCCCCCACCACTCCAGCAACCCTCAGTTAGTTTCCTGAGATTAAGAATTCCTCACATCAGTGAGGTCATATGATACATGTCTTTCTCTGATTAACTTATTTCGCTCAGCATAATACCCTCCAGTTCCATCCACGTCCTTGCAAATGGCAAGATTTCATTCCTTTTGATGGCTGCATAATATTCCATTGTGTGTGTGTGTGTGTGTGTGTGTGTGTGTGTGTGTGTGTGTGTGTATACAACTTCTTTATCCAGTCATCTGTCGATGGACATCTTGGCCCTTTTCACAGTTTGGCTATTGTGGACATTGCTGCTATAAACATCGGGGAGCATGTACCCCTTCAGATCCCTACATTTGTATCTTTGGGGTAAATACCCAGTAGTGCAATTGCTGGGTTGTAGAGTAGCTCTATTTTAACTTTTTGAGGAACCTCCAATCTGTTTTCCAGAGTGGCTGCACCAACTTGCATTCCCACCAACAGTGTAGGAGGGTTCCCCTTTCTCCGCATCCCCGCCAACATCTGTCGTTTCCTGACTTGTTAATTTTAGCTATTCTGACTGGTGTGAGGTGGTATCTCATTGACGTTTTGATTTGGGTTTCCTGATGCCGAGTGTTGTTGAGCACTTTTTCATGTGTCTGTGGGCCATTTGGATGTCTTCTTTGGAAAAATGTCTGTTCATGTCTTCTGCCCATTTCTTGATTGGATCATTTGTTCTTTGGGTGTTGAGTTTGATAAGTTCTTTATACATTTTGGAAACTAGCCCTTTATCTGATATGTCATTTGCAAATATCTTCTCCCATTCTGTCAGTTGTCTTTTGGTTTTGTGGACTGTTTCTTTTGCTGTGCAAAAGCTTTCTATCTTGATGAGGTCCCAAGAGTTCATTTTTGCCCTTGCTTCCCTTGCCTTTGGCGATGTTTCTAGGAAGAAGTTGCTGCGGCTGAGGTCGAAGAGGTTGCTTCCTGTGTTCTCCTTTAGGATTTTGATGGACTCCTGTCTCACATTTAGGTCTTTCAACCATTTTGAGTCTATTTTTGTGTGTGGTGTAAGGAAATGGTCCAGTTTCATTCTTCTGCATGTGGCTGTCCAATTTTCCCAACACCATTTGTTGAAGAGACTGTCTTTTTTCCACTGGACATTCTTTCCTGCTTTGTCAAAGATTAGTTTACTGTGGAGTTGAGGGTCCATTTCTGGGCTCTCTATTCTGTTCCATTGATCTATGTGTCTGTTTTTGTGCCCGTACCATACTGTCTTGATGATGACAGTTTTGTAATAGAGCTGGAAGTCCGGAATGGTGATGCCACCAACTTTGCTTTTCTTTTTCAACATTTCTCTGGTATTCAGGGTCTTTTCTGATTCCATACAAATTTTAGAATTATTTGTTCCATTTTTTTGAAAAAAGTGGATGGTATTTTGATAGGGATTGCCTTAAATGTGTAGAATGCTCTAGGAAGCATTGGCATCTTCACAATATGTGTTCTTCCAATCCATGAGCATGGAATGTTTTTCCATTTCTTTGTGTCTTCCTCAATTTCTTTCATGAGGATTTTATAGTTTTCTGAGTACAGATCCTTTGCCTCTTTGGTTAGATTTATTCCTAGGTATCTTATGGTTTTGGGTACAATTGTAAATGGGATCGGATTCTTAATTTCTCTTTCTTCTGTCTTGTTGTTGGTGTATAGAAATGCCACTGATTTCTGTGCATTGATTTTATATTCTGTCACTTTACTGAATTCCTGTATGAGTTCTAGCAGTTTTGGGGTGGAGTCTTTTGGGTTTTCCTCATAAAGTATCATATCATCTGCAAAGAGTGAGAGTTTGACTTCTTTTTTGCTGATTTGGATGCCTTTGATTTCTTTTGGTTGTCTGATTGCTGTGGCTAGGACTTCTAATACTATGTTGAATAGCAGTGGTGATAGTGTATATCCCTGCCACATTCCAAACCTTAGGGGGAAAGCTCTCAGTTTTTCCCCATTGAGAATGATATTCTCTGTGGGTTTTTCATAGATGACTTTTATGATCTTGCGGTATGTACCCTCTGTCCTTATACTCTGAAGAATTTTGATTAAGAAAGGATGATGTATTTGTCAACTGTTTTTTTCTGAATCTATTGACAGAATCATATGGTTCTTGTTCTTTCTTTTATTAATGTATTGTAACACATTGATTGATTTGCAGATGTTGAACCAAACTTGCAGCCCTGGGATAAATCCTACTTGGTTGTGGGGAATAATGCTTTTAATGTACTGTTGGATGCTATTGGCTAGGATTTTGGTGAGAATTTTTGCATATGTTCATCAAAGACATTGGTCTGTAATTCTCCTTTTTGAGGGGTCCTTGTCTGGTTTGGGGATCAAGGTAATGGTGGCCTCATAAAACGAGTCTGGAAGTTTTCCTTCCATTTCTATTTCTTAGAACAGTTTCAGAAGAATAGGTATTAATTAATTCTTCTTTAAACGTTTGGTACAATTCCCCTGGGAAGCCATCTGGCCCTGGGCTCTTGTTTGTGGGGAGATTTTTGGTGACTGCTTCAATTTCCTTAGTTGTTATAGGTCTGTTCAGGTTTTCAATTTCTTCCTGTTTCAGGTTTGGTAGTTGATATATCTCTAGAAATGGATCCATTTCTTCAGACTATCTAATTTTCTGGCATATAGTGTTCATAATATGTTCTTATAATTGTTTGTATTGCTTTGGTGTTGGTTGTGATCTCTCCACTTTCATTTACGATTTATTTGGGTCCTTTCTCTTTTCTTTTTGATAATTCTGGCCAGGGTTTTATCAATCTTGTTAATTCTTTCAAAGAACTAGTCCTAGTTTCGTTGATCTGTTCTACTGTTCTTTTGGTTTCTATTTCATTGATTTCTGCCTTGATCTTTATAATTTCTCAGCTCCTGATGAATTTAGGCTTTATTTGCTGTCCTTTCTCCAGCTCCTTTAGGTGTAGGGTTAGGTTGTGTATTTGAGACCTTTCTTGTTTCTTGAGAAAGGCTTGTATCACTATATACTTTCCTCTTAGGACTGCCTTTGCTGCATCCCAAAGATTTTGAACAGTTGTGTTTTCATTTTCATTGGTTTCCATGAATTTTTTTAATTCTTCTTTAATTTCCTGGTTGACCCATTCATTCTTTAGTACGATGCTCTTTAGCCTCCATATATTTGAGTTCTTTCTGACTTTCCTCTTGTGATTGAGTTCTAGTTTCAAAACATTGTGGCCTGAAAATATGCAGGGAATGATCCCAATCTTTTGGTACTGGTTGAGACCTGATTTGTGACCTAGGATGTGATCTAATCTGGAGAATGTTCCATGGGCACTAGAGAAGAATGTGTATTCCGTTGCTTTGGGATGGAATGTTCTGAATATGTCTGTAAAGTCCATTTGGTCCAGTGTGTCATTTAAAGTCTTTATTTCCTTATTGATCTTTTGCTTAGATGATCTGTCCATTTCAGTGAGGGGGGTGTTAAAGTTCCCCACTATTATTGTATTGTTGTCAATGTGTTTCTTTGCTTTTGTTATTAATTGGCTTATATAAGTGGGTGCTCCCATGTTTGGGGCATAGATATTTACAATTGTTAGATCTTGTTGGATAGACCCTTTAAGTAGGATATAGTGTCCTTCCTCATCTCTTATTACAATCTTTGGTTTACAATCTAATTTGTCTGATATAAGGATTGCCACCCCAGCTTTCTTTTGGTGTCCATTAGCATGGTAAATGGTTTTCCACCCCCTCACTTTCAATTTGGGTGTGTCTTTGGTTCTAAAATGAGTCTCTTGCAGACAGCATATTGATGGGTCTTGTTTTTTAATCCAATCTGATAGCCTGTGTCTTTTGATGGGGGCGTTTAGCCCATTTACATTCAGGGTAACTATTGAAAGATGTGAATTTAGTGCCATTGTATTGCCTGTAAGGTGACTGTGACTGTATATTGTCTGTGTTCCTTTCTGGTCTATGTTACTTTTAGGCTCTCTCTTTGCTTAGAGGACCCCTTTCAGTATTTCTTATAGGGCTGGTTTCATGTTTGCAAATTCCTTTAGTTTTTGTTTATCCTGGAAGCTTTTTATCTCTCCTTCTATTTTCAACGACAGCCTAGCTGGATATAGTATTCTTGGCTGCATATTTTTCTTGTTTAGTGTTCTGTACATATATCATGCCAGTCCTTTGTTGCCTACCAGATCTTGTGGATAGATCTCTTGCCAATATAATGTTTCTACCCTTGTAGGTTACAGATCTCTTCTCCCAAGCTGCTTTCAGGATTTTCCCTTTGTCTCTCAGACTCATAAGTTTTACTACAAGATGAGGTGTTAACCTACTTTTATTGATTTTAAGGGGGGTTCTCTGTGCCTCCTGGATTTTGATGCCTGTTTCCTTCCCCAAATTAGGGAAGTTCTCTGCTATAATTTTCTCCAATATACCTTCTTCCCCTCTCTCTCTTTCTTCCTACTCTGGGATCCGATTACTCTAATATTGTTTCATCTTATGGTATCACTTATCTCTCAAATTCTGCCCTCGTGATCCAGTAGTTGTTTATCTCTCTTTTTCTCAGCTTCTTTATTTTCTATCATTTGGTCTTCTATATTACTAATTCTCTCTTCTGCCTCATATATCCTAGCAGTTAGAGACTCCATTTTTGATTGCATCCCATTAATAGCCTTTTAGATTTCGACTTGGTTAGATTTTAGTTCTTTTATATCTGTAGAGAGGGTTTCTCTAATATCTTCCATCCTTTTTTCAAGCCCAGCTAGTATCTTTAAAATCGTCATTATGAGCTCTAGTTCTGACATCTAACTAACGTCCGTATTGATTAGGTCCCTGGCAGTCGGTACTGCCTCTTGTTCTTTTTTTCGAGGTGATTTTTTCTGTCTTGTCATTTTGTCCAGAGGAGAATAGATGAATGAGAGAACAAAATGTTAACAGGGTAACAATGACCCCAGAAATATACACACTAAACAAATCAGAAGAGTCCTGAAACCAGTGGAAAGAAAGGGAAAGAAAGAAAAAAAGAAAAGAAAAAGATAAAAACAAACAAACAAACAACAACAACAAAAAACACAGAATATGATCAAATATGGTCAGGCTGGTGCATAGATCAGTGCCACACACTAGATTTTGGGCATATTTTGTTCTGTTAGAAGAAAGGCCTCCCAAAATTTTAAAGAAAGAAAAACATATATTTACAAAAATAAGGGTTAATACAAGGAAGGGATGGAACATAACTGTAAAGATGAAAATTATAAAAGATTTTATAAAAGGAGTTGTTAAGAAGTTGGTTGAAAAAAGAAAGAAGAGGATTAAAAAAAAAGGAAGAGAATGTGATCAGGTAGGAGACTAGAACAAAGCCATACACTAGAGATTTAGGGTATATTTTGGTCTGTTAGAAGAAACTGTATCCCAAAATTTTAAAGAGAGAACAACATATATATATATGTTTTAAAGAGAGAACTATATATATATATATATATACCAAAAATACATTTAACTACAATGAAGGGATAGAATATGACTCTAAAAATGAAAAATAAAAAAGATTTTTTAAAAAAGGGATTGATAAGATGTTGGTTGAAAAGGGAAAAAGAAAAATTCAAAAAAAAAAGAAAAGAAAAAGTTAAAAAAATAACTTTGAAAGACTAAAGAATCATGGTAAAAAAGCCACGGATTCTATGTGCAGTAATCTGCTAGCGCTAGAGTTCTGCCATTTTCATTGATTGGTAAACTTGGTCTTGGCTGGCTGCTCTTGCTGATCTTCTGGGGGAGGGGCCTGTTGCCGTGGTTCCCGAATGTCTTTGCCGGAGGTGGAATTGCCTGGCCCTTGCTGGGTCTGGGCTATGTAATCTGCTCATGTTTGCTCTCAGGAGCTTTTGTTCCCTGCAAGCTTTCTGTACAGCTTTGGAGGACAAGAGTGAAAATGGCGGCCTCCTAATCTCCGCCCCAGAAGAGCCCAGAACTCAGGGCCCCTACTCCTCAATGAGCCCCCAGAGGAAAGCAGTCAGTCACTCCCATCTCCCTGGTCTCCTGCCACACTCCATGATCACCCGACTTGTGACGGAGCATTTCTATCTCTGGCACCCGACTTGGTGTGGAGTCTCCAAACCCAGCAGATCCCTGTGGTGCGCTCCTGCGCTGCTCCTCCTGGGGGAGGAAGGGGTGTCTCCCCAGATCTGCCGCTTTTGGGTCCCTGCTGGAGAAGTAGTGGTCCGACTGTGCTGCGGATCATGGTTTATGGCAACCTCGAGCTGAGAGCCCGCACCTCGGCTCCATCTCTGCAGCCGGCTTCCCCGCTCTGATACCTGAGAGCTCTGCTGCACTCAGGCACCCCTGGTCTTTCTGTGACCCTGAGGGCCCTGAGACCACACTGTCCCAGCGAGAGTTCCACCCCTGCTTAGCCACTGGAGCGACGTCCATCAGCAGAGCCCACTTCTAAAAGTTCCAATTTTGTGCTCTGCTGCTCTATCACTTGCCAGAAGTGGCTGATGGAGGCCCCCTTCCCCGCCATCTATCTTACTGAATATCACCTTGGATTCACTTCTTCGTACTTCCTACCTTCCAGAAAGTGGTCTCTTTTCTGTTCAGAGAGTTGCTGCTATTCTTTTCTTCGATTTCCTGTTGAATTTTTAGGTGTTCAGAATGGGTGGATCCCTATCCAGCTGAATTTCTGGGACCAGATGAAATTTAGGTCTCCTACTCCTCTGCCATCTTGCTCCTCCTAGTTTTAATAAATTTTAAGCCAAATTACATATTAAAAGGTTGGCCAACAGACTTTGCTTTCATTAACTACCCTAATTCCATATCCTTTTTAACAGTTACTATTTTTTTTTGCTGTAGTAAAGAAAACAGAAAGGCACAAAAGACAATAGGAATTAATTTTAATTCCATCATTCATTTATAATCACTTTGATATACACACATATGTATTTTATGAAAATGTCACCACATTAATATTATATCTTCAAGATTTATTTTAATTCCTTAATTAAGTAGAGGAACATATCTCAGTATTAACACACGCAGCTTAACATATTTTTAATGGCTAACATTGTATGAAGTTACCATAATTATAAAAATTATAATAATAATCCATTTATTACTATTCCCAAACTATTATTTGTCTTTAAAGGTCAACACTGGTCCATTTAACATATAATACAAGCAAAAAATTTTAGTCATCCTAATAACTTTTAATTTTCTAAGTCACATTAAAAAAAGACATGAGTGAAATTGATTTTATTAACATTTTATATATCCCAATATATCCGAAAATATTATCACAACATATGGTCAATATGAAAATAAAGGAAATACTTTACATTTTCTTCCTATCAGCTTTCAAAATCTAGCATTTACAGCATTTTCATTTCTCATTTTGGACTAGCCATATTCCAAATATTCGATAGTCATTGACTACCATCTTGGACAGTAAAATATTAGAGTGTTAAAAAAAAATCCAGCTAAAATTCTATTCCAGTTTTTTTATAAGTAAAATTGTATTTATTCAGGGACAACACTGTCATCTATGTAGGAAATCTACAGATTCTATTTATTTACTTTTTATTATGGAGGTACAATTGACATACAATGTTATATTATTTAAGTGTACAACATATTGATTTGACAATTTTTTCAGGAAACCAGAAAAATGCACACTCGTGGGATAAATGTAGTCATCTAAGCAACAAAATTATATCCTTAAAATAATTAAGATGTTTATTTTAAAAACAGAATTCAATGGGCACCTGGGTGGCTCAGTTAGTTAAGCCTTCGACTTGGGTCATTATCCCAGAGTTCCGGGATTAAGTCCCTCATCAGGCTCCCTGCTCAGTGGGGAGTCTGCATCTCCCTCTGCCCTTCACCCCACTTGTGCTCTCTCTCTCTCTTTCTCAAATAAGTAAATCAAATCTTAAAAGAAAAAAAAGAGAAAAACAGAATTCAAGGGGTGCCTAGGTGGTTCGGTTGGTTGAGCAACCAACTCTTGATTTCAGCTCGGGTCAAGATCTCAGGACTGTGGGATCAAGCCCTGCCTCAGGCTCCACCCTCAGGGTGGAGTCTGCTTGGGATTTTCTCTATCCCTCTTCCATTGCCCCTTTCCCTGCTAATGCTCACACTCTCTCTTTCTCAATAAATAAATAAAATCTTTAAAAAATAAAAGAAAATGAAAACAGAATTCAATAAAATATATTTAATGCCACCCATCTTAAACCAGTGCCTCCCAAATGTTGTGTTATCAATGGATCATTTAAATCATATATCGCCTGCCCACAGTTAGCACTTTTATATTTTCTGAATTTGTAATAATCTCATTCTTAAGGACTATTCCCCTCCCCTGATTTAAAATAAGTACACCAATCATGTATGTCTTCCAGTGAGAAGCTGTTCAGTCTGAGAACTAAAGGTATTACTAGTCTGAGTCATTTTAGTCCAACCCTAAACAGTGAAACACTTTCAGGAAGCCTGTAAAAACTTATACACCACAAGGATTAATGTTTATATTCATTTTTTTTAAGTATTAAAAACAGCTCCAGAATATTTTTACCTTTGAAAACCCTAGGGGATTTAATGTGTTACACTGAATATAACCTAATATCGTTTAATGCTTAGGAATTATTGAAATATTTTGCAGTGCACAGGGTCATCACAATAAATAAATGCATGTACATATGTAAGTATTTATGTTAATATGTTCAAAATATCTTATTAACATACCTTATAGTAATTCAGTGCTGATGCTTTGTATGGCAGTTCCTTTTATAGATATTCCAAAGGAGTAGAAATTAGTTTTTAACAAACATTTTAAGAATTGACAGACTAAATTAATACACATCCATCTTTACACTTTTATACAAGTAATTAATTTGATGAATATTACCTATATAAATTATATATATCTGACACCCTTTAGTAATGCTCAATCTTTTGAATGTTGTACTCTATTTTAATCGATTACAGACTTTCATTTCTTGAAGAAATTCTATTAGGGTTCTCTCCCTTATTTTATAATAGACCTCTCCTTCTGCAGTGCTATTCGATGAATGAATATTTAGCATAATCTACTACTATTATCATTAGTAAATATTGGAATGACAATTCCTTAGAAAAAGTATATTTGTCTTGAAATTTTAATGAGCATTTGTTTTATATTTAGGTGAAAATTTAAAAATAGATTGAAATTAAATAAATTTCTTAACAAGAAAAGAAAGGAGACTTTACACTAAGTGCTGTTTAGCTGCCTGATTGAGGATTTTGTGAGGCATGGAATGCTGTATATCATCTGCAATGTACTCACTGGGGAATGTGTTCATCCTAATGGAAATTGTTCCTATAAAAAGGAAGGAAATTTCATTAAACTTGTTATCGATCATTTAAGTAATGTAAAAAGACCCTCGTTGGTGGTGACAAGATGGGATGAAAAAAAAATTATGATGTTTCAAGCATTACAGAAATTACATATTGCAAATCATCTTGAGAGATAATGTACATTTGTTACAACTGCCTGGAGGACATTAATGGACTACTCTTTTCTTAGTGTTGGTTTAATGGGTTATTAATGATAGTAATATATTATTAAATAAATAAGGGAATTAAGCATTTTAGTGGATGATATATTGTACTTGGTCTATTCCCAAAGGGTAAACAATTTCACCTAAAAATAAAAATTAAAAAGACAAGGTAGGGTGGAAGGAGGCCAAAGTGAGGCAGAGAGGCAGACAGAGACAAAAGAAAGAAGACAAAGATGAGAGACTGAAGAGAGAAGAAGAAAGCCAGGCAAAGAAGAGTAAGTGGGTTTATTTTATATACGTATTTTGTAGTTTAAAGCTTAGCTGTGCAATAATCCACTGGCACACATTTACATATTAAGATTAATATTTCAAGTTATAATTATTAACTTTATACACAACAACCCACATTTGTTATGCTCATGTGACATTATCAAGGCTAGTCACTACAAATATAAAGACAGATAAGAAATTTTCTCTTCTCAACTTTGAGAAATTAAATGGAAAAATAGCAATTACAAAATATTATGGCATGGAGTAAAATTGAGTTGTATAAAACACAACGTATAAAATACAAAGAAAAAGAGACCACTCTCAGGAATGGATTCTAGGCGGAGATAACGTCTGAATTTAAGCATACCCTCCGTATAGGAGTTGTGGAGGAGAAAGTTGGAGAAATGAGGTGCTTTTCTGTGGGCAGAACATAGCAGCAAAGATTGAGGTGTAGGAAATTGCAAACAATGTGGGAGTTGAGGGAGTTGAAAGTGCGAAGGAGGAATTACTGAAAAATGAGGCTTAGGATGGAAGTAGGGGCTAGAGTTTGAAATCCCATGAATACTATTGAGAAACCGAGATAGTCTATATAGTGACAGGCAAGACACCGGCAGCAACATGGAATCATCAGGTCTAAATTTGGAAGGATCACTTATAAAGCTGAAAGCAAAATGTGGCTAAGAAACAAGATTAGTAGATTAGTGCAATCAGTGGTGTGTTGAAGTCAGTGATTAGATTTTCAGAAATTTTGCTATCACCTTGATATCACATTGAAACTGGAAATTGGCCCATGGTGGGAACTTTTACACCATAGACATTGACCAATGCTACAAATCACAGTCCTACACTCTGATCCCACCCCACTCCTGCTCAGAGATCTGTTTTTCTTAAATATTTGCCAGAACACTGCTAACTAAAGGCTGCAATCTGCTAGTGATAAATTTGAGGAATTGCACAAGGGTAATTGGGTAATTAAGAGTGTAGATTAAAAAAAAAAAAATACTTAAAAGAACAGACCCAAAACACTTGGTAAAGGATAAGGCTGACAATTTTTAGAAAAGAATCTTAGAGTATATACATTTTGCAATCCAAAATTGGTATTAGTAATAATCGTATCAACAAGGTTGCCATGATTTACAAAAGACATCTAAATACAAAATTGGTGACAATTCTTGTTTCATTCAACTTCACATTCAAAAATATTCTCATTATCTCTAGAAATCTTAATGACATTTTATTATAGTAGAAATAATTTATATATGTGATGTAATAGATTTTTGATAATGGAAAGAAGTTGTGAGCAATTTGTTACAAAATTTTTGAACTACTCAAGTAAAAAAATATATTAACTTTTTCTTACTGATGAAAAATGGACATTGAAATGATACCAAACTAAATTAGTTTAGCAAACTAAAGATCTGAACCAGTGATTATGTTTAATGGTATATGTACAATTCATTTACATTGACACAATTCATTTTATTAAAATCATCTTTTATAAGAATTTCCTGTATTAACATCCTGAAAGCTACATAAATGAAAGCTTAACATTTATTTTAATGATTGCCTCTTTGCTATATGAAGTAATAACATTTTCTTTTAATATCAGGAGTTTATCTTACTGCTGCATTGAGTGAGATTTTTTTACTTATGAGTTGACACATTTCTTATATAAAGGATATTATTTTTGTGAAGTCTCATTAAAGGTGCAGATTATTTTCCTGTCCTTTGTAGATATTTTGACACTCAACTAAAAATCTATAATTAAATATTTAACACCTTTTAACTATGCCTAAACAACAAATGAAAGTGCTGTATATACCATTCCTCTATATATCCACTTGTTATTATCACCCCATATTGTAACTGAACAGCTTCATATTAATACCATGTTTGAAAAAGATTTTATATCAGCACTGAATTCCTAGACTTCATAACTTAAAAAGTAACACATTTTCATATAGCTATAGATGTACAAAGTAAATAGTGACAGTAAAAGATTTTCATGTGAGATTACACTGCTTCTTTAGTCTGTGTTTTTTCTGTCTTTTGGGACTTATGAACTTTTTCATATTTTGATTTCAAACTCGACTCATCAGGTTATTACTTGCTGAAATATTAGTATATATTTTTTAAAGATTTTATTTATTTATTTTGTCAGAGAGAGAGACAGCGAGAGAGGGAACACAAGCAGGGGGAGTGGGAGAGGGAGAAGCAGGCTTCCCGCTGAGCAGGGAGCCCGATGCGGGGCTCGATCCCAGGACCCTGGGATCATGACCTGAGCTGAAGGCAGACGCTTAACGACTGAGCCACCCAGGCGCCCCATGAAATATTAGTATATTTGAGACATTATTGTAGCTCATGGAAATAGTAGGATTTATCAATTTTAATCTAAATTCTTCCTCAAAATCCAGCTTTGCTGGTCACTTTTTGTGACATTTTAGCAGAGAATTACATTCTTTTCTCCAGAAACTACTCAGTCTTGCAGTTGCTAGATCTAATAAGGCAGAATACTTGCATTGATATTTCCTATCTCGAATTTTATAAGTCATTTTATAATTTGTGTTACTTGGCCTTTTAGTATTTTCTTGATGCATGGACAGCTATTTGAAAAATACTGATACCAAAAATTATGAGACTTTTTTTCTAATAGTATGTAACTATCACCACAGAAACAGTTTATCAGTCCAAAGACTATACTTACATTTAGAAGAAATATAGTTGTAAAAATGTTAGTATATTTAAACTGAAAGAGTTTTATGAACAATTTTATCAGGATTTTCTTTTAATTTTAGCTGTGAGATGTTATATCAGAGTGTTGAGAACTGACCTATGGCCAATCTGATCATTAAGAATTATTAGGTTTCTTGTAGACACTATCAGAGACCTCAGATAGTTAGAGATGGATGAAAGTCTAATATCATCTCACTGATAGAAAGTGCTTCCTTTGCTGCCAGGTGGTATTATATGAATGTTGGTATGTAGGGTGGAATTTGGTGTGAGATTTCCTTTCATCTTATATCACACTTTCCTAAATAGAAAAAGATATAATTAGGAATGGAGTTAGATCATTACTGTTACTAATCCATGCTACAATTTTTTAAAAGATTTTATTTATTTATTTGACAGAGAAAGAGAGCACAAGCAGGGGGAGTGGAAGGCTGAGGGCTCCCTACTGAGCAGGGAGCCGGATGTGGGGCTCAATACCAGGACCCTGGGATCATGACCTGAGCTGAAGGCAAACGCTTAACTGACTGAGCCACCCAGGTGCCCCCCCATGTTATAATGTTATAGAAAATATAACCCAACAATATAATAATTGAAGAAAGGTACACAGTGTGTCAGCTTTGACTGAATCAATTCATTGGACCAAGAAATATATCTATAGGAGTTAAATGTGTACTTAATCACAGTTATAAATTTGTGGGGCAAATTTTGATTTCTTAAATTAGATAGGGATTCTTAGAGAGTGTTACAGTCCAAGAGAGTCTACACAATGATGTGCTCATTCCTTATGCAGTCCCGACCATATGCTTTTACTTCTCTAGACTGTAATGTGAACAAAACATCTATTAGGGAATGAACAGAATAATTTTTTTTTAAAAACCTTGTACTTGTCGGGCACCTGGGTGGCTCAGTCGTTAAGCGTCTGCCTTCGGCTCAGGTCATGATCCCAGGGTCCTGGGATCGAGCCCCGCATCGGGCTCCCTGCTCTGCGGGAGGCCTGCTTCTCCCTCTCTCGCTCCCTCTGCTTGCGTTCCCTCTCTCTGTCAAATAAATTAATAAAATCTTTAAAAATAAATAAATAAATAAAAACCTTGTACTTGTCATATTCTTGTAATAGTGATAGAATTTGCACCTGGTTGAGCATAACAGATTAAATGGTTCTGAATTTGTCAGCAAGCTAGCAAGTAAATTTACACATTGGATTCTACTAGAAGAGAGAAAAGAAGCATGTTTGACTCCAAACAGTGTGCTACTTTTTGAAAACTCAGTTCCAGTTAAAACATTATCTCAGATGCAGCAGTATAATTCTTCATCTTGAAAAATTTGTGAATCTTATTATACTCATCTATCCATTTAAAAAGCAGCCTGTGAATTTACAATTTTAAAAGCAAATCATATTTATATTAATTTTTATTTATAAACATTTCTGAGATTATAGAGAAAGAAGTTGCAAATGTGGTAGATTTAAAATATATCTGCAAGGCATTCCATATTCATGGATTAGAAGACTTAATACAGTTAGGATGTCAATACTATCCAAAGTGATCTACAGATGCAAAGCAGTTCCTATTAACATCCTGATAGTGGGTTGTTGTTTTTGTTGTTGTTTTGTTTTGTTTGTTTTTTGCAGAAATAGAAAAATCCATGCAAAAATTCATGTAGAAGGGACCCTGAATAGCCAAAATACTCTTGATAAAGGAGAAAATTGGCTTTCTCATGCTTCCTGATTTTAAAGCTTAATATAAAGTCTCATAGTCAAAGCAGCATGACACTGTCATAAGGACAGACATGTGGAATAGAATAGAGAGCCCAGAAACAAACTCTCACATATATGGTGAAATGATTTTCAACAAGAACACCAAAGCCATTCAATGGGTAAAGGATAGTCTTTTTTATTTATTTATTTATTATTTATTTGACAGAGAGATCTAGACAGCGAGAGAGGGAACACAAGCAGGGGGAGTGGGAGAGGGAGAAGCAGGCTTCCCGCCGAGCAGAGAGCCCAATGTGGGGCTCGATCCCAGGACCCTGGGATCATGACCTGAGCCGAAGGCAGTCGCTTAACCAACTGAGCCACCCAGGTGCCCCAAGGATAGTCTTTTAAACAAATGGTGTTCAGAAAACTGAGTATCCTCATACCCCCCACCCAAAAAACCCTTAACTTATAGCATACTAAAAAAACAAAACAAAACAAAAAACAAACAAAATGGATCAATGACTTAAAAGTAAGAACTAAAACTATAAAAAAAAAACATTTGAATAAAACAGGGGAAAGCATATGACATTGGATTGGGCAATGATTTCTTGGATATGATAGAGCAAAGGAAAAAAATAGTAAATTTGACTTCATCAAATAATACTGAATAGAGTGAAAAAGGCAACCCAGGGAATGGTAGAAAATATTTGTAAATAATTTCTCTGGTAAGAAGTTAATATCCAGAATATATAAAGAACTCCTACTATTCAACAACAAAAAAAAACCAATAACCCAATTAACTAAAATTGGGTAAAGTACTCGCATAGATATTTCTCTAAAGAAGATGTACATATGGCAAGTAGGCACATAAAAAGATGCTCATTATGACTAATCTTTCAGGAAATGCCAATCAAACCCACAATGACGTACTCTTTCACACCCATTAGGATGATTATTATATTAAACAAAACAAAACAAAACAAGAAATAAATGTCAACAAGTATGTGGGAAAATTAGAAATTTGCTCGTGGGAATCTAAATGGTACAGCTGCTATGGAAAATGGTAGGTGGTTCCTCAGAAAATAAACATAAAATTACCATATAATCCAGCAATCCCACTTCTGGGCATATATTCAAAAGAGTTGAAAGCTGAGACTGCAGAGATATTTGTATATCCATGTTCATAATAATAGCATTATTCAAAATAGGAGAGGTGGAAGCAACCCAAGTGTCCATCGATGAACGGATGAACAAAATTTGGTATATATGTACAATGGGATATTATTCAACCTCAAAAAGCAAGGAAACACTGACACATCATTCAAGTGGGTGAACCTTGAAGGTGTTAAATATTAAGTGAAATATGCCAGTCACCAAGGAACAAATATTGTTTGATTACATGTACATGAAATACCCAGTCAAATTCATAGAGACAAAGAATGGTAGTTTTCAGACACTAGGACGGGAAAATTGGTAGTTGGTGTATAATGATGGGATAGATAATGAAGAAAGTCTCACAACAGTGTGAATGTATTCACTACCACAGAAGTGTAGATTTAATAATGATTAAAATGGTAGATTTTACATTATGTATATTTAGTAACAATTTCAAAAGATAATAAAAATAAATATATCTGCAAATATTTTGTAAAGTGTATGCAGATAATCAAAGGATACACTGATTTTTATTATCAATATTTTTATTTACTGAGTAGACTGGAGAGTTTGCTACTATTACCCTAGATGCCCAAGAAGCTATTAGCTATCCAGTATGAGTCAATTTTGTTTATTTTAGTTGATTGACATCAATTAATGCACTGCTAGAACTCCCCATGGAATAGTGACAGGTTATACATTCTAGACAAATCCATCTTTTTACTTGCATTTGTACTCATCTTTTCTTCATTATCTCGTTATAAAGAAACATCTACCTTTAATCCCTTGTAATGTTTCTTACACCTGTTCTCTGTGCCCATTTTTTTTCTTACATCCCGTAAGACCTGAGTCTAAAAATGATTCCTTCTCTGTAGTATACCTCTGATTTCTCACAGTATGAAGGCTACCTTGCATTAATAATTTTAAGGACTTTAAGTTTCTTCCCCATTACACAGCATGTTTTCTTCCAACTGCCATCCTGTTTGTATGCTCTTACCCAGATTTTACAGTTGCTTATACTTATGGTTCCTTTGCTTACCTCAAAACCTTGTTCCTATGTCGCCCCTCCAGGGAAACTGCTCTTGCCAATGGGAACATTAACTTGCTTGTTGCTAGACCTAAAGAAATGTTGTTAGCCCTATTTTACCTGATGTCTCCTCAGTATGTGAAATCGCCTTACTATTTCCTCCAACTTAAATTCTTGCTTTCCTTGTTTTTTCAGTCACCATATTTCCTGGAAATCTATCAATTTCTGGTCATTCCTCACTTCCACTTATTGAGTTCCTTTAGTCATCATATGAAGGTGGAGGTTCCTCATAGTTCTTCCCTATGACTTTTTCTTCTCATATAACCCACCCTCCATTAGGGATTATAATCTATATGTTGTCATGGTGTAATACATACCTCCAGACCAGAATTATCAGAATTACAACCATCCTTGGCCCACTGGACACTGTCACTTGGATTCTCTTCTTGCACTTCAATACCATTTGTTCAAACCTAAATTCACTGTTCGTGTCCTTTGAAAGGCTACACGTCTCTGTTTATCTCTCTCAGAGCATGACATGGCTATATACCAGGTTGCTAAAGCATTAAAAATATATTCTCCCCCTAGCCCTTGTTCCTCAAAGAATAAAAAAAATTCATGTTGAATCTCTCCCCTAAAAAAGTTAAAATCTAGTCTCTTCTCTCTATCTTCTCTACAAGTCTCTGAGTCCAGGCCACCATCATTTCTAAATGGATAATACAGCACTTTTCTATATGATCTTCCTGTATCCATTGTTGCCCCCTCCTAATCTATTCCCTTTACTAGAATATGCTTCCTAAAATGCAAAGCTCATCCTGAAATCATTTTTAATGGCCTCCCAATCCTCTCAAGTTATTAAGTATACCCTCCTTAACAAGTTTATCTAAAATAACTAGCCCTTCATTCGTCTAATAGTAGTCAGAATTTTTAGTTTGCTTGTTTGTTTTAGTTGTTTCTTTGTTTTTTTTTTCTCACAACCTGTAAACTTACCAAATTACTATCCAGAAATGCACATTCCTTCTTTCTTTTTTTTAAACCTAATGTTTAGTCACCTTAAGTCATAACACTGGCCCACACTTATTTTAATTAAAACTCATTCTGCCTTCATGTCCCAGTTCAATCCCAATCCCTAGGCTGTGTTTAGTGGATTTGCATAAATATTCCTGTATTAACTCATACTAATCCCTATGCTTATCACAGTCTTTTATAATTCTTTTTATTTTTCTGAATTCTGTTTGGTTGTAAGATCCATTTGATCAGGAATATTATCTGTATTTGCTTTCTATTTCTTCCATAATAAATTACCATAAATGTCCAGGCTTGAAACAACCCAAGGTGATTATCTTTGAGTATGATAGGTCGAAAATCTGACACCACACAATCTAAGTAGGTAATATGTTCTGAATACATATTTTATGACTGAATCAATCAGTGCATGAATTTCAAAAGATATCAAATTCAATATGATAATTTGGGTATAAAATTAATGTTAATGCAATATTTATGAAAATCATTGCACAGACATAGCACTACTCTGTGGGTCAGTAATTGTGGTATAGTGTAAATAACATGGAAATTAAAAACAAAAGACTGGAATTATCTGTCAGCCCTGCTTCTTATTATTCTTGATTTGAGAAAAGTTAATTTATCTTTCTAAGAATCAGATTTATGTGTGTATGTGTGTTGTTTTGCTTTGTTTTGTACTTGAAACATGGAGATTGAAATAGGGCTTAACATACTTATCCAATAAAAATACAAAATCAAATTAGATAGTGCAGTTTAAAACTCTTCTTAAACCTTTATACACATTTAGAATATTGTCAATCAGGGATGTTATCTTATTTTAGATATCTTTATTTCTATCTGGGATGATTTGCCTTTGATTCATCTTTGGAACTTAAATTATGGAATTCTTTAAGTTTTAGGGAAGTCTACAAAAAAACACAAGAAAACAATTTTCTTGCTTCTATGGAGCCCGAATATATCTAGTTTCTTTCTTTCTTTTCTTCTTCTTCTTCTTCTTCTTCTTCTTCTTCTTCTTCTTCTTCTTCTTCTTCTTCTTCTTCTTTTGTAAGTATACTAGTTTGGATACTATGTTTTAAATAAATGCTTAAAGATTACACAGGGGACACAGGGGACAGAGATATTTTTCACTTGTTTAAAACTACCCCTATGCTGGGGTGCCTGGGTGGCTCAGTTGGTTAAGCGTCTGCCTTCAGCTCAGGTCATGATCTCAGGGTCCTGGGATCTATCCCCGCTTTGTGCTTTCTGCTTAGCCGGGAATCTGCTTCTCCCTCTCCCTCTACCCCTCTTCTCTCCCCACTTTCTCAAATAAATAAATAAATAACCAAAATCCTTAAAAATAAATAAAATAAAACTATACCCATGCTATCCTCCCTTCCCTTTATACTTGAACACCTTATTTTTGCCCAGATCTAGGACATCAGTCTTTGACTCTGGGTCCTTGTCTTAGTATGTGCCATTAGTTGCCCTGGGCTCTGAGGTGGTTCCTGTTCTTGGCCTTCTCCATTTATAATCATTCCCCACTTAAGTCAGCTTTGTAAAAATGGTTGGACTCAGTGTGTAGAAAATTTGACAGTTAAATCAGTAATGAACATTTTAAGCATAAAGTGATATAAACAAGTTGTATTGATTTGCTAGTTACCATAAGAATACCACAAACTTGATGACTTCAACAACAGAAACGTTGTCTCACAGTTCTGGATACTGGAAGTCTATAATACAAGTTTTAGTAAGGTTGGTCCCTTCTGACGGCTGAATGGAGGATCTCTTGCAGATCTCTCTCCTTGACTTATAGATGGCCATCTTCATATTTAAATGGGATTTTCCCTATATGGATGTGTCTGTGTCCAAACGCCTCCCTTTTATAAGGATATCAGTAATAAAGGATTAGGGCCCACTCTAATGACCTCTTAGCAACTAATTGCATCAGCAATAATCCTGTTTTCCCAAATAAGGTCACATTTTTCAGGTACTGGGGGTTAGTTTCAACATATGAATTTGACGGGGATACATTTCAATCCATAATACAAGTAGTCATATCAAGCACATTTGAAATAACTGAAGCATATAAATTATGCACACATAAATAAGATGAATATAGTTGTTGGAATTTTCCTATACAGTAGTGTCTTGAATGAAATTTGGAAAGGAATACTATTCTCTGTAAATTTAAAAAATAAGAGAGCACTTATAAAAGAGCTTGATTGCAACATACTTTTAAGGAAATTATGCAAGTGATTTAACCAAAATATGCAAATAAACAAAAATAGTCAGAAAAAAACAAGTGAAGTGTTTTAAGTATTATCAAAAACATGCAAATAATTAAAGGCTTATTTTGTAATTTAATATTTTGTTAAGCCAAACAGTTTTGATTTTGCATATAATTTTCCAAGTAAGTAAAGCATTATTATTTGAATTTGATCAACACCAATTAATTTGGTTATCTTGCAGTTAAGTGTTCCCAATTTATTTTTATTCATTTTGATATGTTTGGCATAATACAAGTTATACTTTGATCACATATTATTATATTAACTATCTTTGTTCCTGGATCAGTTCCAATGTCAGCTTTTTTAATTTTTATTTTACCCTTATTCATATAATATTTTTTTCCAATGTGATATCTGAAAGAGTGAATGAACATCCTCTCCCCATGCCCATTCTTTTTTTAGTTTTTTTATTGTTATGTTAATCACCATACGTTACATCATTAGTTTTTGATGTAGTGTTCCATGATTCATTGTTTGTGCATAACGCCCTGTGCTCCACACAGAATGTGCCCTCTTTAATACCCATCACCAGGCTAACCCATCCCCCCATCCTCCTCCCCTCTAGAACCCTCAGTTTGTTTTTCAGAGTCCATCGTCTCTCTTGGTTCATCTCCCCCTCCGACTTACTCCCCTTCATTCTTCCCCTCCTGCTACCTTCTTCTTTTTCTTTTTTCTTAACATATGTAGCATTGTTTGTTTCAGAAGTACAGATCTGTGATTCCCCATGCCCATTCTTGACCCTTCTTATATTGTCATTGAGAGAAGCTAATACTAAGTATATTATGAGCTATTATTTCACAATTATTGACCCAAATCACATGCATTATAAAAACTTTCAGGTTTTCAAAAGCCAGTAACCTAAGTTGATGCATTGTTGGAATTACTTAGAGGTTAATGACTACTTCTGAACACAAGAACTTTGTTTAATGGACCATCTCTCTCTTATTTTCTCGGATAAAATTGACATTCAGAAGAAAACTAAGTGTCCAGAAAGCACAGTTTATAAGTCATGTATTTGGTATAACAAGAAAAAATCTATAACATAATTTTTATCAGATAAATAATGGCCTTCCTCTTTAAAATATTATATTTATGATTATTCAGAAAACCAACAAAAAACTAGTTTTCTCATTTTTTATTCACAGTCTAAATCTATATGTTCACCTGCTCATCATATGCTCAAAAAGAGAATATTACTGCAAGTCTAAAAAGTGTCAGTCTTAAATTTTTGATCTTTAAGATTACTCATAATGGTTATACTTAAATGCATCATATTTAGCCATTTATAAACTTAAAGTTATAAAGCATATTATGAAGTATGGAAATTGCCCTTATTTTTCTATAATTTTAAAAACCTGTCAATGGATAGAAGTCCTCATTTGTGTTATCAAATATAAAAAAAATTTAACGATGTTTTCTAGTTTGAAAACAAATATATAAATTTTGCTTAATTGGAAGTTTGGCTGTCTTTGACTCTTGATCTTCTTTTGATTCTTTTAATTTAACATAAAATACGCCAAAAATAATGTTTGAGAGCTACTTCATGCTTGTGCCTAACTGGCAATAAAAAGACCCTGAAAGATAGAATATGAATTTTTTTTTCATACTATTATTGCGGAGTGAATTTATAAGGTAGAGCAGTTGTTTTATAAGAACAGTTGTCCCACATTCTATGATCTTTCCTGCTGTTCCTGCCCTCCTGTAGGATCAAATTATTTTTCAAGTCATCATTATGATTGCATGTATCTACCTTGAAGTATGAAAACACAAAGGTTGATTGATGGCCACACTTTGTTTCCCTTTCCTAGATTTTCCACAAAGCTAACACACAGTGCTTTGTGGACATGCTAGGTATTCATAAAGGGTTAGGTTCACTAAAGATAATTATAAATTGAAATAGAAAAAAGTTAAAACCTGAATTTTCAATCTGACATTTTCCATAAACCAAAGGTGAAGCCTACACAGAGTTAAAAATGATTCCTTAATGGATTTGTCTGGTCATTAACCCTCTTTGCTCTTCCTATTCTCTAATTAGTGCTTCTCTAGGAAATTTTCTCTTTTTTCTGACAACCATTTTGTTATCCATACTCACCTTTTGGCAATCTAAATTCCACTGGATCATCCACAACAGTAATGGACACTGTAACTCTAGGTTTCTTACATTACTGTTCACCATTAACTTGAGGTACAGATGCGGCTTTTTATAAATTAGATTTTCCCAAACCAGCAACTTAATCTAACATACACACACACACACACACACACACACACACACACACACACACACACCAGGTACCTGTAAGCTCCTATAGCCACAGACATTACTGCCAAACCCACTATAAACCCATACAGAGGAATATATTCCTAACTACCTCTAACATGCAGGACAGATTCCCTCATAGTTAAGATTATGCACCCCTTCCACTGGCTCTGTAGAAATAAGAAAAAAACTCTCATAATGACTGTTCCTTAGCTGCACACTAGGGAAAACTGAAAATTATTTTACATAATCAATATTATTTTCTTTACTTGTCTCCTGAGAGGGCTATATGGGGTCTGCTTTTTCAATTACATTTGATTGTCCAGTAGCAAATTGTTATCTGTAAGATCTAGGGAGAGGATAAAATAGATGTATTTTATGTACTACAAAAAAATATTAGATGGTATTAATAAAACCAAAGCTGGTTGTTAAGTGGTAGATTCACTCAATTAAATAGATAACTTTTAGTGGCGCTTCATTTCATCTACATAGTAAATTTATGTAATAATACTGTTTTTTCTTAAGCAAGAACGTTTGTAATAATGTGAGATTTTACCAGTACAAAATGGTAGTAAAGAATGAGCTAGATGACACAACTATTTTGTAAAGATTCCCACAGCATCAAACTTGTTTATTTTGGTAATTGTATGCAAATAACATGTTGTAATCAAAAGTGCTATGAGGAAATTGTGACATGAAGTTTTTTTTTTTTTTTTGCTTTGTTTTTGTTTTTTTGCTTGTTTGTTTGCTTTTACACTGGGGAATTTGTACATTTAGTTACATGCATACAAAAATGCTCAGGGACCAGTAGTTTTAAATTGTCTTCCTGGGCGCCTGCGTGGCTCAGTCGATAAGCGTCTGCCTTTGGCTCAGGTCATGGTCCCAGGGTCCTGGGATTGAGCCCCACATCAGGCTCCCTGCTCCTCGGAAAGCTTACTTCTCCCTCTCCCACTCCCCCTGCTTGTGTTCTCTCTCTCTCACTGTGTCTCTCTCTGTCAAATGAATAAATAAAATCTTAAAAAAATAAAAAAAAAATATCTTCCTGATCATCGTTGCTGAGATCATTCTTACATTAACAAGTAAAACTATTATTTATACTATACAAACTATAAATTCTGAATAAAATATAACATTTTCTTAAACAAAAAGTGTATGGCATTAACTAATTCAGTTAGACTTTAGCTAATTAATCTTCTTAGAAGATGATAATAACCAACAAGAAAATCACCTAGTTTTCAAAATTATGTATTTAACTTAATTCATCTAGATTTAATTTGAAAGACTGACTACTTGGTAAGCAAAAATATATTTCATTTTCATATAAAATCGAAGGGAATCTAGCTAATGGATCTTAAGACAACATTGATTTGAGATACACATAGTTAATTATTTTAATTTTCAGTAAGGCACATTTCAAAAAATTCATTAATGTATATTCTTAAACTGTCAACCTAATCAGAGATCACAAAAAATTGAACCATAAATCATTTATTGCCTATATTTTCAAACAGTAAAGAAAATGAGGCCCCGACATAGAGATAAGTTGTCCAGTTTTTCAGAGGTCATTAGTATCACCCACTGAAACTTGGTTGCAGCTGTCTGGATGCTAAGTTCATGCTTCCCTTGGATACTAAAATGTTTTTTCAATGTAGCATATCTCTTACCTACCGATTATAAATTATACAAGATGGAACTGCTTTGAAAATGTTGTATTGCCATTGCAAAAGGAGCTTTAAATAATTTTGGTTATATTATTGGCAACTAAATTTTACTACTTCTTTTGTTGACTGAAAATCACATTAATATTTATAAAATACATATTTATGAAAGTGCTCATATGCAGTATAATGTTTAAAAGAAAAATTACTTTTCACCCATTAAAATGAATTTATATTAGCATTCTTTAATTCTCAAAGATGTTCATATTTTCCCATTGAACAAATAATGTAGATTAGTAGATTAAATGTAGATTGAAAATGTAATTCAAAAATATAATTCATTTACTTTAAAGAAAAGAAAAAATGAAAAAAGAAGGGAATCTATGCATTTACTTTTCATTGCTGAGTGACCTTGAGGCAGTCATTTAAACAAACTGGAAATCATAATACTAATCTTTAAATGTATAGGTTAGACTAGATAATTCCTACAGTTTCCTACACTTCTAAAAGAAGTACCAACTATCTATATATACAAGAAAATATAATCAGATGTTTAAATAAATTTTAATTACAAAACGAAGTAAAAGCATTAGCAAAATATGGTAATTTTACTAAAATAATAAATCTAGAAATTATGGTATTCTCATATACAATGGTGATAAAATCTCAGCAACCTGGATATAGGAGAGGATATCAGCACTTGCTAAAAGGCATTTACAAAAGCCCTTTAGCAATCTATCAAGTACAGTAAGGCAAGAAAGGGACTTGTAAGACATATAGATTAGAAATGAAGTAAAACAGTCTTTATTTGAAAACTGCCTTATCATCCTAACAAATCTACCCAGAAAAAGAAAAAAAAAGCTACTAAAACTACTAAGTTAGTTTTACAAGGACACAAGATATTATACCAATTATACAAAACTCACTTGATTTCAATAAACTAGCTACAAACAATTGGAAGTTAAAATTTTTAAAAAATATGTCGACAATAGCAACAAAAATATTTAGAATAACAACAAAAATTGTGAAATATGTTATAGATAAATTTGATAACAGATGCACACAATCTGTATACTGTAAATGATACTTTTAGTGAGATCCCTGTCATGAAGACAAATGAATAGAGAAGTTGATCATGTTCAGGAAATAAAAGATGTTAATTGTTATCAAAATTGGTCTATGGATAGACACAAACTAAAGCAAAGTCCTAGGAGGCATATTAGCAAAAATCAAGAGCCTGTTTATCAATTTATATGAAAATAGGGTATTTAGAGTAGCCCAAACTTTTTTTAAAAAAAGAAGAACAAGGTTGGGAAATTTACCTCTAATTTTATTTTATTTTATTTTATTTTATTTTATTTTATTTTATTTTATTTTATTTTATTTTATTTTATATGTATTTTATTTTTTAAAGATTTTATTTATTTGAGAGAAAGAGAATGAGAGAGAGAGAAAGCACATGAGAGGGGAGAGGGTCAGAGGGGGAAGCAGACACCCAGCTGAGCCGGGAGCCTGATGCGGGACTCGATCCCAGGACTCCAGGATCATGACATGAGCTGAAGGCAGTCGCTTAACCAAGTGAGCCACCCAGGCACCCCTACATCTAATTTTAAAATGTTTTATAACGCTATAGTAATAACGACAGTGTGGTATGTGTATAAAGATAGATATACAGAAAAACGGAATGGAAAAAAACAGTTAAGGAATAGCACATTATACGGTCAATTGATTTTTGACAAAGATGTTAAAGCTGTACCATGAAGAAAGAACAATCTTTTCAACAAATGGTATTGGAACAAATAGATATACATAAGCAAAATAAATAATTAAATTTCCAAACTTATGACACACCACAGGCTAAAATTAACTTGAAACCGATCCTTGACCTAAATTTAAGAGCCGAAATTATAAAAATTCTAAGAGAAAACATAGAATAAAGTTTTACTTACCTTGGGCTGGTGAAGTCTTCTTTGATATACATAAAAACACCAATCACAAAATAAAAAAAAAAATTAAATTGGTGTTCTTCAAAATCAAAACTTTCATTTATCAAAAAATAACATTACAAATATGAAAAGGCAACTACAGAATGAAACACATTTTTCAAACCATATCTCTAACAAGGTCATTATTTAGAAACTATAAAGAAATCTTCCAATCTAGTAATAGGAAGACAAAAATTTAATTTAAAAAATGGGTAAATAAAAAGAAATAACAAACCTTTCACTAAAGAACATATACAAATGACAAATTAATGTGAAAATTTTTCTTTTTAAAAAATATTTTATTTATTTTTTGAGAGAGAGAGTGAGCACATAAGCAGGGGGAGGGGCAGAGGAACAAGAAGACTCCCTGCTGAGCTAGAAGCCCATCCTTGGGCTCAATCTTGGGACCCCAAGATCATGACTGAGCCAAAGTCAAATGCTCAACCAACTGAGCCACCCAGATGCCCTAATGTGAAAATTTTTCAACACCCTTAATTATTAAGGAGATGAAAATTAAAAGCACAATGAGATACAGCTACACTCCCACTAGAATAGCCAAAATTTTTTGGGAGAGACACATCCCCCCAAATTCTCAGTTTCTTCTATTTTGATATGAAAATGTTAGAGTTTCCATTAACAATTTTCATTTATCCAGCATAAGATTCCCAGCAAATCTGAAATCCTTCCAAGTTCAGGTGAAAGCAAGAAAATGTAAACTAATGATGAGTCAAAATCTGTGAAGAGTAGACCCATATTCTGGCTAATGAGGCAATGCATCCTTTCAGAGAAAGGGTTAGATCTGTGAAAATCCTGCTGATGGAGAAGTCAGAGGTCGACAACTGAAGATGGATTCTGAGAGCCACTAACTTTCACTACTCACTTTTCATAGAAAGGGAGAAGCCATTTATTAAGGATACCATCTTAGTATCCTTAGGTATTGATTTGCACAATCTATTCTTTATGGCAAGTTATTTTAAATATACTTTAAATGAAATTAAAATTTGGGATACCTGGGTGGCTCAGTCGGTTAAGCGTCTTCCTTCGGCTCAGGTCATGATCCCAGGGTCCTGGGGTCGAGTCCCATATTGGGCTCCTTGCTAAGCAAGGAGCCTGCTTCTCCCTCTGCCTGCCTCTGTCTCTCTTTCTCTCTGATAAACAAATAAAATCTTTAAATGAAATTAAAATTCATTTAAAATAAAATAGACAAAATAAAAATAAAATGGAAAATATTTCCTTCCAGAACTTATTTTCGATTAAGATACTTAACAATACTGTGTGTTTCACATTTGTTGCAAAGGAGTTCAGAAGAGTACTACATACCTAAAAAAAAATTTCAAAACAGTTCATGTCTATAATTCCTTGGAAACTGTATTCTATCACCAAATTTTCCAATATAATATGGATCCTTTATAATTCTCTAAGGAATATGAGTTTCTACAAAGCTCTTCTGTCACATGACTCGGTATGTGCAACACAAAAAAGGAAATGATGCCAGAAAACACAGAAACTGAACAAGATGGTCACAAATCTTATTCTCAGACTGAATAAGACTGACATAAAATAATAAAAGCATTCATCTTGAACACACAAACATACACCACAGACATGCAATCCCAACGAATGCTGATTTAGAATATTCTAGGCTGAAATTACTCCTAAATTTTCATGAAAAATAAACATATACAGAAAAGAAATCGTATAGCTTTACATCTACACATAGATAGAGGAAAAGATGATGTTTCCTGGCTTACTCTAGAAGTTCATCACCCATTTATCTCTGAATATTCTGTGTAGTGCAGCAGAACGTATGATGTCCCTCCATCACTGCCATCTTTCTAGACCTGAAATTACTTGGAATTCAGTTTTAATCATGGACTGCCTGCCACCATCCAACTTCATCAGAAATGCCTGTAGAAAAAAAATGAATAGCAGTACACAGAAGAGTAAGTTTTGGTTTGCTTTCATTTCAGTTGTGAAGGAATTTGTTTCTTCCATAGGTTTTGTAACTGATTTTCATAAATCAGAATTGCCTTTGCTTAAAATATCTATTTTTGTTCTTCCTTTCAAATCTTTAAATCACAGGAAAAAATAAAAGGAAACAAATCATATATCACTGAACATGATGAAGTGGTAATTACCATCCTTTTTAAGACCGCTGGGCTAGGAAGATCAGGTATGAGGGCAGAGTTATTCAGTAGTGTGTGCTTAAAACCCATGAAGCTTCAAATCTGACATGCTCAGCATCATAAAGTATTCTCAACTGCCTTATACACCTTTTGGCCCTGCACACTTCTAAACTTTTACTTACAGGAAACTGATGGGTAGAGGACAGTAAAACATTCACTTTACGGGAGTTATTTGGGGGTTGTAAAAGCAGAGGAGGTGCTCGAGTAGGCACTAAAACTTTCTTAAGCCTGAATTTTATGAAAATGCTTTGGTATTCTGGCCACACTCCCTGAGAGGATATCTCAACTTGGAGGGAGGCAGTAGGGGCGCCATCTTATTTAAAGTAAACAAGAAGAAGACATCTGTGGAAGATGTATGCAGTTCTTGGAACTGAGAAGTGAGATGTAGAGCCAGGCATCTACTACGTTGAATTGTGTCATGATGGTAGGTTCGCTGTGCTTTTGTGGCAAACTTCTGGGACTTTAGAGGCCATTCTCAGATTGGTGATGGGGCAGGGGCCCAAGGCCACTATGAATGGGTTGAAGCTGCAGTCATGTTAACTGAAGGTAGCAGCATAATCTCATCATGTCAGGGAAGACTTCTAAAATAATCTCTATTAAAGTGTTATTAGGAAATCTGAAAGGACATCTACTGTTATCAGTAGTATCATATACTACCCACTTTTTTCCATATACTTCCCACTTCTGTAGTAGTTCTCCAAGTCTTCATCATTTTTCTCATCTTACACTTAAAATTTGTGTTTTATTGTACAGTTTTCATAGGAAATAGCTTATCTGGTGTATATTACCATATCATGTCTATAAGGTGGTTTAAGGTTGTCTTTGTCATCTGAAATTGTATTCAGTATTCATTGTTTTGGTCAAGTCAGTGAAATACTCAAGGTGAAAAAGAATATATCTCAGATTATCTTTCGTGAGTGCTTAAGAATTTCCTATTATCTTGACATCATAATTTTATTAGTGTTATCTAAATTCTTAGGAATATCCCAAGTTAGTATATACATACTAGTTTTCTACTGCTGCTATAACGCATTGAATTTAACAGCTTAAAACAACCCATTTATTGTCCCACAGTTCTCTAGGTCAGAAGTCTTGGTACAGTGTTGTTCGGTTCGTTCCCCTGTGTCAGTCACAAGGTTGCAATCAAGGCTGTGGTCCCTTCTGGAGGCCTTGGGGATGATCTCCTTCCCAGCTCACTCAGTTTGTTGGCTTCATTCATTTTTTGCAGTTGTAGGACTGAGGTCTCCATTTCCTTCCCGACTGTCAGTCTGGGGTCAGTTTTTGCTCCTAGATCTACCCACACTCATTTTCATATTTTCCATGTAGCCTCGCCTCCAGCAACGGGAAGTTGAATCCCTTTCTGACATCCCTTTCTGCTGCATATCTCCGACTCCAGATGAAGGATGTTCTCGGCTTTTAAGGAATTATGTGAATATGTTGGACCCTCCTGGATCCAGGATAAGTTCCTTGTTTTATGGGCAGCACATGAATTACCACTGCAAAGTCCCCTTTGCCACATAATCTATTCACCAGGTTCTGGGGATAAAGGCATAGCATCTTTGGAGGGTAATTATTTTGCCTACTCCAGCATGGCATAGCATCCTAATCCAAATCCTGAGATGTATTCTATGCATCTACTTGTGAGCAGTAGGTCCCCCTCCACCAGCTTGAGCTATAGATACAGACAGGTATCTTCTTTATAGCTAATCATGCCTGGCCCATCTGCTGCAGTGATGTTTTGTGCTTAAGACTCCAAAGTTAGTGCTTGATAAAGCTTATTAGTTCATCTAGATTTGCCCCCCAAAGGTAGTGTGCCAATATCCAGAGGAGCTTCCAGTTAGATAACCATGGTAGCAGAAGCAGATTTTTTTTTTCCCTAAATCTCCAGGCTTTATTGAATGTATATCATCAGGGCAGAACACACATCCACTTGTGGCGACTTTCTCTCTTGGACTCTTTTGTGACAGCATATCATGGTGGCATTCAAATCCTTCAGAGGTTATAACCTCTGAATAACTCTGAATAACCTTGACTTTCAATTGAGAGTGTCTAACATGCCGCTTGCTTTCTTAGCTCTCTTCTTACTTCCTATGCCAATTTACCCATTCTCCTCCGCAATCAGTCATCTATATGTTCATGTAGGCAGAGCAGTGCCTGGTAACTCTGACTACTGGTCTACTAGTTTTTGCTGTTTGTTTTTTTGTTTGTTTGTTTTTAATACCTCCGTAGGCATTGTTACAACTGTGTGCCCTTTCTCATTCCTGGGTGGCACACTATAGAGATTGATATGGGCTAGGTAGTGGTGGAAATCTAAGCAGTAGCGCAGCTAAATCATAGAATGCCAGCAAAGATACCTGCAATCAGAGAGCAAATGAAAAGACTTTTCTAGTGGGGGCAAGTTTTCAGTACCTGGGAGTTCTGGCCAAATCTTCTCTCTACATAATTATTAACTTGGGAGGGGAGAAAGAGAGGGAGAGAGACAGAGACTATCACTGTGATGTGTCAATAATAATTGGCACAGACAGTGTTTGTGTGTGTGTGTGTGTACATATATTATTGGACAGTTGGACAGTTACAAGTGCTGTGTCAACCGTATTGGGCATTACATACAACATTCCCATTCAAATCTTTGAAACAGAAGGGAATCAAGAACAAAGACTTATGTGACCTCTTCCCTGGCTCCATCAAGTACCTTCCTTTCTCTTCCTTTTTCTCCCAATGCCTATTACTTTTTCTGTGACTGATTCATTTGTCCTGTGTGATATATGACTTCAATTATATATACCCCCATCTTTATCCGTCCCTCCCTTCTAAGCTCAAATCCATATATGCACACACACAGAGAGTTTGATAAATTGCTATACACATTCCCTTGAATGGCATCTTAAATCCAAAATAAACCAACATTCTCATCATCACTTCCAAGCCACTGTTCCTCCCTTATTTCTTCTATGCAGTAAGCAGAGTTTTCCAGGCCCAGATCTTTGCACAGCCCAGAATGTATTGTTTCCTTGGCCTCCACAATCAGTTACCAACCGTAAAATTTTACTTCACTAAAATATCTCTCAAAAATGCCCCCTTTCTATCTACATTTTTACTAATTGGTTAATCCTTTGTCATTTATTGCCTGGATTATTGCAAAGTATCCTAATTATTTTCAAGCTCTGATCTTTAAGCTGCCAACAGGGTAATATTTCTAAATTTCAAAGCTGTTACTATCTTGCTATAAATCCCTCAATGGCTCTCAATGACTTTGGGAATCAAGCTGAGGCTTATGTTCTCCTCTCTGTAAACTCTTGAGCATCGTTTTATTTGCTTTGCTCTTTTTTCCTACTTGTAACACTTTTCATCCTCACAGATTTTGACTCAACACATTTGGAACTTGCCATGCTTTGTTTTCAACCATGGTTTTCAAAAAGCTACTCTCTTCCTTGAACACATTTTCGTCTCCTGTGTCTCATTCAAGTTTTGCAAAACTAAGAAGTTACCTTTTTCAGAAAGCATTCTCTTATATTTAAAAATTTATTTGTGCTACTTCTGTGCTGCTATTTTAAAAACGAGCAGAGGCTAATGCTGAGGTGGGCAGTGGAAAGGGCATACGTACTAAAGGTGTATGTTTTCAACCCACAGTGGACAATATATCAGATTAGAAAAAAACTTGTATCTATTTTCATGTAAAGACCCAGGGTCGGGGCAGAGATAAAAGCTGTCCGGGAACAAATGAAAACTGAAAACTCTTCAGAAATCTGGCAGGTTAGTCATTCAGTAAAATGACTGAGGTAAATAGATATTCGGCAAATTGGCCAGGCTTGCTGTATTCAATAATTTACCTCCCTTCTGAAACTACTGAAGCAGAATCACATGTGGGCCATCTGTGGCTAGAACTGTTTCTGATCCTGGTTGAATCTAAATTAGGAGTAGGTATGTTGACACATAATCTCTCTCTCTCTCTCTAATTTTGGTGCCCTACTTGGGAAGGACTAACAGCAATTCAAATCATTTCAAACTATACTGATACAAAGAATAACTAAATGCAACTGTTATTTCAAAATATAGAGTCTTATGATGTAAATAAAGAAGTCTGTTGTCAAAAACTCTTTATAAGGTCAGGCAACAGCAGGATCCCTCATCTGGTGAATCTTCAGCCACTGCAACCTTCACCTTTGATTAAATACAGAAGTATTATATTTACCTCCTACAGCAACATCATGAGCGGCAGGCAATACCTCTGACAATCAGATTATCTCCTCAAAATAGCTCACTTTTCCTGAATTTTTAAGCTAAAACTTGTATATACAATGCAAAAACCAATCATACTTTCATTGACCTTTAATGCTTTTCTTCATCCAGACACACAATAATTACATGAATTTTTTTTTTTTTTACCGGTGTGTTGATTTCTTGCCAGAGCATTGATTAACTCTTGGTAGTGTAGGATTTCTTGATTGATAATAACTTCCTTAATATGTAAAATTTTGAGGATATCAGCTCCCAGATGAACTGTTTATCTATAGCAAGTTAATTACCTGTTTATGTTCAAATAATGTACTTTTAACATTTATGATAATGAAAGGAATGACTAGACCTTTTAGTCTTTATTAAATATGCTATTAAAAATAATTGTAGGTAATACCTATAGAGTTAAAATCACTATTAATGTTTTCTTCCAGCTTATTTTCATGTGCATCATATTTATTTAGTTATTTTTTTCCAGGATTAGGTTCAGATTGTTTAGCAGAGTTGCATTCATTTTTTTTTCAATTATTATCACATCAATATTTTCCATGTCATTAAATAGTCTTTTTAGTTTGAATCCATTTGAGAAGTAGAATAGCTTAGTGCATGTGGAACCAGATAGCCTGTCTTTACATCCTGACTCTGCTGTTCACTAGCTAGCTTTTTCACCTCAGGCAAATTACTTAACCAATTTGTGCCCCTCTTTCCTAGCTATGAAACAGGGATTATAATACTACTTATCTCATAGGCATATAATGGGAATTAAATGAATTTATATATATTTACATATATATAAAGTGTTTAGAACACTCCCCAGTACGCTCAGTAACTCCTATCATCATTCCTCTTTTTCCTTGAATATCCAGAGGACTCCAAGGATTGAAGTATTGACTTTTTAATGTTATTAAGTTTGTCTTTTCACAAGTGCACTGATACATTACCAAAAAAACACTTGCTGTCACTAAATCTTATGAAAATGGCATATATTTGTAAAAATATGTTTATATATTATGTATTATGTGATATTTTCACATATGTCACTTATATATTCCATTTAACCTTTCAAGTAACTTTTTTATATAGTAACTATTTTTAATTCTAGATTTAGATTTAGCTATTTGTTTAATTTTTATAGTGTTCAAATATAGTCAAGCTCTTATGATACCTGAAAATTTGAATTTTCCTTCTTTTTAATGATTTTTTAAAAGTAATAATTGTATGGGGTCCCTGGGTGGCTCAGTCGTTGAGCTTCTGCCTTCAGCTCACGTCATGATCCCAGGGTCCTGGAATCGAGCCCTGCATCAGGCTCTCTGCTCCGCAGGAAGCCTGCTTCTCCCTCCCTGATTCCCCTTACTTGTGTTCCCTCTCTTGCTGTTTCTCTCTCCGTCAAATAAATAAATAAAATCTTTAAAAAAAATTTAAAAAGTAATAGCTATATGAGTAACTATATGCACATGGTACAAAATAAATAGTATTGCAGAATTTATAGGCTCTATGGCACACAAGAGTTTTGTTTTTTTCTTTTTTATCTCAAAGAATTCACCTCCCTGGAGGCATCAATTTCACAAGTCACTTAAGTGAATTTCCAGTGTCATTATGAACATGCACAAGAGATCATGAGTTGTTAGCATAAAATGTTCTTGGGTCTTGATCTTGTTTTTTCTATTAACTGTATTGTGGAGAGTTTTCATGTTAAATGTTTCTGCCTCAATTTTTTAATGCTTAATATCCGTTTCCCAAATGCCTGAGCATTTAATTTTGATTCATTTCATTTACCCAGGTATAACTTCAAGAAAGTTTTACAGATAGAACTTTGGTTAGTATCTTTTCTGGGTAACTGTATATGTGCAATTATCTTTTTATTGCTTTCATATTAGAAGTAAAACATGCAAATAGATATAAAAGCTTGCATCACAGGCATCTATACATCATACAATGTCTTTTTTGGGGGGGAGGGGAGCAGAGGGAGAAGGAGAAGAAGAGAGAGAATCTTAAGCAGGCTCCACGCCCAACGTGGAGCCTGATGCTGGGCTCGATCTTACAACCCTGAGATCAGAATCTGAGCCAAAACCAAGAGTTGGACACTTCACTGACTACGCCACTGAGGTGCTTTGGGCATCCTAAATAGTAAGACTTGTCTTCCCTTTGCTCTCTACTCATCTTTCTGTATTCATTCATGAAATGATCATTTAAAAGAAACAAATGGGAATTTCGGAAGGCAGATATTAAATGTGCATCAAATCCTTAAAAATGGGACAGCTTTAAAAAGCTAGAATAATCCCTGGCAAACTGAGCTTTAGGTTTAGATATGTGAACATCAATATACACAACTATTTCTCTTAAAGTAGAAATTTAAACACAACCCAGTGCCCACTGCACAGGACTAATATCTAGACAGATACCTGAGTTATGAAGGGTATATTGAAAGGAAAATCAACAACAAAACTAACCAACTCAGGATTTTGAAAATGACACTTAATCAGAAGGAAAATATAACCAAGATGAAAATAATCTGAAAATAATCTGAAAGAAGAAAATAATTTGAAAATAATTTTACAGAAAAAAATAAGTTACTCTTTGGATGCTCAGTGGAAATTCAAAATAATATTAAATTCATGAAAGATAACTGAAGGCCATAAGAAGAATAGTCTTTTTGAAAGGATAGAAAGGTGAAATAAGAGTAAAACTTAATGAGATCCAATGATAAGCTCTTAGAAAAAAAAACACGAAGAAAGCAAAATAGCATTAGCAGAATTAAAAACTACTCACGGCAGTAAGAGCAGATAATGAAAAAATTAAACGATGTTAAGAAAAAACTTGAGAAAATTTTCCTACTTAGAAAAAATAAAATAAAATGCAAATGAAAAGAGATAATAGATAAGGAGGACAGCCAGCAGACCACCCCTAAATATTATTCATGTTTCTGAGTAGATGCCAGAACAATGTAGTGTTGTCAATAAATAATGCATTTTTTTAAGATTTTATTTTATTTATTTATTTGAGAGAGAGAGAATGAATGAGAGACAGAGAGCACGAGAGGGAAGAGGGTCAGAGGGAGAAGCAGACCCCCTGCCGAGCAGGGAGCCCGATGTGGGACTCGATCCCAGGACTCCAGGATCATGACCTGAGCCGAAGGCAGTCGCTTAACCAACTGAGCCACCCAGGTGCCCCTAAATAAAGCAATTTTTAATAGGAAAAAAAAAATACTTTCTTTTTTGAACTGAAGAAATACCAATGTGTATAGATCAAGCAAATTTATTATATTCCAGACAAAATAAATGGGATAAGTTAATGAAAAGTCATCCATAATAAACAAAACATTCACACATACACATATGTGTGAATGTAAAATGTCAAAAGACATCATAAAATGTACAGGGGCACCTCGGTACCTCAGTTGGTTAAGTCTCCGACTTTTAGTTTTGGCTCAGATCATGATCTCAGGGTCATGAGATTGAGCCTCGCCTCAGGCTCTGCACTCAGTGCAAAGTCTGTTTTAGACTCCCCCTCTCAGGGCGCCATCTTATATGTGCACATAAATTATAAAGATGCCTTCTTATTTCAGAAATGTACTCTCTGGCTGGCCCCTTGGTGACTTGGCCTTGCAGATTTCTATTCTTATAAAATTATGTATTCTCTAGAAAGCAATATAGCTGGCTTTCTATACATGTAAGGCTGACACTTATAAAAAGTCACCTATAGCTCCTACTAAGTATTTTTAATAAAGACAGTTTTAACAGTAGCTGTTCAGGGCCCAGAAACCTTAGTGGCATTCTAGTGACCCAACAGGATTAACATGCCTCCATGATTTTCTCCTAGTGACATTTGGTATATTTAGCTGGAAAAGCTAATCAATCATGGCTTATGAGATATACCATTTAAAAAATAGTTTGGCCAAGAATATAATTCAATATATTGAAGTGAATAAAAGCTGTGAGAATGATTAAAATGGAAATTGTCTAGATGGAGGAAGGAGCTAGTTAAGTGCCACAGGGTTAGTTCTGCATATGGATAGATCAGCAGTACCATTATAAGGAAATACATCATTGCAATTTACATACATCAGAATGTTTAAAGGTACTGGAAACACTGGTAGGGAAAATCACCTAAAGTGAACTAAAAGGAGATATATGAAATGTGAACTGAACATCAAATGAGATTCATCTGTAGTGTAGGAGAGAAAATTATTTGAAATTCAATAATTTTATAGGCAAGAATCATCTGGAAAGCCATATTATAAAAAAGACTTAGATGACCCAACTAATCATTTTGAATCAATTTCATGTTGTGAATTAATTAAAAATTAATGACAAATGTTGAATAGGATTAATCATTAAAATAAATAGATACAGGAAATTTTTATAGGAGTAGAAAGAAATTTGTTAAGGAAAATGTTTGCATTTGCATTTAATTTCCCAGCTGTGTTTTCACATCAGTGAGAGGATGAAAATAAAGCAATATTAACATTTCTGGGAACTAATCCCAGACACCCACATAATCCTTAAGGCAAGGAAGTAGAAGCTAGGCAAGTTATTCCAGAGAGAAATGAAAGAAAAAGACATCTTAAAAGTCTTTTTTTCCATTTATATTTGCATCCATATCATGCATAAGATGTTATCACTCTCTAGTTATAATTTAATTCACCAGATATCCTTTGTGTCTTTTTACAAATTCAATTACTTTGACCCGTGGCTCACCAGTATAATTATACCTGATTAAGTTCTTTTAGACTATCCCTTTGCAAACTATTTTAAAATTCCCTCACTATTTTTTTATCTTTTGTATAATCTATGCTAAAAGAAGAGTGAAATTTTTCTGCCAAGTTAAGTAGCTTTATTCCAAAGAAAAGCTTGTCTACATGGCATGGTGGTTTTTATGTTTTTCACGTTTTTTTTTTTTTCTGATACAGTATGTCTTACACCCTAGTCCATGAGGTCATGGTCCTCAAAATATAATTCCAGGAGACCTTGCATTGCAAGGAAAAGCTCAGAAGTTGTCCAATGGGAGTGAGAAAACATCTCTCAGGTGGGACTTGGTTGCCTTCTTCCTGACTCAACATAAGCAGCTCAGCATTAACCCACTTAAAGTTTCAGAGTTTTGTTTGCTTGTTTATGCCAGTATTAATGAAAGTTTGTACAAGGATTGTTGGTATATCAATATTTTCAAAATACAAACATTGGATTTCTAGTGGCTTCCATAGGAATTTCAGTCTTCACTAAATTATTCTTTCTTTTTAAAGCAAAAATTTAGTACCTAATTTAAATATGAAGTAAACATTTGTGTTAATGGAAATAAAATAAGCATATATAGTGATACAGACCTCACCTCAAATATGTACTTGATAGAGTGTAGCTGCTGTGGTGTTAATGCTTTAACATGTTTGTATTTGTAGATACATATTGTATAGCTTATAGCTTAGTGTACCACAATCTAGCAATCAGAATATAGTAAATACTAATTTTGAGATAAAACAGTTTAATGGGGAACATAAAAATGATAATAATTCTGTCAAATTGCCCCAAGATGCTATTCATAGATCAGTAAGAGACATTAATCTGAATGAATTCCTTACATTGTATATAAAGTTATCTCTAAGACTTCAAATATCATTGATGATAAGCTAAAAATATGGTAAAGATCATTTCCAATTTCTCTTTTCAGTTATAGAATTAAACAGTCAAATCCACTGTATTTAAAGTTTTTTAAAATAACAGCCAGAATTTCCAAAAATTCATATCATTATAAATAAGATACAAAAGCTGTTATAAAAGTATGCCAGTTCATTTTTTTTTCTTTTAGGCACTTTTTATTTTCCAAAAAAAATTGTCGTTAATATATAAACATCTCATTCTCTCAAAAAATTCTACAACTATACTGCTGTTTGCTCCATTATTTGCATAGGAAATGACCACAATCCAAAAATAAGAGGGGAAAAGAAGCAAAACAGCAACCAATTTATGCTTTGTATGTAGGCATGTTTCCACGTTATAAACATTTTGAAGCCTTACAAAATATTTACACCATTTGTCATCTATTTACACGTTTTAAGAGCAACTTTTCTAACAAAGCTATAATTTATCAAGTTATGAAAATTTTCTAAAAAAACTTACTATATTACCACAAAATAAATAAAGATAAACAATATTTTAAAAACAAACTTAAATTTTCATTTTCAATTAAGACCCCTTTTGCCATTTTGCTTATTTATTCTGCCCTTTGGTTAACAGCATCAGCATCACATTACTATTATATTGCATATATGTAGCACTTGCTTCCTTATGCTTTCAACATGTCATTTATAATTAAAGGCAGACACTGAGTCAGTATTCACAATGATTAACTAAACTGCACTGTAATTTAGGTAAAATTACTGTGTCTCACTGTATATTACATGCAAAATCCATATAAACTGTCGTTCAACCAACAGTACTGCACGAGCAACATTTCGGTATGTGAAAACTGCATCATAAATTCAACACTGCCACGTGAGAGCTCAAGTTGTCCTTTTTTAAAATGATACTGTTTAGCTTATTGTTAGCCATTTAACTTTTATGTATGGTATCTTTACGCTCTTGGGTTCACAATTCATATAAAACGTCTTTCATATTTAAAACAATCCTATTTTAATCAGTGCATGGAATCTGCTTTTTAAGTTTCCTATGAATGATGATTTCTTCCTCCTAAAGAAATGAATTTGGTAAGGTTTGAAGAGGTATTTTACCACAAATTCTAACTGTAAATGTATTCACGGTTATTTTCAAACAGAATTATTTATGATTTTCCCCCAATTTAAAGGCAAAAAATGCAGTCATTTCAAATATCAGGTAATAAATGCAAGGTTTTTTTTTTCTGTTAGATGGTATAACACATAATAAAAGTCTATAACTTTTTAGAATGAGTATTTTCCAGGTCAAATTGATACAATACAAACTGATGTATTACATTAGTCAAATATGTTAGTTTAAAATGATTTAAGTAAACTAAACTAAACTAAAATAAAATGATTTAAGTAACTATATAACCTTTATTAAGTGGGAAAAATAGGTATGTCTTTATATATGTAATTATATAATTGGTAAGAAAAGACTTCAGTTACCTATTTAGAGATGTAATAAACTTATTTTTCTTATATTGTCAAAAAATTAAATGATTAATAAAATGCTAAATAGAATAAATATATGTTGGTATATAATAAAACATTTTAAACTTGATATTAAATTGAGATCAAAAAAGGACTTTTTTTTAAAGATTTTATTTATTTATTTGAGAGAGAGAGAGAGAATGAGAGATAGAGAGCACGAGAGGGAAGAGGGTCAGAGGGAGAAGCAGACTCCCCACCGAGCAGGGAGCTCAATGTGGGACTCGATCCCGGGACTCCAGGATCATGACCTGAGCCGAAGGCAGTCGCTTAACCAACTGAGCCACCCAAGCGCCCAAAAGAGGAAATTTTTAACATAAAAATAATGTTCAACAAACCACATATAGCTGATCACAAAAATTGCATACTTTCCCTTTGCACAATTCTAAAGGACCTAATTCTCTGAAGAGGTTAACCCTGTTTACTTGACCCTACTGCAGTTTTGGGTTAGAGATGAGAGAGAATATATTCATTTAGACATTTACACAGAAGGTACAATTTTTTTCTTTTTAAAGATTTTATTTATTTGACAGAGAGAGACACAGCGAGAGAGGGAACGCAGGCAGGGGGGAGTGGGAGAGGGGAAAGCTGACTTCCCGCAGAGCGGGGAGCCCCATGTGGGGTTTGATCCCAGGATCGCGGGATCATGACCTGAGCTGAAAGCAGACACTTAACAACTGAGCCACCCAGGCACCCCAACAGAAGGTACAATTTTTGATACTATGTCCATCTACCTCGAGATTCTATCTCCAGGGGCATAAGCCAGAGTGTGGAAGGGCTGCTAAGACTTTAAGGTCTTCATTAACACAGGCATGAAACCAGTAATAATTTCTAATAGTGAAGAGGAAGAAGTTGCCTTTCCTATTGATATACTCAGCTGTGGGAGCGTCACAGTTTAAGTACTCGGCACAGTCTAAATATTTGTTTAGGAAATGAAATCTCTAAAGAAAATATAATCTTATACACATAGATCTGCCAATTTCCATTAAAAAGAAGATCATTTAATTTCTTAGTTTGAATTATGGGCATTTAGATCATGTCACTACATTTATGTCTTAACCAAGAATCAAAAGGTCACTGAAGAAAGTTGTTCAAACAAAGGGAATGTCTTTCAAAAAGGTGAATTCAATCTCAGAGAAAAATCAAAATATTTGGAGTTTTAGCCTGGTAGTTCTTCTCCATTCTAGCCATAAAAAAAAAAAAAAAAAATGTTCAAACCTTTTTGAAGTCTATATTGAAATTACTACCTAGATGTTTTTATCTAATCACTTCTCTATCGTCAGTGCCCTGAGTTGAATAAAATCAGAATAATCTCTATTTTAGACTTCAGTAATAAATCTCATTTATTAATTTATTTAACAAGTACCATATGCCAATCACTTCCCGGGTTTGTGCTTGGTGCTGAGGTAAGGGAGTGAATGAAATACCTAAAGTCTTAAAGAGCTTCCATTCTATTGGATTAGGTGAGAGAGAGAGGGGACCAAGGGGAGAAAATAGGAAAAGTACGTAAGATATCATGTGGAGATTATATGAAGGATAGGAAAGTAAGAGACTGATAGAATGCCATTGTTTATAGGATAGTTGGGGAAGACCTGTTGGATGTGGTGACAAATAAGAGAGATCTGAATGCAATAAAGGACAAGTCATGTGCACATCTGTGATGTGGTGGACAGGAAACAGTGTTATCAGATAAAGGTAATACAGCAAGTAGAAAATCCTTCAGGCAGGAGCTTGCTCCCTGTGGTCAAGGATAAGCATGGAGATCAGTGCACTGAGAAGATGGGTAGAGAAAATACCCAAGGTAGAGGGGTAGTCAAGGATTAACAGTCATTCTGTTGTGCAGAACCTTGTTAAGAATTTTGGGTTTGATTCTGAGAGTGATAAGAAACTAATTATTTACTTTTTAATGGAGTTTCTCTGTCAGCTCTGTAGAGAATAGTCTGTGGAATAACGGGAGAGCAGGAAACGGAAGTGAGAGATTGGAAAGGTAGCTTTGGTATAGGTCCAGGCTAGAGCTTATTCATATATATATATATATATATATATATATATATATCACAGTTAGAACACATCTTTTGATTGGATATAGAATAGGTGGCAAAGGAAAATCAAGGATAACTTTTAGAACTTTGCTCTGAATATTTGGACAAATGGAGCTGTTGTTCCCCTAAATGAGTAAAGACTGGAGAAGGATAATATTTGGTACATACTATGTTTAGGTACCCATAAACACCCAAGTGGAGATGTTGAGTTGGCATTTAGAAGAGAGATTGACATTGGAAGTACAAAATGAAACAATGAAATTTTTGGGTGGTATTTTAAGTCATGGAGTAGGATTTAGCAGAGAGTGAGAAGCTTACATGAATATTCTGAGTTGTGAGCATTTTTGTACTCCACTGTGTAAAAGTCGAGAAGATGAAAAACATCCAGTAAAAATATGAGAACAAGTACCAGTGAAATTAGAAACAAACAAAACTGCAGAATATGTTTGTAAGAAGCCAAATGAAGAGAGTATTTCACTAAACAGAGACGACTCAATTGTTATCAAATACTTGGACGTTAGACAAAACTGTTTTGCTTTCTGAACTACTTGAAATTGCCCTTTTTTGTAAGTGAAATAATGGTTGTACATAATCAGGTTTTCATGGGTCATCCCAATGCCCTTTCTGCACTTAGGCTTCCATTTTCAAATGGGAGGAAAAACCTACATTTATGTTACAAGCCTAACAAGTATGTTCTCAGGGCATTTTTCTCCCTTTTCTTTTTCCACTCTCCTCCTTAAAACATCTGTTTCTCGTTGTAGCAATCCTGATTGTGTTTATAGTATAGCTATATTATTTATTTTAGATAATGAAAAATCATTGGTTGATTGTTCTAATGTTCTATCTACTCTTATTTCTAAAATATAGTGTTGCTTTAAAATTAGTAAAATCTTTAAATTTACACTTTATTAAATAGGATTCAAACTTGGAAAGAAAAAGATATATTTAGATTGACATTAAAATTGCTAGTCTTGGGGGTGCCTGGGTGGCTCAGTCGTTAAACTTCTGCCTTCGGCTCAGGTCATGATCCCAGGGTCCTGGGATCCAGCCCCACATCGGGCTCCCTGCTCCGCTGGAAGCCTGCTTCTCCCCCTCCCACTCTCCCTGCTTGTGCTCCCTCTCTCGCTGTGTCTTTCTCTCTGTCAAATAAACAAAATCTTAAAAAAAAAATTGCTAGTCTTAATACCTAGTACATGTTGGATAGAGGAAATAACCCTCAGACTTTTTTTGAAAAAAAAAAAAAATCCCAATTTATCTTCTAAAATCAAGCTGCACCTGTTTGCCTCTATAATTAACAAAGCACAAAGCAAACTTTATTTCTCCCAGTGCAGAAATTATGGCTTGTGTCTAAAAACAAACATTTTTAATTAGAGCTGATATTTTTTTTCTGTTTTTCTTCTTTCTAGAAGAGACTGGTTAGTATGTAAAGATGACATTGGGATAACCACAAAACTAAGCAGCTGACAGTGTTAGACTGAAAGCAAGGAGCAAGGATCCAGTCAGCAGCATAGCAAATCCTGCTCACACTGTGAGCATTCATTACAGGAGAGAGCCTAGTGGATTAGAAGGTTTGTTAAAGGATTAGGAGATTTGAATGCCATTTTTTTTTTCTTTTCCTTTTCTATTCCTCACAATAGCCTTCATTGTGTAAATTGATTATGAAATGTTTTATGTCTGAACATTAAGTAGAACATGAATGTAGAATTAAGGAAGTTGGAGTACACTGAAAACAACAACAATCACAACACAGGACTCAGAATACAATGTTTTTACGTGCATTCTGGTTCTGAGTAAATTGAAGGAGAATTTGGGGTTTTGATTTACATTCTCTTTGAGAAAGTGTGGCATGAGATGACCTCAGTTCATTTCGCACACTTTAATGAGTGTCTGCATGTCCTCTGAGTCTTCCTTTTGGATGCGAAGTTCCTGAAAAAGCTTTTCCCAAAGAATGATTTGGGAAAGGAGGAAATGTTTTTAAAGTAGGAATGCAAGTGACCAACAAATAGGAAATGCTCTTTAGCTCACCAGTAAATAAAGAAAATAAAAAATGATGAGATTGTTTTAAATATTTATAAATAAGATAGGTTAAAATAAGTGGCAGCACAATTTCCACAAAGTTATGGGTAAAAGGTATTCATTCCCCAGGAGTGGAAAAGGGTGTACTTCTGGGGAGCAATCTACCATTAAAAGTCAAAAAGTTATCATCCATATTCTTTAATTAACAATTCCAAGTAGAGAAAATATAAAACATCCCAAACCCCATTGAGAATAGACTAATGAAATAAAATATATTACAGAAAAAAACAAAAACTACCCCAAATGAAAAATAAAAAACAATTACATGAAGATATACCTATTTTGTATGTTAGCAGAAAAAGTAAATTATGAAACACCATATAGAGAATAATTAATGGAAAACTTTAAACATCTGTGGAAATGTATTTAAGGAGGGATGTGTGTGTGTGTGTGTGTGTGTGTGTATGCATTATTTTAAATGGATAATCAATGTTTTTCTCATTGTTTTTGTGAGAGTTCAGGGTCTATTCATGTTTTCCTCCTTTTGTAAAGCGTGTGATATTTTTTCACTCAAATAATGTAAGGGTGTTCTGTGAAAAAAATTTTTTGAGCATTTTAGCAAATTTCAAAGTAGTATCACAAAACAGAGAAACCCATGTGACCTTGAATTACTCAACATTTCTTTAACTACTTAACCAGGAAATGCCCTTCTATTGAAGATGATCTGAGAAATGCCATTTGAAACTTCTACACCTCAACTGTTTATTCAGGGTCACCTCGCATATCCCCAGGCAGAACTCTAATAAAATGTGTTTTGGCGTTTGGGTCTTCCCTCACATTATTAGCTATTATTACCCATAATTTACTATATAATTATTTCTTATTTAGAAGAATGTTAACCAAAAAAGAGGTACTTCTTTAAATCACAGGGTTGCTTAGGGGGTGTTCAGACTTATTCTCTAGATTAATTAACTCTACATTATATTACTAAACACTTACTGCATTTGGACATGGCCACCATGTAGGATTTGAAAACAAACACATGTTCTATTTTTGTGTCAGGCAACCACTGGCATTGTTTCTCTGATTTTGGTTTTCCAACACCGTCAGTCTTAAATTAATTCTGTGAGAGGACCTTCATTGTCTGTGTGGAATCTATAACCCCCCTACTAGGAGGGTTAACCTAATGGTCAAATGATTTAACTAGCTGAATTGAAGAATGCTTACCAGCATTTATTTTTTCCACATTATAACAGATCTTGGCTCTATATGTATTACTTTTTAAAAGCACCTTTATTGAGATATAATTCCTAGACCGTAATACAATCCAGTTCACCCATTTCAAGTGTACAATTCAGTGTGTTTTTAAGTATATTCACAGAGGCATGCAACCATCACCATGATCAATTTAGAACATTTCTACAATTCCAAAAAGAAATCCCTTACCTATTGTTAGTCAATCCACAACCACCCCAACTCTCTGTATACTATTGAAAAGAAGTATTAAAAAAACATTGTTTCTTGTTCCCGATCTTAGGAGGAAATCATTCAGTCTTTCAAATTAAGCATGATATTAGCTGTGCGTTTTTCACAGATACCCTTTATCAATCAGATTTAGGAAGTTCCCCCTTCTAGTTGAGCGTTTCTATCACAAAAGTTTTTGGATTATGTCAAGTACTTTTTCTGCGTCTATTCAAATTAGGATGTATTTTAGTTTTTTATTCTATTGCTATGGTATATTACATAAATTGATTTTCAGATATTGAACAGAATTAAGATTCATAGGATAAATCCCACTTGGTCATATTGTATAGTTCACTTTATATACTCCTGGATTAGGTGTGCTTGTATTTTGTTGAGAATTTTTTCATCCATAATCATAAGGGGTACTGTTATATCATTTTCTCTCATTGTCTAATTATGGTATTAGGATAATATTGACTCTGTAGAATGAGTTGGAAAGAAAGCTGGTCATTTTGGATGATATATAGTAGTAACTCTGAATACTGATCCCCCACTCTAGAGTTTCTTGTTCTTTCTTTTTTGCTTAATGTGTTTAGTAATTTGGCCATATTTCAGTAAGTCCCTTTTCTCTGCAGAAGAAAGCTCAGCCTTTGTTATTGCAACTCAAAGGACGTATTCTTGGGCATGCACACATTCCCCCTGGCACTCCCATCTCAAGCATACCAGTGGTTGAAACAGGGCTCTCTTTGCCTCTCTCCCTGATTTCTGTTCAGCTCAGTCTAACTGCTTTTTTGATACCACATCCATGTGTTATTTTCCACTAATTGTTAGCTAATTGTTCTATTGTTTGATAACATCCTAGAGCAATCAGTGTTCCATAGTCAGGTACAATTAAATTTGGCTCATTTTGCAAGAGTAATTTCGATGCATTCTTTGAGGCTTTCTTCAATGCTAGGAGGGCTCCTTTTCACTATTTCTTTCCCTATTTTCTGTTAAGTGTCTCGCTTGTCTATAATTTCATGTGTTGTTATCATCAAGTTACCAGCCCATCTCAATTGTTCATCACTAAAATTTTCACTGTTTCAGCAGCCCCCCTTAGGCTTGAACCTACTCATATTCTGTTTTAAAGAATGTTAGTCACCTTAGAGACTGCTGTGGAGATCTTTTTTCCTTGTGGCTTGCCTCTCTCCTTGAGCAGAATTTCTATGCTACTGCACTGGTCCTGGTGGTGAGAATAGCAGCCTATTTCTCTCCGAGTGACACTCCTGTTCTATAAGAGGTTTACTGGTTGGGGGTTGTTGCCTTGATCATCTTGCCTTGTGTCTTCTAAGGTGGGGTTTTCACCTGATGAGTGAGTACGGATGAATGCAATTGAGCCCAGCATTCTTGCACCCTACAAGTGGGAACTGGGAAAAGAAGGGAACTCAGATTTCCCACCCATGCTTGTCTGAAAAAGAGCCTCTCTACTAAAGGAGAAATGATGGCAACCTTTCTCTCCAACAAAGAAACTAGCTCTAGACTTCTAGTTGGGGAGGGAGGCAGGGCCATTTCTTTGCTGCATATATCCAGTGTAAAGCTTCCATCTTGATGAGTTCAGTAAAGAGGGAAGAGGTCTTGGCTCAAATGCCACAGACTGTCTCTGTTTTTACTGATATGTAGATCTCCTGATCTCCTAGAATAAGTGTATCTCCATTTGCTGTATGCCTTTACAACCATTCAAAAACATTCGTTTTTTTAAAATGATTTTTTTTTAACCAGTTATGGTTATTTTGTGAGGTAGGAATCCATGGATCTCTCATACTACCATTCCTGAGGTGTTTTCCTTGCAGCATTTAAAAAAATAATAATTAGGAAAACACAGAAAGGAGAAAGGTAAGTATTATCTCATAATTTTTACATATCTGTAATATGTATGAGTTTAATTTATCTTAAAGAAATGAAGTTATAATAATATAGAAATAAAATTCAATATTCTACACAGAAAACTGATATAAATGAATACAAGATTCAATTATCTGTCAGATAACTCAACCAACTATTTGTTTAATACTAAAGCCACACTTACACACTCACACGCATATTTACACATCACAAATAGTTTATTGAGGAAATTATTATGGCTACCTGTTATTTTTTTTTCTGAGATATTTTATTTGGAACTGGAAAGTAGCAAAAATGGCAATATTATGTCTTTTGGTGTTTTCCACAAAAGATTATGTTATCTACATTAAAAGGAAAATAACGTGTTTACGTTTAGTGGTCAGTGTAACTATTTTTTTAAATTTTTTCATTGTTATGTTAATCACCATTCATTCCATCATTAGTTTTTGGTGTAGTGTTCCATGATTCCTTGTTTGTGCATAAAACCCAGTGCTCCACGAAGAACGTGCCCTCTTTAATACCCATCACCAGGCTAACCCATCCCCCGACCCCCCTCCTCTCTAGAACACTCAGTTTGTTTTTCAGAGTTCATCGTCTTTCATGGTTCGTCTCCCCCTCTGATTTCTTCCCCTTCATTCTTCCCCTCCTATTATCTTCTTCTTCTTTTTTTTTCTTAACATATATTGCATTATTTGTTTCAGAGGTACAGATCTGTGATTCAACAGTCTTGCACAATTCACAGCACTCACCACAGCACATACCCTCCCCAATGTCTATCACCCAGACACCCCATCCCTCCCACACCCCCACCACTCAAGCAACCCTCAGTTTGTTTCCTGAGATTAAGAATTTCTCATATTAGTGAGGTCATATGATATATGTCTTTCTCTGATTGACTTATTTCACTCAGCATAACACACTCCAGTTCTATCCACATCATTGCAAATGGCAAGATCTCATTCCTTTTGATAGCTGCATAATATTCCATTGTGTATATATACCACTTCTTTTTTTTTTTAAGATTTTATTTATCCATTTGAGAGAGAGAGAGAATGAGAGAGAGAACACGAGAGGGGGGAGGGTCAGAGGGAGAAGCAGACTCCCCGCTGAGCAGGGAGTCTGATGCGGGGCTCGATCCCGGGACTCCAGGGTCATGACCTGAGCCAAAGGCAGTTGCTCAACCAACTGAGCCACCCAGGCGCCCCTATACCACATCTTCTTTATCCATTTATCTATCGATGGACATCTTGGCTCTTTCCACAGTTTGGCTATTGTGGACATTGCTGCTATAAACATCGGGGTGCACGTACCTCTTCAGATCCCTACATTTGTATCTTTGGGGTTAATACCCAGTAATGCAATTGCTGGATCGTATGGTAGCTCTATTTTCAACTGTTTGAGGAACTTCCATACTGTATTCCAGAGGGTTTGCACCAGCTTGCATTCCCACCAACAGTGTAGGAGGGTTCCCCTTTCTCCGCATCCCCGCCAACATCTGTCGTTTCCTGACTTGTTAATTTTAGCCATTCTGCCTGGTGTGAGGTGGTATCTCATTGAGGTTTTGATTTGGATTTCCCTGATGCCAAGCGTTGATGAACACTTTTTCATGTGTCTGTGAGCCATTTGGATGTCTATTTTGGAAAAATGTCTGTTCATGTCTTCTGCCCATTTCTTGATTGGATCATTTGTTCTTTGGGTGTTGAGTTTGATAAGTTCTTTATAGATTTTGGAAACTAGCCCTTTATCTGATATGTCATTTGCAAATATCTTCTCCCATTCTGTCGGTTGTCTTTTGGTTTTGTGGACTGTTTCTCTTGCTGTGCAAAAGCTTTTTATCTTGATGAAATCCCAATAGTTTATTTTTGCCCTTGCTTCCCTTGCCGTTGGAGATGTTTCTAGGGAGAAGTTGCTGCGGCTGAGGTCAAGGAGGTTGCTGCCTGTGTTCTCCTTTAGGATTTTGATGGACTCCTGTCTCATGTTTAGGTCCTTCAACAATTTGGAGTCTATTTGTGTGTGTGGTGTAAGGAAATGGTCCAGCTTCATTCTTCTGCATGTGGCTGTCCAATTTTCCCAACATCATTTGTTGAAGAGACTGTCTTTTTTCCACTGGACATTCTTTCCTGCTTTGTCAAAGATTAGTTGACCATACAGTTGAGGGTCCATTTCTGGGCTCTTGATTCTGTTCCATTGATCTATGTGTCTGTTTTTGTGCCAGTACCATACTGTCTTGATGATGACAGCTTTGTAATAGAGCTGGAAGTCCAGAATTGTGATGCCGCCAGCTTTGCTTTTCTTTTTCAAGATTCCTCTGGCTATTCGGGGTCTCTTCTGGTTCCATACAAATTTTAGGATTATTTGTTCCATTTCTTTGAAAAAAGTGGATGGTATTTTGATGGGGATTGCATTGAATGTGTAGATTGCTCTAGGGAGCATTGGCATCTTCACAATGTTTGTTCTTCCAATCCATGAGCATGGAAGGTTTTCCATTTCTTTGTGTCTTCCTCAATTTCTTTCATGAGTATTTTATAGTTTTCTGAGTACAGATTCTTTGCCTCTTTGGTTAAATTTATTCCTAGGTATCTTATGGTTTTGGGTACAATTGTAAATGGGATCGACTCCTTGATTTGTCTCTCTTCTGTCTTGTTCTTGGTGTATAGGAATGCCACTGATTTCTGTGCATTGATTTCATATCCTGCCACTTTACTGAATTCCTGTATGAGTTCTAGCAGTTTTGAGGTGGAGTCTTTTGGGTTTTCCACATAAAGTATCATATCATCTGCAAAGAGTGAGAGTTTGACTTCCTCTTTGCTGATTTGGATGCCTTTGATTTCTTTTGGTTGTCTGATTGCTGTGGCTAGGACTTCTAATACTATGTTGAATAGCAGTGTTGATAGTGGACATCCCTGCCTCATTCCTGACCTTAGGGGAAAAGCTCTCAGCTTTTCCCCATTGAGAATGATATTCGCTGTAGGTTTTTCATAGATGGCTTTTATGATATTGAGGTATGTACCCTCTATCCCTATACTCTGAAGAGTTTTGATCAAGAAACGATGCTGTACTTTGTCAAATGCTTTTCCTGCATCTATTGAGAGGAACATATGATTCTTGTCCTTCTTTTGTTAAAGTATTGTAACACGTTGATTGATTTGCGGATGTTGAACCAACCTTGCAGCCCAGGGATAAAACCCATTTTTTCGTGGTGAATAATCCTTTTAATGTACTGTTGGATCCCATTGGCTAATATTTTGGTGAGAATTTTTGCATCCATGTTCATCAAGGATATTGGTGTGTAATTCTCCTTTTTGATGGGGTCTTTGTCTGGTTTTGGGATCAAGGTAATGGTGGCCTCATAAAATGAGTTTGGAAGTTTTCCTTCCATTTCTATTTTTTGGAACAGTTTCAGGAGAATAGGTATTAATTCTTGTTTAAATGTCTGATAGAATTCCCCTGGGAAGCCATCTGGACCTGGGCTTTTGTTTGTTGGGAGATTTTTGATGACTACTTCAATTTCCTTAGTGGTTATAGATCTGTTCAGGTTTTCTATTTCTTCCTGGTTCAATTTTGGTAGTTGATACATCTCTAGGAATGCATCCATTTCTTCCATGTTATGTAATTTGGTGGCATAGAGTTGCTCATAATATGTTCTTATACTTGTTTTTATGTCTTTGGTGTTGTTTGTGATCTCTTATGAAAAAATTCATGATTTTGTTGATTTGGGTCATTTCTCTTTTCTTTTTGATAAGTCTGGCCAGGGGTTTATCAATCTTGTTAATTCTTTCAAAGAACCAGCTCCTAGTTACGTTGATCTGTTCTACTGTTCTTTTGGTTTCTATTTCATTGATTTCTACTCTGATCTCTATTATTTCTCTTCTCCTGCTGGGTTTAGGTTTTATTTGCTGTTTTTTTCTCTAGCTCCTTTAGGTGTAGGGTTAGGTTGTGTATTTGAGACCTTTCGTGTTTCTTGAGAAAGGCTTGTATTGCTATATACTTTCCTCTTAGGACTGCCTTTGCTGTATCCCAAAGATTTTGAACAGTTGTGTTTTCATTTTCATTGGTTTCCATGATTTTTTTTAATTCTTCTTGAATTTCCTGGTTGACCCATTCATTCTCTAGTAGGATGCTCTTTAGCTTCCATGCATTTGAGTTCTTTCTGACTTTCCTCTTGTGATTGAGTTCTAGTTTCAAAGCCCTGTGGTCTGAAAATATGCAGGGAATAATCCCAATCTTTTGGTAGCAATTGAGACCTGATTTGTGACCTAGGATGTGATCTATTCTGGAGAATGTTCCATGGACACTAGAGAAGAATGTGTATTCGGTTGCTTTGGGATGGAATGTTCTGAATATGTCTGTGAAATCCATTTGGTCCAGTGTGTCATTTAAAGTCTTTATTTCCTTGTTGATCTTTTGGTTAGATGATCTGTCCATTTCAGTGAGGGGGGTATTAAAGTCCCCCACTAGTATTGTATTGTTGTCAATGTGTTTCTTTGCTTTTGTTATTAATTGCCTTATATAAGTGGCTGCTCTCATGTTAGGGGCATAGATATTTACAATTGTTAGATCTTCTTGTTGGATAGACCCTTTAAGTAGGAAATAGTGTCCTTCTTCATCTCTTATTACAGTCTTTGTTTTAAAATCTAATTTGTCTGATACAAGGATTGCCACCCCAGCTTTCTTTTGGTGTCCATTAGCATGGTAAATGGTTTTCTACCTCTTCACTTTCAAGGTGGGTGTGTCTTTGTGTCTAAAATGTGTCTCTTGCAGACAGCATATCAATGGATCTTGTTTTTTAATCCAATCTGATAGTCTGTGTCTTTCGATTGGGGTATTTAGCCCCTTTAATTCAGGGTATCTATTGAAAGATATGAATTTAGTGCCATTGTATTGCCTGTAAGGTGACTGTTACTGTATATTGTCTGTGTTCTTTTCTGATCTTTGCTGCCTTTAGGCTCTGTCTTTGCTTAGAGGACCCCTTTCAATATTTCTTGGAGGGCTGGTTTCGTGTTTGCAAATTCCTTTAGTTTTTGTTTGTTCTGGAGGCTTTTTATCTCTCCTTCTATTTTCAATGATAGCCTAGCTGGATATAGTATTCTTGGCTGCATATTTTTCTCATTTAGTGCTCTGAAGATCTCATGCCAGTCCTTTCTGGCCTGCCAGGTCTCTGTGGATAGGTCTGTTGCCAATCTAGTGTTTCCACCTTTATAGGTTACATATCTCTTCTCCCGAGCTGCTTTCAAGATTTTCTCTTTGTCTCTGAGACTCGTTAGTCTTACTATTTGTTGTCGGGGTGTTGACCTATTTTTATTGATTTTGAGAGGGGTTCTCTGTGCCTCCTGGATTTTGATACCTGTTTCCTTCCCCACATTAAGGAAGTTCTCTGCTATAATTTGCTCCAATATATCTTCTACCCTTCTCTCTCTTTCTTCTTCTTCTGTGATCCCAATTATTCTAATGTTGTTTCGTCTTATGGTGTCGCTTATCTCTTGAATTCTGCCCTCGTGATCCAGTAGTTGTTTATGTCTCTTTTTCTCAGCCTCTGTATTTTCCATCATTTGGTCTTCTATATCACTGATTCTCTCTTCTGCCTCATGTATCCTAGCAGTTAGTGCCCCCATTTTTGATTGCACCTCATTAATAGCCTTTTTGATTTCGACTTGGTTAGATTTTAGTTCTTTTATTTCTCCAGGAAGGGTGTCTCTAATAACTTCCATGCTTTTTTCAAACCCAGCTTTTATCTTTAAAATCATGATTCTGAAATCTAGGTCCAACATCGTACTAATATCCATATTGAGTAGGTCCCTGGCAGACGGTACTACCTCTTGTTCTTTTTGCTGAGGTCATTTCTTTTGTCTTGTCATTTTGTCCAGAGGAGAATAGATGAATGAGAGAACAAAATGCTAATAGGTTAACAACATCCCCAGAAAATATACTCTAAACAAATCAGAAAAGACCTGAAACCAGGGGAAAAGAAAAGGAAAGAAAGAAAAAAGAAAGAAAAAAAAAGAAAAAGAAAAAGATAAAAACAAACAAAAACAGAATAAAACAAAACAAAAAAACAGATTATGATCAAATATGATCAGGCTAGTGCATAGATCAGTGCCACACACTAGATTTTCGGTGTATTTTGGTCTATTAGAAGACAGTGCCTCCTAAAATTGTAAAGAAAGAAAGACATATATATACAAAATAAGGGTTGATACAATGAAGGGATGGAAGATGACTGTAAAGATGAAAATTATAAGATTTTATTTTATTTTTTTATTTTTTTAATTATAAAAGATTTTATAAAAGTAATTGTTAAGTTGTTTGAAAAAAGAAAGAAGATTTTTTTAAAAAAGGGAGAGAATGTGATCAGGCATGAGAGTAGAACAAAGCCGTACACTAGAGATTTAGGGTATATTTTGATCTGTAGAAGAAACTGTATCCCAAAATTTTAAAGAGAACAACTTATATATATGCCAAAAATAAGGGTAACTACTATGAAGGGATAGAATATGACTCTAAAAATGAAAAATACCTACCTTCCAGTCAGTGGTTGCTTCTCTGTTCAGAGAGTTGCTGCTATTCTTTTCTTCGGTCTCCTGTTGAGTTCGTAGGTGTTCAGAAGGGTTTGATCCCCATTCAGCTGAATTCCTGAGACCAGATGAAATCCAGGTCTCCTACTGCTCTGCCATCTTGCTCCGCCCCCGGCTACCTGTTATTTTTATCATCCATAATCTCTGTATTTTTCTAGTTCTAAAACCCATATTTTACATTAGCACATTGGTTCTCAAACTCCAGCAGTTATTAGAATCACCTGGATAATGCATTAAAAACCAGATTGCTAAGTCTCACTACAAGAGTTCCTGATTGAATAGGTGTGAGGTATGGCTGAGAATTTGCATTTCTAAGACAACTTTGAGAAGGACTCTTCCAGGGAACTGCCTTTTCTCTCACTCTTAGTTTCTCAGGCAGATAGTAACCCAGGTGTGGCCCATGTGAGGATCACATTTTTCCTCCACAGTGATGGGAACATGACTCAATAAGGACCATTGACACGAGATACTATTTCTTGCATCATTTGGAGAAAGGCAAGTTTTTTTTTTTTTTTTTGTCTACAGTTTTATTTATGTATGTATGTATTATTATTTAAGTATGGTTGATATACAGGTTTTATTTGTTTTAATTTTAGGTACACAACAGTTATTTGAGAATTCTATGCATCACACAGTGCTTGCCACCATAAGTGTAGTCACTGTGTCACCATACATCATTATTATAATATTATTAACTATATTCCTATACTTTTCAATCCCATGATTTATTTATTTTGGTTTGTATCTCTTAATCCCCTTCATTTATTTTGCCCTTCCCCACCGACCCACTCCCCTTTGGCAACCACTAGTTTGTTCTCTATTTTTATGGATCTGTTTCTGCTTTGTGTTTGTTCATTTGTTTTAATATTTTTAGATTCCACATGTAAGTGAAATCATATGGTATTTGTCGTTCTCTGTCTGACTTATTTCATGTACCATAATACCCTCTAGATCTATCCATGTTGTCACAAAAGACAAGATCTCTTTTTTTATGGCTGAATAATATTCCATTGTGTGTGTGTGTGTGTGTGTGTGTGTGTGTGTGTGTGTGTGTGTACCACAACTTCTTTATCTATTCATCTGTTGATGGACACTTAGGTTGTTTCCATATCTTGGCTATTGTAAATAATGCTACAGTGAATACAAGGGTGCATATATCTTTGAATTAGTGTTTTTGTTTTCTTGGTAAAACAAGTTTTCTTTTTCTGTTGGATCCTTTAACACTAATATTAGTCTGGAGCTGCTGACACTGCCTGATATTGCAGAAAATATAGCAAAAGGAGAGCCATAAGCTGAAATAAACCTAGTTTGATAATATAGTTTGGGACCTTTGAACAAGTAACATCTAGAGCTAGACCAGATCTAGCCCTGAACTGCCTTGTATAAAGCACTTATTCCAAGCTGAAATTAATACATATTTATATACACAAACAATGAATAGATTATGAATATATTCTTACAAAATAAATTTATAGAGGATGTACTTATGGAAAAAAAATAATCGCAGTAAAAAGATCTATGATGCAAGGAAACAGCAAACATTTGGGCATATCCAAACACTGAAAAATAATAATAACATTTAATTTGAGGTTAAAATATAAAAACCTTTCAAGATACAACTTAAATATTGGAGGACAATAATACATTTGCTTGGGGAGAGTGAGAAAATAAAACCCTTGTATTGCTCAGCGTGGGAATAAAAATATCTGTTAACTGACAAATAAAAAATAAAATAAAATAAAATAAAATAAAGCACTTATTCTCCTTTTTTGTTCAAGTTATTTTGAGCTAGGTTTGCTATTTAACCATAACTGATATGCTGGTAAGCAAATAATTGTCACATATTCATTATATCCTAAAAAGTATATGACTCGAAAGTTGAAAGGTTTTGAAACAGATAATATTGAAATAGTCTTCACTACTATTCTCATTAAAATGTTAATATTGTTTTCTGCTTCCTGTTCCACTCTAGAGCCTCAAAAATAAATCAATGAAATATAATCAAATGTTTACTTTTCTAATTCAATGTCACATTTATGTCATATGTGTTTGAGAATTTATTATATCTCTTGTTGATTTCTTACTTTTTCTTAGCATGTATTCCATGGAAAGCCATTTAAACAGGGGTGCCTGGGTGGCTCAGTCGGTTACGTGTCTGCCTTCAGCTCAGGTCATAATCCCACAGTCCTGGGATCGAGTGCAGCATCAGGCTCCTTGCTCATTGGGGACGCCGCTTCTCCCTCTGCCTGCTGATCCCCCTGCTTGTGTGCTCTCTCTCTCTGTCTCTCTCTCTGACAAATAAAGAAATAAATAAAATCTTTAAAAAAAAAGGAAGCTAATACAATTTAAATAATTAATTTCATAAATAAATAATTCTTTTGAGGACACATTTATATTATTATTAAAAGTAGGATTCATTTCTCCATATTTATATTTCATTGATCAAGGTCTTTGTTTATCAAAATGGATTTTAAGAAATTCCTATGAAATACATTAAAAATTAAATTAGCATATGTAAGATAATAAAAGTGGAATAAATTTGTATTTATAAAATAAAAGTTGCCTCAGGCCAACCGAAAAACTATGTTATGAAAAATAGCAACAGATGTGTTAGAGGTAAAACAGTGGCAAATTTTTGTGCCACTGTAGATTATAAATAATAAATGCATACTAGATTTTTCATATATTTAAATGATATTATAACAGTTGTGATAAATGCACTAAAAAAAGCAAATTAGCAAATTATTAGCATTATTTTGCATTTGACTTTTCATAAATATTCTGTGTAATATTGTACATAGTTTTATGTAAATTTAACATATGAAACAATCTATTTAGAAGAAATACTCCTAATATATATTTCCATAGATCTAGAATTGGCATCATGTTTGTGCTTGGTAGGCAAGTAATAACATAAAATTATTTTTTTCATTCTACAATACAAGTCATCTCCCTTTCCCCAGTTATCAAAAAAAAAAAAAAATACACAATCATCAGAAATGGGGGCAAATGTTAGAAACAAAGTCAGAGCCACACAAAGAAAGTAAACATAAAATGATGAGGGTTTTTTTTGAAAACTTAAAAAATGTTTGTAAATGACCTTATAAGGTGTAAGTAAGAAATACAGTCTCTAAACGATGCATAAAGCATGAAACTGTTTTAAAGGGGACATTCAACAGTAGAATTGCATCCCTCTGACTCAGGGCTTACACTTTTTCAGGTTTTTTGTGGATTTCTTATTTTGATTTTTTGTTGTTGTTAATATTTTTAATGTAATGGAGTACAACTAATAACACGTTAAGTACGGAAATATTCTCTTAAAGAGGAGTGTTATTTAGGAGAGACTGAGAGCAAATATAAACTGTAAAACAAATACCTCTTATTTTAAGTGACTTCTAAGTAAAGAAGTGATACAATGCATAGGATTAATTATTTTATATGAGCTTAAATTTTGAGAGGCGGGGCGCCTGGGTGGCTCAGTTGGTTAAGCGACTGCCTTCGGCTCAGGTCATGATCCTGGAGTCCCGGGATTGAGTCCCACATCGGGCTCCCTGCTCAGCAGGGAGTCTGCTTCTCCCTCTGACCCTCTTCCCTCTCATGCTCTCTATCTCCCATTCTCTCTCTCTCAGGTAAATAAATAAAATCTTTAAAAAAAAAAAAATTTTGAGAGGCCTTATAGATTTCTCAAGTAGACAAGGGTAAATAAATGTAATAGAGAAGAGATCTAGACATAGTATAAGGGAAACAGAAGTTACAATCTTTTCTTTGCCTCTGAATTTGGGACGGGGACCCTGCCTTCTATGTTGAAGTGTCAAAGAAGATAGGAAATGTCTAACTTCTCTTCCAGCTGTAAAATTCCACATTGTAATAATATATGCTCACTTCGGCTTTCTACGATTTGGAATTTTGCAGGCTGGCATTGAAGTTCTGTAACTGATTAAGTATACCTTTACAAAACTCGAAATGTGGTTTTGTGGGGGAAATGAGTATCTATTACTTTCTACTGTTTTCTTTCTCTTTTTTGTCTTTTTTCTCTATTTCACTGTTATCAAGTTTAAACCCTGAATATCAATGAAACAAAGGCACTATCTAAAGGACAAATAATGTCAGAGATGTTTTTTATCTTTTCCATTTGTACAATGGAATATATCCTCTTATTTTAATCATCATTAAAAAATTAGTTATGCTTGTTCTCCATTGTGTGATAAAATTAAATCTAGAAAATCTGAAGAACACAATACGTTAGCAAATTAAATATTTTCATAAATCACTAAATTTGGTATAATGACATTAAAATAGTGAGGTTTTATGAGGAAACATTGAAGTAAGATCTTGGAATAAATATTTAATTGTTTCATTTTCATTAATAAGCTAGGATAATATATATAGAAGTATTGTATGTAGTACATACTTCAACCTTTATGCTTTAAAAATTTATGGCATTGAGGCATTTATAATGAGTGAAATACATTTTCTTTTTGTAAATATTTATTTATTTATTTATTTATTTATTTATTTATTTATTTATTTATTTATGAGAGAGAGAGAGAGAGAGAGAGAGAGCACATGCAAGGGCCTTGGGAGGGGCAAAGGGAGAGAGAAAATCCCAAGCCGACTTCACAATGAGTGCAGAGCCCAGTGCAGGGCTTGATCTCACTACCCCGAGAATATGACCTGCGGGGAAACTAAGAGTCAGATGTTTGGCGGATTGAGCCACCCAGGTGCCCTGAGTGAAATACATTTTCAAAGTTTTATAGTATTTTCTCCTTTTCAAGTCATATATCTTCTTATAAATGTATTGTCATAATTTACAAATTTGTTAGTACAAACCAAGTAATAACCAAGTCATTAACTGCATAAACAGGTTTTCTTCAATAATGCACGTCTTGCTTCTATAATAGGAATTTGGCCAAGAAATTAGGTTTAAAATTTATTTCAATACAATGTTCTTCTGATGTGTGAAAATTAAATTTCTTGCTTGAGAAGTGAAAAGTATCATGTAACTCTTGGTAATTATACTCAATTTGTATTTCTAGAAAGGTATTTCTCTCTGAACAAATTAATTTATAGAAAGAAACAATTAATTTTTTGTGGAAATGATTTTTTGGTTAATAAATGCATTAGAATAGGTATATAGTAAAATAAGTAATATTATAGAACGAACCACAATCTATAAAAGTAATATTAAATTAAAAATTGAAGACCAGTAATTGTGTGTGTAGATGTTTTACTATTATTTCATGTCTCCTTTTAGTGAAATATTGCTTTACTAGCTCTTTGATACTGCTAAAGAAATGATTTCAGTCTGCAAAGACTAATTTTGAGGACCTTGTTCAGAATCCAGGATTTGGATTATCCTGGATGATGATATTAGTTTATTAATTTAAATAAGCTAATTCATTCAGATTTTTCCTTTTTAGATAGTGATAACTAAGATTTCCAAAAAAATCATTAAATGCACATTTTCTGGTTTTAACTTTAAAAATCACTTTTATTAAAAATGCAAAAATATTTGTAAATCATATTTAATCTACAAAAATATTATTTTAAATGATACATACATTTAGAAGAAGAATGAAAGCAGAAGAAACACCTCATATTTAGCTAATATCCAGTAATATCTCCTACTAATTTTCCCCTCATTCAAAAGAGTTATTCTATGAAAAAAGCATTAGTTTGGCAATCAGATATTTAGTTTACAAATTTTTTCTAGCACTAATTATTTCTTTTTTTTTAAGATTTTATTTATTTATTTGACAGAGAGAGAGGCAACACAAGCAGGGAGAGTGAGAGACTGAAAGCAGGCTTCCGGTGGAGCAGGAAGCCTGATGTGGGGCTCGATCCCAGGATCCTGGGATCATGACTAAGCTGAAGGCAGACACTTAATGGCTGAGCCACCCAGATGCCCAGCACTAATTATTTCTTCAAGCTTAGATAAGTCAGTAACATTTTAAGATAACTTTCTCAATATATTTTTTAAATAATGATAAATTATTTCTGCTTTTAAAGTTAAACAATTTTATTAAATAATAAATACTAAAGATAAAATCTTCTCTACCTATAAAATGAAATAATTATTGCCTTCCAGACAGCCACTTATTTTGAGTTCCTTATACTCCTTTTTTTTTAAGATTTATTTATTTATTTATTATTTTTTTAGAATTTTTTTTTTATTTATTCATTTGAGACAGAGAGATACAGAGAGAGAAAGATCAGGAGCAGTGTGGCGAGGCAGAGAAAGAAGGAGAAGCAGACTCCCTGCTCAGCAGGGAGCCCGACGTGGGGCTCTATCCCAGGACCTGGAGATCATGACCCGAGCCTAAGGCAGACGCTTAACCATCTGAGCCACCCAGGTGCCCCCTATTTACTTATTTTAGAGAGAGAAAGAGAGCAGAGGGGTAGAGGGAGAGGGAGACTCTTTCAAACTGACTCCATACTGAACAGGTAGCCCAATGTAGGGCTCCATCTCAGTACCCTGAGATCACGACCTGAGCCAAAAGCAAGAGTGGGATGCTTAACCCACTGCACCACCGAGGCACTTCAAGTTCCTTATACATGTTCATTCTTAAACTACTGTTTTTACCTAGTACTTTTATAGATGTTGTTGGTTAAGCCTCAACAGGTGCCAGTGAAATTTTTTTTTTTTTTTTTGGTCCATCCTTGTTTGATTCTAAATTAAACCCTGCTCACTGGTATAAGGTCAATGAGTCATGATAAATAGCTCCATAAACCTATTACCAAAAGAAAAAAAAGAATAAAAAGTAGAACCCTTTCACCTCTATTAAAATATAATTACTATTATAATCATCATTAAACCAAAATTTAAAAAATATTTTGTAATGATAAAGTATTTTAAAGACCTTTTAACTTTTGGTATTCACAGTAACTCTGTAAAGAAGGTTGGCAAGGCAGGTGTTCTTTTGTTATTTTGTAAGTGAGTAAAGTGAAATTCAAAAGATGGGATTTGACCAAATCACAGAGCACAAAGCAGTTCAGGCATAGACTTGGAATTCAGACCAAGGCCTTTTGACTTTAGGTCAAAAAATGAGTTACCTTCATGATTTCCTAATATTGTGCTTATTGTCCTTTCCAACTGAAGCTTAGGTCAATTTAAAGCATAAATATTTCTATTAATATTGTATATTTTTTCCCTATGATTTCCTAATAAGGCTGATGCAGGCAGGTTGGGCCCGAGGACCCAGAGGAGGGTCCCACAGGACCTGCCAGGAGGGCCCTTGGCTTCATGCAGGACTGAAATCAAATGCAAGCCAGAAAAAGTGAAACAGAGCTTATTGACTAGGGTGAGTGAAAGATGGAGAATAGCAGATGGAGGGCCTGGGAGACTTGGAAAGGAAAGGAGAATAAGTCTTGTTGTTGCTTGGGGCTAGAAGTTTATACTGGAAAAGGATCTAGGGTTTGTGTTTCTTCAGGAATCCATGATAGGGTCCAATCAAAGGTGAGTATCAGGTGAACTATTAGTATTTTTCCATAAATTATGGAAGGTAGGGGTATTAGCCCAGGTTTGTCTGAAGCTGATGTTCTGGAACATGTTTAGGATCTGGCTCTTCTTAGGTATTATGAGGTGTTTGGGGCCTAGGACAAATCTCAGAGAATGACTAACTTTCTCGCTTCCCCCTTGAAGTGGGACCATAGCTTCTTTGGCTTATTCACAGGCAAAATATGGAATGTGAGTAAATGGGTTCTAGCAGAAACAACAGAGATAGAGCCTTTCTAAAATGGAGTCCTTTCAGCTTTCTTATTTCAAGACCACTCTTTTCTTTCAAAATTAACACGTCTTCTGTTAGTTTTTGTTTTGTTTTGCTAGGAATACATATAAATATATTTTTGTAGGAAAAAAATTTCCCATACTTCATAAAAATAAATATTTTCATCTTCTCTAATTGGTTGTCACAAACAGGTTTAATTCAGCATTCATTTACTATCTGTCTACTTGTGCTTGATGTAGAGTTAGAAATATAAATATAGGGCGCCTGGGTGGCTCAGTTGGTTAAGCGACTGCCTTCGGCTCAGGTCATGATCCTGGAGTCCCGGGATCGAGTCCCGCATCGGGCTCCCTGCTCAGCAGGGAGTCTGCTTCTCCCTCTGACCCTCCCCCCTCTCATGTGCTCTCTCTCTCTCTCTCGCTCTCTCAAATAAATAAATAAAAAATCTTTAAAAAAAAGAAATATAAATATATATGTAAGTTCATTTATAAATAGGAATATAGAGTTACAAATATACATAAGATGTTATACCTGTATATGAGGAATGTGCCATTTATTGGGAAAGATTATTGCAAATAATATAATACAATATTTAAATATTGAAATCTATCTGAAGTTCAAGGAAGTCTTGTACAAGGGATAGATTACTGTTTGAAGAATAAGTAATGTCTGAAAGAAAAATAAGTTAAATAAAAAAGTGCCAGACATAACAGCACGAGCAAAAGCACAGAAAAACAAACCTTTATTGGGTCATGATGAGAAAGAAGGTGGTCTCAGACCTGAGAGAGATAATGTGTGTGTGCTTGTGGGGAGTTTGTTGTGTCATATGATTAACACTAGGTAGTATTACTGAAAATCGAGTTAAACAATTGATTCTGACAGAATTTGTCTTTAAACTAAGTAAACATCAGTCTGTAATGAGCCAAGATTCTTTTCTTTTTTCTTGGTACCTAGTTTACTACTATTTTTAATCAACTGGTCTTCCTATAAAAATTGTTCATCAGAAAAGAAATCTTGAATTGTCTTTCTCAGACATTGGTCCCTTGTCTCAAGGTTGTAATTAAACTTTGTCAAAGGGCGCCTGGGTGGCTCAGTCGGTTAAGCGGCTGCCTTCGGCCCAGGTCATGATCCCAGGGTTCTGAGATCGAGTCCCGTGTTGGGTTCCCTACTCAGCAGGAGCCTGCTTCTCCCTCTGCCTGCCACGTGCCCTCCCTCTCTCTTTCTCTCTCTGACAAATAAATAATTTTTTTAAAACAGCCCCTCCCCCAAAAAAACTTTGACAAGAGCTAGCAATAAGTTCTTCCAAGATTGTTTTTTAAATTCCCATAGTGCATTTTCATAGGGTTTTAACACTATATTCAGATTTTTTTTTATGGTTGAATATGCTTAGAAAATTGTGGGTTGGATAAAAATATAGGGAATTATTTGCTAGATAAACCTTTTTGTGCTTTTATTTATTTATTTATTTGTGCTTTTAATATATAAAGGGAATAATATATTTTCAAGTTGAAAGAAGGGGAAGATCTATGACTGAAATGAAGGTAGAGCTGGTTCATTGTCTATATTATAAATCTTAATATTATAGCAGGTAATTGAAAAATTAACTTACATTTTATGAAGGTCTGTCCTATGGATTCATCATTCGTTTAATACATTTAATATTACATATATAAAAAGTATGTAACCTCTATAAGTGGTTCAGCAACATGGAGTCTGAGATTTTCAGAACCTATTTTCTGCCCGGAAAGTAGAGTAATGCCAATGAGAGTCAGTGTCCCTCAAGGCAACTCATCAAAAAAAAAAAAAAAAGAAAAAAGTATTGTTATAAAGGTCCACACATGTGGAGGGAATAAAACTGTTTCAACTGAAGGGTGAGAGAGAGAGATATGGGGTTTTTGTTTCAAGAGGTGTTTCCTGGCCTTAACGATGCTTTTGTAACTCAGGAATAGGATGATAAAGTCCAACAGGTAAAGTCCACCAGGAACAAACCTGTAGTCAAACAAATTTCGGTTTATTAACATGCCGCAACAAGGAAGAACATCGTCAGTTAAGGCTACCATAACAAAAAAGCACAGCCTGGGTGGCTTAAACAACAGGAATGTATTTTCTCACAGTTCTAGAGCCTAGAATTCCAAGATAAGGTGTCAGCAGGTTTGTTTTCTCCTGAGTTCTTTCTCCCTGTTTATAGATGGCTCCCTCTCCCTGTGGCCTCACACAGTTGTCAACACTGTGTATGCACATCCCTGGCATCTCGCTGTTTGTAAGGACACAGGCCATAATGGATTAGGGCCTCTTCCTAATGGCCTCATTTCGATGGGTTTATCCTTTTCATATGCTTATCTCCAAATATACTTACATTCTGAAGGATGAGAGGTTAGGGTTTCAACATATAAATTGAGGACAAAATTCAATCCATAACAACTATGTGTCAGTTGTTTTTCTGAGAAAGGACTGGAGGAAGTGGAGTTCAGCTTTGTATCTTTTTAATGGAAGTCAGAACAGCAAGGTGGATCTGAAGACATCAGTGGTATGATAGAAGAAATCACTCAATAGAAGGTGGCTGTTTTCGCTTTCTACTGTGGGGATGGCCTGGGGAAGAAATGTTGGTTACCTTTGGAGCCAGTCATATCTATGGTTGTTAACACAGTCTGGTAATCAGCAGGATTGATTTCATTCTCTCATTCTAGGATGTCATAAAAAATAAAATGCAGAGTGTAGAAGATACTGAGTTTACTCTATAATGACACTCCAGGGGGGCATTCCTTTTTGGGGGATGACTGTGTGGCTGCCCATAAATAAATGGCCACTAATAAATTGTTATGTCCATGGGAGCGTCCTAAAAAACTCCACGACTAAGCATGGGGCTGAGGAATTCGAAATGTTGGAAGAGACAACTTTAAATAGACTTCAAATGAGCTAGATTGACCTAATAATAAAATATAAGTGATTATCACTATGTAATTAACGTTCCTATTGCCCTCATCAACTGCAGGCAGACTTAAACTTTCATTTGACTCAAAGAGATTTTTAAATTTCAAAGTGATTTTATTTGCATCCTGAGTGTCATGCACCAATTAATTCCAGTGGTATAAAGTAGCTTATATTTTATTTTGTAAATCAAGGGAAACCATAAATAGTTTTAAGTAGGAGAATGCATGGTCAACTTTTCAAGACTCCACTAGTCCCCCCAATTTCAGAATATATTTCTGCCTACTTTGAAACATATTTAAATATGTACTAAGGAAGTATATAATATACTATGGTATGAATAACTCATACAATATCTTATAAAATACATAATTGTAAGTAAGCATATTAACATATTTGTATGTAGGTAATACATGTATATCTCAATCCAATCACCATTACAACTACTTCTTATACCAAGCATCAAAACATAAAACCATTTTTGAACTGTGGCATAACAGTTGGTTATTCCATACAGAGTATTCAAACATAGTGTGAATATCGTATCAAAATGAATCACTTCACAACTATCTAAGTCAAATCATAGTCCTCTAACCACCTGCTCATATGATAAAATCTTTAACTTGAATAAGAAAGACAATATGGAGAATTTGCTTAGAGCATTGCCATTTGTAAGAATAAATGGTCACTATGAAAATACAGAGTGATACAAGTATCTCCCCCTTTCCGAAAATTTGCGTTGGGCCACTTCAATTTTACAAAAGACCTGCTTTAGTACTTGCTTTTGCTGATTGAAAGAAACCCAAAAAAGATTTTCACTTCTATGAAAAAAGCCATTACTATACTAATGTAGGTCTTTTGTGAAAGTGAAGTGACCTAACACTTCAGAAAGTGGGGGATGTTCTAGCTTTTTGCCACTTTGGTTTATGAAAGGTTTTGGTGTACTTTTTGGATAATAGGAAAACCTGTATTGTTTGTAAAGTCACACCTTGTTTTACTTAAAACTTGTTCTGATTTTATACTAGTTGATGAAATTATAATTTACAAGTTTCTTCTCCATTCTTATAATCAGATATTAAAATAATTTTCTTTTCTTTTTAAAAAAAGCAATTGCTTTAGTTTTACTTGTGAAAATTGTGTCAGGAAGATGTTTTGATAAATATTTAAGATTTTTTCTGAGTGCGAATAACATTTAAGAAAATGCAAAATACTAATTCCAGTGAATTCCAAGTATCTTTGTCACCCATATGAAGAGAAATTAAAACTATTAATAACAAATAACCCATTGAAGTGCATATTTTTTCCTTTATTGATGCTTGGAAGCATCAAAATGCATCAAATCATACATAGGCATATGATCAAATATTCCTTAAACTTGAAACATAGTCTGTAGAATAAAAGTACTTTTTGTAGTTTTAAAAGGTCGTTGCTTTTTTGGGGGGTGTCTGGATAGCTCATTCTGTTAAGTGTCTGCCTTCGGCTCAGATCATGATCCCAGGATTCTTCTTCCTTTCTCTCTGCCCCTGCTTGTGTTCTCTCTCTCTCAAATAAATAAATAAAATCTTAAAAAAAAAGCGGTGGTTGCTTTTAAATTACATTCTAAAGAGGCAAACCAAATGAATGCAAGTTTAATTCAGTCTTAATACCAGATATAAAGAATATCCCTCATTACAGTTTATTGGTTTAGAATTTTAGCATTATTTTTGAGGAAACAATGAAGTAAAACTTGAAAAAGAAATAAGCTCCAAATCACACCATTGTTAATAGAATATATAATTGAATGTAATTAAAACATGCATTTTAAGTAGAAATCTCTTATTTTGTAATTAGTAACATGTTATATGCATTATAAAAATACAGGCTTACAAATGTATAAATTAACATAAATTTTTATAATTGTATCCTATGGAAATTCACTATTTTATGCACTACAGAATTGGCCAAAATTGCATTCATTTTGCATATTTTTTTAATATTTTATTTATTTATTTGACAGAGAGAGAGATAGTGAGAGCAGGAACACAAGCAGGGGGAGTGGGAGAGGGAGAAGCAGGCTTTCCCACCAAGCAGGGAGCCCGATGCAGAGCTCAATCCCAGGACCCCAGGATCATGACCTGAGCTGAAGGCAGTCACTGAATGACTGAGCCACCCAGGCGCCCCTTGCATATCTTAATTGTGAATTTATTGACGTGTTTCTTGCAGATCATCTTTGTTCAATAATGAAAATCTCTGCCTGAGAATATCCTGCAACTTATACAGCAGATTCCAAGTTATCACAACACAGGCTGTTGCTTGGGAAAAACAGTGCTCTCTTTCCATAAAGCACAAGGGGTGAGAATTGGGAGAGGAAAATGCAGACCACTTTTGTCTTGCCTTTGAGCTGAAAAGACTAATCATTTCATGGGACTAGCACTAAGTAGTACATATGAAATATTCAACCAATGTTGAATAGTGTGTGATTAATAGTAAAAATATTTCCATAAGTTATTTACATAGAATATCATCTTTTTATGTATGCATTACAGGTTGCAGTAAGGCATGATTCAAAATGAAAACTTTAAAAATTTAATACTTTTTATTTTTATGTATTTAAATTTTAAAATTTTAGAGGTGAAAAGAATTACAGAAATCATAATGGCTTTATTCTAAAAATAAAGAAACAAAGTCTTCAAATATATTTTGGCATGTCAAAATCACTCAGCTACTTAAGGACAGTCCCCAACTTGAAGCTGTTTCCTGATCATTTCTATTCTTCATTCTTTTCACAGTTCTTTTACTGCTCTTTGGAGTTTTAGACTGTTTCATCAAATTACTTCTTCTCTTCAGTTCATTCCTTTTCATTCCCCAATTTCCTCTAAACTTTCATTAGTGTTATGAGTTTCAGGTTTTTAGGCTTGATTGTTTTTCATTATTCATTTTAAAATTACCCTCTGGAATATCACAGAAGTTGGTGGAACAGGAAGCTCCCACAAATGGTCCTTCCACTAAAACAACTATTGAAGATTTTGACAAGAAATTGTCAAACTCATCTATTTCAGTCCTCTGGATTCCAATCAAACAATTGTAGTGTCCAAGAGAATGCTTGATGAATAAAAAGGCTGATAAAGTGTAAGGAATTTTGTCATTTCACATAGTAGCTGCCGTGCCTATCACCAAGATCCAGGGTGGGTAGCTACTGTGTGAATGGCACCACATATTCCTGGTGTGCCTTGCTGATGATTATTGACAATATGCACGTAATTTTATAGACAGCAGAAATAGCATGTTAATTTGCCTGTTGGTTCGCTGGGGGATTGGTGCATAGGTTGGCTCAAGTGGCTTCCTAGATAGCATTTGTAAAAATAATTTAAAGAAATAGAAAACATCTTGTTTTTTTTATTTTCTGACTCTATAGATAAGAGAAAAAAGATTTCAGCGATCGCACATGATAAAAAATACAGTCTTTGGGGGGGGGTTTGAAAAAGTTGCTAAACAAATGGACCCCTGCAGCCCTCAATAAGTAACAGTAATCTCAAGGAAGAGAGGAGAATGTGATTTACAGACTTACCGTATTACAATATTAAAAATATCCAGTTCTAAACAGAAAATTATAAAATAGCAAAAGAAACATGAAAATATATCCCATTCATAGGAAGAAACAAAATGTCAGAAATCTCTGAAGAAGTGCAGACATTAGATTTACTAGATGAAGACTTTAAATTAACTACTTAAAAAATGCTCAAAGAGCTGAAGGAAACCATGAAGAAAGAAATAGAAGGAAATCAGGAAAATGATGTATGAAAAAGTAGGGAATATCAGTAAGAGATAGAATTTGTAGAAAGAAAACAAATAGAACTTCTGTAGTCGAAAAGTAAAATAGCTGAAAGGAAAAATTTTCACAATCTTGTCTTGAGTCACCAGAGAAGTTCAATAGACGATTTTAGCAGGAATAAAAAAGGAATAGCAAATTTGAAGATAGGGCAATTGAAATCTCCCAGATTTGGAAGGAAAAATGATCACGGTTTAAGCCACCACCAGACACACCAAAATAGGCATTATGAGCATTGCCCAAAGAGAAGAGAGATAGACAAAGGGGCAGAAAATGTGTTTAGAGAAATAATGGTCAAAAACTTCCCACATTAGATGAAATCATGAATGTACATATCCAAGAATCTGAATGACCTGCAAGCAAGTTATTCTAAGAGAGATGTACACCACGATGCATTTTAATCCAGTTGTCAAAAGACAAAGAGAAAAAATCTTAGAAAAAGCAAGAAAGAAGTGACTCATTATGTATAGGGATTTTCATCAGCTGATTTCTCATCAGAGTGTGTGGAGATAGTGGGGTGGCATATTTAAAGTGCTCAGGTGATATACATTAAAATGCCTGTAAAATAAGAATTCCATATGGGGCACCTGGGTGGCTCAGTCCGTTAAGCCTCTGACTCTTGGTTTCAGCTCAGGTCGTGGGTCACGGGATCAAGCCCCAGGACGGGCTTTGTGCTCCATGGGAAGTCTGCTTGAAGAGTCTCTCCCTCTGCCTCTCCTACACACATGCCTGCTCTCTCTGTGTCTCTCTAAAATAAATAAATATTTAAAAATAAAATAAGAATTCTATGAGGCAAAACTATTAAAAAATGAAGGGGAAAACTAAGACCTTCACAGATTAAACAAAAGCTATAGTACATTGGTTCACACTACACCTGTCCTATAATAAATGATAAAGGGAGTCCTTCAGGCTGAACAAAGGGACCCTACATAGTAACTTTAGCCATGCAAAGAAACGAAGATCGCTGGTAAAGATAACTATGAAGATAAATATAAAAGGTAGAATTATTATATTTTTGTTTGTAACTTTTTGTGTTTCTTAAATTCTTTAAAAGACAAATTTATGAAACAATAAATATAAATCTATGTTAATAGCTATACAATGTGTAAGTATGTATTTTTGACAATAACAGCATAAAGCAGTGGAGGAAAGAGCCAATAGGAGTAGAGTTAATTTATGATATTGAAACTACTTTGGTATCAATTCAAACATGATTGTATAAATTTAGAACATTAACTGTAATCACCATTATAATCAAAATATGGGAATGAGAAGGGAATGAATATAATTCACAAGTGCACAAAAAATGCACTGAACACAAAAGAAAACAGTAGTGGAGGAAATGAAAGACAAAAAGGGTATAATTTATACAGAAACCAAACAGCAAAATGGCAGAAGTCCTTCCATATCTGTAATTACTTTAAAAGAAAGCAGACTAAACTTTCAAGTCAAAGGCAGATTGGTAAATGAATTTAAAAAACATGGTCAACTCTATATTGCTTATAAGAGACTCACTGTAGATTGAAAAACACAAATAGGTTGAAAGTGAAAGGATGGAAAAAATGTTCCATGTAAATAGTAACCAAGAGAGAGCTGGGATGGCTATAACAATGTTAGACAATATAGACTTTATGTCAAAATGTGTTATAGGAGATAAGGAATGGTATTATATACTGATAAAGGTGTCAATTCATCAAAATGATATAACAATTATAAACATATATTCAACAAACAATAGAATCCCAACATACATGAAACAAACATTGACAGAATTGAAGAAAAATGCAGTTTTAAAATATATGTCTATAGTACTGTTCGAGATGATACAGTAATACAATTGGAGGCTTTATATTAGTTGAAGACTTCATACCTCAATGGGATGAAGTTAAAATCAATAAAAGAAGGAAAACTCTAAATTCACAAATATATGGAAATTAAACAATACACTCTTAAATAACCAATAGGTTAGAAGAAACCACTAAGAAAATTTGAAAATACTTTGAGATGAGTAAAAACTAAAACACAACATACCATAAATGCTTTTTGTCATGTAAAGGAAGTTCCCACCCATTTCTGGTTTGGTGAGTGTTTTTATCATGAAAGTATATTAAATTTGCTCAAATGCTTTTTCTACACACCTTTCCATGGAATGAACAAAACTTACCTTAGGAAGAAAAAAAATAGTTTATTCCTATAGAATTTATTCCATAATAGACTTTATAATACACGGAAAAAGCAAAATCTGTCCTTCTATTCCAGGAAAGTGAAGAAAACATTCTCAAACAAACTACCTTTTTTTCTACTCATATTAGTTGCTCCCTGTTTCCATACACTTAACTTATAACATATTAAAAAGGATGTAGTATGAACAGAGTATGTATAGTTATGTCTAGTGACATAAACGCTTCCCAACAAAATCTAGTGCTACCTGAAATGAAGTAGTTCATGACTTCTGTAATTTGTTTATTTTGATATTAATTAACCATAATAAGGCTAATAAAACCAGTAAGAAACAATGATAGAAAAAATCAATTATTATTTGCAAATGATGTAATTGTATATCTGGAAAACCTAAAGATCTCAATTAAAAAGCATTTAATTGAGAAGGCTTTTGAGTTCAAAAAGAATACACAAACAGTACTATTCTTGATTGTAATGCAATAAACATTTAGAAAATACAATGAAAGAAAGCTACCATTCACTGTATCAACAGTATAATTAAATATTTCCTATTAACTTATCCATAAAATTATAATAACTATAAGAGAAAAATCCTGTAGAATTGCAAGTATTATTAAAATATTTTTGTAAGAGGGAAACCATAACATTTTTGAAAGATGTGGTGAAATTAAAATGGCAAGCAAAGTAATGTGTAAGAAGTGCAAATACTCAGAGATCACTATGCTGTGAGAAGTCCAAGGCCAATGTGGAGAGAGAATGACCTGTAGAAAAGTACTGAGGTGATGCACATGTGTCCATTGACATGTAAATGAACATTTCTTGCACCTTTCAGTCTAGTGCATTTACTAGCAGAATGCTACAAAGTGAATGTCATGGAAAAGAGTAATTTCATTGTTGAGTTGAGCCTGAAATACTGACCTACAGAATGATGATTTAATACAATGTTTATCTCTTTAAGCCACTAAGTTTTAAGGTAATTCCTTACGCAATTTCCTTACGCAAAAACAATTAGTTGAAACAGTTATTATAAGGAAGGGTTTAATTAATTAATTTAATGCCTTCCAATACCCATCCAAATATGATATATTATATATAATATATATATGCACATCTTGTTTGCTTCAAATATTCAATTATAAATAATTAAGAAAATGCACACAATTTTATTATACTGTAATGTAAATAATGAAATGCAAACTAAACCATGAGGGACACTTTTTCACTTCTTTAATTGTCAAGGTGTGTATGTGTGTTTAATGTAATACATACTGTCAACAGGGCCAGGGCAACAAACATTTTTTGGTCCAATTTATTAAATTGAAAATTGGTATTCATTTTGATGGATCAGATTTCAAATATGAATAAAAACTTTTAATTTGTTACAAACTTTGACATATTCTACTTCTAGATATTTTTTCTAAAAATAATCAGTTTGTTAAGTATCAACTTGTCTCTTGTACACACTTATGATTTATTTAGAATAAATTATAATAGAGATGGAAATGACAAAGATACCAAAACTGTGAGGTTGATTATATAAATTATAATTATTTTATATCTCAGAATATAACACAGTACAATATTAAAAAGAGGATAAAGAAATATGGATAATGACATAAAGTTATGCCTAATACCTTATTGTTGAGAAGTTTAGAAGCCTGCAGATATAACATTATCCTTGTTTGTTTTATGCTACTAAATATGCATATACTTAAATATGTCTCTATATACATACACATGTAGAGATTCATGCTCACATATTTAGCATAATTTAGATCTCATTATACAATTATTTGATATGTGTATAAAATATTTCAGTATGGGATTATGGGTAAACTTGATTTTTTAAAATTTTTAATTGAAATATATTTGACATACAATTTTATATCAGTTTTAAGCACCCAACACAGTAATTTGGAAAATTATATACATTATAAAATACTCACCAAGATAAATGTCGCTCCTGTCACTATACAAACTTATCATGACATCATTGACTATATCGCCTATGCTGTACTTTTTAACCCCATGATATATTTATTTTATAATTTGAAGTTTGTACTTCTTAATCTCCTATGCCTATTTTGCCTACCACCCCACCCTCTGGCAACCATTGGTTTTCTATATTTGTGAGTCTCTATTTTTTAGTTGTTTGTTTGTTTTGTTTGTTTTTTGGATTCCACATCTAAACGAAATCATATGGTATGTGTCTTTCTCTGTTTGACTTATTTCATTTAGCATAATACCCTCTAGGTCCATCCGCATCATTGCAAATGACAAGATCTCATTCTTTTTGTTTTTATGGCTAATATTCTATTGTGTATAGAACACACATCTTCTTTATCCATTTATCTATTGAAGGACACTTAGGTTGCTTGCATGTCTTGGCTATTACAAATAATGCTGCAATAAACATAGAGATGCATATATCTTTTCAAATTAGTGTTTTGGTTTCTCCAGGTAAATAATGGGTAATTTTTCTTATATACATTTTTTTTTGTTTTTCCCCCAAGTATTATAAAAAATATACACTGAGTATGTTTCATATATAAAATTATAAAAGTATTAAAATGTGAAAACAGTAACAGGATATATATATATATATATATATATACACACACATGATCTTTGTATAATTTAGTTTTTTTTTATAAAAGTAATTTGACAATATGAATCAGGAGTGTTAAACGTTGTTATTAATTTTGAACTTTTAATTTATTTTTGGAGTGATAAGGAAATATAAAATAAGGGAAAATCTGTAGTGATGAATTTGCACATTACTATATGATATTTATTACACTAAAAAGAGTAATAAAATAAATTATATGTAATCTACACAGTATGATCTAGTCATTTTAAAATGCTGACTATGGGGTCACCTGGGTGGCTCAGTAGGTTGAGCATCCAGCTCGGTTTTGGCTCAGATCATGATCTCAGGGTCCTGGGATAGAGCCCTGTATCCGGCTCCAGGCTGTGGGGAGTGGGCTTGAGGATTCTCCATCTCCCTCTCCTTCTGCCCCTCCCCCTGCTCGCACACACTCTCTCTCTCAAATAAATAAATAAATCTTCAAAAAATAAAATGCTGATTATGAATACAATTTCAGCATTTGTGCAAATTCTGATTGTTACCAGAATATTCAACTGGCATGATTAGATTGATCAGTACCAATATAATTATAATACTGGTGGTGAAATTTGTACTCCTGATTAAACTATGAAAAATAAACATAAAGATTTTTGAAACCCACAAACATTTATCCATTCATTGCAAAATAGCTCAAAAGAAATGTACCAAAATGCTTCTGATGTGTACTAGTCTGTTTCCTAATTAGATTTTATATTTCTCAAAATCTGTGATATAATTTTTTGTTCTTGTGACTTTTCCTTTTATAAAATGGAAAGCAAAATAGTGTCCTAAAGTATTTGTTTGCAATCCCAGTATTTAAACAATTTTTAGTGGAGTAATTTCTGTTATATGAAGATCATTTATTTTTGAGATTTTATTTATTTATTTGACAGAGAGAGACGCACATGTGCACGCACGCGCACACACACACCTCCACACACCCAGAGGCTATTTTATTTGATTCACATGACCCAGCGCTGGATTTAGCTGCTCCATTAATTGATTTCCATAGTTACTCTTTCATGTAATGAAACTTTTGCTTTGACTATAATTCAGTTTGATTTTTGGACTGCATCTACACGTTATTACCATTTGCAGTGTTACACTTCACTGAACTGAATGATTTAATGTGTTTTTCTTTAGTGGTAGAGAGGGACTTACAAACAGGGGAGAGTAGAAAATATGGAATTCCTTTGAATCTTGCTATTTTCAGTCTTTCAGGGCCTCATATTTTTCAAGCCTTCATCAGGCCACTGTTAGTGTGTGCTCTAAATTTTTTACTTTCTCATTTGCAAATTTCTTGTCTGGCAAAATACTTGCTTTTCTGGAGGTCTTCTGCCAGGGATATTTAGAAATTTAGAAATATGTATGAAATTATGCATTTTATTATAATTCTTCCTCCCATTTTTCCTCACTTAATAGAAAGATAGAACACTTAAAATAAAAACAAACTCTAATTTTGAAGAAAAGTGTTGTAATTTATATCACCTGGGTAATGTATGTCTCTACCAAATCCTTGTCCTCACAAATGAAGATGGCAGAGAGAGAAAGATGAAAATGAAACAAAACAAAAGCAGAAAAGTTAAAGCTACCGCTGCTTCACATCAACTGATTTAGGGTAGCTTTTCATTAAGCAGATTCAATAATGGGAATCTTTGTGTAAACCTTGGTGGACCTAAAGCTGAATAGGGGATGGAAGGGTTTAAGAAGTGAGTAAATGTGTTCCAGAAGCAACAAAGAATAGCTTGGAATTGGGACAGTATGCACACAAATGGCTGTGTGGTCCAAACATTCGTCCAATTAAGGAGACTCAAAGCTCAGAACATGATGTGACCAGCAAAATGTATGGCATTGCGTCGAGTATCATGTTCAAATCTGTTTAATTTGCATCTCAAAGCTCTGGGTACCTAAAATGAAGTATGGATTATATTCATTTTTTAAGATATTATTACTTTTCCATAAACCGATATTTATAAAAGAAAAGTTTTTAAGTTAAAATTGCATTTTTTAATTATTCTTGGCATATAGGGGATTTAACTTTATATCATGTAATTATGTTTTGATTCAAAACTAACCAGAGGGATATAATCAGGAATAAAAATGTAAATATCTGAGGCTTGGTGAAATATTATTTCGTATTTTCTGGGATATAAGGTCTGTGACAACAGGACCATTTCTGTTTGTTTCAAAAATGTAGCCCTCACACCAGAAGAGTATCCAGCATATAGTATGTGCCCAATAACTATTGCCAGTGAAGGAAGAAAGATAACATATTGGTTTATTATTTTTATTTTCTCAAAGAGTGAATGTTGATTCCAAACTTTACCTAACTCATTTAGGTTATTTTCTATGTAATAAATATTTATTAATAATTACACTATGTATCAGGCACAGTTCTTTTTCAATAACTCCCATTTTCTTGCACTTAATTGTATTCTACTCTATATTTGCCCCCTTTTCCCAGTAGTAGAATCAATATAACACAGTGGTAACTAGCACCGTACCTGGAGCGAGGAGTGGGATTGCTAGGTTCAAATCTCAGCTCTAACACTTACGAGCTGTATGACCAAGACTAGTTACACAATTGTTCCCTGCTTCAATGTCCCTAACTTTCAAAATGGAATAATAATTCTAACACATATGATTTTTGAAGATTAAATAAATAAAATCTAGTAAAGTATGGAAAACAGTATGTAGTACATAGTTAATGCTCAATGTACGTTAGCAAATATCACTTGTGAAAATCATAATTTACTAAACCTTTTATTCCTACATATCAATTTCCAATGCTTTTGTATGCTTCTTTTTATTTTCTCTTATTTAAATTTTATGCTGTAAGTTTTCAAATTTTATATCACCTTTGCTCCACTACTTTTATAACTGTGTAACCCTGAAAAATTACTTAACATCTCTAAATTTAATACCCCATCAGTAAAATGAAGATAGTAATGGTACTTCAAATTTACTTGAGTGTTCAATGCTAGATAACTTAATACAATATCTAGTGTGTGTTCAATAACTTCTGGCTATTAAAATTATTGTTGTTTTAAAAATTATTGTTTGCTAAAAATAAACGCAGAGTTTATGGATAAAAAGTTAACAATCCTCTTCATCTATTACGAGATATATTTCATTTAGTTTTTACTTCACTGTCATGTAGCAAAAATTCTCTCCCATAATAATCCATACCTTAATCTCCAAACGGTGTTCTCTAACCAATACTGTTCAATTTGTTTCTTTCTCTTGGCATCCCTTCTGAGTATTACCTTACATTTATCTAAATTAAATCTCATCCTGTATTGCTGTTTTCCCATTTCTCACTTTTCATCACTCTGAAACTTTTCTCCACCTTCCACTGGGTTTACAGTTTATTTTGAAAATATATCTGTAGCTTTGATAAATGCATACTCTTCTTTTGTTGATTAAACGCAATGATAGAGTCCTCTCTGAATTCAACTTGACCCGTTTAATTATTACATTCTCTTTCTATATTCTCAATGATTTATTTGTGTAATTTATATTATCAGTAGTAGTAGCAGTAATGATAAAAACAGGACCTGAAAGAAAGTGGGCCCTTGAAACTACAAAGATTGGTTTACCGTTCCTTTGTTACATTTCTCTAAGCCGAAATGTCTAAAAACTGGTACCAAAGATTGTTGTGAATATTCTTTCTTGATGAGGGAAAACCAAGACAGCATATTTATAATTATTCCCTTCAACCCCCTGCCAATATTCTGACCTTTAATTAATTTTATTGATTTCTATGAGGGCAGTTTGTGATTTCTATCCAAGGTCCTATAACAAGAAAATGCTAGAGTCAGAATTCAAATTTGGGATCACACCGGGAGCGAGTTTACACTTTTCCAATGTTATTTGTTTCTTACAATCATATCATACAAATTAATTTATATTGGCTATATGCCACATAGCAAGGTAATATTTCATATGTAATAATATACTACATGCTGTTAAGTCTAATATTTTTGCAATACTTCCTCTTCTGAGAAAATATGAATTTTATCATTCATATAAAATATATATCAACAATTTCTAAAGATTTTCTATCGGACAGCATCATATTAGCATAAATTACATCACGATTCTAGGTTTAGTTTTTAAATTTTTCCTTAAAAGCACATGTATATAAGTATTTTGCAGCAATGTATTAAAATATGATTGTACAACATGCCTTCAGGGAGAAGAATATATTTTTTCTTATCTCACTAGAATTATAATATTGTACTCTTAAGAAAATTACTACATGCAAGTTTATGTTTTCATGATAACACAGTAAATCCTTGCTTCTTAAAACCACTGAATTAGAATTTTGATAAATAAAAAAATGGATTATATAAAAACACTTCCTTTAGCTGTGCTAATTACAGAGCTTTGTCTTTATGAGCATAAGAGGAATTAGCTAAGAATCTCAGTGTGTTCCTGGGTGTTGCTATTTTAACAAAATGATGAGCTAAACATCTGGATTATCGAACATTAAATTGATAAGTAAGCAGTACTGGGGAAATAATGTGCTCTGTTGTTCATTTGTATTCCAATTTCCAGAATAAATGAAATTCTAGTAAATATGTATTTAGAGACTATGATGTGACACTCTTTATAGACCAAGTTCAAAAATAAATAATACCTATATCAGTTTATCAAATTTTCATGGAGGGAATAACACTAATGAAATGTTTCCACATAAATTTAAACAATGTTATTTTATTATTTTATTAATATTGAGCAATTAAGTAATTGTTTATCAATTGTTATGTTTTTAACGTTTTTATTGAAGTGATTAGAAGCATATCTATTTAGAGTTATATCTATATGGTGAAGTGAAATGTTTATGAAATATCCTGCTCTATCTACAGTCTTGTGTTTATGCCTTTATTTCTATTTGTATGATATTAGTTTTGTAACAGATATCTCAGCTGAGTAAACTAGAGGTTATAAAGCTGATCTCAGATTCTGTGACACAAAACTTCTGTATGGGAGAGAAAGGCTCTGTCTCTTGTGGAGTCCCAGAAGGGCAGCAACTGCACTGGGTGCTCAAGCCCAGAAGAGTTCTCCCAAGGATAAGATTTATATGTATCCCTCTGTTAAATGGACCGGTACATGTCTTGACTGAAATGTTTCTTTATCCAAGTTAATAGTCCCCCTTTGTGCCTTCTGTGTATTGATTGCCCTTGTAACCTAACCCAAGTCTGTCTACCTGATGGAGAGCATAGCCAATCACTGACACATCAGGGATGCAGCAAGGAAAGAGTTTATCTGAGAGGCAGCCAGGAGAGGGAACACAAAGCTCAAAATCTGCCTCCCCAAATGGAGAGAGAACAAGGTTTTTTATAATCATAGGGGTTGAGATACATAGTGATTAAATTTAAGACTCTTCATGAGGAAAAATGGAGCAAGCACACTGAGCAAATATATATGTATATATATATGTAAGATACATCCCATGTTCACTTTGGGGTGGCGACAACAAGAAGGAGCTATGGGCAGGCTCTGAGAACTGGTATAAACTGTCTGGGTCTTGGACTTATTATCTTGGGTAAAGAATGCAGAGCCTTGCTTATTCAAACCTGGAACCATATTAGTTGACCTTGAGTCCAGGCTTCTGTAGATACAGCTGGTAAGTTTATTAGTGGGGTCTGAAAAGACACAATAGCTAATTAGGGGAAAACAGTTCTCTGAAAAACAAGCTTTAAACTTTCTGGTAGTTTCAACCTCATTAAATCTATGGGGCATGGTTTCACCTTTGTTACATTTTTCCTTATAAACTTTTAAGTCACCGACTTATGCTTCTAACTTGGTCACTAGTTATCTCTTTATTTATTTATTATTTTTTTAGGATTTTATTTATTTTATTTATTTGACAGAGAGAGACAGTGAGAGGGGGAATGCAAGCAGGGGGAGCGGGAGAGGGAGAAGCAGGTTTCCCGCCGAGCAGGGAGCCCCATGCAATCCCAGGACCCTGGGATCAGAACCTGAGTCCAAAGCAGATGCTTAACAACTGAGCCACCCAGGCGCCCCTAGTTATCCCTTGAATATATGACACCTCAATCAAACAAGCCTATCAGGAAGCCCCTCGGTAGGGTGACATACTATATTACAGCAGTGCCAGGCCCTCACGTATGGCTTGAGAAAATCCAAATATGCTGCTGGACCAGGCAGCTCTGGTTGTTGTGTGTTGGAGCAATTTATTTTCTCTGAGGCATATGCAAATATAAAAGAGATAATTCATATTATTTACATCAAAAGCTAGGGTAGCAATGAAGAAAAGAAGCCAGGGAGTAATAAGATGAAACAGCTGTACCAAATCTTTTCATTATTTTCTTTTCTCATTGCTATTCTTTCCATCCATGCTTTCTTCCCAAAGAAATTCCTTCAGTTACATTAATGCTGTAAAATGTTAGTTTAGTATCTTGACAAATATATATTTGCATTAAAAAATTTCTATTAATAGTGAAAACCTATAGGGTGTTTTTTTGCATTATTCCTTTAGTTTCTTTTAATTGTTTGCTAAATATTATGGAGCCAAAACAAAATCATTCTTGTTGACAATGCTATATGAAATATAGCATTGAAATATAGCTTCAATTCTAAATAAATTAGATTATAAAGATTAAAGGGGCACTTGGGTGGCTGGGTCAGTTATATTTTATATGTTTTATATGTTTATATTTATATATGATATTTATATTTTACTTAGTAGAGAAATATAGTCTCAAAAATAATTACTTAAAATATAAAGAGATGTTATCTGATAAGATAAATTATGTATTTTCTATCACAAATTTGTAATAGAAAACTCAGACGTAAATATAAAAATAGTGACATTTGACAATTAACATTTGCTTACAAAGAAATAAATACAGTGTCAGAGACTGGAATTCATCAGTATTGTGAGTTTGACCCACTCTTAACTACTTAACCAATAAAATACATGTTTTATTTGTTTGTCAAGTGATGCTATAATAAGTAGTTTTACTATTTAAGAATCACTAAAATTTTTTTTGGATTTACTTGAGTGGCTTCTTTTAAAAAGAAATATTTTTAGCTCTTTTAGTCAGTACTGTTTACAAAATTTGCTCAAATGAGCAGGATGAAGATATAGTACCTTAGTAAAATCTCCAAAAAAAATGAGAAACTTACTGAAAATATCAAATTGACATAAAAGACTGAGATTTTTGCATGAAAAAAGCCACAAAATGTAGATTTTGACATTATACTGAATCCCTTTTCTCAAATAATGTGCTTTAGCAATTATGAGATTTATACGTATAGAATTTCAATTAAAGCCATGCAAGTTCTAATCTACATAAACACATTTCAGTTTGTATAATTTAAGTCTAGTACATCAATTTTAGCAGTCAATGTATAGACTATCTATTCAAACTTACTGGGTAAAGTGCATCATTGTCCACTTCTCTTCTTTGTTTTGATGATGAAGATAAATGACCCTAAATCTGAGTTCTTAGTCATTAAGACAGCGTTTGATTTGCTGGAGAGCTTCCAATTGTACTGTATTTACATAGGATTTGTAAGGACCTGTAGTTTCGAGGTAGTGATATTGTTTAAAATTATGCCAAAAGTTCCTAAGAGAAGTATGTATTTAAAGTAATTTAAACTACATTCATATGCAGAGAAGATGGATTCCTAGCTTTATAAGTGATATAAAACCATCATTGTATGGCAACTATCATAAGCCTGTAAAAATCCTTAAATTTATGCCTTTTCGGGGGATAGATGAAAATAAATTAGGGCAATCTGTTTTTCTTCAATTCTCGATCTCTCCAGAATGATAGACTGTAAGTAAATGTCACTCATCCTCTCAATTAATACTTTGTAAACTCCCTCTCTCTTAAGCATGATTGGGAAGTAGGAAGTAAAGGCAAGCAAATACTGTGATTTTTTTTCAGAAAAGGAAAACTGATTTCTGATTTTCGATGAAACACTGCACTCCACAAGTTAAAAAGGCAAGGAAGACTATTGCAATAGGGGGAAAGACTGATCTCCTCTCTGCTGAACCAAAAGGCAGAGTTACGAGTTATGAAGCATCACGGTGAGCAAACTGAAAGGCACGGAAGGGCAATAGGGTGAAGAAGATGGTGGTCAACTTGAGGAGGCCAAGTGTGTCAGCTCCTGGTGCTAACTGGATTTAGACTCACACCCTCTCAAAGAGACTGTGATAAGAACACTATCTTCCTTGATGATTACATTTCAAGGGGATGGCTCAGAAGTCCTTGAGAAAGGTGTTCCTGGGTGGTATAACTGGCTAGAGGCCTGGAGGTGATTTACATCTCAAAGGGGGCAGAGAAGGAATTTACAATAGCAAATTTTCAAAGCAAATGCTCTAAGAAGAGAAAGGTCAGAGCCCTATAATCTCAACAGGTTTTGTCTCAAGTTTAGTTAAACTCAGGCTGTCTTTGTCCGGTGTAGGTGCCTCTGATTTCTTAGCGAGAAAGTGGTAGCAGAGTTGACAAGGGTTTCTTAGAAGGTTTTCCTTCTTGTAAGCATTTCTGCTAAGCATTTTGGTGGTTAAAGACACATTTGAATTAAAATGTTCCCTATTAAAATGTAAATTCTCTCTTGGAAATCAGGCTTGTTCACAGATTAGTACTGTGAATGACTTACATGGGATAATCAGATTGCTTTCCTTCTGGCTGAGAAATGTGTCCTGAGAATTAGTATTTTGATTGGATGTTAAAAAAAGAGAAGAAATAATCATTGTTCTACATGATAAACTTGGAGAAGATAGACCCAGTAGGATGCAACTATCCGGATCTAGGAATTTACATTTGGGCAGGACAAACTTGACTCACTTTTACATTTTGTTTTATACTTTAAGAGTAGCAACTGTCATAGTTACTAGAGAAACTCATCCTTTTGTTATTTACGGAAGCTTCAGTGAATATTAAAAATGCAGTGGTAGTTACAAATTCACCCGTATATAAATGGGAACAATTTTCATGTATTTTATTTTATTTTTTTCTTTTTTTAAATTTTATTTTATTATGTTATGTTAATCACCATACATTACATCATTAGTATTTGATGTAGTGTTCCATGATTCATTGTTTGTGTATGACACTCAGTGCTCCATTTAGTACGTGCCCTCTTTAATACCCATCACCAGGCTAACCCATCCCCCCACCCCTCCCCCAGAACCCTCAGTTTGTTTCTCAGAGTCCATAGTCTCTCATGGTTCCTCTCCCCCTCTGATTCCCCCCCTTCGTTTTTCCCTTCCTACTATCTTCTTTTTTTTAACATATAATGTATTATTTGTTTCAGAGGTACAGGTCTGTGATTCAACAGTCTTACACAATTCACAGCGCTCACCATAGCACATACCCTCCCCAATGTCCATCACCCAGCCACCCCATCCCTCCCACCCCCCCCACTCCAGCAACACTCAGTTTGTTTCCTGAGATTAAGAATTCCTTGTATCAGTGAGATCATATGATACATGTCTTTTATATTATTTTATGTTTAGTGTTCTGAACCTGAAAAATGAGCAGAATCCAATAGATCACATTTAAATAACTAAAGCATGTTAAAGGGATATAGAACCTGAAAAGTAGTATTTCAATGACTAGGCAACTTTGTATAAAGGACCAGAGAATAAATATTTTAGGCTTATGATGCCATAAGATTTCGGTAACAACTACTCAGCTCTGCCAATATAACTGAAATCAGTCAAAGATAATTTGGTAATTAAGTGAATATAGCTGTGTTTCAGTACAACTTTACTTACAAAAACAACTGGTGGGTCTGATTTGGTGGTGCATGGACACCATTTGCCAAGCCCAGGACTACGGGAGCATTTACTGAGGTGAAGACGGCTCTTATATACTCAACTGTTTTATAACCTACCTGAGTGAATGCTCTAGTTGCAAACATATGGTGATTTGCATGGTGTAAAAAAAAACAGGAGGCTAAGGGCTAAGAATTTGTCAGTAAACTTGAAAGTGACAAGGAAAAGAAAGGCTCTCTAGACAGAAATGTCTTTAGAGTTGAAAAGGGCAATTCATTAGCTGATTAGAGCTTGACTGGCTTGAGAATAGCCGACTCAAAGGGAGTGTGATTTTCTGTTCATCAATCTTGAGAAGCTTTTGACCTGTGCATTAGAAGGGAGATTCCCAGGCTCACGGCTGACACTACTTACTAAACCTGATGCTTTTCCAATTGTAAATTAATAAATTGGTATTCCAGTATAAACAAAGGTATCCTGTGATTTTGATTAGCTCAGTTAATCCCCAATAGCTTAATTAATTCTGGATGAATTGTTAAATTTGTTTCTGAATTTGCATAGCTGAGACCCAGTCTTCTGAAGCTATGAAGAGCTGCCAAAATGAACAGCCAATGTTCAATTCCCCATCTTTCACATCTGTTTGCTGCAACATAATAGGGAGACTCTAATTCTGTGAAACTTCATAGTGTAGGCTAATGCTCTGCATCCCAGTTTCAGATTTATCAGTTAATAGCACTATGTTATGGCAAACAGCAATTTCCTTTACCTGAATTGTTTTAATTAGGCGAACAATACTAAAATCTTTTTCAGTCTGAAGTGCTCAAAAATCTATCTTATACTGCATGGAGGGAATAGTTAATTCATTTAGCTCAGTCTGACTGACTGTAATCTGAAAAACAGTGAAAAAATTCAATTTATTAAAGACAGAGCAAATAATGTGCCATTTGATTGACTTTAACATTAACGTCCTGGGGTTTCCTTGGGATAAGTTGAAGGAATGAACACAAGTTAACATTCTTTCCTTATATGCATAATAGCTTTTTAACACACCACTAAACACACTGTTAACATATAGGAAATAGGCAGTGATTAGCTGATTGCTGTGCCCTGACTGACAAATGAGGATTCATAGCAAACTTTTCATGTTAGATTCTTTCCTTCATATGTCTATGCAATTTCTCCTCCAAATTTACTACACTGAATTCCATTTGTAAGTGATCACACTAAAACTTTTAAAGCTTATTGGAGATAGTAAATTTATTCAGTATTTCATGTATTCAGTAATTTAGGCATTTAGAGAATAATATCAATTTTTTCTCAAATCACACATGGTATTTATATCACAAATTCTACAGGAAAAATATATTTGATTATCTCAATATTTAATTATACTTTCCATGATTTTTAAAGGTAGGAGAGTGATTATCATTATGTTCAACAGGCTTTTTCTTAAGCATGCATATTAAGTACAACATAAAGGACGCTTAGTTTGTATGTAAGAGTAGAACTAAAATAGAGCCTAAGTTGCCTTGTAGGTCATGAGCCTGGGTTTTTCTTCTCATGCTTAAGTAATATCTATGAAAATTAAACCAATATAATTTATATAAGCAGTGCCTTTTTCAAAGTGATCATAATTCCTAAACATGGTAAAATGAGACCTATCTTAAGCTACAAATACTTCAATAGCTTTACACTAGTAGTAACAAGAGCAGCATATCCAGAATTTACTAAAGACCAGGCACAGTGAGGGGCACCTGGGTGGCTCAGTTGGTTAAGCGACTGCCTTCAGCTCAGGTCATGATCCTGGAGTCTCAGGATCGAGTCCGACATCGGACTCCCTGCTTGGCGAGGAGTCTGCTTCTCCCTCTGACCTTCTCTGCTCTCATGCTCTCTCTCTCTCTCATTCTCTCTAATAAATACAATCTTAAAAAAAAAAAAACACCAGGCACAGTGATAAGTATTTTGAAATATCATATCTTATCTTCACAGTATTCTTAAGAGTTATATAACATCTTTATTGTAAAGATGGAAAAATTGAGACTCACAGAATTTAAATAACTTGTCAAATGTCTTCTAAAGAGTGTGCATTTAGAAATCAAACTGAGGTAAACATCCCAGTGGTGTCTCAAATGTGAGTCTTGTTGATGATATTGTCTCTACCGTTGAAGTTTTCCAAATTATAATGTTAAAATTAACTTGATTACGTTGGGTGACCACCCAGTTCTCTCTGCTGGATACAATTTTTGTTAGGTCAAATTTCAAAGGGAAACTGTTATTCATTAGAATTATTTTCCAAGTTGCTAGTGTTATGCATATTACTGAATGAATAGGCTTATTCTTCACATATTTCAGTTTAAAATTCAACTGTATATAATTTATTTGAAAGAAAGAAATTAAAGAAAATTGAACAGAAAAGTTGAATGGTAATTGCACTACATATATAAATCACAGAAGGAATATAAAAATCATGAATTAAAAAAAGAAAATGTGACTTACAATTGTTAACATGTAAAAGGTCTTGAAGTATTATCAAAATACAGTCCTGTCTATAATGTTTCATTGTCTTTATTACAGAGCTATAAAGAGATTAAAAAATGAAATTCCAATTTTGCACAAGAACTTTTGCTTCATTGTTGTATAGAAAATCTTATTGAAGTCTCTTTTTAAAATATCTTCCCATAACTTTTAAAACAGTCCAATGACATAGGAAGATATGATGTTTTTGTTTTAACTAACTGATAAATACTTTATTTATGCTTTTGATTTTAAGTACTTCTGGTTTCTTTTAGAACTTATGGCAGAAATAATTCTATTCTCACTTGTATTCTTAGAATTTTCCTGTCTAGCAGCTCTTTTTCTTCAGGATAAACTTAGGAATTTTTTATTCTATTCTATTCTATTTTTTACCAGATTCTTCTCTCCCAATTTAGAACTCTCCTTTTTTTTTTTTCCTTCCTCACCTCTGTCCAGTGTATTAAAGGTATCTTGATAATATATGCATTGCTACCTCTGTTTTTTTTTTTTTTTTAATAACACCTAAACACTCATACTCTAGGCTTTTGCAAGGCACATGGCTCACTTGGAAACATGAATTGGCAGGGCAAGTTTGTGTAGATGAGGCTTTATTTACTAATGGAGAATGAAAGTATATATGTGAATTTACATTCTTTTTTAAGGAATATAAGAATTTCTGTTGCTTCATATTCTTCCAACACTTCCAACACTAGAATTTATAATTTATGCCAGTCTGAAAGTTTTGGCTTAAATTTGCATCTATCGCCCTGATTACATATATTGTTAAATACTTTTTCAGATTTTCCTTAGCCATATGGATTAACTAATTCATAGAATATTTGTTCAAGTCTGTGGTTGGTGGTTCTTTGGAATTGTCTTTTACTTACTAATTTTTAGGACATATTTATTAATTCTCTATATGAGATCTTTGTTAGTTGTGTGGATAGTAGGTATCTTTTCCTGCTTGGTGGGTTGCATTTTTGGTCTCTTAAAAGTACATTTTGAGGAATAGGTGATAAAAATTACGCTGCAGTTAAACTTATAAATCATTTCCGTTGTGATGAGTTTATTGTTGTTGTTTGTTTTGTGCTTTAAAAAATCTTTCTGTGCCCCAGGACTATGAAGATACTCTTTTATATTATCAGGCATTCTTTCTTTTTTAAATTTTTTATTGTTATGTTAATCACCATATATTACATAATTTGTTTTGGTGTACTGTTCCATGATTCATTGTTTGTTCATAACACCCAGTGCTCCATGCAGAATGTGCCCTCCTCAATACCCATCACCAGGCTAACCCATCCCCCTACCCTCCTCCCCTCCAGAAACCTCAGTTTGTTTTTCAGAGTTCATCATCTCTCCTGGTTGTCTCCCCCTCTGACTTACTCCCCTTCATTCATCCTCTCCTGCTATCTTCTTCTTTTTCTTTTTTCTTAAAATATGTTGCATTATTTGTTTCAGAAGTACAGATCTGTGATTCAACAGTCTTACACAATTCACAGCGCTCACCATAGCACATATCTTCCCCAATGTCCATCACCCAGCCACCCCATCCCTCCCACCCCCAACCACTCCAGCAACCCTCAGTTTGTTCCTGAGATTAAGAATTCCTCATATCAGTGAGGTCATATGATACATGTCTTTCTCTGATTGACTTATTTCACTCAGCATAACAGCCTCCAGTTCCATCCACGTCGTTGCAAATGGCAAGATCTCATTCCTTTTGATGGCTGCATAATATGCCATTGTTTATATAAACCACTTCTTCTTTATCCATTCATCCGTCGATGGACATCTTGGCTCTTTCCACAGTTTGGCTTTTGTGGACATTGCTGCTATAAACAAGGGGTGCACGTGCACCTTCGGGTCCCTACATTTGTATCTTTGGGATAAATACCCAGTAGTGCAATTGCTGGATCGAATGGTAGCTCTAATTTCAACTGTTTGAGGAACCTCCATACTGTTTTCCAGGGGGTTGCACCAGCTTGCATTCCCACCAACAGTGTAGGAGGGTTCCCCTTTCTCCACATCCCCGCCAACATCTGTCATTCCCTGACTTGTTAATTTTAGCCATTCTGACGGGTGTGACGTGGTATCTCATTGAGGTTTGGATTTGGATTTCCCTGATGCCAAGCGATGTTGAACACTTTTTCATGTGTCTGTTGGCCGTGTGGATGTCTTCTTTGGAAAAATGTCTGTTCATGTCTTCTGCCCATTTCTTGATTGCATTATTTGTTCTTTGGGTGTTGAGCTTGATAAGTTCTTTATACATTTTGGATACTAGCCCTTTATCTGATATGTCATTTGCAAATATTTTCTCCCATTCTGTTGGTTGTCTTTTGGTTTTGTGGACTGTTTCTTTTGCTGTGCAAAAGCTTTTTATCTTGATGAAATCCCAATAGTTCATTTTTGCTCTGGCTTCCCGTGCCTTTGGTGATGTTTCTAGGAAGAAGTTGCTGCGGCTTAGGTCGAAGAGGTTGCTACCTGTGTTCTCCTTTAGGATTTGGATGGACTCCTGTCTCACGTTTAGGTCTTTCAACCATTTGGAGTCTATTTTTGTGTGTGGTGTAAGGAAATGGTCCAGTTTCATTCTTCTGCATGTGGCTGTCCAATTTTCCCAACACCATTTGTTGGAGAGACTGTCTTTTTTCCACTGGACATTCTTTCCTGCTTTGTCAAAGATAAGTTGACCATAGAGTTGAGGGTCCATTTCTGGGCTCTCGATTCTGTTCCATTGATCTATGTGTCTGTTTTTGTGCCAGTACCATACTGTCTTGATGATGACAACTTTGTAATAGAGCTGGAAGTCCGGAATTGTGATGCCGCCAGCTTTGCTTTCCTTTTTCAGTATTCCTCTGGCTATTCGGGGTCTCTTCTGGTTCCATACAAATTTTAGGATTATTTGTTCCATTTCTTTGAAAAAAGTGGATGGTATTTTGATGGGGATTGCATTGAATGTGTAGATTGCTCTAGGTAGCATTGACATCTTCACAATGTTGGTTCTTCCAATCCATGAGCATGGAACGTTTTTCCATTTCTTTGTGTCTTCTTCAATTTCTTTCCTGAGTATTTTATAGTTTTCTGAGTACAAATCCTTTGCCTCTTTGGTTAAATTTATTCCTAGGTATCTAATGGTTTTGGGTGCAATTGTGAATGGGATCGACTCCTTGATTTGTCTCTCTTCTGTCTTGTTGTTGGTGTATAGGAATGCCACTGATTTCTGTGCATTGATTTTATATCCTGACACTTTCCTGAGTTCCTGTATGAGTTCTAGCAGTTTTGGGGTGGAGTCTTTTGGGTTTTCCACATAAAGTATCATATCATCTGCAAAGAGTGAGAGTTTGACTTCCTCTTTGCTGATTTGGATGCCTTTGATTTCTTTTGGTTGTCTGATTGCTGTGGCTAGGACTTCTAATACTATGTTGAATAGCAGTGGTGAGAGTGGACATCCCTGCCGTGTTCCTGACCTTAGGGGAAAAGCTCTCAGCTTTTCCCCATTGAGAATGATATTTGCTGTAGGTTTTTCATAGATGGCTTTTATGATATTGAGGTATGTACCCTCTATCCCTATACTCTGAAGAGTTTTGATCAGGAAAGGATGCTGTACTTTGTCAAATGCTTTTTCTGCATCTATTGAGAGGATCATATGATTCTTGTTCTTTCTTTTGTTAAAAGTATTGTATCACGTTGATTGATTTGCGGATGGTGAACCAGCCTTGCAGCCCAGGGATAAATCCCACTTGGTCGTGGTGAATAATCCTTTTAATGTGCTGTTGGATCCTATTGGCTAGTATTTTGGTGAGAATTTTTGTATCCATGTTTATCAAGGATATTGGTCTGTAATTCTCTTTTTTGATGGGATCTTTGTCTGATTTTGGGATCAAGGTAATGCTGGCCTCATAAAATGAGTTTGGAAGTTTTCCTTCCATTTCTATTTTTTGGAACAGTTTCAGGAGAATAGGTATTAATTCTTCTTTAAATGTCTGATAGAATTCCCCTGGGAAGCCATCAGGCCCTGGGCTTTTGTTTGTTGGGAGATTTTTGATGACTGCTTCAATTTCCATAGTGGTTATAGGTCTGTTCAAGTTTTCTATTTCCTCCTGGTTCAGTTTTGGTAGTTGATACATCTCTAGGAATGCACCCGTTTCTTCCAGGTTATCTAATTTGCTGGCATAGAGTTGCTCATAATATGTTCTTATAATTGTTCGTATTTCTTTGGTGTTGGTTGTGATCTCTCCTCTTTCATTCATGATTTTGTTGATTTGGGTCATTTCTCTTTTCTTTTTGATCAGTCTGGCCAGTGGTTTATCAATCTTTTAATTCTTTCCAAGAACCAGCTCCTAGTTTCGTTGATCTGTTCTACTCTTCTTTTGGTTTCTATTTCATTGATTTCTGCTCTGATCTTTATTATTTCTCTTCTCCTGCTGGGTTTAGGCTTTATTTGCTGTTCTTTCTCCAGCTCCTTTAGGTGTAGGGTTAGATTGTGTATTTGAGACCTTTCTTGTTTCTTGAGAAAGGCTTGTATTGCTATATAGTTTCCTCTCAGGACTGCCTTTGCTGTATCCCAAAGATTTTGAACAGTTGTGTTTTCATTTTCATTGGTTTCCATGAATTTTTTTAATTCTTCTTTAATTTCCTGGTTGACCCATTCATTCTTTGGTAGGATGCTCTTTAACCTCTATGTATTTGAGTTCTTTCCGACTTTCCTCTTGTGATTGAGTTCTAGTTTCAAAGCATTGTGGTCTGAAAATATGCAGGGAATGATCCCAATCTTTTGGTACTGGTTGAGACCTGATTTGTGACCTAGGATGTGATCCATTCTGGAGAATGTTCCATGGGCACTAGAGAAGAATGTGTATTCCATTGTTTTGGGATGGAATGTTCTGAATATGTCTGTGAAGTCCATTTGGTCCAGTGCGTCTTTAATAGTCTTTATTTCCTTGTTGATCTTTTGCTTAGATGATCTGTCCATTTCAGTCAGGGGGGTATTAAAGTCCCCCACTATTATTGTATTGTTGTCAATGTGTTTCTTTGCTTTTGTTATTAATTGCCTTATATAATTGGCTGCTCCCATGTTCGGGGCATAGGTATTTACAATTCTTAGATCTTCTTGTTGGATAGACCCTTCAAGTAGGATATAGTGTCCTTCCTCATCTCTTATTACAGTCTTTGTTTTAAAATCTAGTTTGTCTGATATAAGGATTGCCACCCCAGCTTTCTTTTGGTGTCCATTAGCATGGTAAATGGTTTTCCACCCCTCACTTTCCATCTGGGGGTTTCTTTGGGTCTAAAATGAGTCTCTTGCAGACAGCATATGGATAGGTCTTGTTTTTTAATCCAATCTGATAGCCTGTGTCTTTTGATTGGGGCATTGAGCCCATTTACATTCAGGGTAACTATTGAAAGGTATGAATTTAGTGTCATTGTATTGCCTGTAAGGTGACTGTTACTGTATGTTGTCTGTGTTCCTTTCTGATCTTTGCTGCTTTTAGGCTCTCTCTTTGCTTAGAGGACCCCTTTCAATATTTCTTGGAGGGCTGGTTTCGTGTTTGCAAATTCCTTTAGTTTTTGTTTGTTCTGGAAGCTTTTTATCTCTCCTTCTATTTTCAATGACAGCCTAGCTGGATATAATATTCTTGGCTGCATATTTTTCTCGTTTAGTGCTCTGAAGATATCTTGCCAGTCCTTTCTGGCCTGCCAGGTCTCTGTGGATAGGTCTGTTGCCAATCTAATATTTTTACCATTGTAGGTTACATATCTCTTCTCCCGAGCTGCTTTCAGGATTTTCTCTTTGTTTCTGAGACTCGTAAGTTTTACTATTAGATGTCGGGGTGTTGACCTATTTTTATTGATTTTGAGAGGGGTTCTCTGTGCCTCCTGGATTTTGATGCCTGTTTCCTTCCTCACATTAGGGAAGTTCTCTGCTATTATTTGCTCCAATATACCTTCTGCCCCTCTCTCTCTTTCTTCTTCTTCTGGGATCCCAATTATTCTAATGTTGTTTTGTCTTATCGAATCACTTATCTCTCGAATTCTGCCCTCGTGATCCTGTAGTTGTGTCTCCCTCTTTTTCTCAGCCTCTTTACTTTCCATCATTTGGTCTTCTATATCACTGATTCTCTCTTCTGCCTCATTTATCCTAGCATTTAGTGCCCCCATTTTTGATTGCACCTCATTAATAGCCTTTTTGATTTCGACTTGGTTAGATTTTAGTTCTTTTATTTCTCCAGAAAGGGTTTCTCTAATAACTTCCATGCTTTTTTCAAGCCCAGTTAGTATCTTTAAAGTCATGATTCTGAACTCTAGGTCCGACATCGTACTAATGTCCGTATTGAGTAGGTCCCTGGCTGACAGTACTACTTCTTGTTCTTTTTGCTGAGGTGATTTTTTTCGTCTTGTCATTTTGTCCAGAGGAGAATAGATGAATGAGAGAACAAAATGCTAACAGGTTTACAACGTCCCCAGCAAATATACTGTATACAAATCAGAAAAGACCTGAAACCAGGGGAAAAGAAAGGGAAAGAAAGAAAAAAGAAAGAGAAAAAAAAAAAAGAAAGAAAAAAAAGAAAAAAAAGATAAAAACAAAAACAGAACAATACAAAAAAAAAGCAGAATGTGATCAAATATGATCAGGCTGGTGCATAGATCAGTGCCACACACTAGATTTTGGGCGTATTTTGGTCCTTTAGAAAAAAGTGCCTCCTAAAATTTTAAAGGAAGAAAGACATATATGTACAAAATAAGCGTTGATACAATGAAGGGATAGAAGATGACTGTAAAGACAAAAATTATAAAAGATTTTGTAAAAGGACTTGATAAGATAAGAAGTTGTTTGAAAAAAGAAAGAAGATTTAAAAAAAAAAAGAAAAAAGGGAGAGAATGTGATCAGGCAGGAGACTAGAACAGAACCATACACTAGTGATTTAGGGTATATTTTTATCTATTAGAAGAAACTGTATCTCAAAACTTTAAAGAGAGAACAACTTATATATATATGCCAAAAATAAGGGTAACTACTATGAAGGGATAAAATATGACTCTAAAAATGAAAAATAAAAAATGTTTTTTTTTTTTTTAAAGAGATTGATGAGATGTTGGTTGAAAAAGGGAAAAAGAAAAAGAAAAAAAAAACAGTTAACAAAAATTAACTTTGATGAACTAATGAATCATGGTAAAAAAAAAGCCATGAATTCTATGTGCAGTATTCCCCTAGCGCTGGAGTTCTCCCGTTCTCCTTGATCGGTAAACTTGGTCTTGGCTTGCTGGCTGTTCGTGCTGATCTTCTGGGGGAGGGGCCTGTTGCTGTGGTTTCCAAATGTCTTTGCCGGAGGCTGAATTGCCCCGCTCTTGTGGGTCCGGGCTAAGCAAGCTGCTCGGGTTTGATCTCAGGAGCTTTTGTTCCCTGCAAGCTCTCCGTATAGCCTTGGAGGACCAGGGCAAAAATGGTGGCCTCCCAATCTCCACCCAGAGGAGCTGAGAACTCGGGGCCCCGCTCCTCAGCGCGCCCCCAGAGAAAAGCAGTCACTCCCTTGTCCCCGGTCTCCGGCCGCACTCCGTGCTCACCCGGCCTGTGACCGAGCATTTGTATCTCTGGCACCTGACCCCGTGTGGAGTCTCCAAACCCAGCAGATCCCTGCGGTGCGTTCCCGCGCCGCTCCTCCCCGGGAAGGAAGGGGAGTCTCCCCGGATCTGCCGCCTGTTGGGTCCCTGCTGCAGGAGCAGTGGCCCGACTGGGCCGCGGATCACAGTTTATGGCAACCCCGAGCTGAGAGCCCGCGCCTCAGCTCCGTCTCTGCAACTGGCTTCCCCGCTCCGATACCTGGGAGCTCTGGCGCACTCAGGCTCCCCCGGTCTTTCTGTGACCCCAAGGGTCCTGAGACCCCACTGTCCCGCGAGTGTTCCACCCCTGCTTAGCCACTGGAGCGACGTCCCTCAGCGGAGCCGACTTCTAAAAGGTCCGATTTTGTGCTCCGCGGCTCTAGCACTTGCCAGAAGTGGCCGGCGGAGGCCCCTCCCCCGCCGTCTATCCTCCCGAATATCGCCTCGGAGTCACTTCTCCGCACGTCCTACCTTCCAGTAAGTGGTCGCTTCTCTGTTCAGAGAGTTGTTGCTACTCTCCTCTTTGATCTCCTGTTGAGTTCGTAGGTGTTCAGAATGGTTTGATCCCTATTCAGCTGAATTCCTGAGACCAGACGAAATCTAGGTCTCCTACTCCTCCGCCATCTTGCTCCGCCCCCCTCTATTATCAGGCATTCTTGCAGTAACAAAAGTTAATGTTAAACTTTAACACTTATATTTAAACACCTTCTTTGCTCTCCTTTCCTTCATGCGTCTTTGAACTCTCATCTAGAAGCTTTTTCCTTCTGCCAGAAGAATATGCCTCAGAGTTTACCTTAAGACAAGTTTACTATAGATAAACTTTCTTACTGTTTTTAAAAATATATTTATTTTCATTTTTATTTGTGTGTATAAAATTATAAGATTGATTTTATTTTGTTTCATCACTTAGAAGATATCATCCCACTAGCTTCTTGTTCCTATTTTTGCTAGTGAAATCAGTTATTTTCTGGGTCCACTTGCTGTGAAGGCAATCTTATTTTCTTATTTGCAAAATTTTAAGTATTTTCTTTCTCTTTGATTTTTTTTTCAATTTCACTACTAAGTGTCTAGGTGTAGATTACTGTAGTTTTTCTTTTTCTTTGCTAGACATTTGATGATCTTCAATCTATTGATTGGCGTCTTTCAACATTTATGGAAAATCCTCAGCTACTATTTCTTCAAATATTACTTCTGTTTCAGTTTCTTTGTTTTCTCCTTCTGGGGGTTCCACATGAACCTATTTTTATTACCCTCACCTGTATTTTCAAATCTTCATCCTTCTACATTTCATTCTGTATTGTTTCTTTTAATCTCTTCCTTAGTTTAGTAATTATCTTCTCTGCTGTGCCTAATCTGTTCTTCAGCAGATCAGTTTAAATTCAGTTATTACATTTTCTACTTATGTTATTTCTATTGGCTCTTTCATGAATTTATAATGTTTATAGATCATATATTTAAGGTCTTTGTCAAATTTTCTAAACTGATTTTATTTTCATAAACAGTACATTTTATAATCCTGGTGGGTTTATTACTATTGTATGCTCTTTCTGTTCATTCTCATCATGCTGTCTTCTATCATGGTGTATACCATGTTATCCTTGACTGTTTGCTGGACATTTTATTTTAAGACTTGTTTATAATAATGATTAAATGACTAGGATGATATTATCTTACTATAGAATGGAGAATTTTATATTTTACAAGACGCCTAAATAAAAGTGAGCTGCTGTCCATACTATTCACTTGCAGAGTGAGGCATCTTAAAGTCCTAGCACAGAGAGGGTGGTAGTCCATTATTGCACCTACCCCCATATGCCTGGAGGAACAAAAAGCCACCAATGGGCATTTAAGCCTCAGTCATCTTCTCAAATTGGAAAAATTCCCAAAGCACTGTGTGAGTCAAGGTGCAATCTTATGTCTCTAAGTTACGGTTCTCTTCAAGATATAGATTGGGCAGTTCCTCACTGTCTTGTTACCTGTTTCATGAGGTAAGAATGGAAAAGAAAACATCTTTCATATAATCTTTTAAAAATATTATTTGTATTTATTCCAGGTTTGTTTGTCGCTATGCTACTTCTTCAGTGGAAGAGTTGGTCCAAATTATCCAATCCATTGCTACCAAAGAAACGTTTCTAGATCTCTTTTTAAATTTATTTTTTATTTGCAATGCACATTCTGATATAATCATACAATAGTGTACAGATAAGCAATTAGTATAAAAATTCTAGGCATTTTATCATAGTAAATTAGTGTATATCTTAACATGTCTAAATTAGGTAAGAATTAATATTTATTTTGAAATCACCTATTTCTTGACAAAAGATACCATCAGAATTTTCTAGTTAGTTAAGGAGTGTGTCATTGAATAAGTGTGGTTTTATTATGAGAATAGTTAATTATTCCACTTAGGATTTCTAAGTGTCCTTTTTTGTGATGCATTTCTGGCATAAGTATTTCATTTTATCTGTTTTTAATTAGTAATACTTTTAATGGGGTAGAGAAAGGAAAAACACATGTAATTTGAAAATGTTATGATAAAATTTCTTCTATGTTTTATTCCTATAATAGTATTTATAAGAATAATTAGGGCAATAAGATTATGAAACCAGTATTCAAATATTCAACATAAGTCTGTACTTAGGAACTTCAAAAGAACAGAATCCTATTTATGATAAATTACATTTTTCTGATGATTTTAAGAGAATTGATATTTAATCATAGTTACTAAAATCACCTTCTTTTTAATTGGAGTTTCACAAATATTCATATAATTTTATTCCTTTTTTGTACTATTTTTAGAACACATACTATTTTTACCCATGTTCCTATTACTATTTCTATCACCTAGTTGCTATTGGAATAAATGCTTCATAAATACTTACTGCTGTGGTTGAAGTTGTGCTCAACTGTACTTGTCTCTCTGGCTTTGGATTCTGCTAGAAGAGACTTAACAATTTTTCATTACTTTGAAAACAAGCTCTTAATATTCCTCTAAGGCAAGTTGTGAAAATGAGAATGTGCAGAAAGGGTTCCACAGGGAGATACTTTTTTACTTGCCTCTTCCCTTTCCCAAGTAATAAAAAGAAAAAACTGATCTAGAAATGGCATTAGTAGTCTTCATAACATGAGATTAGAAGAAATACCACAGCTAGAGCTCTGATTTCTTTCCTTGGATACCGAAGTGTCCTGCAGTAGGAGGCAAAATTTATAGGTCAAAAGAAGTACTGAAGTTTTAAAGAAACAATACCATCTGTTATACCTAGCCTATGTGTTTTTATGTTTTTATCTTTGTTCAAGACATCAACTGACTCTTGATATCATGTGATACACGATTTTACTTAAAGAAGACTTTTCATATGTGCATTATCATTGGAGCTGAAAGGATGGAGGAGGGTACAAAAATGGTAGACCTTATTTTCTGCAAAGCAGTTGTCTCTACATAACTAGCATAAGATGTGGATAGAATGCCAAAGAATGAAATATGCTATCATTAATGTATATCTATGAAAATGTAGATTAGTACTAATTAATAAGAAATTAAATTTTCAATATTTTTCTTGGGAACTCAGTTCTAAAGAGACAACTCTGAACACTAATATACACAAACACTCAAAGACAACATACCTGTACTAATAACTCTTAAAATAAATCTTAAATTGGCTTACAAATTGATCTGTAGTTATTGTTTTAGGTTGTTAATGCATTTCTAGAAATAATCACCATTTCTTTATAAAACATAAATCCGATATGCTTTATGTGTACTTTCTTCACCGTTAAAACGTGTTTCATAAAATTTAGAATATAAGAATAAAAGTGTGAGATTAAATCTTTGTTAATAGCTATCAGAAAGACTAGTAAAGATAAGCATGACAATTTTGTAGATAAAAGACATTTTGCTGCTATATTTATTTAAGGAAAAAAAGCACTTGATTTTGAGAAGTAGCAAGTGAACATAATTGGCTCTGTGTATGTAGTTCTATATGAGATATTAGGGAAGAGGATAAATGTATATGTAGCATGAAATATGCAGGAAAAAATTATAAAGAGTTTTCAAAATACATATCATTATTATAAATACATATTACTGAGATAGTTTTAAAAATAACTAAAATGTAATCTCCAAATTAGAGAAAAACTTTTATTGTGCAAGTTAATATGTCCTGGGTGAATAGTAATTCTTATTCCTCATTATGCATCCTCTCAAAAAAAATTACGTTTTAGAAAGATGTCCCACATTGTTATGCCAAATCTCAGCATTTACTCTAACATGTTCATATTGTCTAATTAGCATTGTTAATGTGTAACTACTAAAAGCACAACTAATATGAATGGCCTGAGACCTAATACCAGATGTAGGAGGTTAGTGAAAAGATTGCAAGGTGACTTAGTAGCAACTGTATTTCTAAATGTCAGAGTAGCCAATATTAACATGCTGATTTTAGAACCAGCTGTCCCATTATTTCTTACATGATTTTATGAGAAACCAGAAGCTGGAATTCAGAAATGTTAATGAAAACTTATTAATAATCTTTATAATACTCTACATGATGTTATTACTTTTATAATTCTCCCTTTTTCTATAAGTTTGTAATATTTAAAAAAAAGACCTAGGGACACCTGGGTGGCTCAGTTGGTTAAGTGTCCAACTCTTGACTTCAGCTCAGGTCATGATCTCTGGGTTGTGAGATTGAGCTCCACATCAGGCTCCATCCTCAGTGAAGAGTTTGCTTGAGATTCTCTCTCCCTCTCTGCCCCTACCCCCCTCACTCTTTCTTTCAAATGAATAAATAAAATCTTAAAAAGAAAAGACCTAAAGAAACACTGTGTCTGCAAATTTCAAATGTTTTCTATGCCTAATTGGCCAAATATATTTTAGTGATTTTATAGAAAGGAAGGAAGGAAGGAAGGAAGGAAGGAAGGAAGGAAGGAAGAAAGAAAGAAAGAGAGAGAGAGAGAGAGAGAGAGAAAGAAAGAAAGAAAGAAAGAAAGAAAGAAAGAAAGAAAGAAAGAAAGAAAGAAAGAAAGAAAGAAAGAAAAACAGTATGAGTATTAAAAGAAGATTAAGCATATTGCCTATGTTCTTATTGCTCAAGAATCATTGAAATAAAATGTGAATAGGGATAAATGTCATTAGGGAACATTAGGCTGTCAATACAAATGACTGAGCAAGGTTCTTGTTAACAATTTGTATCATTTCTATAAGTGATGTCATGACAAAAATAATAAACTTGGGCTGAGTCTCTCTCATAGGGTTTTTCAATTTCAAAGGCATGCCTGCCCCCTTCTTTGACAATACAAGACACTGCTGCCTTAAGTCATTAAAGCTTTTAGATTTAGACACTAGATCTTATACAACAAGTAAGAGTCAGTTTATTTCATTTATATTCATCAGCTAATGGTGTGGCAGGCAGGGTTCATGACAATAGAGATCATTTAACATTGCATGTGGGAGATTGTATGTTCAGTCCTGGTCTTTCAATACAAAAATGTATGCCTTTTTTGACATGACAATTTGTGATGGTACCAAAAAATAAAGTAACTGTTTACTGAATAGTTGCATTCTATAAAATGTATTAGATTGGCATTTTTCTTTCTTCTCAAGACATGGGATTCCACAAGAGAGAAAAAGAAGGTAGAATAGTGAAAGGAAAGAAAAAGGGTTTGCGGAGGAGACAGCAAAGATTGCGCCTGATACATATTTATTGCATATTAAAAGCCACCACTTTTCTATACTCAATGCCCCCATGAAAAATATCATCAATCACAACAAAGAAACAAAAGACCATCATTGTCCCCCCCGCCCATTGAAATTTCATTTCAGAATATTGATTTGTGATAGTCTAACCTGGCTAAGACTGAGCAAAGTCAAAATGCAATCAGTGTAGAAAAGTTAGTGTCTGTGAATGTCAACTGATGAGGACTAATTGGAAGCTTTCGCATGGGTGAAAACCCGTAGGATTATCTAGTCATCTCTCATGATAATCCACAATGACAGACTTGTTAATTCCCATAGCTGGTAAAGATTGCCTGAAAACAGAAAAGGAAAGCCAGATCCAGTTTACAAATTATATTTTCTGATTCGGCATGATTATTAGGAGAAATGTGTTGAATAGTTAAAAATATTATATTTAACTTTAAAATTTAAGGATCAGGAAGCAACTGTATTGTCCCAACATTGTTTGGCTGATAAAGGCAGCTGACAGCATCTCACTTAATTGCTGTGTGGTTGGTGAACTTGAGTTTTCCCTCCATCAACTTCCCAAATAAATCTTATCCCTTTAGAGTCAGTTTGTGTTTCCCAGGATAATGATGCATTTTACCGATTCAGCATTCTCTGAAGCCAGCCAGCAATGATCTCACCTCACCTACAATATAAATCTATCAGTGAATAAACAACATCATTTTTATTTCAATGCCGATGACACACTACATGTCGATTTGGCAGTTAAATAATTTATCTCTCTTTTGGGTGCAGTCTGCCAGGCTTATTATAACTCTACTTCTGATATTCATTTCATGTTTAATAGTTCTTTTCCTCATGAGGATGCTTGTCAATCAATTAAATTGAAATGTCATTCTGACCTTTTATTGGAAACAATTTATTCTTTTTTTCCATTTCATCACAAGCTTTTTTCCATTTTATTCAAACTAAAAGCCTTAATTACTAATATTCAGAAACTTTATACTAATTAACCTTATAAAACTACATGCTCATCAACATTACTGACACTTTATCTTTCCAGAGGTTATCCAGTTGAGTCTGCCTGAAGATCAGAAACTAAGCATTACAGCGGCAACTGTGGGGCAAAGTGCTGTTCTGAGCTGTGCCATTCAGGGGGCATTGAGACCCCCCATCATCTGGAAAAGGAACAATATTATTCTAAATAATTTAGATTTGGAAGACATCAATGTGAGTACATAAATAGATGTTGCTTTATAATTTGTGTGTTTCATATGATATACTCTAGACTTTGTGAAGTCTGAGCAGCTTAATGAATATTGGATGTAGGGTAGAAGAAGCTTATTGGAATATTGTCATATCCACACTACTGACTGGTAGGTACACTATAGATCATTTGAAATTATCCAAATCACTTGTGTAGATGTAGTAATCAGGTTATGTAGCACTGTATTAGTGGGATCATATCAACTTAAACCAATTCTGTCTGATTGTCAGAATTTCCACAATTATCAACCATTAATCTTTATGTATTTGCTATTATGGTTGAGGTGTTAGATTGGGTAAAGGAAGTTTTTGCTTCAAATACTTCATAGTGTATTAGAAATAATAAACATTAATCAAGCAATAAATGGTTTATTTTTCTAAAATGAAATTGGAATAAATTCCTCCAATCAGGTTCACTCCTAGAGACCCAGAATCTTAAACTCAATTTGAAAGGGTACGGCTTTGAAAATGAAACAGAAACAGGGTATTCATCTGTATCTTCCATGCTATGTGTTCCAAGTGAGGTTTAAAAAGTATACATCATCCTAGATGATGAAAAGACGTAAAAATTGTGTGTTATGGGATGCCCATGGAAATGACATAGGGCAATCCTTTGTCTTAGTGATTTGGGGATTTTATGATCTCTATGCACATAAATTTCAGTTATCTTCTTATTATTGCTCAAGAAAGCCATCACCTGTTCGTTCATTCTTTGTTGCTTCATAAAGCAACCTCTAAAGAAATATTCTTGTTTAATGTCCTCAAATGATTCAAAACAGAAGCTTTCCAATTTTAATTGCTGACCAAGACTTCATTGTGTAAGCAAGAGCAGGGAATCACAGGTGCTTTATGGAATTCACTCTCCCCATCCGTCCTTCCTGGTGAGTGCTGTGGCTGCAGATCTTACTTGCAAGGACAACAGTGATGAAAGTTCTGGAGTTGGTCAGTATTCAGCTTCAATTGGATCTTCATGGGTCAATCTCAACATGGGGCTTGTGCTTTTTTCCTAGCTTCTCATTCCCTAAGGATGACACTAGTGGTGGATATCCTATGACCTCCCTAATATCTTCATTAAATGAAATTCTTGCTCAAAACTAGCTAGAATGGGTTCTATTGTTTGCCCCTAAGAATGTTGTCTAAATAATTTTATGGTTTTAGTAAGTTGAGAAACATCTGCAGTTATATCTTCTTAAAATATATGTTTATCATTAGATACAGATTTTGGATGTGTTGAAAGATCAAGATGACCTTACTATTGTAAAATACATTCTGGGGCGCCTGGGTGGCTCAGTCAGTTAAGCGTCTGCCTTCGGCTCAGGTCATGATCCCAGAGTCCTGGGATCGAGCCCCACATTGGGCTCCCTGCTCAGCAGGAAGCCTGCTTCTCCCTCTCTCTCTCTGCCCCTGCTTGTGTTCCCTCTCTCGATGTCTCTCTCTCTCTGTCAAATAAATAAATAAAATATTCAAAAAAAACAATTCTCTAAAAAAGAAAATACATTCTTTGTTTATAAGCAAAGAGGACTTTCAAAACTTCCAGATATGAGTCAGTTTTATACCCAAGTATATTGGGTATAAATTATACAAAGTATATATTTGTTCCCACAAGAGTGGGTTTAATTCCCATTAAATTATGTAAGGTTAAAATTATCAGTGCTTTTCATGTCAAAGAAATCAATGACAATTTTCAATATTCTTTCTGATTCTTTAATATATATTAGGTAGGATTTAACATATATTTACCTAGGCAACACATAAATACTTTCTGATTGCAAAAGATTAAAATAATACAGACATTTTTTTAAAAGCATAATTACCCCTCCTTTTTTATATCTACTTATTCCCATTCTTAAGTGAAGAAGAAATCCTGTGAGTACATTTTTAATCTCCCTCCATGCATTGCAAATATAATTTTATTTATTTAGTAGGATAGAGTCATATTAATTCTCATTATATCACTACTTCATTATCTTATTAGCCCTAAAGACAACTCCATGAAGCAGGGAAGCTTTTTTTAAGCAGTGAATCTTACCTTCATTTGCATATGTGAGGATTTATGCTAAGAGAGTTGTTCACCCAAGGTTGTTAAAGGAGTAAGTGGTAGTGCTGGAATGTTTATATGGCATGATTGACTTCAGTTCTTGAGCTTTACCGCTGCATGGAAGTGAGATGGTCTGTCATTTTCTGCTACCCTTTGCAAAATGTATCCCAAATAATTCTGGCCCCTATCCATTACTAATAGGTTTTATCGTCTGTGCTATTATGTGTGGGGCTGACTGATATTCACTTGATGTTAGAAGCCTTTCATTTGGCCTGTCTTCTGTTTTGGACCCAATGAACAAAAGAACACTACTGAACTACTGGAAGCAGTGACACAGTGGTTTGCAAAATGGGCTGGGGATTCAGACTGTCTGGATTCCAATTAATATTCAGTCTCTTGGGAGTGATATGTCCTCAAGGTATTTAACCTGCCTATGCCCCACTTCCCTATCTGTAAATCAAAGATAACAGTAGAATGAGGTCATTTTTGCATGAGAACTAATGAGATAAACCATTTTAAACTGGTAATACTCTATGAGTCACAGGGTAAATGTTCTTTGCCTTCTCTTCTCTCTTGTCCTCCTCCTCTTCCTCTTCTTTCTCTCTTCCTAATATAGGTTTCAACAGAAACACTCAACCTGCCTAAAACAACAGGAATTCAATGTTAGGACACATATGGTAGGAAGAGAGTTTGGGACTAACAGGAAATGCCCCCCCAAATTTGTTCCAATTATAGTCACTGAAACTGGAAGATTTTTTTTTCTATTCAATGCAGCTTTAGGAATCATACCGACTTAACTTCCTACTAGCAATCTTGTATTAATCTCTGCTCTGAAGATATCCCATTAAATTCACTCGGCTACTATACATACATATATTTTCCATCGTATATGTGTCCTCAGTCCTTCTTCTGCCTAAGTTCCTGCAATAGATAATTGGTTTACTTTGATCTTTCTGCTTTGGGTGCAACTTGGCACACAAACTACAATTCTGGCATTATTATGATTGAGCCTGAGTCGTAATCCTGGTCCGATGAGCTATGACCCAGGAATGCAGATGAGGAGCTGTGAGGTTTAGAACATGACTCTCCTGTTGGCCTTGCTTCTCTTGAGCTGGTTCTTAGATTCCAATCCTAGTTTTGCCACTTATTAGCTATGCAATCACAATGAATTGATTGAAGCAATTTAAGTTACAGTCTCTTCATCTATAAAAGAAGGATTGTCATAAAATTCCATCGTGCATACCAGGTTGAACATAAAATATAAGTTATTTATTTTATCACTATCAGTAGTTTGATTCAATATGGCATTGCTGATCATGCTTAATAACAAATGTAAAGCCCTATGAAAACATTACTTTGAAATAACCTGATGTAATTTATATTATTTTGACTTTCAACAACTTTAAAAGTAGACTTGCTAGATAAAATGCAGAACTCACAGATACATTTGGATTTCAGATATACAATAAATATTTTATTCACTATAGGTATGTACCAAATATTGCACGGGATATACCTCCTACAAGAATCATTCTTGTCTGTCTGAAGTTCAACTTTAGTTAGGTGCTGCATTTTATTTACTGTGTCTGGCATTCTCTTAACATGAAAGTCAAGTTGGCTTAAATACTGCATGAAACCATTTTCTTACAAAAGATACTGTGGCTTACATCACTGAGATTAAAAGTTGGAACTGTTAAAAGTTCATGTGAATTTAATACATTGGCTTTGTAGATTCCTTATTTTTTTCCCATCTTAACATTCATTCTGTGATTTTTGCTTCTTTTACATCTGTCTAACCTGTTAGTAGTTGTGCCTTGCATTTAGAAGAGACTAGGAAAAATAGTGGATTAAATTCACAGGAGTTTATTCTTTCATAAAATATACCTTCCATAGCTGGCATGATTGCTCCATGAAGCATCTGGACCTCAATCTTCTGTCTTCTTTTCTGGCATTCTAAGAACTTGGCTTTTATCATTAAGGTCATCTCAGGGATCAAGAGGGCTGTTGGAGCTCCAGCCACCAATCTATATTCCATCATTCTGCCGTCCAGACCCACAGCAGTACAAAGCAGGTAAAAGATAAAGGAACTTATTCCTGGAAGTCCCGCAACTGTTTATGGGTCACCGATGAGCAATAACTGCAATAACTGTACTAGGGAGACTTGTAAATACCACGGTTTAGCTAGGCATACTGCTCAGCCTTCTGTTACAAAGGAGGAGCAGGAGGGCAATCTCTACTTCTCTATCCACAGCCATCTAAGAGGATAGAAGATGTTCTACTTTTTTCTTTATACTTTTATTTTGTTTTGTTTTTCAGCATTGATTAAATATGATTATCCATCTGAATTCAAATCTGAGCAGCTCTGCACACCAACTCTGTTCCTTTGGTAGTTTTATCAGTCCTCAACTTATTTCTTTGATTGTGAATTTTGCATTTATAGGCCTCTCATTAAGTATTCTACTAAGTTTTATTTATTTACTTATTTTTCACTCAGTCTAATGATTTTTTCTGATCATTCTTTTTTTAAATGTATTTAAATTCAATTAATTAATATAGAGTGTATTATTAGTTTCAGAGATAAGAGTTCAGTGATTCAGCAGTTTCTCCGATCATTCTTAAGATGGTTCTATCCTGGGATGCCTGGGTGGCTCAGTTGGTTAAGTGTCTGCCTTCAGCTCAGGTCATGATCCCAGGGTCCTAAGATCAAGTCCTGCACGGACTTTCTGCTTGTGCTTTCTCTCTCTCTCTGACAAATAAATAAATAAAATCATAAAAAAAAAGGAAAAAGATAGTTTTATCCCTCTGGCTTATCTGAAGTGATTCTCACCATGTACAGTTAACATCCACTTAAAGCAAAGCATTCTCTTAAAAAAATGATAAATAAACACAGACAATAAACCAGTTGAAATAATCACTTTAATTCAAATCAAAATCCAGTTGCAGGTGTGGCAGTGTGCATATTAGTTTTTGTTTGTTTTTAATGCTACATCTCCTCAAAAGTATGTACTTGGCAAAACGAACACTGGGAGATAACATATCACAGCATAATAAAAAATCAATCAAAATTAAAAACTTTAATAAAATAAAATTTTATTTTATTGTATTTTTATTTTAACATGTCTGCATTTTTAAAGCCATTGAATGCTTAATATAGAATACTATAACTTATTCTGATAAAAAAAATGTTTCAGAATATGTACTGAACTTCAAATTTAGAAGTCAAATCCCCAAGTCATACTTAGTTCCCAAAGACTGAAAGAAGTGATTTTAGTAGTAGAGAATTCTGACTCTGTTACTCAGTTTTAATACTTAAACCAGTGTAAAGATATAACTTTTTCCCTTAAATCTATGAATTTTAAAATTCTCATATGTACAAAAGGGGCATTTTTACCCTTTAGGCTATTCATTGATAACAGAACCCAAATTATGTATCACTAATAAAAATAATTTTGTTAGCCAAATTTCATTTTAACTTTTTTTTTTAAAGATTTATTTATTTATTTGAAAGAGAGAGAGAATGAGAGAGAGAGTGAGCACATGAGAGGGGGGAGAGTCAGAGGGAGAAGCAGACTCCCTGCTGAGCAGGGAGCCCGATGTGGGACTCGATCCTGGGACTCCAGGATCATGACCTGAGCCGAAGGCAGTCGCTTAACCAACTGAGCCACCCAGGCGCCCCTCATTTTAACTTTTTAGAAACCTATAGTGTTCTATTTTAATATGGAACCTATTGGAGTATAACATCAAAACTAGTTATTAAAAAGGAAGTTATCGACTTTTTTCTTTGCTAGACTATAAACAATCCATTTCTTTTAACTCCTTAATGAAAAATATAGACATTTAATGTTTGTAATATAATACATCATTCACCATGTAATTTTTATCACTAATTTATTTGTAATATAAGCCTGAGGCCATTGTGGCCTTTAAAATCCAAGGGGAATTGGAGAATATTTATGATTCGAAATCTTCCAAGCCAAAGAATGCAAAGAACATTGGCAAGGATAAAACTGTTGGATTTCTTCCACAAATATCAAATATGCAGCATGCATTCATTTTCCACCTATATAATTGTTAAATGGGTGAAATTACATGTGATCATAAACATTGCCTAAGAGCATGCTGCTTTAAAATGAATATTACTCCTAAATTACTTTGTTCTGCTTATATAATGGAACACTGAATATTATAATTCACTTCTTAAGAAAGTATTAAAATCAGTAATTTAAATAATATTTTAAAATATTTTTGGCTCTATTTTTTTGAACTTATTCTTGCAAATAGCAATATATAAAAATGAAATGTTCATGTGTGGATCAGTAAATGAAATATTCACATATTAGTTTGTGAGTACCAGGTTATGTATTTTTTTTAATTTTTAAAATTTCTGGTTCAGTTTTCAAAGTTGTGACAGATCATGTTATTTTAATAAGTTTATGAAGAATATTAACACAGAAACATGACTACTATGACATTCTTTTTTTCTCAATGAGAACTTTTGCTAAATATCGATATAGATTCATTCTTTAAATTGATGAAGCTATTTTTTTTCATCAAATGTCTGAACCCATGGCTTCAAGTACTATATTTAAGCTGATACATTTTAAGTTACAATCTATTTAAAATTTCTCTCTCTCTCTTTTTCTTTTTTTTTTTTTGTTTGAATGTGTGAAATCTGATGAAAGAAAGATGTTGGGGTTCAGAGCTAATGTCCAAGAAAGAATTCTTGAAACATCTTTGGAGCAAAAAGGTGTTTTATTAAAGGATGAGGACAGGACCCATGGGCAGAAAGACTGCACTGGGGTCATGGAGGAGTGGCTGATTAAATACTTTCAAGTGGGAGGGGGTTAGGGACAGCTTAAGTCTCTAAGGAATTTTGGAAGCAAGGTTTCCAGGACCTTGAGGGGGCTAGCTATTGTTGGGAAAAGGTCATTTATTACTGTCTAGTAAAACCATAGTCATGAGACCCTTCAGATGTTTATCGGTGGGCCATATGCTTGGGGGCTGACTGCCATCATGCATTTTGAGGGGTAGAGATAAAAGAAGTCTCCAAAGGTATTTTTATATGTTAGACTTGCAGGATCCTGGGGGTTGTGCTAGGATTGCCTTTTGCCCTTAATGAAGTATTAACATGGAGGCAGCTGAGCTCCAAAAAGAATGTCACTCTGCCTGTTTCAAGGAAGTGTCAGTGGGCTGTAAATAGTAAGGAAATTTAATTCTTTTGCCTCTGTTTTCCACATCAAAATCCTGACCAATTATCTTTATCCTCAAACTGCAATATTTGCAGTGTTTCCTATTCCATGTCAATGTAGCCAGAAAACTGAGTCCTGCTCAAGTTCTCTCTCAATTTGTCCCTCAAATCTGATCTGTTACAAAACCTTGTGAACTTAACTTTTTTAAATTTATCTTAAATCTCTTCTGTCATCTCATTTCCACTATGGCTGCCTTAGTTTAAGTTTATAATTTCTCACCTTCAAACTTGATCCTTTCCTACTGAGACTGCCCCTCCATTTAAACCTGCACTTCATATTACAGGCAGACAGCGCTTCATAAAATTTACATTTGGCCATTTTGCATTCCTCTTTAAAACCCTTTAATGGCTGCTTGTAGCTTTCATAAAAAAAAGAAAAAGATTCAAATTATTTAGCTTATTCTGGAAAGCCTATTTCTTTATTAATTCTTCGTACTATTCATACATATTCATTCTTTCCTACAACCCCTCCAAAACACTAGCTGCTTTCTGACTATTAAGTTGTGTTATTATTGCCATTCTCAAACACATTCTTCTCTCTACTGGAAAACCTTCCCTTGTCTTTTTAATTTACCTAAATCCAATGCATTCTTTACAAATAGATAAATGCTTCTTATGCCTAAATTTGACTTTTTTTTTCAAGTTCTTTGTCAAGCAATTACCATACTTATAGCATATAATAGAACTATTAACATTTTTGCCTTTCGTCTCTAGACTAGAAACTCTGAGCTCAAGAACCTTTACATATTCAACTTTGGATTATGATGTTAGCCCTGTACTGACACCTAGGAGATAATAAAATTCAAATGTGCAAATAACAAATGACATAGTGATATTTTTAATATCCACAATTATGCATTATTGAGTTTATTTGTATACTTTTATATTACATGTTGCTAGAGACTTTATTTATTTCCTGTAGCTACATGCAGGGTTATCAATCAACTGATGTTTATTGGCAGTCAATCATTTAAGCCTAACATGCCTCAACAATTTTTGGATTCCATTTCTTTAATAACATTTCTTATTAAGCATATTGATTTTTTACTACAGTTTCAATTTAATCTCCTATCATATGCAATAAGGGGCGGGAATAAAAAGATGAAGGGCAACACAGATTTGGTCATTATTTAATCTTCATGTATTCAACAAATACTGATTTAACTGGTACAATTTTCCAGGCACTCAGTTAAATGCTGAGGAAATACCTATAAGAGACACCATTCCAGTCTTGAAAATCTTACAGATTAAAGGAATCAAAAAAGAATACAACTGCATTATATTTAATAATGCAGTATGAAAGTTTCATAAATACAGATCTTCCTGACTTGGAGCTATGGCTCAATGCTGCTCAGAATCACCAGAGAGTATTAGTACCACACTGGGCTAGCCCAGGAAAATATCAAAATTAAAATTTGAAGTATGGTGTTCACAAAATGTGTATCGCTTTCACACCACGATAAAGTTGAAAAATCATAAGTTGGAGGCCAACTATATATATATATATATATATGTTTATTTTATATGCAAATATATAAATAATAGAAAAGGGAAGTCAAATTTAAGTTGCAGAGTCACAGAAGACTTCTAAAAATAAACTAGTCTTACGGTGGAGAGTAGAGCTAGATGAAGGAGTGGCAGACAGGTATTGTTAGCAAAGAGTACATCAGGCTTGAGGTAGCATGGTATATTTAATGGAGTTATGTATAAGAGTTAGCAAAGATAATAGGTTAATAAAGGGCTTCAAATTATTAATATATTGATAAAGGGTTTGAATATATTAAAGAAAACCAGGTTCTTGCATTTGATTATAGAGGTGTACATTTACATTTATAACATATGACACAATGATGATGATGGATGGATACTTAATATTTGACAAACATTGAAATGTATCATTAAAAAATATATTTACTTACTTTGCAACACAAGAGAAACCAACATATTTATACTTATACACAAGATGATGTTTAAGTTGATTTTTAACTGCAGAATTTCAATAATAATTTTGGTTCTTTTTACAGTTTATCTTTCTCCAGTCATCTTGGTCCATATTTGCAGATAGAACTATAATTTAAACAAATAATACATCTATAAAATTTTAAGCAACTTTTCTGTTTCATTTCAAAGGAGAATAGCAAGTACCATTTAAAGGATATATAACTAATGCCAATTGATCTTACAGACCTCCTAAAGTACATACCATTCATTTCACAGTAGACTTTTCATTGCCCTCTAATTATAGTTAACTTATTCCTAACCTTTTAAATAATGCCCAGCTTGTAAGAGCTATATATTGCTGCACAATTTATTTAAAAAAAAAAAACAACTGAGGGGCAATTCTATGGTTTAAATGCTTCACAACCATCAACAATCATAAGGTTCAAAATCAAAATCTTATATAATTTAAGGCATAATAGGTCAAGATAGTTTAATATAGAAAGACAACCCATTCACTTTAACAGTAATTGTTGATTCTTACTTTATTTATCTTTCTCCTTTTGTGCAAGAAGCAAAAGTTACAGTTTAATCTAAAATAAAGAAATAGTGTCATACTGTCTTGTAACAGTATTCAAATATGCTATCAACATTATCCTTCTGAGTACTCAATGTTTTAGAGAGGGAAATTTAAGAAGGCTATTAGAAGTGATAACCAAAAGAAAAGAAGTTGTAAAATCCAGTTTTGTTGTTCCTTCAAGGATTTATTTCATTTCTGTTCAATTAGCAGGATTTTGGCAGAGGCTGGGAATTTATCATATATTTTCTTCTTAACAGTATACACTATTAAAATAAGACAAAAACACTATTAATAAAGAAAACTTTTAAAAACTTTTTTTTGTTCACTCAAGGAACTTGATGCAGAGGTATGTGAAATCAGTTATATTAATGAAGCATATTAATTGGCAATTGCTTATAAATTACCATTTTTCCTACTGAAAATGAATTATATTTATGATAGATAACTCTAGTAAACATTCTTAAATTTATATAACCAATGTTCAGATATATTTGTGCTGATATTATTGTGATTTATAAAACCTTCTTTCAATGGGTGAAATGCATTGTGATTTTACAATTTTTGTCTAAAAATAATTAACTAGCTATTGTCCCAAAGGCAGATATTAATTCCTCCCTTATTTTATTCATTTCTGTTCCTCTATGGCATATGTAAGTCTAATGATTTAGCTTGAATGTGATCCTTTGACAACTTATCAATGAATATTTACAGAGTCAACAAATATGTATGAGTTAATAGCATATTCACTCATACATATTATATGGTCTATGATTCTAGAGTTTATAGGTATGAGTTACTTTAATTTATGGCAAGAAAAATTGGCATCAAAAATAAAGACAATTTTCAGTGTATGAGGTGAACAAGGACAATATAATTTTTAGAGAGAAACAAACTGGGCAAACCATGGTTACAATATGTTATGACATTGCTTCATATTTTGGGTTAGGGTAACCAACTAGGAGGCCATCTTCTGCTTGATGGTCTAGAGTCAATTGCTTGGGACAGTGTATGTTACAAAGATATGTAATAATGACATATTTTTCAAGATCAGATTGAAGTATGGACTAAGACTCCCACCTAAGGATTATTCAATTCTCTAGGGATGAAATTTGTCCATTAACTACTTATTAGGGCACAGACTCTGTGAATATGCATGTGAAGGCAAATGATTTCTGTTCTATGGAAAAGATAACTTCAAGATAATTATCAATTACTTTTGTGTTAAACTTCACAAACTTACATCAGCATGCCTTTCCCAAATTATATAAATATCTGCTCTTCAAATGGAATTTAAGCTAGCTTTACCATCTTGCTGGTTCCCCCATTAATGAGATAAATAAATCTCTGTCCCTGTTAATTTTATATTTTTATTGGAATTGTGTTTCAACTCTTTTAAAGTTACACTTCAACAGTGTTTTAAGCTCCATACATCTACAGTCCTATACATTCCAGCAGGATATTTTGGTAAAATGTGCTATTCATTTCCAGCAATTTACCTGAATAAAAGAGGGAGCTATTATTTATACTACTTAGTGATAAAATTCTGCGTTAGAAACAGCTTTTGTTAATGGGGTGGGTGGAAGGAATTTAATTGCCTCTGCTGTATTAAGACATTTAGAGACTTTAACATAATCTCTGGTCCAAGAGAGAGATGCACCCGTGAAACACTGAGGTTACTGCTCTGTCAGTTCCTTGGTAATAGAATGTTGGCAAGGCATGAAATCTCTAAGTCACAAACTTTTTATTTGTAAAGAAAATAAAAGATCTTCCAGCAACTTACCTTACAGATTTGTGAAAAATTATATTAAATGAAGCATACATCTTTAAACTAACACAAGATAAATAGTAAAAATTTAATAAGATTTAGTTCTCCTTCCTTCACAGGAACATTTACTCTATTCCTTTTGTCCTCACTAAAATTCCCTTTTTCATTTGCTAATAAGATTTTATTCTAGTATATTTGAATATTTTATTAAACAAAGAGCTGAAAAGTCAACTTTTAAATAAATTAGAAGTATATATAATACCAATGAATATTTCATAAGAAAATGTAATATTCACCTTCTAAACAAAACCCACAAAATTAATTGTCAAGAATATGTTCTTTTTATTTCAGACTCTTAATATTACATGAAATATGTTTTCCATGACACAAATTAAGAGTATAATATACAAATTACAATCTGATGAAGAATACCCAAAAGAACACAATTACATTAACAGAAAGATATATTTGTTCATGTAATTTACTTAGAAAAAAATATCTGATTAGCCTTTAAATAATATCAATTTTCAAGACTTTGAAACAGTACATACAGGCTCTAAATATACCATTGCAACCATGTTTCCTTGAATTTACTTTCCTCTAAAATTACAACAAAGAAAAAGAAGTTACCCTTGTGCAGTGGAATGGCAGTTAAAAAGTGTTTTCGTTGCAGTTGGAGTTGACCTTGTCACACACAAAAATAAATCTTATATGAGCCAACTAAAACTTCAGTATATTTCTAAATTGGAGGTAACTTTAAATGAAAGAAATTAGGATACAATAAATCAAAAATAAATCAGAACTTAAAGGAAATGCCTAATTTCCCACTTAAATCGTATGCTGAAATTTCTTGTACAATTTGCTTTAATTACCAAGTTTATTCAGGTAGCAGTTCAAATTTGAAACTATACTTCTTAAATGAATAATTAGTATATATATATTTTTATTATTGAAGTTGTCTAGTCAAAACACTGTGGTAATTGTGTATTCCTAAGAAGGCTGTGAGGTACTTTGAATAATACTTATATTGTTAAATAAATGAAATAACAAAGCATCAACTACCAAATTAGTGTTGAGGGTCACATGAATTATTGACAGAAGAAAAGATCATGAATTAGTGGACCAAAATATTGATGGGGAACTTCACACTTTGGCCTTGAAGAATTAGGAGGGACAGAATAATTCTAAACAATCTGCAGAAATTTCAATTCTGCAAGGCAGAAATAGACAAATAATATTCAGGAAGCAGAGAATCAATCAACCCCATTGCCATAGTAGCTCTTAGTATAAGACAACAGTGGGTAATGAAATTTTCTTGTCTCTAAATCAATACCGAAAAATGCCTGGGTGCCTCTGATAATATTAATTTGGTCTGTAAGGAATTCATCTGCTTAAGTTTTGCTTATTTTTTTTTTTATTTTGCAAATATGTTACAGAAATGTTGGGGAAAGACAAGATGACATTTTGTGTTGGATTCCTATTAATATAACAGGTGTAGATAGCAAGTGAGGGTCTGTCTCTTTCACAAATGCACACGAAACAATGTTGTCAACGAATCAGGTAAAAGGCAGAAAAAAAGATAGGACTCAAAAGCTTGGGTCCTAGTGACTATTGTGTAGTACTATTAGTGCTATATAGTACCCAGTGCTATTGGTAAAAATGGAAGAATCTTGGGAGTCGGCTTCTTTGTTGGCATTAGAATATAGTTTATATATAAATATGTTGACTTTGAAGTCATCCTGTAGAGAATGTTCTACAGGACATCCTGTAGAAAACGTGTAGTTTGAAGATGTAAGATTTATTGTTCATATTTATAAAAATGTAACCAAGTGTAAAATGATTCATATGCTCAATCACTGTTATTTACTGTTTGGAGATCCTCCACATTTCCAGTTATAATTATAGTTTTGAGATTGCTGTAATTAAGTTTCAGTTTTAAGAAATCTAATTATATCATCTCTTGTACTTACGATGAGAAAGGTATCAATATCCCAGTTTTATAGACAAGAAGGCTCAAAGAAGGTACACAACTTCAAGGGCTGATCTGAGCTGGAGCTTGCTCAGCTGCTAGGTGTCACAGTGACTGATGGAACAAGCCAAAATGAAAGTAACATACAAGCCTTTAGTCACTTAGTGTAAAAATATAAGCAAGAAGCTAAATTAGAGAAAGTACCAACTCTCCCACTGTTCCATTTTTCTCCGTGAAATGGCACAAGTCAAGGGTCATATGGATCAGCACAGACGTGTTAAATCGCTAGTCAGAATGAAGTAATTGCCTCACTTCCAAGAGAAGCTGAACAAAAGGATCTTGCAGTTTTATGGACTCAGGTGGAGGAGGGGAGGGATGGGTAAGGGCTAGGAGTGGCAAAGTACTAAATACCGAGTCCAGAGTAGAAAAAAGTGTCTGCCCTTCTCCCCATAAAGAGATCTCAGCAGAGGTGCCTGTCAGAGGCGCTTCTGACATAGGTTCCTGATGGAGGTACCTAATGGAGGTGTTTGGGGTTAGTAATATAGATAAGAGCATGGCTGGCCAAGGGATCTGGAGTTCTTGACTATAACCTTCTACAGAGATGGCAGTGCACTGGCTGCACTCTAAGTCTGGTGTAGGAAATGCAGCTTTTTATTTTGCAAGGTCTGCCAGGCAAAACCTTTGCTACTGCCTGCGGTCAGACCTGAAAGATCACACATAGATTTTTGAACAGGAAACAGACTCTTCAATAATTTTGGCATAAACTGATTCAAAACAAAATGTATACCTTGGCTTGGAAAAAAAAAAGTCCCACTTTCTTCTTTTCAAGATTGCTCTCCTCATTAAAAACATTTTCAATAAATTACCTATATATTGATGTTCCTGTAATCTCTTGCAATTTTACTATTCCTTACTAATAAAATATATGTTGGAAATGTTTGTTGCAATTTGGGTTGGAAAATAGAGCTGGAGTAGAGATGTAGATGGTAGTCCCATAAACCACTTGAAAAATGATGGAAGGAAGAAGAAATTCCTTGTGTGAGAACTATGTTAGACAGCCGTAAGGTTCTGCTGCCTGGATGTACCCTAAAAGTTACTGATATCTAGAAACAAATCAAACCCAGATTTTACTAATGACTCATTGAGATCATGTCTTTCTACTTGTCTAACACATATCTATATATATGTTGCCTTAGCTCCCTCACTATATTCCAAGGTCTTTTGCTCATTGGTAGTGCTACTTAATTCATAATTTGAAACCATATAATAACCAAGGTGATATCGTCATTGGAAGTTCCCCATAAATACTATTGAGTTGAATATGGCAAGCAGTCAATAAGATCTAGAGCTTTATTGGTCCTTGAGATCAATGATTTTTTTTTTTTTGGTACATCTTGATAGCGGAATAACATGGCTGTCCATTAGTAGTCTGAATCTTGACATCAGAAATGATTAAGTGACAAATTGTAATCGAGGGCTTAAGATTGGCACAGCCAACCTGATAGGAAGTTCAAAGGAATAAATTACTAATTAGAAATGAAGGTTTCAGATTGAGATGCATTATAAAATTAAAACTTAAACTTCATCGGGATTTAATGTTACCCATAATGGACTAAAGTGATTTTCAATGTCCTTTTTGGCATCCCTTTGCACATTAAAAGTAATATGGCTGTCATTCAGCTTTGGTTAATCTGAGGAAGTAAAATGATTATACTTTGAAATTATATTTTATATAGTAATTTTTCTTTAGGTATAATTTAAAAACTGGAGCTGCCATTCGTGTGTTTCCTTTAAACAGTTTTTATCATTGTGGTCATATTTCTAATTAGAGTATGACATTTCCACCTTAAGAAAGCCTTTAGACTCAACAGGGATCATTGATATTTTAAGTTCAATTTATTGTTTTTGTGCAACAGTTTCCCACAACTGAAATATTCTCCATAACTCAAAACATAGAGATTATAGATTTTCAAATCTAATCAGTAAAATAAAAACATGTTAGGGGAATTAACATTTTTTGAGTGCCTACCACATGATAGACACAGCGCTAAAGAGTTATATTAAATTGATTAATTCAATCATGATAATCATGACATTCAACTTCAATAAGGAAAGGTGCTTGCCCTTCCCCTAATTAATGTATTAGAAACTGAGGCTAAAACACTGATTTAACCAAAATCATGCAGAGGGAGCTAGAAGTAAAGCCAGAATTAAAAGCCAGATTTTGTGCTTGCTTGGCAGTACATAAAACTAAATTGGAATGATACAGAGATTAGCATGGCCCTGGTGCAAGGATGACACACAAATACATGAAAGTTTCCATTAAAAAAAAAAAGCCAGATTTGTTGGCTCCAAAGTTATATCATTTTGTCTGTATACGAATGTTTCTATCCATGTCTAATCTTCCTTGTGTATTATATTTGAAACAAAAATGAGTGATTTTGTTATATGTTGCCATCATAAAACTATTCCAAAGTCTATATCTGTATAATAGTTTCAGTATAAATTCAGAATTTTTATAATAATAATTTGTATTTCAAATGTGAAATTATATGTTTTACTATCTATAGAATAGAAATGCTAGTATTTTAGTCAATCTCATTTTAATGCTCCAGAAAAAAAATTGATAATGTCCAGTTATCATGTGGAAAATTATCTGATTATACACTATTTATGCCTTACGTGCTGTAGTAGTAGATATAAAAATATGGTGAATTATGAAAAATTAATTTAATATAATTAACCATTAAGGTCTCAGAGGGTCAATATTTTGCACAAAGATACCTGATAAAAACACATTTCCTAAAATTATTGTGAAATACTGCTATTAAAAACTGATAAATGTGGAAAAATGGTCAATTTGTTATGACTATAATTTGCATGTGATTAAAGACGACTTTTTAAGGCTATCATTTCCATATGATGGATATTTTATTCTGCTATTCCTTTAATGAAAAATACTGCACGCTACTGACAGTCATAGTAGAGTTAGGACTGGTGTTTCCTCACTCGGCTCCAACGGCAGGTGCTGTGATATGGGCCAAAGAAGCCCCACACAGCTTACATGTTATTCTCCACACCACCTGCTTCCCTGTTGCTTCCAATCTAGACTGCGTCAGGCTTCTGCCCAGGATTACAACTAAATTTTGTATATGTCCAAACTCAACAATCTCTACAGGACAGAAACAGATACAGATTAGAAGTGAGAATACTTATTTTAATCTCACAATAGCATCAGTCTTTCTTGTTCTAGATGCTTAACTTATTTCAGAATAGCAGATGACATTTTGTTTCACAAGCAGTGCAAAGTTTTCTATTCTGAAATGGAGTTCTGCTGTAAGCACTTTAATATAATGATCACACAAAAAATAGTTAACTTACATTGAAGGATGAAAGTTTTTAATGTGCTGTGGTTAAAAAACAACAGACACCTTAACTATAGAAAACAAACTCATGGTTGCCAGAGGGGTTGGGTGAAACAGGTGACATGATTTAAGGAGTGTACTTGTGATGAGCATCTGGGGTTGTATTAAAGTGTTGAATCACTATATTGTGCACCCGAAACTAATATTACACTGTGTTAATTAACTGGAATTTAAATTAAAATGTGGAAAAAATAAAAAATAAAAAGTATTTAAAAAAAGAAGAAAAAGGGAAAAAACAACAACAAAAAACAATACACACCTATTACTATAGATCTCTAGCTCTATTCATAAGATAAAGCAACTTTTAATAAGTATCTATATATAAGAATGAAAAATACATTATAAAATCATCAAATTGGAAGGCCACATAATTTTGTATGCTCTCTAATTATTCTCTAAATTATTATATCAGAAGATACCCTTAATTTCAGTCTTTAAAATGAATTACATTGTTATAGCTATGGATATATACATGGAGAGAAAAATTATATCAAAATAAAAGTGCTTATCTCCGGATTTCAGGATTGGAAGTCATTTAGGCTTTCAAAACTTACCATGTAGTCCTCTTAATACAAAAAAGTGGGGAGGATCAAATTTAGTGCAGTCAATTATGGAGTAGAGGTCCACACTTCAATTTGGCAGACAGGGGAAACTCAAAATATGAATAGTTACAGCTGTTATCCTTTGGTAATTGCTTCAAATGCATTTTCTTAATTAGTAATAACTATCTTATCTCTTATGAGGAAGGATTTATCTTCTCCACTGTCTTTGTCTTATGTAAAATAGTATGTAACCAGTATTGGAAAATTTCACTTTTGTACATCCATCCCTGTAATCTTTCTCATCACTTAAAAATTTGTCTTGCAAATTTAATTGCCTAAGAGCGTATGTGAATTTAATTAAAGAGAAATAATAAATTTGCGATGTATAAGCAAGTCCTTGGGAGTTTTACCATGTCAAATATCTCAAATACATTAAATTAAAGCTCTCCGAACAAAGGGTGCAAGATATTCTGCACAAGCCTGCTCTTACAGGTTCCACTTCATGAAGAAAAGCGATAGCCTCCTTTAACAGAAATAAAGAGATATTTATAATTGGCTTAAAATATCATATCATGCCAGAAATCAATCCTTTGGGATATGAAATACAATACCATGATTTTGTCATTTTTTTATTTGATTATTTCTTCTTTTGTAAACCATATCAACCACACACAAATAAATGTACTACTAAAAACTGAACCTAAAACTAATTTAAAATAAACTATTATCAAAAATTACACAGAGGTACCCGGGTGGCTTAGTTGGTTAAGTGTCCAACTCTTGGTTTCAGTTCAGGTCATGATCTCATGGGTTGTGGGATTGAGTCCTTGTGGGGCTCCTCCCTCAGCGGGGAGTTGGCTTGAAAGTTTCTCTCCTTCTGCCCCTCCCCCAGCTCATGCCTCTCTCTCTCTTTCTCTCTCTCTCTCTATCTCAAAATAAATAAATAAATCTTTAAAAAAAATACACAGGAAATGGTTTTGTTGATAACATAACACTTTACTATAATATTCTAACAAACAGGGACTCCACTTAACCAATATAAAAACTGTAAATAATCTTGAACAATCATCATATTCTATAGAGTCCAGATAAAATATCTCAGATTTAAATGTTTTAAATACATGGTCATTTGGTGGTCATTTATTTAACTTAATTCTACAGGAATGTTGAAATAAAAAATGGACTAATTGGAATGAATGTATGTTTGTAAATAGTGAGAATTTAAAAATTAAAAACAAAATAAAAATTCACCTTCTAGTCATGCTTTTGTCATTTTTGTTAGTGCACTTGAGAATGAGCACAATGGTCTTCATTAATATAATTTCTAATTGGATCCACTATCTTACACAATAAAACGCGGGCCAAGAAGTCGAGTAAATTCTTATGGTCTAGGTTATATTCCAGATGTAACCTAAGGTACAACTGTGTGTGTGTGTGTGTGTGTTTGTGTGTATTTACATATAATTTTAACTGCCACCACCCCTTGTGATGCTTGATATTTCTGTGAGCATATAAGGAAACCCTAGAAATAAAGCTAGGAATGGAACTGAGGCTTTCTGCCTCAAAAATCTATTCATAAGTTTAATAAAGAAATCTTTAAGTGTTGATCTAAACAATAGTTCTCATGCTGAAGACATAAATGTCTGAGTTACATGTATTTTCACTTCATACTTTATTGAAACTTCATAATTTGGTCCTAACATCAGTGAATACTGGCATGGTTCTTTCTTTCCTATCTCTGCTTTTATTTCTTTTCCTTGACTTACTGCACCTTTTAGAAAATCCAGTACAATGTTGAATGAAAGTGATGATAATGGGAATTTTTCTCTTCTTACAAGTCTCAAAAGAAAGCTTTAAGGGTTTGACCCTTAAATATGATGTTTACTCTAGGCATTTTGAATATCTTTTGGCAGATAAAGGATGTTTATTTTATTCTGAATGTTCTGAAAATGTTACCATTGGTGATTCTTTTCTATCAAATGTGTTATTTTTTCAGCAGTTTTTGGGATGGTCTTATGAATTTTTTCTCTTAATCTTTCATTGTAAGTTGATTTTTATAATATCCACCAACCTTAGTTTCCTGGATAAAGCAAATTTGGCATGATTTATTGTCATGACCAAGATATCCCTTATCAGATTGAGGTAGTTATCTCCTGCTCCTAGTATTCAGAGAATTTTATCATTAATGAGAGTTGAAAATTGTCCAGCATTTTTTTTCTTCATTTATCAAGGTGATAATGTTATTCTGATAATCTATAGATTATGTTGTTCATTAAGGTTTAAACTAACTTTTCATTCCTGGAATAACTCTACTTGGTCATACTGTATTATCCTTTATGTATTATCATTTACATATGTTGCTGCTTTCAAGTACTAATATTTTAGTAAAGATTTTTATGTCTATGTTTATGAAAGGCTATAATTTTCTATTCTAGTAATGTTTTTGTCATGTTTTGATACCAAGGTTTTTCTGAGCTCGTAAAATATGCTGAGGTGTGCTTTCTTCCTATACTTATGGAAGAGTTTGTGTAAGATTGGTATATTAGTTCATTCCTTTCACTAGTGAGAACGTCTAAAATCTGAACTTTCTTTGTGGGGGAAGATTTTGATAATAAATACAATTTTTGAAAAATATAGAGCTATTCAGATTTTCTATTTCACCTCCTGTTGATTAATTTAACTTGAGCGATTTTTAAGCAAATTCTCTGTTATTCTAAATTCCTATTTTTAAATTTATTGACATAAGAGTGTTATGGAACACATGACTTTATAATAGGGGCACCTGGTTAGCTCAGTTGGTTAAGCATCTGTGTTCAGCTCCTGTCATGATCCCAGGGTGCTGGGATCAAGCCCAGAGGTGGGCTCCTGGCTCAGAGGGGAGCCTGCCTCTCACTCTTCCATTGCACCTCCCCCTCATGCTTGCTCTCTTTCGCTCTCTCTTTCTTTCTCTCTCTCTCTCAAATAAAGCAATAAAATCTTTTAAAATGACTATTATAGGGGCGCCTGGGTGGCTCAGTTGGTTAAGCGACTGCCTTCGGCTCAGGTCATGATCTTGGAGTCCCGGGATCGAGTCCCACATCGGGCTCCCTGCTCAGCAGGGAGTCTGCTTCTCCCTCTGACCCTCTTCCCTCTCGTACTATCTCTCCTCTCTCTAATAAATAAATTTTAAAAATTTAAAAAAATAAAAAATAAAATAAATAAAATGACTATTATAACTTTGCCTTCAGCATCTGTAATAATGGCATCTATTTAATTTAGATATTACAGGTATTGCCATTGATCAATTTTATTAATCTTTTAAAATATTAGGTTTTGCAGGGTTATATATTTTTAAATTTTTTATTGTTATGTTAATCACCATACATTACATCATTAGTTTTTTTTTTTTTAAGATTTTATTTATTTATTTGACAGAGAGAGACAGTGAGAGCAGGAACACAAGCAGGGGGAGTGGGAGAGGGAGAAGCAGGCCTCCCGCTGAGCAGGGAGCCCGATGCGGGGCTCGATCCCAGGACCCTGGGATCATGACCTGAGCCGAAGGCAGATGCTTAACGACTGAGCCACCCAGGCGCCCACATCATTAGTTTTTGATGTAGTGTTCCATGATTTATTGTTTGTGCATAACACCCAGTGCTCCATGCAGAACATGCCCTCTTTAATACCCATCACCAGGCTAACCCATCCTCCCAACCCCCTCCCCTCTAGAACGCTCACTTTGTTTTTCAGAGTCCATCGTCTCTCATGGTTCCTCTCCCCTCTTATTTCCCCCCTTCATTCTTCCCTCCTGCTATCAGCTTCTTCTTTTTTTTTTCTTAACATACATTGCATTATTTGTTTCAGAGGTACAGATCTGTGATACAACAGTCTTGCGCAATTCACAGCACTCGCCATAGCACATACCCTCCCCAATGTCTAACACCCAGACACCCCATCTCTTCCACCCCCCACCACTCCAGCAACCCTCAGTTTGTTTCCTGAAGTTAAGAATTCCTCATATCAGTGAGGTCATATGATACATGTCTTTCTCTGATTGACTTATTTCGCTCAGCATAACATCCTCCAGTTCCATCCACGTCGTTGCAAATGGCAAGATTTCATTCCTTTTGATGGTAGCATAATATTCCATTGTATATATATACCATTTCTGCTTTATCCAGTAATCTGTTGATGGTCATCTTGGCTCTTTCCACAGTTTGGCTCTTGTGGATATTGCTGCTAAAAACATCGGGGTGCACGTACCCCTTCGGATCCCTACATTTGTATCTTTGGGGTAAATACCCAGTAGTGTAAAAGCTGGGTTGCAGGGTAGCTCTATTTTCAAATTTTGAGGAACCTCCATACTGTTTTCCAGAGTGGCTGTACCAGCTTGCATTCCCACCAACAGTGTAGGAGGGTTCCCCTTTCTCCACATCCCCACCAACATCTGTCGTTTCCTGACTTGTTAATTTTAGCCATTCTGCCTAGTGTGAGGTGGTATCTCATGGAGGTTTTGATTTGGATTTCCCTGATGCCGAGCGATGTTGAGCACTTTTTCATGTGTCTGTTGGCCATTTGGATGTCTTCTTTGGAAAAATGTCTGTTCATGTCTTCTGCCCATTTCTTGATTGGATCATTTGTTCTTTGGGTGTTGAATTTGATAAGTTCTTTATAGATTTTGGATACTAGCCCTTTATCTGATATGTCATTTGCAAATATTTTCTCCCATTCTGTCAGTTGTCTTTTTGTTTTGTGGACTGTTTCTTTTGCTGTGCAAAAGCTTTTTATCTTGATGAGGTCCCAATAGTTTATTTTTGCCCTTGCTTCCCGTGCCTTTGGCGATGTTTCTAGGAAGAAGTTGCTGTGGCTGAGGTCGAAGAGGTTGCTGCCTGTGTTCTCCTTTAGGATTTGGATGGACTCCTGTCTCACGTTTAGGTCTTTCAACCATTTGGAGTCTATTTGTGTGTGTGGTGTAAGGAAATGGTCCAGTTTCATTCTTCTGCATGTGGCTGTCCAATTTTTCCAACACCATTTGTTGAAGAGACTGTCTTTTTTCCATTGGACATTCTTTCCTGCTTTGTCAAAGATAAGTTGACCATAGAGTTGAGGGTCCATTTCTGGGCTCTCGATTCTGTTCCATTGATCTATGTGTCTGTTTTTGTGCCAGTACCATAGTGTCTTGATGATGACAGCTTTGTAATAAAGCTGGAAGTCCGGAATTGTGATGCCGCCAGCTTTGCTTTTCTTTTTCAACATTCCTCTGGCTATTCGGGGTCTTTTCTGGTTCCATACAAATTTTAGGATTATTTGTTCCATTTCTTTGAAAAAAGGTGAAGGTATTTTGATGGGGATTGTACTGAATGTGTAGATTGCTCTAGGTCGCATTGACATCTTCACAATATGTATGCTTCCAATCCACGAGCATGGAACGTTTTTCCACCTCTATGTGTCTTCCTCAATTTCTTTCAAGAGAATTTTATAGTTTTCTGAGTACAGATCCTTTGCCTCTTTGGTAAGATTTATTCCTAAGTATCTTATGGTTTTGGGTGCAATTTTAAATGGGATCGACTCCTTAATTTCTCTTTCTTGTGTCTTGTTGGTGTATAGGAATGCCACTGATTTCTGTGCATTGATTTTATATCCTGACACTTTCCTGAGTTCCTGTATGAGTTCTAGCAGTTTTGGGTGGAGTTTTTTGGGTTTTCCACATAAAGTATCATATCATCTGCAAACAGTGAGAGTTTGACTTCTTTGCCGGTTCAGATGCCTTTGATTTCTTTTTGTTGTCTGATTGCTGTGGCCAGGACTTCTAATACTATGTTGAATAGCAATGGTGATAGTGGACATCCCTGCCACATTCCTGACTTTAGGGGGAAAGCTCTCAGCTTTTCCCCATTGAGAATGATATTCGCTATAGGTTTTTCATAGATGACTTTTATGATCTTGAGGTATGTACCCTCTATCACTATACTCTGAAGAGTTTTGATCAAGAAAGGATGTTGTACTTTGTCACATGCTTTTTCTGCATCTATTGAGAGGATCATATGATTCTTGTTCTTTCTTTTATTAATGTAATGTATCACATTGATTGATATGTGGTTGTTGAACCAACCTTGCAGCCCAGGGATAAATCCCACTTGATCATGGTGAATAATCCTTTTAATGTACTGTTGGATCCTATTGGTTAGTATTTTGGTGAGAGTTTTTGCATCCATGTTCATCAAGGATATTGGTATGTAATTCTCCTTTTGTATGGGGTCTTTGTCTGGTTTGGGGATCAAGGTAATGGTGGCCTCCTAAAATGTGTTTGGAAGTTCTCCTTCCATTTCTATTTTTTGGAACAGTTTCAGAAGAATAGGTATTAATTCTTTTTTAAATGTTTGGTAGAATTTCCCTGGGAAGCCACCTGGCCCTGGGTTGTTGTTTTTTGGGTGATTTTTGATGACTGCTTCAATTTCCTTAGTGGTTATAAGTCTGTTCACGTTTTCTATTTCCTCCTGGTTCAGTTTTGGTAGTTGATACATCTCTAGGAATGCATCCATTTCTTCCAGATTATCTAATTTGCTGGCATATAGTTGCTCAAAATATGTTCTTATAATTGTTTGTATTTTTTGGTGTTGGTTGTGATCTCTCCTCTTTCATTCATGATTTTGTTGATTTGGGTCCTTTCTCTTCTTTTTGATAAGTCTGGCCAGGGGTTTATCAATCTTGTTAATTCTTTCAAAGAACCAGCTCCTAATTTCGTTGATCTGTTCTACTGTTCTTTTGGTTTCTATTTCATTGATTTCTGCTCTGATCTTTGTTATTTCTCTCCTCCTGCTGGGTTTAGGCTTTATATGCTGTCCTTTCTCCAGCTCCTTTAGGTGTAGGGTTAGGTTGTGTATTTGAGACCTTTCTTGTTTCTTGAGAAAGGCTTGTATTGCTATATACTTTCCTCTTAGGACTGCCTTTGCTACATCCCGGAGATTTTGAACCATTGTGTTTTCATTTTCATTGGTTTCCATGAATTTTTTTAATTCTTCTTTAATTTCCTGGTTGACCCATTCATTCTTTAGTAGGATGCTCTTAGCCTCCATGTATTTGAGTTCTTTCTGACTTTCCTCTTGTGAGTTGTAGTTTCAAAGCACTGTGGTCTGAAAATATGCAGGGAATAATCCCAATCTTTTGGTACCGGTTGAGACCTGATTTGTGACCTAGGAAGTGATCTATTCTGGAGAATGTTCCATACGCACTAGAGAAGAATGTGTATTCCGTTGCTTTGGGATGGAATATTCTGAATATGTCTGTAAAGTCCATTTGGTCCAGTGTTTCATTTAAAGTCTTTATTTCCTTGTTGATCTTTTGCTTAGACGATCTGTCCATTTCAGTGAGGGGGGTGTTAAAGTCTCCCACTATTATTGTATTGTTGTCAATATGTTTCTTTGCTTTTGTTATTAATTGCCTTATATAAGTGGCTGCTCTCATGTTAGGGGCATAGATATTTACAATTGTTAGATCTTGTTGGATAGACCCTTTAAGTAGTTTACAGTGTCCTTCCTCATCTCTTAGTACAGTCTATGTTTTAAAATCTAATTTGTCTGATATAAGGATTGCCACCCCAGCTTTCTTTTGGTGTCCATTAGCATGGTAAATGATTTTTCCACCCTCTCACTTTCTATCTTGGGGTGTCTTTGGGTCTAAGATGAGTCTCTTGCAGACAGCATATCGATGGGTCTTGTTTATTAATCCAATCTGATAGCCTGTGTCTTTTGATTGGGGCATTTAGCCCATTTACATTCAGGGTAACTATTGAAAGATATTAATTTAGTGCCATTATATTGCTTGTAAGCTGACTGTTACTGTATATTGTCTCTGTTCCTTTCTGGTCTATGCTGCTTTTAGACTCTGTCTTTGCTTAAAGGACCCCTTTCAATATTTCTTGTAGGGCTGGTTAGGTGTTTGCAAGTTCCTTTATTTTTTGTTTGTCCTGGAAGCTTTTTATCTCTCCTTCTATTTTCAATGACAACCTAGCTGGATATAGTATTCTTGGCTGCATACTTTTCTCATTTAGTGCTCTGAATGTATCATGCCAGTCCTCTCTGGCCTGCCAGGTCTCTGTGGATAGGTCTGTTGCCATCTAATGTTTCTACCATTGTAGGTTACATAGCTCTTCTCTCAAACCGCTTTCAGGATTTTCTCTTTGTCTCTGAGACTCGTAAGTTTTATTATTAAATGTCGGGGTGTTGACCTGTTTTTATTGATTTTGAGAGGGGTTCTCTGTGCTCCTCCTGGATTTTGATGCCTGTTTCCTTCCCCAAATTAAGGCAGTTCTCTGGTATAATTTGCTCCAATATACCTTCTGCCCCCCTCTCTCTTTCTTCTTCATCTGGAATCCCAATTATTCTAATGTTGTTTCATCTTATGGTATCACTTATATCTCGAATTCTGCCCTCGTGATCCAGTAGTTGTTTATCTCTCTTTTTCTCAGCTTCTTTATTTTCCATCATTTGGGTTTCTATATCACTGATTCTCTCTTCTGCCTCTTTTATCCTAGCAGCTAGCACCCGCATATTTTATTGCACCTCATTAATAGCCTTTTTAGTTCCGGCTTGGTTAGATTTTAGTTCTTTATTTCTCCAGAAAGGTTTCTATGATAACATCCACGCTTTTTTCAAGCCCAGCTAGTGTCTTTAAACTCATGATTCTGAACTCTAGGTCTGACATCATACTAATGTCCATATTGAGTGGATCCCTGGCAGTCGGTACTACCTCTTGTTCTTTTTGTTGAGGTGATTTTTTTCCATCTTATCATTTCGTCCAGAGAGAATAGATGAATGAGAGAACAAAATGTTAACAGGGTAACAAGGTCCCCTGAAAATATACTCTAAACAAATTAGAAAAGACCGGAAGCCCGGGGAAAAGAAAGGGGAAGAAAGAAAAAAGAAAAAGAAGAAGATAAAAACAAACAAAAACAGAACAAAACAAAGAGAATGTGATCAGATATGTTTAGGCTGGTGTATAGATCAGTGCCACACACTAGATTTTGTGTGTATTTTGGTCTGTTAGAAGAAAGTGCCTCCCAAAATCTTAAGGAAAGAAAAACTTATATATGTACAAAAATAAGGGTTGATACAATGAAGGGATGGAATATGACTGTAAAGATGAATATTATAAAAAATTTTATAAAAGGAATTGATAAGATAAGAAGTCATTTGAAAAAAGAAAGAAGAGGATTAAAAAAAAGAAAAAAAAAAAGGGAGAGAATGTGATCAGGCAGGAGACTAGAACAAAGCCAAACACTAGAGATTTAGGGTATATTTTGATCTGTTAGAAGAAACTGTATCTCAAAGTTTTAAGGAGAGAACTATATATATATATGTTTAGAGTCATATTTTAGAATATGACTCTAAAAATTAAAAATAATTTTTTTTTAAAAAGAGATTGATAAGATGTTGGTTGCAAAAGTGTAAAAGAAAAATTAAAAAAAAAAAAACTTTAAAAGACTAAAGAATCATGGTAAAAAAGCCATGGATTCTATGTGCAGTATTCCCTTAGCTCTGGACTTCTGCCGTTCTCATTGATCGGTAAACTTGGTCTTGGCTGGCCTAGTCTTGCTGATCTTCTGGGGGAGGGACCTGTTGCCATGGTTCCCAAATGTCTTTGAAGGAGGCAGAATTGCCCCGCCCTTGCCGGGTCGGGTTAAGTAATCTGCTTGGGTTTGCTCTCCGGAACTTTTGTTCCCTGCAAGCTTTCGGTACAGCTTTGGAGGATGAGAATGAAAATTGCCGCCTCCCAATCTCTGCCCTGGAGGAGCCGAGAACTCGTGGCCCCACTCCTCAGTAAGCCACCAGAGAAAAGCAGTCAGTCACTCTGTCTCCCTGGTCTCCGGCCGCACTTGATGCTCACCCAGCCTGTGACTGAGCGTTTCTATCTCTGGCACCCGACTCAGTGTGGAGTCTCCAAACCCAGCAGATCCCTGTGGTGTGCTCCCGTGCTACTCCTCCCAGGGGAGGAAGGGGAGTCTCCCCAATTTTGCCACTTGTTGGGTCCCTGCTGGAGGAGCAGTGGCCCGACTGTGCCGCAGATCACAGTTTATGGAAACCCTGAGCTGAGAGCCTGTGCCTTGGCTCCGTCTCTGCAGCCAGCTTCCCTGCTCTGATACCTGGGAGCTCTGCTGCACTCAGGCACCCCCAGTCTTTCTGTGACCCCAAGAGTCCTGAGACCACACTGTCCCACGAGGTTTCCAACCCCGCTTAGCCACTGGAGCGACATCCCTCAGCGGAGCCAACTTCTTAACATTTCTGATTTTGTGCTCCCTGGCTCTAGCACTTGCCAGAAGCGGCGGACAGAGGCCCCCTCCCCCGCCGTCTATCCTCCCGAATTTTGCCTCAGATTCACTTCTCCGCACGTCCTACCTTCCAGAAAGTGGTCGCTTTTCTGTTCAGAGAGTTGCTGCTATTCTTTTCCTCGATCTCCTGTTGAGTTCGTAGGTGTTCAGAATGGTTTGATCCCTATTCTTCTGAAATCCTGAGAACAGATGAAATCCAGGTCTCCTACTCCTCTGCCATCTTGCTCAGCCCCTCCCCCGCTTTGTTATTTTTTTCTCTTTTTATTCTATTGTATTGGTTTCTGCTCTTTATTTATTTTTCCCATCTAATTAATATGGGTTTAATTTGCTTATATATTCTATCTCCTTAAGGTGAGATCTTAGCTAATTCAGGTTAAATTTTTCTTACTTTCCTATACACCATTTAAATCTACATGCACATATATGGGCCACAACTCTAACATTTTGAAATCTTATACTTTAATTATTATTTAGCTTGAAATATTTTCTAACTTGTGTTTTCTATGGTCTAATATATATAATTTACTCATTATATATAATATTATATAATATTATATGATTTATATTATATAAATTTATATTTATACATTATATATAATATTTTATATACTGTATAAACTTATATATGATATATATTACTTATGTGTTTATTTTCATCCAGAGGAACCTCTTCTAGCATTTTTTATATAGCAAATAAGCTAGCAATTAATTCTCTATTTTGTTTATCTGAATATGTCTCTACTTCTTCATCTATAAACTTTATTTTTACCAGATATATATTTCTGTGCTCACAATTTTATTTGCATTCCCTTTCATAATATAAAGATGTCATTCTATTGTGTTCTGGCCTCTTTTCCTTATTTCATGTTCTATCTAAAGAGAATGAAGTGGTTAATCCCATTATTGTTTACTGTATGTAGTGTGTCACTCCCCCTGCCCCTCCTGCCTGCTTTAAACATTTCCTCTTTATCTTTTAATTTCACAATTTGACTATAATGTGCCTGGGTATCATTATTGTTTGCTTAGCACTTATCAAGTTTCAGTTTGTTTAGTTTCTTGGATTCATAAATTGATATTGTCCTCCAAATTTGGGACCAATAAATATTTTTTTTCTAATTTATATTTCCTCTCTTCTCTCTGTTTGTATTAAAATTGCATATATTTTAACATTGATATTTTTTCCACAGGTCTCCAGCACCCTGTTAAATTTTCTTTAATGCTTTTTTCTCTTTATTTTTCAGAAAGCATGATTTCTATTTAAATACATTTAAGTTACTGATATTTCCTTAGGCATTACCAATCTGATGCTAATTCTATTCAGTGATAGTTAATTATTTAATTTTATTTGTTGACTTTCAGTTCTTTATTTTTTTTATTTGGAGTTTTTATTACATATATATGTATATATATGTGTGTATATAAATATATGTTTATATATATGATTTCAGCTAGAATTATTTTTCTTACCATTCCTTATTTTCCTTTGAATCTTTGATCCTATTTATAATATCTTATGTAAAGTCCTTATTTACTTACTGCAATATTTAGGTCATCTAAATATCAGTTTTTATTGACAGATTTTTTCTCCTGAGTTTGTTTGTCTTTTCTATTTGCCTATCTGGTTAATTTTTCATTGGATAGTGGACAATAAGAAAAATACGTTACGGACACTCTGGATTCTTTTTTCTTCCTCTGAAAAGGGCTTTTTTTTTTTTTCTAATAGGCAGATTACATGAGTAGTCTCAAATTCCAAACTCTCTTGCCTTAGGCAGTAGTGGAAAGTTCTGCTCAGTTTCCCCTACATAAGCATAGTTCAAAATGGGAGTTACTGAAGGGACTTAGACACAGGAAGAAACAATTGGCTTGAGAATGCAACTTAAGTATTGGAAACAGGGCATTTAAAAAAAATAGATATTGTAGCATTCCAAGTAAATATAAAAAGTCAAAACTAAGGTCGTAGTAAAGTGGAAAGTGTTATGTTGTGTTTGTTTTTTTTAGTTTTGCCTGCTCAGCATTTCTTTATCTTCTTAGATAGCCATCTCTCCTTGACTCTGTGTCCATGCATTTGGATGAAGTTGACCTCATCCTTGGTTCCAGATGAGCACACATAACTCAGTCCATTCATCAAAACATGCAGTCAACATCAATCCCAGGTTTTAGATGAACTGATCAATCCATTGAGCTCTTTCCATTCTGCTTAGATTAATAAAGATATACCGCTGGGTCACATCTTCAGAAATTCTGTTATAGGAGCTATCAGGTGGATAGAGTCAGCCCGAAAATGAAAATATAATATTAAAAATCAGAACAGGGGTATAGAAACAACAAAATGCCAGATCTTGATGACATCCATTGATATCCAGGATCCATTTGTATTCAAAGCTAGAATTTCCAGGTGTTAACTTTGATATTAACAGAATATCTGAGAAAATGGAAGAAGGATAATGCAATGAAAATGCCCGAAAAATATTTTGATCAAAACAGTTAAAAAATAAAACAGAAATTGTCCCTGATTAGATCCACACATTGTCTTAACTAGGGGTTGAATATGACTACAAATAGCAGAAAATTCAAAAACCAGAAGTCTTAAATAAAAAAAAAAGGATGTTTGTCTTTCATAGCAGAAGTCAAGATTGGGCAGACTGGGAGTTGGAACAATTGATCAACTATGGCATCAGGAACCAGTCTTCTTCATTCCTCATTCTGTGCCTTCCTTTGTGAGGGTTGTTGCACTCTTGATATCAAAAGTGGAGGAGGAAGTGCTAACAAACTTCCTAATATCTCACTTGGATAACTGAATCTTTTGGCTAATTTTAAACTTTTGCTTCTAGATCTGGTAAAGCCATGATAAAAAAGGGCTTGACATGAACATTGCATAAGCCAATAAATTAGGGCTTTTAAACATGCTGGAGATAAAGGAGACATTTTAATTTTTGAAATTTGTAATTTTTATTTTTTAAAGATTTTATTTACTTATTTGATAGAAAGAAAGCACCAGAGAGAGAGAGAGAGCAAGCATGAGTGGGGGTGGGGGGCAGAGGGAGAGGGAGAAGCAGGCTCCCCACTGAGGAAGGAGGCAGATATGCGGCTCCATCCCAGGACCCTGGGATCATGACCTGAGCAGAGGGCAGACACATAACCTACTGAGCCATCCAGGCACCCCAAAGGAGGACATTTTATAAAAGGAATGACAAAGGAAATATGAGAAAGTATAGATAAGAAAACTATTTCCTTTGTGGAAATGAAGGGGAGTTTTTGTTTGTTTGTTTTCCATTAAGAAAGGCAAAAAGGCAAAAGTATATGGAGTGGGTCTTAAAACTTATTATATGTTAAAAATCATCTCTGGGAGAGTTTAATTGTGAAGTGCTTTATCCCTTTCAAGATCTAATGAATAGCTGGGTTGGAAAAAGTAATTTATATTTTTAAAGAAGCACTCATCGAGATTCTGATATAAGTGATATGCAGATTACATTAAAAAAAAAACAGGAGTATGGGATGCCTGGGTGGCTCAGTTGGTTAAGTGGATGCCTTGGGCTCAGGTCATGATCCCAGGGTCCTGGGTTCGAGTTGGACATTGGGCTCCCTGCTCATCGGAGAGCCTGCTTCTCCCTCTGCTTGTCGCTCTCCCTGCTTGTGCTCTCTCTCTCTGACAAATAAATAAATAAAATCTTAAAAAAATAAAAACCAAACAGGAGTATATTTTAAATAAGAGAGGAGAAAAGATACAAGAGCACATACATTTTCTCTGTAAAGTGGATAAAAATTTTCTATGCCTATTATGATAGTTTCACGAGTGAGCGTTGAAGCTTGAGAAAATTTTTTTAAAAAAGCTGTGTACACTGTGTTAGGAAATTCACAAGATGAATATAGCTTTGGTTAGATAAGTAGTGAATCAAATCATTCTGGTCCCTGTTTATCCGGTCACATGCTACAGTCTAGTGTCCACAACAATAAAATCAAAATAATTTGGTCTAAGAGTATTGTCGGATTATAATAATGCAAACTTGATTTCTTAAATATCAGGTGACCTATCTTAAAGAAATAAAAAAACAAATAAGGTGGTTCTAACTTTTAAACTTAAACTTGTTTATGCACATTCCTAAGGTATACTTTGCCCTGCAAACTACATAAATTTTAAACAGTAATGAATATGTAGAGTGCTCCCTTCAGCAGCACATATACTAAAATTGGAAAGATACAGAGAAGATTAGCATGGCTTCTGCATAAGGATGACGTAATGAATATGTAGAGATCTCAACATGAACTTCACAAATACAACCTTGGGGTTTATCCCCTGAAGATTAGATTAAAAAATAGAAAGAAGCAAATTATAGAAATATTAAGAAATATCAGTCCACATTTATAATATTTATAAAATAATAAGTGAAAAAGGAAAATATTGCTTTGATGAAGTAGCATTTTTGCTTTTTGTTTTTTTACTTTAAAGATTTTATTTATTTATTTATTTAGAGAGAGACTAGGGGGAAGGGCAGAGGGAGAAGGAGAAAATCTCAAGCAGACTCCATGCCGAGCACAGAGTCTGACATGGAGCTCAATCTCATGATCCTGAGATCAAGACCTGAGCCGAAATCAAGAGTCAGTTGCCTAATCGACTGAGCCACTCATGTGCCCCAGTAACATTTTATTCTTAATTATGATATGAGTGCTGAGCTAAGGCAATATAGGACCTGTGAGGTCCTTCTCTGACCTTAACTAGATGTGTGATCTAAACTGAGATTTGGAGCCTCTTTCTTCTTTGTCAAATGAAAATGATAAACTTTCACATATGAGATTAGGTTTGTAAAGTGTTTAGTTCTCTCTACATGTTCTAACAATAAAGTAATAAAATCTGAAGATACACTTAGTAAAAAAAGAAAAAAAAAGAAAAAGAAAGAGCAATAGAGAATTTGTTGCTCTTTAAAAAGTCAGATTACCAAACAATTTTAAAAGGTGGCTTAATAAAATAATTTTTATGAAAGGAAGCTAAGTGTGCTACATTTTTAAAAATGTATTGCTATGATAGCCTAGTAAAAACTTTATATACACACAATTATGGAAAATGTTGATGTTACCGGAAGTATACTGATAGTGTAAATATAGAAGCACTGAAGAATGGAGAATATTTGTACCATTTAGTTATAACGTTTATTAGATCTAACGAGGGTAATTAAATCCCACTGTCACTTATTTTAACATTTCTTACTGTGCTACATGGATTGATATGCTTATAAAGAAAAATTTAATAATATTTTATTAGATAACAAAAGTATTGCATAATTCTTTAAATATTTTTCATGTTTAAAGATTTTGATATTTAAGAGGTAAAATAATCAGAATCTTTTTATCCTAGATATAACTGCATTTGTTTTTTGTTTTTGTTTTTTTTTGTATGTAACATTTGTGTATAAATCTGGGAGAAAGGAGTATATGGATTATTAATTATTCAGGATACTTCTATCCTTTATTTATTTTACCTGATCACTTCATCTTTGTTGATTGATTACAGTTTCTATTAGCTCAATGAATCTGTCTAGTTGAGGTTCCATAAGAGATAGTAACAGACACCTGATTGGAATCCTGTATTTCAGTTGAAGTTCTCTTTTGCTCCCATATTTTTGAGATTGTCGACCATCAGATGATGAAGAGGTGTTGATGAGTATGTAGTGATTGTGAATACTTATTACCTGGGGATAAACTTATTTTAAATATAGTGTATTTATAATGGATGGAATATAGAAATGATTTGTTATCAGAGTACAGGTAAAAGGCTTATTAATGAGAATAGACTGTTGGGATATAATTATAAAGATAATGATTATGATCACTTGCAATTTACCAGAAACTACATGTGCATGTATCATGCCACATAACATTTTTATTCTTACTAATCAGTGAAGCCAGTTAACTTGTGAAATGGAACCCAAGGGTACAGAATGGAATCCAAGTTTTTCCAGGGTTCTGATTTCAAACTCCTTGCCCTTGTCACTCTGCCAAATTCCTTCTTTGCTTCTACTGTAACGAATGCTTATTTTGTGTTGGATATTATACTACAAGATTTACTGATCAAAACTTTTTTAATCAAATAAATTTGATTTTACTAACCTTAGTTTAAAGGTGAGGAAACTGAGATTCAAGGAGCCCAACTTTCTCAGAGTTTAATAAGTTGCAAGCAACAGTATTTTAAATAGCAATGAGTATAAGCCCACACCATTTTTTTTAATTTAAGCACTCAGCTATTTTCTTTCCTTAAGCATAAGAAGAATTTGGGAGTGTAATATATAAGGATTAAATAATAAAATGAACATAAAAATGATTCGATTAGTCAATGGTATATGAAATATAATTGAACTACATTGAGTTCATATTTTGCACATTTTGTTTATTTCTATTCAAAGTCCTCACAGAAAATTAATATTTTAAACATGACCTTCAGACTTCATTGTATTTTCTGCATTCTCTATACTTATATTGTTAGTTCACTGACCAGATATGTCCCAGAAAAGTTACATGTGAAACAAAATTTGTAATTTATAATTTAAAAGATGCTGAGGGAATGTGTTCTTTAAAAGAGAGTTCAGATGAATATTTTTGAAATGTAAATAAAACTTTTTGTGTATGGGGGCATCTGCGTGGCTCTGTGGGTTAAGCATCTTCTTTCAGCTCAGGTCATGATCCCAGGGGCCTTGGATCTAGGATCCAGTTGGGCTCCCTGCTCAGTGGGGAGTCTGCTTCTCCCTCCGCCTTGTGCTCACTCTCTCTTTCTGTCAAATAAATAAATAAAATCTTAAAAAAAACCCCACAACTTTTTGCATATGGATTTACCTGTATGTTTTCTTAAACTGTACTATTTAAAGAAGTTGTCAGGGAATTTGTCTTCTGTTCTCCCTGTTTTCCCACCCTACCCCTGGGTCTTCTTTTTTATCATCAACATCATCATCTAGTGAACACTTATATGATTAGGCCACCATGTTAAGTGTTGGATGCATTATACTAGATGCTGCATTAATGAATCATCACATATTAGTTTTGGTTTCCAAGAAATTCTGTGATTATGAGTTCAATAGATATAGTTTCCCTCAGGCTTGGTTAAAAGATTTGTTAGTACCTTAATTAGCTCCAAGCTGGTTTGAAATTCAGTACTCAGTCTTAAGGTATAATTATTAAGCCATTTAAAATTAAAATAATAAATACTTATGTTACAGTTGCAGTGTTGCAGACATACTTGTAAGTATATTTTACAAATGGAATCATTCAATCTTGTAACATGGTGGTTATACTAATATTCCCATTTTGTAGATGATAATTCTGAGACAAGGAGAGGTGTGTGACTTGCCTTCAGCACATAATTCTCGCTTTTATTATAGATTCTACTTCAACACCTTTCCCTTTGGCCCCCAGTCCCTGAATACTGTTAACCAGCTTCTCAGTTCAGAAGCAGGAATTCCCTCTGAAGATTTATAGCCTTATATGCCCTCATTGAAGTAATGCCCTAAAAAGATATTGTGTCTTCCCTACTTCCAATCTACAAGTGAACTACATGACTTTTATCTTTGTTAAAAGAATTTAGAAAATCATATCACAAGTTTATGTTAATATGTCAGTGGCACGCTAATAAATATCACAATGGTAGAACTCAGTAGGGTGGATTTCAAGCACCAAATTCATTCACCCTGGTCATACACTTAGTTCTGGTGAAGGGCAAAATAGAGAAATCTGACTTTTCTAGCCCTATAAAATGCCACTGGTTTTATTTTACTTTAAAATAAATCCTTGTTCTTTTATTACTTTGCCACTGAACTACGTACCATTTATTATCCTGAAAGCAGTAGGTATAAAATATTTTCTTTTGAAAAATATGGATACAATATTTCAATTTATTAACTTAAAATTACTTTTATGTATATCGTTTCACTGCTTTTCCTTTATTCTAAAGTAACATTAAAGTTGTACTTTGTTTTTTGATTTTGTATTTATTTTCTTCTCAAGTTTCCCAACTAAGTGAAATTCTGCATTAGAAGTTAATTATTTGAAGGCACACAGTGTGAGGAATCTCTTTACTCTCTTGGCTTCCCACACTTTGCTGGTTTTATATTTGCCCTTCTGGCTGATCCTCAGTCTTCCTGTTTGCCAACTCGTCCTCCTCTAACAACCTCTAGATTTTGGCAGTGCCAGCTTTAATCCCCTTCTCTTGTCTCTAGATGAACTTATCCAGCCTAAAGTAAGTGCTGTGACATTTACAAAATTAACTCCAGTGTCTCTGGCCTTTGAGGCTTTGAGTTTCAGCATCTCTTTCTGGTCTTTTTTTTTTTTTTTTTTTGGCCCTTCCCATGGCTGGTTCTTTGTCAAGTTTATAGTTACGTTATTAAGGTATGCCCTCTTGGAGATGCCTTGCATGAACATTCCATCAAAAGTAACTTTTCCAGCTTAATTTTTCCCTATAATTTTACACTCAGAAATTAGCTCTTTCATGTGTTTACTGTTTGGTTCTCCTCACTGTAATTATGCTTCCTGATAGCAGGCGATTTTTTGGTTAGTTGGTTCACTTTTATATACACAGGACCTTGAATACTGTATAGTCCCTAATGGGTGTTTCATAAATATTTACAATGGATAGAAAAATTCATTTATAAAAAAAAACATATAACATATTGCTAATTCTTAGCTAATTTGCAATAGAGGCTAGAGTTACTATAACAGTGTATGTAGTAAGTTATAAATAACTATTTGTTAGATAAATGCATACAAGATTAAAGAAGAAATTTAAAGAAATTGAAATCGACACCTCCTGCTCCTGGTGGAGAGCCTGTATCTATCCACCCTCCAAGCTCCCCATGTGTCAGCTGAGGCTCTGTTCTAATCACGGCACCATTCATCTGTTCCGTCTCCCACATGCTGTTTCCCTCACATTCTCACAGGTATTGCTCCTGAGAACATTCCCAAAGGAGCCTCAGAGTGTATTCGTGGGGAAATCTGATCTAAGACCATTGCTTTTAAAGACGATACGATCCCTGGAGACACCTGGATGGCTCAGTTGGTTGAGCATCTGACTCTTGGTTTCAGCTCAGGTCATGATCTCCTGGGGTGTGAGATCGAGCCCTGCGTTGGGCTCTGTGCTCAGCAGGGAGTCTGCTTGAAGATTCTCTCCCTCTGCCCCTCCCCCTACTTGCACACTCTCTCTGTCTCTCAAAAAAATAAATAAATCCTTAAAAAAAAAAAAGATATACTCCCTACCCTCATGGAGTCCACACCTTGATGGAAAGTCACTCCATACCACACATTAACTATTGAGACATGTCCGAATGTCCTCAGACTCACGTGCGAGTTGTGGCCTGTGAGGGACTGGTCAGTGCCTTGGCCAGTCCTCTACAAAGCCTGTGTTGCTTTCAGGGAGGTGGGGGATCAGGTCACCTCAGCGCTGAGGTGTGGTGCTGAGCTGTGGCTGCCTGCCTCTCTGCCCACTGAAAAAAAGTGCCTTCTTCTCACTCCCCACTCCTCCCTCTCCCTACCTACTAAACCAGGAATGCTTCATCAGTGCAGAGAATAAATGGAAGATAACTTCCCTCCTTCTTCCTTGATGGCTAGGAAATCCACACTCAAGCTGATAATCTAAGAATCCCTAGGATTCTCCTCCCAACTGCAGCTGAGTAGCTGGAGCATCCCACCACAACCTTATATTTGTGCCCATTTGTCCAGCTGCATCAGGAAACTGCTCCCCCATTCTCTATCAGGCCAGGGCTGTGGCAAACCCTCTCACAATGTCACTTCTATATTTTGCTTCTTTTATTGTATCCACTGGAGCTTCCTATGGCAGGCACCTGCCTATAAGTAATACCTTCTGAAAAAGAATCAAGCCTACCAGGCAAGGTTGGCTCAAGCTCTGGGCCCTGCTGCTTCCTAGCAGTGGGAAGTCACCTCTCTGAGCCTCAGTTTTCTCATCTGTTAAATGAGGATCATCTTGCCCACCACCCAGAAATTTTGTGAGGTTGCAAAAGGTGGTCCACATCAGGTACCCACCACTGTCTGGCACACAGTCCCCACCATTTATACTCAAACCTGCCTTGCCTGCACCTGGGTTATGTGCCTATGTCCCATTTTCATCAGGCATCCCATCTCATGGAGTTTTAAAGACATCTAGGAAAAGGCATTTACCTTCTAGTGTTTAAAAGCCGCTTCCTCTACCCTGGCTTTCCAGGCATCTTAGAATGAGCATGGTATCCTCCAGGGTTCTGAATATCCCTCCTCCATTCTCTCTATCCCCTCTATAGCCTCTGCTCTCATAATTTGACCTGGAGGTGTTTCTGCTGTTCATTCATCAATGGCTAAAAGCCTACCATACCTGACCATCATGGCATCTCTGGTCCAAATCATTGTTCTCGGTCAACACTTTCCGTGACCCCCAGCTCTCACTCGGGACCCATTATGTCATTGATGCCACACATGATGCATTTGATCTATATTTTCCTTCTAGTCCAACACATGGTCCTCACTTAGAAGATTGGTTATAATGGCTATCATATGTTCTGTGCTAGGCAAGGGCTTAAAAAAAAAGTTCTTCTCAATTTTCTTGATAGAGTATTAAAGATTAAATTACAAAGAAAACCTTAGGTGATGAATTAAATAATTGACCCATATAGGAAGTTATATTTATATTTTTTTATCTCTTAATCTCACCTACTCTATCACCTTGGGAAAATTATTCAGATCTTTTGTGTCCATTTATTCCTTTATTTTTTAAAGATTTTATTTATTTATTAGAGAGCGAGCGAGAGAGAAACAGCATGAGAGGGGAGAGAGTCAGAGGGAGAAGCAGGCTCCCCACTGAGCTGGGAGCCTGATGTGGGACTCGATCCCAGGACTCTGGGATCATGACCTGAGCTGAAGAGAGTCGCTTAACCAACTGAGCCACCCAGGCGCCCTGTGTCCATTTATTCCTTAATAGAATAAATATGCTGAATTGAGTTATCTTACAAGTAATTTTACATATTTCTTTCATAACCTTAAAATTTAATTATGATGGCTATTTGGTCTTATGAATGAGAAAAGAGGCTATAGAAAATAGAAGACAGGCCTAGTCAATTTTTTATTGTATCTGCAACTGAAATTACTATGTAGAAACTATAGCACATAAAAATCTCCACAGAGAAAGTTCATCCACAACCAAAATATAAATGAAATAAATTACAGAAGAAATTGATTTAAGTTAGTAATTCTATATAAATATGAAAGCAAGCTGCCTTATCATTTCAAGAATGAAATTTGTGGCAGAGTCTTCATCTTCAATTTCAACCCCTTATCATTTGATTTCTAATTTAGGTTTCCACGACATGAGCAATGTACTGTTCTCACTGAAATGATCCTCCCCACTCTTGTTTAAAGCAGTCCTGTAGTAGATTTGGGAAACCTGGATTGCATTTACTGACCTCAATCATGCAATCACCTCAAGTTTCTCAAATTTAGAGCAAAGTTGGGCTGAAACAGGGATAGAATCAGCTTCCTTCTGAGGCTGATAGCACATGTTGGGAAAGGAAAAGAGATATAACTGATTTTTGATGTTATACATGATGTACACCTCTAAATCATCTTTATCACTGCTGCCAGCTTAAGCGATCTATAATAAAATTGTAGTTCTATGATGAGAGCATATGTAAGTCTGACACATCCAACAGAGCACTTGACAATGTGCAATATGATTGACTCTAGAATATTATCCAAAAGAAGGAAAGCTGGCATTCAACATTCTTAAGATTGCATATTGTTATCTATTTGTTATTAGGAAGAAGAGTTTCAACAAGCCAGTACACTTTTTAATTGGTGTAATAGTGAGCCCAAGTTTACCTATTGAAATAAAAATTTTCTGACACATACATGTACTGCTCTGATAAGATCAACAAAATGATTATTTCAAAGTATAAACTGCAAGATATACATTAATATGAGAAGAGTACATTAGAAAACAGTTTTCCATGAGTCTCTAATATTTTTGCACGTCTTGTGAACAGAGGTACTGATGGTTTTTGTTCTGGCCTATATTTGTAAGGGTATTTAGGTAGTATACAGTCTTTGAAAACAGAAACAGTGTCTCCCTCCAGAGTTTAGGTTTGCTTACTGTCTGCAGCATTGACCTAGGCTGTTCTGCCTTGCTCCCGTAAGGCTGAGAGGGCAAGGGAAACTGATGCAAGAGTGAAGCTCATGCAGCTTGCTGCACCACCCATAAGAAGGACCTTTGTCTCTGACCCAGGAATCTCATGTCTTCTGCCAGCATTCATAAAACTAGAGCAGTCTTATGTATTAACTTGGAAAAAAATATTAGGCCATTCAAGTTCTTTCCTGACAGCTTGAACTGATATAATCCAGCAAGCTAACCACATGATATATCAGGATTGAATTTAATTTTGATAACAATCTTTAAATAAAATATTTGCCATGGAATCCAATGAAATCAATAATTTAAGTTTTAAGAATATTTGTTGGTTGTAAAACTGGAATGCTACAGCATAACACGATCTGATAAATCTAAATGGCAACACTTCATGATCTATCACTTAATAAAAAATCTAGTCAAAGGTAAAATAAACTTGTTTTCAGCATGGTATATTTTTAAAAAATGTTATTTATAATAAGTAATTTTCCAAATAAAAGCCCAATAAATTTTTAAAAAAGAGAAATTACTATTTATTTTTTTTGGTAACACATTAAAATGCCCATTGCACACTTCCTATATGCCAGGCACTGTGCTACATGCTGGAGATATGTGGTGAACTATGCACTATCTGCCTTCACAGATTAAGACTATGGAGATCAATCATTAAAAGTAGTCACACAAAATTTAAAAGCTAATAGCAATTATACTAAAAATAAGGAATAAAAAGCACAGAGTGATATGACAGATTATACAAAGGGGACCTAATTTATGTTATCCAACAAGAGAATTAATGTAATATCTCAAGGATATATAGGAGATATTCTGGAAGGTGTATGCCAATCAATAGATATGAGGACTGCAGGGTGGAAAGGATCCTGGATTGCTGGAAAGAAACCAAAAGAGGCCTCTGTGGATAGAGCCTGATGGCAGGAGACAAGACTGGGGAAGCAATCAGATATTCTTTTTTGATATAAAATTTAAAACTCTCACATGACATTTTCTATTAGTGCATCACAGGTCTTTTTTCTCCTACAAATGTTAACAGGTGTGAAATGTTTTTATTTTTAAAAATATTTTATTTATTTATTTGAAAGAGAGAGAGAGTGTGTGCACGTGCGCAAGCAGAGGGAAGGAAAGGGAGAGAGAGTCTGGAGCAGATTCCTCTCTGAGCACGGAGCCCGGGGAGGGGCTCAATCCCACCACCAGGAGACCAAGACCTGAGCTGAAACCAAGAGTCTGACGCTCAACCAGCTGAGCCACCCAGGTGCCCCTAGGTGTAAAATGTTTTTAACAGAGATGTACTAATTATTTGAGATTCATAGTCTCAAATGACTGTTTCCTTTTTCGTTTTTGATAATTTTAGAAATGTGTAGAAAGTTTCCAAATGAGGAAAGGCAGCTTTATTTCCAGTTACTCTTTTCTTTCCTATTTTTCTCTAAAGGTGAAACTATCATTTGAACAACGGTTGATGTTGGAATGAACTGTTAGAAATAATTGTAAAGTTTTATTTCTTGTTACTTTAACAAGTTTACCTCCCATTTGGAAACCTGCAATGCATGCAAAGTTAGACGTGTCAATATACAAACTATTAATTCCTTATCCTTAAGAGGATAATGGTCTCACATTTTATTGTAATTAACAAAGTGCTTTCCAAAACATCATTTCATTTTCATTTTCTCCACCATCTTTATTCAGGTCCTCAATACTGATTCTTTTTCTTTGTGATAAAAGGAAATTATCCCTTCCCATAGGACATCTGAAAAGACAGCTAGGCAGTCTTTGCCTGAGATTCAAAGTGGCTGGTAAAGAGGAGCTACCCAATAAACATTTCGGGAAAAAATAAATAGTCTTAGAGAAGGTAGTTAATGCTCTTCATTTTTTAAAGTCTTATTTATTCTTATCTCAGAAACAGATGGTATTAATATAAAAACGAGTCATTGTTTTCGAATAGGATCTATATTTTAGCAGTGGTGTGTGCAATTAGGAGAACAATACTTCCCCGTTTTCTCCTAACTTATTAAAGACAGCTGAGCCAATAACAGTGGTATCATCTAAGTGCACACAGAAGAAAGATTCGGTAATAAATGTCTCATATACACAATATTTCTTAACTACTCATGAAATCACAAGGTCCTTCACTGAAGGGCAAGAACTTAGTGAATGAAAAGGGGGTCATTTGGTTTTTACCATAAAATAATGAATATTGTTGGCAGCAGCTTCTTGATATATAATGGGTTATCTTCATTTAGAAGAAAAATGGGTAACATCCACGAAGTCATAGAAAAAACCTGTTTTGAACGACTGACAAGTCTTTACTTCCAAAATAAACTCATTTGTCTTTTTTTTTTTTCAAAAAACCTTTATTTAGGGTCTGGAAACAAAATTATTTTCAATTCAGAGCATAGCAATTAAATAGGCATTTACAAAAGAGAGAAATATGTGTCAATAGGGCTGAGTACATGGATTCTATGGAGTGTTATGTACAGGTACTAATAATCAGAAAGTAAACTTTGCAACATGGATATTGTATTTTAAACATTTTTTTAAGATATAAAAAAATGTTACAGACAAGTGCATAAACCACAAATTTAGAGCTTGATGAGTTTTCACAAATTGAAAATAACAATGTCACTAGCTCTGGGATAGTTTTGAATTTATTCTCTGTATTTTATCTCCTTCTCTTCCCTTTATTGGTGAATGATTAGGATAGAATATGTGTGTAGTGCAAAACAGGTGGCTTGCAGTAGACCAGACAGCTGACCATTTGTTTTCCTAATTTGTCATTTTTCTTGAGAAAATTAATGTACTAGTTATTGATGCATTGTCTCTCCTCTCTAATCACCCTTAAATGACAACTCTGCAATAATATATGTGTAAACATTTCTCCTGTGGCAGATGGCATGCTTTGTTAGTAGAGAAGACTAGAAGAACACTAGAGTAGGAAGGTTTCTCTTCCAAGTTCTGGTGTGTATTTCTTGGTGACTCCTGCACTATGTGCAAATTTCTTAGTGCCTAGCCTTCATGCAACTCCTAGCTTAGTTCCTTGGCTCTAAAAGTTGTGAGTTAAAGCAGCTCATGGTAGTTCCCATGGGCAGATTTCCCCAGCAACACCATTAAGTGGCTTTTCAGTAGGGGATTCCAACAGGGTACATCCTGTGAACATTTTGTCCTCTAGAAGTTTTAGAGCTTCAGTGAATTTTTCTACTCTCTAATGGCATTAGATTAATGTCCATAGACATCCCCACCCTCTACAAAGAGGTCTGGGTGTCAACAGTGCAGGAGAGGAGTCTCTTCCTTAGGCTTCCTATCTCATCTCTTGGAGCAATGGTTGCTCCTAATCTGTTATTCCCATGTTGTTTAGAATACGCTTTACTCAGTAGATAATCACCCATTACTCTAATTCACTGTTACAGTTAGGAATTTCCAATTGAAATTTCCATGCTCAAATTATTGTGTGGTTTCTGCTTCTTGATTGGTTTTTGAATCACAAGCTTGCTTTCTTCTGGTTCCCAGAATTCTTCTGATGCAAGACTGATGATTCATGGAAATAATGTTAAGTGGATTTTCGCATAACATTATTTGCTGATTTAATCAAAGAAATTTAAAATATCTATCAATGAATATTAAACGGAATTTAACTGAATATTAAAATCAACCCATGGGGTGCCTGGGTGGCTCAGATGGTTAAGCGACTGCCTTCGGCTCAGGTCATGATCCTGGAGTCCTGGGATCGAGTCCCATGTCGGGCTCCCTGCTCAGCAGGGAGTCGGCTTCTCCCTCTGACCCTCTTCCCTCTCGTGCTATCTCTCATTCTCTCTCTCTCAAATAAATAAATAAAATCTTTAAAAAAAATCAAATCAAATCAAATCAACCCAGGAAGTTATTGGGAAGATAATTATCAAAATTACATTGAAAGTAAGATGTGAATACTATTGAAAAGAAAATGATTGGAAATGAATATCATTTAGGTACAAATACCAAGAGATGGTTAGTTTTATAATTTAAATAGTATCATTTTCTGTTAAGATTGTATGTGTTTTTTATTTATATATGCTCATACAATTAATTGATTGTTATTTGCAATAGATGACCGAGTGGTCCAACTTTCCTTGGTCAGGCAAAGAGAACTCTCATTTTATGTTGGAGAATCCATATTGTTACATCACTTCTCTGATTTTTCTTAACTTCTCTGGTAGATCATTCACTCTTCTACATTATACATTTTTTTTTTTAACCAGATAGTTGATACTTTTGAGATTCTCAAAAATCTAGGAGAGTTGCCATTTCTTAATGATGAGTATATCCTTTTTTTTTTTCTTTCCCTGACAGCCTTTAACATTTCTCCTTATCGTTGGTCTTCAGCAGTATCATATATTTCTCAGTTATCTTTTAAATTTGTTATTTTTGGAAAATTCCTTACTATTCATTTGCAAGCATTTCTCTCCATTCTTCCTCTTTTTTTTTTTTTTTTTACCTTCTAAGATTCCCATTACACATATTTTAGACTGATATCGGCCTCTATCTCTTGGATGCTCAGTTCTCTCTCTCTCCTTTTTATTTCACTAATTTCCTGTGTGTGTTTCCATTTGAGTGAAATCTATTGACCTATATTCAAGTTCACTGAGTCTTTGGATGTGTCGTGAATACCGATGAGCCTGTCAAAAGCACTCTTCATCTCTTTTACTATGTGTGTGTTTAAATTTACTTCCAGCATGTCCTTTGACACTTTTTTATTGCTTCTATTTCTCTGCTGAAATTACCCATCTATTCACAAGTGTCTTCAAGTTTTTCCCCTAGAGCCTGTGAAATACTAATCATAGTTATTTTATCCCCTAGCTGATTTTCCTAACATAGATTTATATTTGGGATTAGCTCTATTGATTGTTTTGTCTCTCAACAGCAGATTATTTTTCCTTTCAATTTTGCGTGCCTCATAATTTTTAGTTGAAATCCACATAGTTCTGTGTGGGGTAGTAGAGACCAGGGTAAACAGTATTTATGCCTGGAAATAAGCATGACTCTTTCTCTGCTAGACTTTCATTGAGGAGCCATGTTTCAATTTTGTTGGTTGCTATGATTACCCTCAATGCACCACCAACTTCAAGCCCCTCTAGGGGCACCTTTTGGTTAGGGTGGGAGCTAGACTGATTATCTGAGAAAATTCTTGATTGTGTTCAGTCCACCCTCACTTCTGGATTTTTCCTGTGAGCTTGTGCCTCAGAGAAGCTGTCTCTCCATGCTCTTGTCCCTCCATTAGTAGTATTCAGTTATTGCGTTATTGCTTATTTCCTGGTTCTTGGTAGCCTAGGTGGTGAGGAGCAAGAAAGAATTCTATATTTTTTTCTCATTCAACCTTAGCTTTTGGTTGTTCATGTGTCTCTGAGTCTTTTGAGCTGAGTTTTCTTGGTGATCCTCCCTGCCCCCAGTGGTTAAAGATCTTTAATTTTCTAGAAGTAGGAGGATTTCTTGCCTTTCTCCCTTTCCCAAACCGAGTAAGTTTTCATGCACTGGAAGTGACAGGATTTGCTGCCTTTCTTCAGCAGTTTAAAACTTTATCCCACTGGGGAGAAGACTCCAGGCAAGAATTGTTGATTTTTTCCTTAGCCGCAGAACTACATTATGTTACACAACATCAGAACTGCACTTTGAAGGATACTTTCCCTGATCTCTACCGCCTCCCAGTCTTTTTCATAAGCAAATAGTGAGGGCCAAGGAGAAGAGGCTACAACTGTTTGTGCTCCCAGGGGTTTATACTCACACCTGTGTATGTTCAGCTTTTAACAACCCATTAAAAATCAGTTCATTTTTTTTTAACACTCATTTGTATGGCAGCCTTGTTTTCTTCCAGCGCTGGGGTCTAGGTGGGTGATTGCCTGTGCCTTGTCTCTTTCTGGAGGCTCACTCCATCTTAATCAGATTTTACCCTAGTCAGTTGCCTTTGAAGTCAGCACTCTGATGGGTTCAAGAACACAGATGATTTTACAGATTGCTCAGCTTCTTATTGTTTGGGTAGATGTGACACTCTCCGTTTCTCTATCCTAAGATGGAGCCAGACCTTTATAATATACATTATTAATTCACTAATTATATCAAAGTCACCAGGATTCCAGGTACCTTTGGTATTATGTTATTAATATTTTTGATGAAACCAAAATAAAGATTGGTTCTCTTTCAGAACATGCCAGAATATAGTTTAACATCTAAATGTTTATTTTCTCCATTAAAATTTTAAGAAGTAAAATTCTAGTCTATTTAGAGTAAATAAGAGACTTGGAACTTTCTACATATATTTAGGGAAGCTATATATTTTGAGGTACATGATTTAAGGTCTAGTAGAATTTTTTATAGAATTGGTTGCTTTATATTTCAATATTACACATACCCAAGGGTGTATACAACTTAAAATAAAATAAGGCACTGGTAATTATAGACTCAATAACCATTTAGAAAATACAGCATTAGCAATAAATTTGAAGCCCCTCCCTATTATAGGCTTCTCCCTATAATAGGCTCCTCCCTCTTATAGTCTCCTTCTTTTTCTGTAGATATAACTCTTACCATGAGTTACATGTTAAGTAGTCCTTTGCTGTTTTTTTAATTTTTTATGATAAATGTATATAATATATATATTCCTAAAATATAATTTATTTTTGCATGTTTTGAATTTTATATAAATTGAGTCATATTGTATTTTACATATATATTCGCCATTGTGTTTGAAGATTCATCAATACTTTTGCCTGTATCCATAAAGCATGGACTTTCACTTTTTTTTTTTTTTTAGATTTTTTATTTGAGAGAGTGTAAGCGGTGGGACGGAGAGGGACAAGCAGACTCTGTGCTGGAGCCCCATGCAGTGCTCAATGCGGGGCTCGATCTCAGGATCCTGAGATCATGACCTACACCAAAATCAAGTCAGCAGAGGCTTAACCGACTGAGCCATCTAGGCGCCCCTTTAAAGAATGGACTTTCAGAACTTGGACTCTAGAGTCAGATGGCCTAGTTTTGAATACTGAATCATTAACTAAAGAGTCTTCATAGATAAGTTACTTCTTCTTTTTGACTTTTGTTTCTTTGTGTGTGAAACATAGTACTGCCAAAATATAATTAATATAATCAGGGGTGGTTCAGTGTTATATGACCTTGAAGTTTTAAAGCACCTACATTTTGAAGGTGCTCTATTTAAGAAATTGAATACAAATTATAAATAGCAATTAGATACAAACTTAAATGTTTATTACAATAAGAAATCACAGAAAATTCAGTATATTTGTAAATTTTACAGAAACACATAACAATATAAACACATCGTAGGGCTGCTTTCAGATCCTTGGTAAGGGCTTGAACAAATGAGGGGCTCTGAAACTTAATCTTTCTCAGCTTCATGGCAAATCTGACTCCATATATATGTAAAATCCTTTGAATAGTAGTTCTATAAAAATGATAGATGTTTTTAATTTATCTTATTACTTACTATTATATTACATCAATGGAAAATTTTTGTAGGTCTCTTTCCTTTTTTTATTGAAGAATGATTGAGATGCAATATTGTATTAGTTTCGGATGTACAACATAGTGATCCAATATTTATATACATTACAAAAGCATGACCACAACAGGGCTAGCTACCAGCTAGCGCCATATGAAGTTGTTACGATATTATTGACATATATCCTATGTTGTGAATTATGTCCTCTTGCTTTATTTATTTTATAACTGAAGTTTGTGCCACTTAATCCGCTTGTCTCCCATCTCCCTCCCCTCTGGCAACCAGCAGTTTGCTTTCAGTATCTGAGTCTGTTTCTGTTTTGCTTTATTTGTTCATTTGTTTTTTTAGATTCCACATATAAGTAAAGTCATATGGTGTTTGTCTATCTCACTCTGACTCATTTCGCTTAGCATAATGCCCGCTAGTTTCATCCATGTTATTACAAATGGCAAGATTTCATTCTTTTTAATGTCTGAGTAATATTCCATTGTATATGCCTACTGCATCTTCTTTATCCGTTTCTCTATTAATGGACATTTAGGCTGCTTCCATATCTTAGTGATCGTAAATATGCTGCAATAAACACAGGGATAGATATATCTTTTCAAATTAGGGCAGGATTATTTTCTTCAGTGAAATAAAATACGATTAATCTAATTATTTGCATATACATCAAATAATACTGTTACACATGGTTTTCATAATTTTGGTTTCGGTTTTCTCACCAAAGAATGCAGTCACTTGACTTTTTGTTTGCTTATCAACTGGAAATAATAATTTCAGTCCACATTAGGTTACTTATTGTCTAGTGTATTTCTTTTAAATTAACACACAAAATGGCCTACTTCAGGAAAAAAAAAGATTTGAAAATATGTACTTAACAAATTAAATTTATATTATTGAATTTTATATTTCACTGTTGTATTTATTGATGATAGATTAATATCTACTAGGCTAGTGTGAAACTTCCGGTTTTAGAAAAATCACATAAATCATGAGATAATAGTACTTAGTCAATTTTAATATGTAGATGTTTGCTTAAATTACTTTACTTGCTATTTTATGAAAATATATTTTGTATGCATAAAAAGCTAGGAAAATAGCTTGCACAAGATTACGAAGTAAAAGCACACTAGCATAATCAACATTACAAATTATTGTAATGTGAGTATATATCAAAGCAATGGATATTACATAGAAAATCTCATTTAGAGTATAATAACACTGGTACCATGCAATTTAGAACTATGGAGAACATTATATGAAATAGGAAAGTAAGTTTTAAATTTCAAATTTACCATTTTTTAATGGATGGGATTTTCTTTCAGATTGGAACAAACGCTCGTGGTTAAATACAGGCCTGAATTTCAGCTGTTATGTTCTGGTATAATCATCCATGATGTGTGCTGCCTTGCATATTCAGAGTGATCAAGGCTTGTCATTTATAGGTTGTTAAATCCTTTAATTTTTACTCTTACATAATTGATTATAGACAATAGTAGCCATAAACTTTTTTGAAATTTTAGAAATGTGCTAGATTTTTTTTAACCACAGTACTCTTCTTACTGCTTTGAAAAGAATGTAAACAATCAACTCAACAAAATAAATGATTTCCTTTTTTTTTTTGACTTTCCAGACATCAGTCCCTTGAGGCAACTTTTTAATTGTGTAGAAGCTCATAAAGATTTAATCACTGAAGAAATATTTATGGAGTGTCTATTGGCAGCACGATTATAAAGGTGTAATGGGGTTCCAGAATAAGTGCAAGGTTTTGTCCCTGAATTCAAAGACGGTCTATTTTAAGGCCATAATTCTCAACCATGGCTGAGTATCAAAATTGCACGTTTGATTTAATCTATTTAAGAATCGAAAAATGCTGAGAAAATGAAAGATTTAAAGATTAGAAGTGCTGAATCAGGATGGAGGTAAAGAGTAGGATTGATGTATCTGTATATGTATTTTATATATAGTGTATATACTTATATATATTCTCAAAATTTATATTAAAAAGAACTCAAAGGTAATTTTGAGGTTTGGCTAAAATAATGGAGAATCTGGAAAAAGGAAGATATGTTAAGAATTATGTAATAAAGGGGGGTAGTTCAATTCTGCAGTAGTTGCATTCTGCACTAGACCCCTCACTTCGGTGGTGTCTTAGTCCATTGGGCTTCCATAACAAAATTGTGCAGACTGGATGGCATAAACAACAGGAATTTACTTCTCACAGTTCTGGGGCTGAGAAATCAAAGATCAAAGCACTACCATATTAACGTACTGCTGAGATCCGTGTTTCTGGTTCATATCCCCTGGCTTCTCCCTATGGCTTGAAATAGTGGAAAGGGTGAGGGATATATGTTGGGTCTCTTTTAAAAGAGCACTTAACCCCGGGGCCCCTGGGTGGCTCAGTCCTTAAGCGTCTGCGTCTTCGGCTCAGATCATGGTCCCAGGGTCCTGGGATGGAGCCCCGCATTGGGCTCCCCGCCCAGCGGGAAGCCTGCTTCTCCCTCTCCCGCTCCCCCTGCTTGTGTTCCCTCTCTCGCTGTGTCTCTCTGTCAAAAAAATAAACTCTTAAAAACTAACTAAATAAATAAATAAGAACTAATCCCATTAACAAAGTTCCACTTTCGTGATTCAATCACCTCCCAAAGGCCCAATCTCCTTATACCATATTAGGCATATTAGAATTTCAATACATGAATTGAGAAGAGGATACAAACATTCAGACTGTAGGAGTTGGTGACCCCAAAATTAACATCAGAATATTTCAGTTTTCTTATATAAAATGGGACTAACAGTAATGCATTTGAAAAAGATTGTATAAAGGATGCAGTTTAGTAATTTATATAAGTTATTTAGCAAAGCACTTTACATATTTAAGTGCTCAATAAATATTTATTGGGTTTAATGTTAGTGTAGTGAGAAGATCCATGCCTTACTCAGAGAGATGAGAGAATATTAAAGTCTTGTTTCTACAGAAAAGCTGTCTGAAAAGGTGATTATAAAATTGTATATTGAAAGAAATTGAGACTGGAAGATTTTGCTTCCATTTAGAAGAGGAAAAAAAAAAACATAAACAAAGATATATAAACTAGAAGGGGGTCACACATATGCTAATTTAGAAAATATTCTAAGTTAAAGCAATTTCATATTGCAGAATAACACATAGCAATAAAATACTTTAAATAAACATTCTCAAGGTTATATTCTCTGGTAATTTTCATATCATCATGAATCTTGATTATAGTAGACAGGGAAGAGTCATGTTTTCTAGGCTATGTAGAACAACGTATGGAAGAGCTGTTTATTTCAGATTTGATGGAGATTTAAAAAAGTATTTTTTGAAAATATACTTCACAAGGCCTATTTATAGTTTGGCATACATGAATATAAAAATAATTGCAGATAGCAAATATGCTTTGGGTTTTTACAATTACTTCCAGTTATTCTTGTCCAGTGAAGGGATTCATTTTTGTTCTGATTTGGTCTCCGAGATTTGTTCTGCCTGAGATGAATTTTTTTTATATGTGCTTGCCCCCCTGCCTGCTTGTCTACCTTATACACACTGATTATCTTACTACCATATCTTAGGTTATCAGTCATTACTTTTGGGTCATAATCTTCTGTAAAATATTTTGTAACTCTAATCATTATTAGTTGATTTCTACAGAAGTTTGGCTTTTCCACATTTTATCCTGTTGCATGTCGACTGTCTGCTTCAGTGTTAACCAGAATCACCGTTTCAGTCGTTATATTTGGCATTTCCATTCTCTAGCCAAAGTGTGCTGCCCTAAGAGCGAGGAGTGTTTTTAATGGCGGCCTGCAGTGATGTAGGGAGTTTTACCACACATGTGTATCACATAGCGACTCTCCTGTTGGGGTTCAAGTTCTAAATCCTCTCCTATTGTGCAGGTCGTGAGACTTTCCCTGTAGCTTTGTGAAAGCTCCCCCTGGCAGCTGTAGAAATGTGATATGATTAATTTTATATGATGTCAAGGAATTTTATTTTATTTGACAGTTATTAAGGAAATATTGTTCTTCAGCTAAATGATTTGATGGCCAAAGCATAGAGTATGTTTCTTCCTTCTTTCCTGCCACTCCTTCTCTTCACCTTCCCCCTTTCTCCTCCTTCCTGCACCCTTCTCCTTATTCTCATTCTTATTCTTCTCCCCTTCTCTCACTCCCTCTTTCTGTCTCCTTCCGTCTCTTTCTGTCTTGACTGAGAAAGCATTTTCCTTATTTTTGGGCCCAGGTTCAATAGCTTCATAGTAATTTTCTCGATTACAATCAATCTGTATGAGTATCAGTTAGAGGGAAGCTATTTTTAAAAGAAATGCACACACACACAAAAAGAAATGCACATGGTATGAATATAGGTAAAATCAGAAACATACACGGTATATTTTTTGAGCACTGCTACGTGAATATTGGTAAGTCACTAGGTACTATGATATTTTAAAGATACAAGGATAAAAAATTTTATTTTTTTCATTTTATTTATTTATTTACTTTTATTATGTTCAATTAGCCAACATATAGTACATCGTTAGTTTTTGATGTAGTGTTCAACAATTCATTAGTTATGTATAACACCCAGCGTGCATCACAATTACAAGTGGGGAAGGGGGTTTCCTGACCAAATGCTGCTGATACAATTAGTTATAATTTAGGAAAAAAGTAAAGATGAATGCTCACTTCTTTAAAAGATAAAAAGGAAATGTTAAAGGATTAAAATGTAATTTTATAAACATAAAGAAATGAGAAAGAAATGTTGGGAAATATTTCTATTAAATCAGCATAAAAAACCTTTCTAATCATAAAGGTGATATAAGGAATGAAACAATCTTCAAATTATTCTACACAAAAGATAAAGAATGCATTAAAAATTTGGGGAATGAACATGAAAAATAGCAAACTCCAAAGTTAAAAGTTGGAAGAAACAATAAACAAGCAATTCTTTTTTTTTAAGATTATTTATTTATTTTAGAGAGAAAGAGAAAGAGCACACAAGCAGGAGGAGGGACAGAGGGTGAGCGAGGGAGAGAATCTCAAGCAGACTCCCTGCTGATCATGTGGGGTTTGATCTCAAGACCCTGAGATCATGAACCAAAATCAAGGGTTGGTCTCTTAACTGACTGAGCCACCCAGCTGCCCCACCAAACAATTCTTAAAGGGTAAATCCTAATAGTTACCATATATATAAAAAAACCTTTTAGTAGTATTTGTAGTAGAGGATGTTGAAAATTTGCCAATTACATCTTGAGAAGAGTGAGTACAACAGCACCCTTAACAGTCATCATCATTTTCTGCTGCTGAGAAAGGGAAGAAACACGGCTGTTGACTTATTTTAAATGCTGTTGTCTTTTGACTTAAGCCTCAGATCTATTAGCTTTCCTTCTTTCTTTTCAATATGTGCTTTCACTATATTTCTAGCCTCTTTTCTTCAGACTTACTGGTGTAATTGACTTCCTTTGCTTTGGGCATTTTATCTTGACTTTCTTTGTTTTTCTTTTCCTGTCCTTATTCCTACTTGAATCTGTGATTGACAAGTAAGGCAGCATAATGTAGGGGTTTAAAGCACAGCCTCCGGAGTAAGCCTACCTGTTTCCAAATCCTAGTTTTACTAATTAGGGGCCAAGAGAAACTAAGGAGATTACTTAACATCTTAGTATCCACTGCTGTAACATGAGAGGAATTTAGTAGATTCTCTTTAGTAGATTCGTAGGTTTGTTATATGGATCAAATATGTCAATATTTATGAATTACTTGAAGCAGTATCTGACATATAATAACTACTACTTAAATAAGGATTAAAATGCATTTTTTTATATTTTGCATAGATAACCTGTGGTTGATTTTCTTTCTTTTAATGCTTACAATGTTTTGTAATGCAGAAGTGTTTATTATTTAAGTGTTTACATAAGCATATTTTGGTCATTCTTTCTTTCTTGATTTCTAAATTTTTATACTAAATAAAGATTCTATTGGCCAAACTGATAATTGGTTTTATTTTAACATATATATATATATATATATATATATATACATACATATATATATATTCCATATATAACTTATTTTCAGTAACAGCTTTATTGAAATATAATCTTCATAAAATTAACCCCTTTAAAAATTTCTAGCTCAGTGGTTCTTAGTATTTTCTGAAAATTGTGCAGCCATAATGGCTATCAAAGTTTAGAATATTTTCATCACTCCAAAAAAGACTCCATACTTATTAGCACTCATTTCCTATCAGCCTATCCCCTCAGCTCCTGGTAGCCATTAATCTACTTTCTATTTCTATGGATTTGGCCATTTTGGACATTTCATATAAATAGACTCATACAATTTGTGCCTTTTTGAATTTGGTTTCTTTGATTTAGCATAAAGTTTTCAACATTCATTCATTCCGTAGTATATATCAGTACTTTATTCCTTTGTATTGCTGAATAATATTCTATTATATATAAACATATCACTTCGTGTTTATCCATTCATCAGTTGATAGGTATTTGAGTTGTTATCACTTTTTGGTTAATATGGGTAATGCTACTATGAAGATTTATGTACAGTTTGTGTATAGATTTTTTTTTTTTATTCTTTTGCGTATGTGCCTAGGAATCAAATTGTTAGATATATGAGACTCTGTTTAAGGAAGTTTAAGTTTAACTCTTAACTCTGTTTAAGTCTTTGAGGAGTTGCCCAAACTATTATTCCAAGTAGGTATTCCATTTAATATTCTCATCAGCAATGTTTGAAGATTCCAATTTTCCCACAACCTCTTCAACAATTGTTACTGTCTTTTTTATTTTAGCCATCCTAGTAGGTGTGAAGTGGTATTTCATAATGGTTTTGATTTGCCTTTTCCTAATGACTAATGATGCTGATTATCCTTATATGTGCCTATTGTCCATATGTAATTCTTTTTTGATGGATATCTATTCAAATTCTTTGGTCATTGTTTAATTGGATTATTTGTTCTTTTATTTTTCAATTGTAATAGTTATATATGTGTGTGTGTGTATATATATATATATATATATTCTGGATACAAGCCCTTATACGGTAAATGATTTGTAAATATTTGCTCCCATTCTGTTAGAGATCTTTTCACTTTCTTGATAATATCCTTTGGGAAGCACAGGTTTTTAATTTTGATGAAATAGAATTTATCTATTTTTCTTTAGTTTCCTATATTTAGTTACTGAAATCTTTGCTCAGTTTAGTGATGAGCTAATTATTGAACAGATATTTAATTAAATGTATTGAATCAATAAGTCTTTTAGACTTGGCCAAGGTGCTCTATTTCTGTTTTGTGTTATGCACTCAATGCTCCCGTAGGCAGTTACAAGTCTGCCTTAGTCTTCACTTTCTGTCTGTGCAGGACCTCAAAGCCAATCAGAGATGAGAGATTAGGGATTCTTTTCCTAATTCTAAAATGTAAAAAAAAAAAAACATACACCTCTTTTGGGCATGAACGCAGTCTTTCACATTTTTATGGCCTTCTAGATTCCCAGAAATATGCAGATCTTTTCATATACCCCTATTGACATCCCATTTCTGCTTTGCCTTTTAAGTTTTTGTTTATTGGTTGTTTTGGTTTGGTTTGGTGCACCTATTGGTATCTCCAATCAGTATCTCCATCATAAGAAGCTGTAATGTTAAACTATCATGGTTGTTTCTTTTCAATAAAGGCCTTAGGGATAGAACTATTTATACAGACTGAGCTCAAAGACTTGCTCAAATAAAAAGAAATCACAAAAATGGAAGTTTTCAGTGGGCTGCTAGATAGGTCAAATGGTGACAGTTCTCCTGGGATGGGACCTCGGAGGAGCCCCAAGCCTTTCCTTTCCCCTCTAGTGTGTGCTAAGATGATGGTTTTCACAGCGGGCAGAATTACAAAGCTGATGGTCCAAGGCGTCCATGCAGCTGTGGAGAGAGGGATGCCCCAAATCTCTTTGTTCTTACTGAGATTCAACTATTTTTTGGAGTAAATGCTCTGTAGATTGGTGAAAGCCCTTTTTATCTATTTCCAGAGTTCTGAAAAGTTGATTCTGACAATTGCTGCAGTGTATTCATGGCCTTTATGGAAGAGAAGTTTTTCTATGTAGTCTTTGCTATTCCAGAGGTGCTTCCTGGTTTGACTTTGACAAACAGTGTGAGATTTTTTTTCTTTCTTTTTTCCAAAATGGTCACACATTCATCTCCATAGATTTCAAATAGTATGGTAAATTTGTTCTAATATATTGATTGTTTCTGGGGTTTAAAAATCATATTCTACCAATTTGGCTATAAACTTTATCTCTGACACCATACTGCTTTCATCATTTTTTTCTGGATAAATATATAATTAAAGGATATAAAAATTAATAGGCAATGATTAGTGTAAAGAATTTAATTAAGAGCTATTTATTTTAGCTACAAATAAGAAAAAAGTCATTTTACAGCTTTATTAATTAAAAAGGTATAGCCATCCCCTCTTATCCTCAGGAGTTATGTTCCAAGACCCCCAGGGGATGCCTAAAACCGTGTATAGTATCAAACCCTACATATATTCTATGTTTTTTCCTCTACATACATACCTATGATAGAGTTTAATTTATAAATCAGGCATAGTAAGAGGTTAACAACAATAATAATAAAATAGAAAAATTATAACAATATACTGTAATAAAAGCTATGTGAATGTGGTCTCTCTCAAGATATCTTATTGTACTGTAATCATGCTACTTCTTGTAATGATGTGAGATGATAAAATACCTCCATGATGAGATGAAGCTAGGTGAACGATGTAGACATTATGATTTAGTGTGAAGTTACTACTGACTTCCTGATGATACATCAGAAGGTTAATCATCTATTTCCAGACTGAGGTTGACTATGGCTAACTGAAACTGAGCAAAACAGAACCATGGATAAGGGGAAACTGCTGTAACTGAAATTAGAAAAAAATATGTGGAAATTGAGTTACTTTATATATAAGGTAATATAATGTAAATACTAAAATAGCTGTATGTGTGAGTGAAATTATACTTTTTTTAAATAAAACACGTCTTGAGACTATGATTATAGGTCTTCCAACTCTATCAAGACTAACAATGATCATTCTGATAATTTAAAAAAAATTTTTTAGTCTATGTACTTTGCTCCTGAATACACTTTTTTAAAAAAGTGAATTGTTAAAATACATTTTAAATACAAAGATCTCATTTTATTTCATTTTATTTTATTTCTATAGGACTTTGGAGATGATGGGTCCTTGTATATTACTAAGGTTACCACAACCCACATGGGTAATTACACCTGTTATGCAGATGGCTATGAACAAGTCTTTCAGACTCACATCTTCCAAGTAAATGGTAAGAAACATGGTGTTGATATCATTGCTTTATGCTTCACTATATATTAAAAGAATATCACAGTTGATTAGGAAGGCAAGACCATTTTTTTTAGTTTGGCAAGGCCTCAATTTTTGTTTTGTTTTGTTTTGAGACTCTGTTAATGTAAAACCTTTTTCAATTTTAAAAAACAGGTGGTTGAGTGAATAAATGCTATAAATTTTACCACTTTTCTCATCGTGAAATAGTACAGTGTAACTCATTCTCATTGGAAAATTAAAGCATAAGAAATTTAAATTACTTTTTGAAATTTAAATATCAATAAGTAGACAACCATATCAATTTTAGAAACTAAAAAAAATTAAGCATCTTGAAATTTTAATCAGATTATCTGGTTGATCTTATTAATGATATAAAAAACTGCTGTTTACAGCAAATGTTATACTCTAAATCGTTAATTTAATGGCTGTGAACATTGGCCATGTAGGCTGATATTCTTTTTTTCTTAAGATTTTCATTTATTTATTCATTTGAGAGAGAGAGAGAGAGCATGTGGTTGGGGGGGTAGGCAGAGGGGGAGGGAGAAACTGACTCTTGGGTGAGAAGGGAGCTGGACTCGGGCTCAATCCCAGGACCTGGGACCTGAGCTAAAAGCAGAGGCTTAACCGACTGAGCCACCCAGGCGTCCCTGATATTATTCTTTTAATCAGAGGGCTTTTTCCTTTTTCTGATTTAATTCAAATTGTAGCTATTTAGTTCAATTGATGATATAAGATCGTATGTATGATACATTAATTCACACTGATTCACTTCCATATTGATATATACATATATATATATACACACATATATGTATTACTTTATGATTTACTAAAAAGAAGCAGAAACTTACTTGGCTTGCCATAGGAACAGCAGATGGCTAGTGTAATTTGTATGAATTAAGAAGGGAGTGACAGATAAGAGCTTGGTGAGGTAGCCCGGGGTCAGATCACATGGATCCCTGGGGACCTAATTAAATATTTGGATTCCCATTCTAAGTGTAATGTGGGAAGCCATCAAAGTACTTAGTGTATAAAGTGGCATATTCTGATTTGTTTTAAAATGACTGGAAGCATTGAGATCTGTTAAAAAAATATTTTAATAGTCTAGGGAAGAGATAATGGTAGCTTAAAATATAGTGTTAATGATGAGGAGGTAAAGAGTGGTTAAATTTAGAATATTTATTGAAAGTAGATCTGATGATATTACTGAGGAATGGCATTCAAATATAAGAGAGAATTTTTTAAAAATAAACCCAAGAAATTTAAAGCATTTAGATATATCCTTGTGACATTAACCGAATATAGAAGAAGCACATTTGGAGACTGAGTGAGATTAATATATATATATATTTTTTTTTTTTTGGACAAGTTGACTTCAATATAATTTCTAGATGGAAATCAAGTATGCAATTTAGTATGTAAGTCTAGAGATCAGAGGAGAATGACAGCCTAAAGTTATATATTTAGGTAATATCAATGTGCATAAACTATTTTAAAGCCATACATTTGAGCTTGATGAGGTCACCTTAGGAATGAGTATAAATATTCATATTGAGGATTGAGCCTTGGAGCTGAGGTTAACAAGTGGAGAAAAGAAGACTTAGAATGAGCACCTTGTGATGGAAAGAGTGTCCTGAGAAATCAATTAAAAAATGTTGAAAAAAGTTTGAAAAGATTGGAGAGCTTATGGTCTGACTGTTAGAGGCACACAACAGAAGCAGATCTAGGCCTTGGTTTCTAATGCAAACCCAGCTGTAACTAGACATGAGTCAAGGTTTGGAAGGGAACTTTCAAGGAAGCCAGTGAAGAGAGCAGACAAGTTACAAAGAAGGTGATGCATGCTACTCCCAGTGGCTTCAGATGTTTGGATTTGGACTTTGGATACAGCAATTTTACCTGAGGATACACAATCTTGAGAGGACAGAACAAGTTTGTATTGGGGGGATGTTCTCTATCTAGCTGCAGCATACTGGGAAAATGGTTGTTGTTGCGAATCTGGTTCTTACCTCCCTCTTTGTTGTGATTGTTTACAGACTAATGGCCTCTTTGACAAGACTAATGCTCTGAGCTATTTGTTTGTTTTTTTGAGAGATTCTCCACTTTTGTTTTGTCTAACAATTAGTTCTATCTTTTATATTCACTCCCAGTTCTAGTTCTCTCAGTCTAAGGACCAGCTAGTTGAGTTCTTAGTAGTTTGTAGAGCAGTGCATGGTTCATGTTCTACCAGGATCAGAATCACATGAAAAATTCATTAAAAATGTAGAACTCTGGACTCCACCAGCACTTTCTGGAAATTGATTTGAAATCTGTATTTTGGCAAACTTCCTAGGTAATTGTGATGCTTGGTAAAGCATGAGAACCATTCCAAATAACTGTTCTTTAGGAGTTTCTTCTCCCCATTCATGTCTGAAGCAGGCTTCTTACATAACTTACTCATTTGCATGCTTCGGCTGGGAAGCCCAGTAAGAAGGCTTTGTGCCAAACTGCAGGCTTTTGCAAGATGTGCCTTAAACAGCCCTGGAGAAATGTAGCTTCCCTATTTCAACCCCTCCTTGTGAATGAACTGCTTCCTCTCTGATCTCAAGGTTTTTCTGAAGATGGAATGTGGGAATAAAGGAACCATGAAGTCTCAGCAACAAAGCCACGGCCATTGGTCTTAACATTATGAATTAATTTAGAGGATTTCAATATTAGCATTGACTGCCGCTGAGATCTAACGCTTTCTCTCTTCTAGAAACAGAGATCCCTGAACCTGGGAGTAAAACCCTTCTCTTTCTATTACCTCCTACTATGTTTAATCTGCTTCAAAATCCTTCGTTAAATGTTCTTAAGGCATGGGGTTTGCAAAGAGGGAAAATGATAATATTGCTGAGCATTGGTTGAGATTGAACAGAGAGGAACTGCAGTAGCTTGAGAGTGATGTTTAGTTAAAGGGGGGGAATTTATAAAAATCGCAGATATGATACTCTTTTATGCTGATGTGAATAATCTGGTAAAGAGGAAATGCAGATCATTTAAGAGAAAAAAGGGAAAATTGCAGTAGTCAAGTTTTTAAAAAATTGATGTAATTAGTACACACATGGGAGGATTGGTCTTTGGAAGATGAATAGTTAATCTGTTGAAACAGGGAGCAAGACAGACTGTTTGGGAACAGATGCTCAGGGTGGGAGCATGAGGAAATAATCCTCTTTGCATTGCTTGGATTTCTTCAGTGTAGTCAGGAATACCAACTATTGAAAGTGAGGAGTTTGTAAGAGCTTGTTTGAGCAGAGGAAGAGATATAAAATAATTATCTTGCAGAGCAGGAGGGTGATAGAAATAGCAGCTGGTAGTTGGTATGTCAGGCAGATCTCTGGGTGTCCTTGAGGTGATATATAGTAGTATGTTTTCCTTCATTTGTGGTTGGCTGTGCATTTGCAATCATAGAAAGAAGGGAATTGGGTTTAACCAGCATTTTATTTTGTCAGGTGGGTAAGTGGGAGAGAGACAGGCATGAGGAAAATAAACAAGTTTACAAAAGAATGATTATAATGATGGACCACAGAAGAAATGGTAAGGTAAGGAAAGGGGTAGGTAAGGAAAGCAGTGAGACCATGAGAAATGTGAAATGAAGTAAAATACTGACTGGTGTTTCCAAGTTGATCAAGTACCACTGGAATGGGGTACTAGAGAGAGCGAAATGCAGTACCTTCACTCAAAGCATTTTCTTAAGGTGTCTGGCAAATTTCTCTTTGTCAGAAACACTTTTAGTTAGGTCAAGTTTATACAAAGGAATGTATGAACCACTAAGGTTTGATAGGTGTTCAGGAAACCAGCTGTTCTAAATCTAACTTGCCAGTTCTAGTCTTAGCTGAAAAGGAGAAATGAAGTGAAGAATAACATTAATTCATCAACATCAACCACAGTAGATCAAAACCTTTTTCTACTGCATTTTTATCAAGGAGTGAAGATAATAAGTGCATTTCCAGGATCATCTTTAATATTTAAAGATGAAAAGCCAGAAAGCTAAATAGAAAATGTATTATATGTGTATCAGTCAGAGATTACCTTTGGGCACGATAACAGAGACCCCAAACAACAGGGGCTTAAAGAAGATACTGCTGTGTTTTTCTTATGCATAAAAGAAGCCCAGATGAGGTGCTTCAGAAGGCAACTCCATCATGTCATCATTATCCTTTGCTTCCCTTGCTGTGGTTAGAACATGGTTTCCATTCTCCATGTCATCCTATGTTTTCCAAATGGCAGTGGAAATTCCAATCATCATGTTCCTATTTCAACAAAAGGAAGAAAGAGGAAGGAAAAATAATGCCTGTCACTGAGAGAGCCCTCTTGAAATAACTTTAATGGAAGTACCAACAGTAACATCCATTGACCCTCTCTAAATGCAAAGATTAAAGTATATTTCTTTGGCCTTGTTATTTTGCCATCCACAATTAAGGGTTCATTTATTTACAAGGAGGAATAAATATTGGATAGGTAAGTGGTCATCTTTGTCACAAAAATGTCTGATGTATCAAAACATTTTGCAAAACAGTAGTAGAACAATGACACTTTATACTTAGAAATGGTAGGATTAACTGTAAAACAACAGCTGAACAAGTGTGATTTGCTAAACAAGGGATTTCTCCTTTTTTTGGTGTTTTCCTTTCCTTTGGCTTTATGGTGTTTCATATTTGGCATAATAACTTTAAGTGTAATTTTGTGTATAAATAAGTAGAATAAACTTGAGATCACTCAGAATTTTGTTATAGGCCAATAACAGAAGAATAGTTGGGAATGAGCTGTGACATACAATGAAAATACAAGAAAATGCAAATCAGATTAGCCAAATGGCACATTTATAGACCGAATAAATCTCTAAACTGGTTTGACTCATTTTCTACTGTTCATCCACCTTTCATAAAAGGTTAAAAAGGCCTCTAGAAAATTAAATTTTCTTAGAAAACTTAGCATATTTATCTGAACAATTTTTCAATTGTAATAAAAATAAAATACATCATCGATTACCATAAAAATCTCTGAAAATACCACAAGTTATTGGAATTTGTGAAAGTGTTTTTGAAGTGCAAAGTCTATTTAAATATCCCAGGGTGCAAGCCAAATAAGTCTATCAATAGCCCTGTTTCTTTTCAAACAATGCAAAATTAAATTATTGAAATATGAGAGTGCTTCTGTGTCCTTGTCAGAAGAAACATTATGTATAAATCAAAGGAGCTTGACTCTGCCAGTGGAATTCATTTCATGCTTTTCCTTTTCGTTTTACATAAAGCAAATCGTCTTTAGATCTTCAGCTTATGATACAGAATGTTTGAAATTTTAAAAGTCATTCAGTGTTTACACTACCCTCTGGGCAGAGAGCTTGTCCATATTCACAATAGACCCATAATGTATGCTGTAATTTCTCTCTCGTTCATATTGTTTAAGACCTCACACATAATATGAAGTGGATTGTTTTTTTTCTGCTCATGTCAGAAATGTGTGCACAAAATTGCTGGTCTTATAGGATGTCTATATAGAACACCCCAATTTTTTCTCCTTCAAAGTTTGAAAACATCAAAAAAAAAAAAGGCACTAGAGCCAGATGTATACGTACGGAAGCATCATCACCTTCTTTACTGACAAAGCTGCTTAGAGAAAGTGGCTTAGGTCTGGGCAACAATGCCTGCTTTGCCTTGCATCATAGACTTGAACTTCCTTCTCCAGGCACAGGCAGTCTTCCCTGCCAAGCTTTCTGTATAGCCAAAGTGCAGATGGGAATAAAACCTTGCTGCAAGCAGTAAGATCCAGAAAGCAGGTAGTGAGAGGCCTACCTCCGCCTTCTCACTCCTCCTCTCTTGATGAGTAGGGAAGAGATGAAAGAAAGAAAAGCCTTGAAGGTTACTCTGGCTCAGAGATTCTCTGTGGTTCTTGAGCAAACAGCATCAGCAACTTGTTTTTAAGGCAAATCCTCAGGGTGCACCCACAACTACTGAATCGGAAACTCTGTGAATGAGGTAGAGTGATCCGTATTTTAACAAACTCACCTCATGATTTTGACCAAGTTTAGGAATCACTGCTCTAGAAATGTCATTACCTAGAGACTTGAGAAGTGGGAGTATGTGGTCCTTCCTCATACACTTCAGCTTTATTCTCTTAATTTTGACTTGAACCTAAGCTCATAGTGATCTTGGGAAGTGGCTGTCTCTCAGGGGGTGGGATCAGCCAAGCATCAAATCGGTCATCCCTCTCACGAGGCCCGGCAGCAGATGGTGTTGGTGTTGATGTCTTGCCCAAAAGCCCACCTGGGCCTCCTCAACTGTGTGGATGTCCCCTGACGGCTTGATGCTAGAGGAACCTGTCCCAAACCACTCTTCTAAGAATTTTATTTGACACAGGAAGGTTTATCAGCTGGACTCAAGATAGCCTAGATGTGCCAGGGATTTAATGTCTCACAGGGACAGTCCTTAACCAGTGAGGGCCGCAAGTCAAAAAGAATCACTGTTTCCCACTCAGAGGGAAGATTCTATATGACTCTTTTCTTTCTTTTTTTTTTTTCTTTCTTTCTCTTCCTTCTTTCCTTCCTTCCTTCCTCTCTTCTTTCTTCTTTCTTTCTTTCTTTCTTTTTTTCTTTCTTTCTTTCTTCTTTCTTTCTTTCTTTCTTCTTTCTTTCTTTCTTTCTTTCTTTCTTTCTTTCTTTCTTTCTTTCTTTCTTTCTTTCTTTCTTTCTTTCTTTCTTTCTTTCTTTCTTTCTTTCTTTCTTTCTTTCTTTCTTTCTTTCTTTCTTTCTTTCTTTCTTTCTTTCTTTTTTTCTTTTTCTTTCTTTCTTTCTTCTTTCATTCATTGCTATTTTTCTTTCCTCCATCTTACCTTCCTAGTATCTAACTTGTGCTTCCTGGGATCACATCCCAAATCAGCAATATGAACTTAAGTTCTTTTCTCAGAGCTGCTTTTGGGGACACTCACATTTAGGAATGTCCTTACCTTAATAATAATTGTTGCCCTTTGGTAGCTCCCCCTGCAAGCTACTGGTAGGCACCATATGTTTGCTTCCAGAAGGCTTTGAAATATTGCTGAACATTATATTAATTCATAAACTCCAGAGTCTGAAAATTTTGTCTCTATTATTCCCCATGCTAAATTATGTCCAGTTACATTGTTCAATAGAGCTCTTCAGAGCTTCTGCAATTATGTTAAATCTTGACATCAAGACACTACAGTTATGTAATAATAGCAAGAGCATATAGATGCTCAAACTTTAATATATAATCTAATTATTAAATGCCCACAGAGAAATAAAACTTCAAAGATTAAAGTTTCAAAGAAATTAGTCCAAAGCAATTAATATACAAAATTAAAGTATTCTGCCCTTGCAACATAAAATCTAAAGAAAGTCCAAATGTTTTAATTACAAGTAAATTTCAAGAATCAGAATCTTCCCCGACTTCTTATTTTGTTCCCTTTTGGTGAGAGAGGTCCTTGAAAAGTTTATGGCTTTGGTATAACTTCAACATCTTTATCTTGGGCTGATTCTCATTAGACTTAAGTGTACCATCTTGCTATTTGTTTTCAAATGGTCACATCTATTCTTTATTATTTCCTTCTATCTTGCCTTTTGTTGGATTGCATAACTTTCAGAATTCTATTTTATTTTCAGGATTGGCTTGTTAGCTATATTTTTTAAAATGTAGTTTAATTTTTTAAAATGTAGCTATAAGCTATATTTACAATATGCAACTTTAACTTATTACCATATATCTTCAAATAATATTTTATTACTTCACAGTTAAAATAAGAATCTTAAAACAGAAATTTTAGATCTCTCCCTTTCCATCCTTTGTGATAATACTGTCAAATATTTTATTTCTATGTATGTTACAAACTCTACAATACGTTGTCTTATTTCCACTTTTAATAAGTAAATATCCTGGGGCCCCTGGGTGGCTCAGTTGGTTAAGTGTCTGACTCTTGATTACAGCTCAGATCATGATCTCAGGGTTGTAGGTTCAAGTCCTGAGTGGGGCTCTGCACTCCGCAGGAGTCTGCTTGAGATTCTCCCACTCTTCTTCCCCTCCTCCCTACTCACACGTGCACACTCTCTCTCTCTCTAAAGTAATAAATAAATCTTTAAAAAAATAAGTAAATATCCTACAAAGATATCATTTTTAAAAAACAAGAGACAAAACTTTTACCGTTTCTGATCCTCCTCATTCATTTATGTATATCCAAATTCTGCATTTTTCCTTTAGCCTAATAAACATCTTTTAACAATTTTCTCAGCCTTTGTGTAACGGTATTTTTTCCCCTTCATTTAAAGACATTTCTGCTGAGAAATTTCTAAATTTCTTGAAATTTAGGTAGGCAGTTTCTTTTTTTCTGTTTTTCTTTCAACATTTTACAGATGTTGTTGTATTATCTTCTGGCTTGTAGGCTTGTATGGTTTATAAAAGAGAAGTCAGTTATATTTCTTGTCTTTTTTTTAATTTTCCTCTGGATGCTTTTTAAGGTTTTCATTTTTCACTGGGTTGCAGCAATTTAATTATTAATATGCTTTGGTTCTGTTTTCTTTACTTGTATTTATCCTGTAGGGATTATTCAACTTCTTGGACTTTGGGATTTACATTTTTCAACAAATTTGGAAAAAAAATTGGCCATTGTTTTTAAGTAGATTTCTGCTTTCTATCTCCATTAGGAATTCAATTACAGATATGCATGACTCCTTGACATTTTTCCATAGGCCACTAAAATCTGTTTTATTTGTTTTCTTCTTCATGCTTTGCTCTCACTATACTTCAATTTAGATAGTTTCTTTTGCTCTGACTTCAAAGTCACAAATCTGTTTTTCTGCATGTGTAATTTGCCATTAAGCTCAACCAAAATATTTTTAAAGATATATTTCAAGTATTGTATTTTTCAATTTTGGAAGTTTCAGTTGGTTTATATAATCTCCATTTTCTCCTTAATTGTGTTCATTTACCCTTAAATATTTGAACCTATCTATACCAGGTATTTTGAAGGTTCATTTCATGGTCTCTGAAATTTTATATCTTTCTCTATTGATCAATATTTTTCTTGCATATGAGTCACATTTTCCTTCTCACATCTGTTTTCTGTTGTTTGCTTGTTTGTTTTTGTTTTAGATGATGGAAATTGGTGAGAGAGATTTGTGGGATTCCTTTTAGAAGTGTTGCTTTGACATTAATTTAACTGCATATCTGTTAGACATTTTTTGAGGCTTTCTTTTTAACTCAATTTGGGTATTTCTAGAGTAACCTTTAAACTAGGGTTCGCTTCACTATTTTCCTAAGATGTAGTGTTTCTAGGGTCTCTATGAGGTGTTTAATGAAGTTCCTTTAATCTGTTTTTTTCTATTAGGTCTCTCTAGTTGGGAGTCTGATTAATCTAACTCATATGTCATCTATCCTTGAGTAAGGTACAAGATACTCCAAGTAAGTATCTTGGAGCTTTGAAATTTATAGCTCCCTAGTAGTAGTTCTTTCTATAGTCATTGAACTTTGCCTGACTTTGTGGAGTTTCATCCTATAGCTTGAGCCAAAGCCCCAACAGTCACCTTATTCAGAGTCCTGTAGCTTTCTATCTCTACATATTTCTGTCCTTTCTGGTACTCTCCCTACAATTTCCAGGTCTCAAGATTTCTTAAATTCTAATCTCTTTTATTTCAGCAAGACCCCTCACCTCCTCTGCTTCGCATCAATGTAAACTAAATATCTCTAGGCAGAAAGTGGAGGCAATTATAAGCACAACCCATTTTTTTTTTCTTTTCCTTCGGGGATCATGATCTTTTGCTGATGGTTTTGCAACACTTGATAACGGTTGTTTCATTTTGGTTCTTTTTTTTCCTTTAAAAATTTTTTAAGGTTATGTTAATCACCATACATCACATCATTAGTTTTTGATGTAGTGTTCCATGAGTCATTGTTTGTGCACAACACTCAGTGCTCCATGCAGAATGTGCCCTCTTTAATACCCATCACCAGGGTAACCCATCCCCCCACCCCCCTCCCCTCGAGAACCCTCAGTTTGTTTTTCAGAGTCCATCGTCTCTCATAGTTTGTCTCCCCCTCCGATTTCCCTCCCTTCATTCTTCCCCTCCTGCTACCTTCTTCTTCTTCTTCTTTTTTTCCTTAACATATATTGCATTATTTGTTTCAGAGGTACAGATCTGTGATTCAACAGTCTTGCACAATTCACAGCGCTCACCATAGCACATACCCTCCCCAATGTCTATCACCCAGCCACCCTATCCCTCCCAACCCCCACCACTCCAGCAACCCTCAGTTTGTTCCCTGAGATTAAGAATTCCTCATATTAGTGAGGTCATATGATACATGTCTTTCTCTGATTGACTTATTTCACTCAGCATAACACCCTCCAGTTCCATCCACCTCATTGCAAAGGGCAAGATCTCATTCCTTTTGATGGCTGCATAATATTCCATTGTGTATATATACCACATCTCATTATCCATTCATCTGTCAATGGACATCTTGGCTCTTTCCACAGTTTGACTATTGTGGACATTGCTGCTATAAACATCGGGGTGCATGTACCCCTTCAGATCCCTACATTTGTATCTTTGGTGTAAATACCCAGTAGTGCAATTGCTGGGTTGTAGGGTAGCTCTATTTTCAACTTTTTGAGGAACCTCCATACTGTTTTCCAGAGTGGTTGCACCAGCTTGCATTCCCACCAACAGTGTAAGAGGGGTTCCCCTTTCTCTGCAACCCCGCCAACATCTGTCATTTCCTGACTTGTTAATTTTAGCCATTCTGACTGGTGTGAGGTGGTATCTCATTGAGGTTTTGATTTGGATTTCCCTGATGCTGAGCGATGTTGAGCACTTTTTCATGTGTCTGTGGGCCATTTGGATGTCTTCTTTGGAAAAATGTCTGTTCATGTCTTCTGCCCATTTCTTGATTGCATTATTTGTTCTTTGGGTGTTGAGTTTGATAAGTTCTTTTTAGATTTTGGATACTAGCCCTTTATCTGATATGTCATTTGCAAATATCTTCTCCCATTCTGTCAGTTGTCTTTTGGTTTTGTGGACTGTTTCTTTTGCTGTGCAAAAGCTTTTTATCTTTATGAGGTCCCAATAGTTCATTTTTGCCGTTGCTTCCCTTGCCTTTGACAATGTTTCTAGGAAGAAGTTGCTGCGGCTGAGGTCAAAGAGGTTGCTGCCTGTGTTCTTCTTCAGGATTTGGATGGACTCCTGTCTCACGTTTAGGTCTTTCAACCATTTGGAGTCTATTTGTGTGTGTGGTGTAAGGAAATGGTCCAGTTTCATTCTTCTGCATGTGGCTGTCCAATTTTCCCAACACCATTTGTTGAAGAGACTGTCTTTTTTCCATTGGAAATTTTTTCCTGCTTTGTCGAAGATTAGTTGACCCTAGAGTTGAGGGTCCATTTCTTGGCTCTCTATTCTGTTCCATTGATCGATGTGTCTGTTTTTGTGCCAGTACCATACTGTCTTGATGATGACAGCTTTGTAATAGAGCTGGAAGTCCGGAATTGTGATGCCGGTAGCTTTGCTATTCTTTTTCAACATTCCTCTGGCTATTCGGGGTCTTTTCTGGTTCCATACAAATTTTAGGATTATTTGTTCCATTTCTTTGAAAAAAGTGGATGGTATTTTGATGGGGATTGCATTGAATGTGTAGATTCATATTGGTTCTATTTATCTATGGCAAAGGCTTATCTGCTATACATATTCTATCATGACTTTATATCTCATAGGAACCACTTTTTTTTTCTTTCTCCAAATTTTTATTTAAATTGCAATTAGTTAACATACAGTGTAATATTAGCTTCAGGTATAGAAATCAGTGATTCCTCACTTACATAAACAGCCGATGCATCTCATAACAAGTACCCTCCTTAATCCCCATCACCTATTTAACCCATTCCCCCCACCTCCCCCTCTGGTGACCATCAGTTTTTTCTCTATTGTTAAGAGTCTGTTTTATGCTTTGTCTCTCTCTTTTTTTTCCTCCTATGCTCATTTGTTTTGTTTCTTAAACTCCACATATGAGTGAAATCATATGGTGTTTGTCTTTCTCTGACTGAACTATTTCGCTTAGCATAATATACTCTAGCTCCATCCATGTCATTGCAAATGGCAAGATTTCATTCTTTTTGATGGCTGAGTAATATTCCATATATATATATATATATATGGAATATTACTATATTCCATATATATACTATATACTATATATTACTATATATATATATATATATATATATATATCTACACATACACACCACTTCTTCATCCATCATCAGTCGATGGACATTTGGGCTCTTTCCATAATATGAATCTTGTTGATAATGTTGCTATAAACATTGGGGTGCCTGTGCCCCTTCAAATCTGTATTTTTGTATCATTTCAGTAAATACCAAGTAGTACAATTGCTGGGTCATAGGGTATTTCTACTTTTAATTTTTCGAGGAACCACCATACTGTTTTCCAGAGTGGCTGCAGCAATTTGCATTCCTACCAACAGGGTAAGAGGGTTCACAGGAACCATTCTTCAAAAAACTGAGAGGTTTTGTTAGTTAAAGGCATTTTTCTTATGACCCTTATTTGTAAAGCTTCTGAAAGTTAGTAGACATGGCTGATGTTGACAGCATCAACACTGTATGAAATAAATTTAGAAATTTCGAGTAATGCTTGTTTTGTTCTCAAAGTCCAGTACTTAATTCCGCCAAAAGTAGAGCAGGTACTCAGTAGTATATGAAGGGAGGAGAATGAACAACAATAATAACAACAAAAGGTTTTGTGTTGGCTGTGGTGAAATATGAGTCTTTCTATATAAATTTCTCAAGGCTAAAGAAATTATGCTTACTTGATCATAACTACCCCAAAATAGGTTAATTCTGTGATTATGTGTGAAGAGGAGACTATTTGTTATCTACCAAATAATTTTCTACAGTTTTCTTCAGTGATAGAGACCCGGTTTATGCCAGTTTCATAGCTACCCACCTAAAACTACCTTTCCCAGATCTCTTTGAGGCTAAGTATTGTCCCATGACAAGATTTTTGCCAATGGAGTGTGATAATAACTAATGTATTTAATGTCTGGAATTTATTTATTTATTTATCTATTTATTTATGACTTTATTTATTTGAGAGAGAGAGCACAAGCTGGGGGAGCGGCAGGCAGAGGGAGAAGCAGGCTCCCCACTGAGCAAGGAGTCCGATGTGGGACTCGATCCCAGGACCCTGGGATCATGACCTAAACCGAAGGCGGATGCTTAACCAACTGAGCCACCCAGGTGTCCCTAATGTCTGGATTTTAACATAAAAGGGAAGATATGTACTTTGCCTTCTCTTTTGCTCTGTTTCTCCTTATTGGAATATGGATCTGATAGTGGTAGCTGTGGAGATATTTTCAATTTAGAGAAAGGAAGTTATGTTTTAAAGTTAGCAGAAGAAAAAGAAGAATGTTCCTGGGTGTGGAAGGCTTAATAATGTCTTCACAAAAGATATTCATATCTTAATCCCTGGTTTGTGATTGTTACCTTATATGGCTTTTGAGGAGATTTACAGATGTGATTAAGGTGTGATTCACTTAAGGAGCTTGAGTTGGAGATTATTATCCAGGTGGGTTCTAAATATAAGCGTCCTCACACAAATGAGGCAAGAAAATCAAAGAAGGAAATAGGACATATAATAACAGAAGGAAGAGGTTGGAGTGGTTTGATAAAGGGGTCACAGTCCAAGGAATGCAGGTGGTTTCAAGAAGCCAGAAATAAGTGTATCGTGTAAGACTATTGAATCACAGACCTGTACCTCTGAAACAAATAATATATTATATGTCCAAAAAAAAAAGGAAGAAGATAGCAGTAAGGGAAAAAAATGGGGAAAAATCGGAGGGGGAGATGAACCATGAGAGACTATGGACTCTGAGAAACAAACTGAGGGTTCTAGAGGGGAGGGGGTGGGGGGATGGGTTAGCCTGGTGATGGGTATTAAAGAGGGCACGTTCTGCATGGAGCACTGGGTGTTATACGCAAACAATGAATCATGGAACACTACATCAAAAACTAATGATGTAATGTTTGGTGATTAACATAACATAATAAAAAATAAATAAAAAAAATAACCACCAATGGGATGCCTGGGTGACTCAGTCTGTTAAGTGTCCAACTCTTGGGCTCAGGTCATGATCTTGGGATCCTGGGATAGAGCCCCGAGTCCTTGGCTCCACACTCAGCAGGGAGTCTGCTTAAAGGATTCTCTCCTTCTCCCTCTGGCCCTCCCTCATGCACATGCTCACGTGCTCCTTCAAATAAATAAATCTTTTAAAAAAAATAATAAACTACCAAAATCACAGTATTAAAAAAAAAAGAAGCCAGAAATAACAAGGAGACAGATTCCCCCCTAAGACTCCAAAATGAACCAACCATGCCAGCATCTTAACTTTAGTTCATTAAAATTGTTTTTGGACTTTTGGCTTCCAGAAATGTAAGAGAATAAATTTTTGTTACTTTAAGCCACTACATCTGTGGTAATTGTTTCAGCAACACTGGGTTCTGTAACAAGATCAAGTACCAAACTAACCTTTCACCATCTCCAAGGACTTATATTTGGTTTAAGTCACTGTATTTGGGTCTCTTATAACAATTTAATCACGTCCACACTGTCAAGCCACCATACCATTTCATGACTACGTATCAGAAGTTATATCTTATTTAAGCCACTACTGTATTATCGCTCTATCACATCAGTTCAACCAGCATCTTATCTTTACTTATCAGGTTTATTGTCATTTCTCCTACAGTCCAACTGCAGATTGGTAGAGGGGCTCTATTTGATGCATTCAGTGATCTGGGATCCTCCTATCTATAGGCCACAGTATTATGTAAGATGATGTTACTTACACGGCCTTGTTACAGTTTGTGAACTATTTCTCTGAACTATGAACTGTTATCTATTCATGAAATAAAGTGTAGAAATTATTAGTAAGCTCAAAACTTTTTTTATAGTAATTGCATATTTCTACACCATCTATGTAAAAGAATCCTATTATCTGATAACTATAGAGGCTGAAGGAAAAAAAGATCTCCCAATCACAGATAGTTTGAGAATCACTTCCCTAAAGCCTCGGAGTCCCCTACTAGATCCTCTGTGTGTTTGTTTGTATTTTAGCATATAACAGAAGAGATAATAGTTGAAGGATTGCGTAAGAGACTTATAGGGTAGGCCTTGTAGAAGATAGCACTTTTGCCTACTTGCTAGTATTCACAATTAGTGCATTCTGTTGTAAGGGAGTTTGAGAAAGAGAAGCTGCCTCTGGGCTCAAAAAGAAACAGGAATACTTTTAGTGTGCATCTAGCCTGATTTTGCCATGAGAACACAATGCTCGTAAACTTTCTGGGAAAGACCAAATGGTATAGAGTGCCACCTCTTGAAGAAACCATTTAAGACAATCATATTGTCTCTGTGGAACAGGCATTTTTTGGAACCAGTGCCACATGGAATTATTTGCATTTGTGAAACCAGGTCCACAAGATTTCACCAAAGCCCCACATTGCTTCAGCTGATATAGCCTTTTGCTGATTCTGAAACTAAAATTGAGATTAACGTTTCTGAAAACTATGCCTTCAGGGGACTGCTGCTGACCTTAACTTTACTATGAGCTCTACACTGTGTCATTTCCTCAGTTTAGAAGGATTGCAGACCTTATGTAGTATTTATTTCTGTTACATTATTTATTTCAGAAGGGTTGGCCAACTTCATTATCATCTTAATTTGGACTCTTTCTTTTTCTTTTGCCAAGGCAGTATACTAGAAATAAGTGTCTTCCTTCTTTTTTTTTTTTTTTTTTTTTATTGCTCTCTGCTTTTGGGCCCAAACATTTTTGTTCTCGTGTATTTCTCTCTGTGTTGTCCTGTGGGATCTGTCACAGTGAGAGATTTGAGAATATTGCATCTGGATCTGCCAAAAACATTCACAGTCCAAACAAATATGTTCCACTTTCTCCTTCCTGATTCGAGTAATCCCACCCAGGGTTCTTCTTCCATTAGAACAATATCTAACCTGTGTCCAGACATGATTCATCATTATCTTGCCTAGATTCCTTTTAGCATATTTTCTCTTTGCTCTGTCTTCTCTCAGAGTCTTCATTCCATAGATTTCATGGTCATGTGCCCTTAGTTGCAGAGGATAGCTCCATGGTCTCCTGCAATAACTGTCATTTCGAAATACATCCAGGGATACTATGAGAATCTTATGCTGCTCTTCTCTCTAATATTTTTTCCACAATTGGTGTAAACCCCTGTTAGACATCTGTGAAATATTATTGTCATTTTTGCATATTTCCAACTTATTATGATCATTCCTATATTTGTGTATCCCCAACTTCACCTTTGTGAGGTCAGCTCATGTCCCTACTGTGCTTAATGCCACTCAGATTTAAAGCCAATTTTTGAATGCCCTTTGAAACACTAAATGTTCTGATTTTTGTGGCATCTTCCTATCCTGCTACACTTTCCCTTGCAAACTCCACTCCAGCTGCATTTAATGCTCTTTTTGTCTTTAAATATAACAAGCATTTGCAGTTGGCTATTCCCCCTGCCTGAAGATGCTTTCCAGATCCCCACCAGGCTCAGTTCCAACCTCCTTCAACTCTTTGGTTAAATGTTCCTTTTTTAATGAAACCTATGCAGACTACACAGTTTAAAATTATAACTAGTCCCCACCCTCCCACTTGAAGTCACTCTCAACTTTACTTATCAATAATGCTATTACTTTCTAATAACTTCATACATCCTAACATACAATTTATGCTGTTTTTTTCCTTATATTTTAACATCCTTGAAATAGGGATACATTCTGCAATCTAGGATTATAAGAAGCAATGTATCTATTAAGCTGGAAGCAATTTTTTTCTTTGTTATTGATAAATAATAGCATCTTAGGCTTAATTAAATAAGGCAAATTACTTATTAAATATGTTCATAGTTTATTTTTGGTCTTCCTTCACTCAAGGAGATTCCTGCTCTCTCTCTGTCTCTCTGTCTCTCTGCTTTTTGGTACCCAGAATGGTGCTATTTGCTGGATAAATACATATAAATAGATAAATAAATGTTTCCCTTTGATTCCTCGTTCTGGATCTTTTTGAGGAATCATTCTAGTCTGCTCTCTGAGATTTTTCCATTCTCCTCCTAAGATGGAGGGGGGACTACCTATGGTTTTATTAAATAGACAACTAAAACATTTCCTCGGTTTTTAATGATACCCTTTTTAAGAGCTGCCTGTTCATGACGTGCTCGCGTGCATGCATGTGTGAATGCACTGGACTTCAAGATCTAATTTTCCTTTTCGTATCAAGCTGCTCTGTCCTCTAAGATGTCCTTCTTAGTAAATCTCTTTTCCAGTTTAATCAATCTTTCTTCCTTTCTTTTGTTTTCACTTTCTGCTACTCATGTCCTGATAGAAAATGAAAGTATATTTTTAAATTACTTCAGTTCCTCCTTGACATCCTGAACAAACCTAATTCCTAGAGACAGTGGGGGTATGGAAATTGAATTTCCAAGTCAGGTTTTTAGTTGGCAGTAATTTCACTGGCAGTCATTTCTCTATCTAGCCCTTGAGATTTATTTCTCTAGAATAAAGATAAGATACTTTATTTTGCATTTGTCTATTAAAAAAAAAAATATATATATATATATAATCTTTCTTTGGGTCAAGACGCATTGTAGATCTCTGCAATCTAAAGCCATGATCAGAGTTTATATAATTAATGAAACCGGAGTACTCGTTACCACTAGCAGTGGGCTGGTGCTTAAGTCTTTGAAAAAGCTCCTTTTACAGAAGTTATCCCTGCAAGATTCCTCCTTTGTAACAAAAAGGTAGTTAATGGAATTTGGGTAGTCAGTTTAGTATTGCCTACGTAGGTATGCCGCTAATAATATAAAGGAGTGAGCCTTGAGCCGTACTTAGTGCTTTGTAATGCTAACGGGAATTAGCCACCTGTGCATTCGAGAAAAACAAACACAAAAACACTTCCTACAGTCATGGTTGAGAAACACAGCAAAAGCCACTTAATGATACATAAAAAAGGACTTACCTTTACTTTGGCCTTGATTAAAATACCAGACCAAAGTGCACCTGTGTAATTCAAAACTGAATTATGTTTGTGACAGCCTATACACACAGGGTGACCTGCTTCTTAAGGTCTGTATTTGTTAGACACAGTTCTGCCTGCATAAACACAGCTATTCATTTATGGGGAAAAAAGTCACCCAATGGGATCAAATCTAATTAGCCCATATTTATTAAAGCTTAAGGCCTAAAGCCACTTGCTAAGGCTGCAGCATATAGAAATCTACTTTCCTACTCTCTCTCTCTCTCTCTCTCTCTCTCTCTCTCTCTCTCTCTCTCTCTCTCTATATATATATATATATATATATATATAAATTCACCCTCAAAGCAGGTACTATCTGAGTTAGGTTACCCACCAGAGCCATTTCAAAAGCTGTGATTCCTCCTAGGAATTATTATGGGGTTATTATGTCAACCAAACTTTACTCTGTAAATTTGTCAAGGTTTCCTAAAGCATCAGATGTTGAGCATTTAAGAGATGGTATATAACCCGTTTCTTCCCCTCCTGATCTGATCTTCAGAAGCAATTGAGAGAAAGATAATGAGTTATATATAGGACAGAATATCATTGTGGAAAAGCTGCTTAGAGAATGTGTTTGAGATCTATGACAGTTCTTTAATTTCCATAATTTAATGTGCCCAGTAACTCATGAGCGTTGCTATAGACCTCAGCACCTGGAAATGAAGCTGACACCTGATTTTCCCCAGAGCAGAACAACACACATCCTAAAAAAAAGAACAACACACATCCTTTTTACAGATTGTCCCAAAGTATGAGAAGGAAGAACTGAATTAGCTCAGTCTTTCTTAAAGTATACCTGGCAGACACTGCATCCTTCCTCCCACTCGTGGACTTCTGAAGGTCTGGGGAGAGAGACAATCGTCTACGTGAATCAGAGTTGTAATAGGAGCAAATCTCTCAGGTAGATGACTCATTCTCAGATACGATTGTTTTTTATTCACCCACGATTGACTCAGACCTACATTTATTCAGCCATTCAGGTACAAGTGAATGTATTTATGGACTTTCATGGGTAAGTGAATGTACTAAATCTTATTTTTAAATGTTACAAAATCATCTTTCTTCATAAAATTATAATATGATTATATCGACAGGCACATTTAGATTAGCATGACCTAGTTTACTGGGCTGGTTTACACCTGTCCATAGAAGTGATATTCCATAGATTATTTCTGTGTATACAAGTACTAGGTAATGTTACAAAATACTCGTGAGGTGGCCAGCACTTAAAGAACACTATAATGACTAATTAATATAATGACACTTGTATAACAAGAGAGTCGAAAGAAGGTTAATGTGATAATGAGGCTTAGTTGATCTTAAAGATTTAGCATGAAGGAACTCCCAAGATAGCTTAATTAGATTTTAAGCACCTTTTGCAATTTGCATGTGTACTTGTTAATCCATATGTTCTAAAAATAAATTTTACTTCATTTAAATTAATGAATTTGTCTAATCTCTGCCCTTGTGCTGTTTTACTGTTATTGGTGATGGTGTTTCCCTGAATATTTCATTTGATATATGTATTAGTTACAATTTTTTCTTCCATATTATGCTTCCATTGCAGTTCAATTCAAAAGAGTAAGACGTTTTAAATTATGAAACAATAGCTTAGTATAATGCAGGTAATTACAACCAGTCATGACTGGACTCATTTAACTCCTTTGTATGTCATTTAGAACACTGTATTACACCATACACTATATCAGGAAATGTGATTTCATTATTTGATACCTGTGCCATTTTTAAAATTAACCAAATAGAAAGAACATTTTAGAAATTAATTTAACAATGAAACAGGACTTCATTTGTAGTGGTGATTCAGTTAATTGTAGACTGTTTTCTGGTGGCTTGGAAAAGTATAGAATTACATTTTCACCTTCTGTATTTAGGCTTTGATGAGTTTTCCAAATTAATGCCTCTTTATGCTTTTCTTATGAGTGGTGGTTGTAATTTGTTTACATGACTTTTGCTACCCAGTCCATATTTCTTTTACAATGCAATTTACTCTTATAGCACATTACTTCTTGAAGTCATCAGGGCCTGAGTGTGGGCATGGGTGAGTCTCCCATTTTCTCTGACTTCAGTCAGATCCATCTGCTAAGGCTTGATTCCTTGTTTATGTGCAGGTAGCCAAGAGCATTGCAGCTCACAGCAATCTCTTCCACCTTAGACATTCTGCATTGTTACATATTGTTTTTCTTTGTTTGTTTGTTTTGTTTTGTTTTTAATTAGAAGTAATTAAGTTTATTTTCATAGCATCTTTCTTTAGGGTCTTGATGTATATGGAGCTTTGCAATTAGATTTCTAAAGAACGAGGGTCATGTTTCATAAATTCTTTGCTTTCTCTGTAGGCTGAATTTTGTACTTTGCAGATAGCACACAGTAAGCAGATCTATACTGATCTATTTTGCTTGTTGAACTGGAAACATTTTTTTAATATACTAAAAAATAATCAGTTAAATGTTTGTTGGCTGATGAAAATTGGCCACTCTACATGTAACCATGGTATTTGTATCTCCATATACAGTTGAGCCTTGCATAATGTGGAGGTTAGGGGCACCAACCCCCTCATAGTTGAAAATCTATGTATAACTTTTGACTCCCCTAAAACTTAACTACCAATAGACTACCATTGACTGGAAGTCTTACTGATAATATAAACCATTAATTAACATATATTTTGAATGTTATATGTTTATATACTTCATTCTTACAATAAAGTGGGCTACAGAAAGGAAAATTTCATTAAGAAAACCAAAAGAGGAAAACCATAAGCAGAAACCAGATGTCTTCTTGTGAGTATCAAAGTGACAACAAAAAGATGGCAGAGGAGTAGGGGACCCTATTCCAACCGGTCCCCAAAATTGAGCTGGATATCTACCAAACCACTCTGAACACCCACAGAATCAGCCTGAGATGTAAGCAGATAGATCTGGATCTCTACAGAATATCACAGGTGGTTGGTTTCAAGGTTCGAAGTGGGGAGCTGTGAATCTGTGGGCAGATATCAGAGGATAAATGGAAGGGGGAGGGATCCTGGCTGTGGGGATCCTACACCGTCGGTGAGAAATAGTCTCCTGAACTGGGGATGGGGCACAGACTCGCAGGCTGGTAGCAGCGGGGAAAGGACTTTAGGGCAGCCCCCAGGGTGGAAACCTGGAGCAGCAGGGCTGCACTTGTGAACTGGGGGTGGCTGGCAGTTTTAGAAGCACAAAGGGCAGAGACATGCCCCGACCTGGAGGCAAGGACTGGAAGCGCTGTGGAGGGGCGCACAACCCAGGACGCTGCAGTTTTTAGCAGCACAGACAGAAATGGAGATAGTGTGGCCTGGAGAGCTCACTGAAGAACAGACTGCAATCTCTCTGCTCTGAGGCAGAGGGTTGGAAATGGTCTCTTCTGCTCTGACTCTTGGAAGAGATGCAGAAGGCTACAAAGGAAAGCCGCCAGAGAACAAAAGCTCCCAAAACTGGTTTCCACTGAGATCATCCCCTGCCACAGGGGGCAGCCAATTCTGCCCAAATAGGGTTGCCTGAGTAACAGCGTGGCAGTCCCCTCCCCCAGAAGACAGGCTGGGAGAACAAGAGGCCAGCAACCCATAGGTCCCTAGAAAATAAGTGCATCTTGCTTGGGTTGATAATTTGAACTCTATATATTCCATCAACCACCCTTCAACAGAATGACTAGAAAGAGGAACCCCCAACATAGGAAAGACTCAGAGACTATGACTTATGCCATAGATTCACAATTGGATTCAGATATAACCAAGATGTTGGAGATGGAATTCAGGCTAGCAATTGTGAAGACAATAGCTAGAATGGAGAAATCAATTAATGGCAACATAGAGTCTCTAAGGGCAGAAATGAAAGCTGAATTGTCAGATATTAAAAATGCTGTCAATGAGATCCAATCTAATCTAGATAATCTAACAGCTAGGGTAAGCGAGGCAGAAGAACGAATTGCTGACCTCGAAGACCATTTAATAGATAAAAAGGGAAAAGAGGAGGCCAGGGAAGAACAATTCAGAATCCATGAAAATAGAATCAGAGAAATAAGTGACACCATGAAATGTTCTACTGTCAGAATTATTGGAATCCTTGTGGGGTTGGAGAGAGAGAGAGGACTAAAAGATATATTTGAGCAAATCGTAGCTGAGAACTTCACTAATCTGGGGAATGAAACAAACATTTGTGTCCTAGAGGCAGAGAGGACCCCTCCCAAGATCAAGGAAAACAGGCTAACACCCGGGCATGTAATAGTAAAACTCGCAAATCTTAGAACCAAGGAAACCATCTTAAGGGCAGTTAGGGGCAAGAGATTCCTTATGTACAGAGGGAGGAACATCAGAATAACGTCAGACCTATCCACAGAGACCTGGCAAGCCAGAAAGGCCTGGGAAAACATATTCAGGGTACTAAATGAGAAGAACATGCAGCCAAGAATACTTTATCTGGCAAGGTTGTCATTTAGAATGGATGGAGAGATGCAGAGCTTCCAAGACTGGCAGAAACTGAAAGACTATGTGACCACTAAGCCAGCTCTGCAAGAAATATTAAGGGGGATATATAAAAGGAGAAAGACCCCAAGAGTGATATACAACAGAGATTTACAGGGACAATCTATAAAAACAAGGTCTTCACAGGCAACATGATGACAATTAATTCATATAGTTCAATAATGACTCTCACCATGAATGGCCTAAATGCTCCTATAAAAAGGCATAGGGTTGCACATTGGATAAAAAGACAGGACCCATCCATTTGCTGCCTATAAGAGACTCATTTTGAGTCTGACTCAAAGACTGAAAGTGAAGGGATAGAGATCCATCTTCCATGCCAACAGACCTCAAAAAAAAGCTGGGGTAGCAATTCTTATATCAGACAAATTAGACTTTAAACTAAAGGCTGTAGTTAGAGGCCCAGAAGGACACTATATCATTCTTAAAGGGTTTATCCAACAAGAAAATCTAACAATTGTAAATATCCACACCCCCAACATGGGAGTAGCCATCTACATAAGCCAACTGTTAACCAAAATAAAGAGTCATATTGATAACAATACATTAACTGTAGGAGACCTAATACTCCACTCTCAGCAATAGACAGATCATCAAAGCAGAAAATCAACAAAGAAATAAGAGCTTTGAATGACACACTGGACCAGATGGACCTCATAAATATATACAGAATATTCCAGCCTAAAACAACAGAATACTCATTCTTCTCAAGCACACATGGAACCTTCTCCAGAACAGACCACATACTGGGTCACAAATCAAGTCTCAACTGATACCAAAAGACTGAGATTATTTCCTGCATATTCTCAGACCATAATGCTTTAAAACTGGAACTCAATCACAAGAAAAAGTTTGGAAGAAATTCAAACACTTCAAAGCTAAAGACCACTCTGCTCAAGAATGTTTAGGTCAACCAGGAAATCAAAGAAGAACTTAAACAATTCATGGAAACCAATGAAAACGAAAACATCCAAAACCTATGGGATACTGACAAGGTGGTGCTAAGGGGGAAATACATAGCCATCCAAGCCTCACTCAAAAAAATAGAGAAATCCCAAATTCACCAACTAACTCTACACCTTAAAGAACTAGAGCAAAAGCAACAAATGATGCCTAAGCCATGCATTAGAAGAGAAATAATTAAGATTAGAGCAGAGATCAATGAATTAGAAACCAGAAACATAGTAGATCAGATCAACGAAATTAGAAGTTGGTTCTTTGAAAGAATTAATAAGATTGATAAACCACTGGCCAGACTTATCAAAAAGAAAAGAGAAAGGACCCAAATTAATAAAATTATGAATGAAAGGGGAGAGATCACGACTAACACTGAGAAAATAGAAAAAATTATTAGAAATTATTATCAACAACTATATGCTAATAAGCTGAGCAACCTGGATGAAATGGATGCCTTCCTGGAAACCTATAAACTCCCAAGACTGAAACAGGAAGAAATTGACAACCTGAATAGGCCAATAACCAGCAACGAGTTTGAAGCAGTGTTTAAAAACCTCCCAAAAAACAAGAGTCCAGGGCCTGATGGATTCCCTGGGGAATTCTACCAAACATTCAAAGAAGAAATAATACCTATTCTCCTGAAGCTGTTTCAAAAAATAGAAACAGAAGGAAAGCTTCCAGACTCATTCTAGGAGGCCAGCATTACCTTAATCCCCAAACCAGGCAAAGACCCCATCAAAAAGGAGAATTTCAGACCAATATCCCTGATGAATATGGATTCCAAAATCCTCAACAAAATCCTAGCTAATGGGATCCAACAATACATTAAAAGGATCATCCACCACGACCAAGTGGGATTTATCCCAGGGATACAAGGGTGGTTCAACATTCACAAATCAAACAATATGATAGAACACATTAATAAGAGGAGAGAGAAGAACCATGTGGCCCTCACAATTGATGCAGAAAAAGCATTTGACAAAATACAGCATCCTTTCCTGATTAAAACTCTTCAGAGTATAGGGATAGAGGGAACATTCCTCAAGTTCATAAAATCCATCTATGAAAAACCCACAACAAATATTATCCTCAAAGGGGAAAAGCTGATAGCCTTTCACTTAGGATCAGAAACATGTCAAGGATGCCCATTCTCATCACTATTGTTCAACATACTATTAGAAGTCCTAGCAACAGCAATCAGACAACAACAACAACAACAACAACAAAATAAAAGGTATTCAAATGGGCAAAGAAGAAGTCAAACTCTCTCTTTTCACAGACTACATGATACTTTATGTGGAAAACCCAAAAGACTCCACCCCCAAATTACTAGAACTCATACAGCAATTCAGTAATGTGGCAGGATACAAAATCAATGCACAGAAATCAGTTGCTTTCTTATACACTAACAATGCTACTATAGAAAGAGAAATTAGAGAAATGATTCCATTTAAATAGCACCAAAAACCATAAGATACCTTGGAATAAACCTAACCAAAGAGGTAAACGATCTATACTCTAGGAACTACAGAACACTCATGAAAGAAGTTGAAGAAGACCCTAAAAGATGGAAAAACATTCCATGCTCATGGATCGGAAGAATAAACATTGTTAAAATGTCTGTGCTACATAGAGGAATCTATACCTTCAATGCCATCGCAATCAAAATTGCAAGGACATTTTTCAAAGTGCTGGAACAAACAATCCTAAAAATTTGTATGGAATCAGAAAAGACCCCGAATGGCCAAGGAAATGTTGAAAAAGAAAAACAAAGCTGGGGGCATCATGTTGCCCGATTTCAAGTTATATTACAAAGCCATGATCACCAAGACAGCATGGTACTGGCACAAAAACAGACATATAGACCAATGGAACAGAATAGAGAGCCCAGATATGGACCCTCAACTCTATGGTCAAATAATCTTCAACAAAGCAGGAAAAAATATACAATGGAAAAGACATTCTCTTCAATAAATGGTGCTGGGAAAATTGTGCAGCCACATGCAGAAGAATGAAACTCGACCATTCTCTAACACCATACACAAAGATAAACTCAAAATGGATGAAAGACATCACCGTGAGACAGGAATCCATCAAAATCCTAGAGGAGAACATAGGCAGTAACCTCTTTGACATCAGCCATAGCAACTTCTTTCAAGATACATCTCCACAGGCTAGTGAAACTAAAACAAAAATGAACTTTTGGGACTTCCTCAAGATAAAAATCTTCTGCACAGCAAAGGAAACAGTCAACAAAACAAGGAGGCAAGCCACAGAATGGGAGAAGATATTTGCAAATGACACTACAGATAAAGGGCTGGTATCCAAGATCTATAAAGAACTTCTCCAACTCAACATCCAAAAAACAAATAATCAAGTCAAAAAGTGGGCAGAAGATATTAAAAGACACTTCTCTGAAGAAGACATACAAATGGCTAACAGGCACATGAAAAAATGTTCATCATCCTTAGCCATCAGGGAAATTCAAATCAAAACCACATTGAGATACCACCTTACACCAGTTAGAATGGCAAAAATGGACAGGGAAAGAAACAACAAATGTTGGAGAAGTTGTGGAGAAAGGGGAACCCTCTTACACTGTTGGTGGGAATGCAAGTTGGTACAACCACTTTGGAAAACAGTGTGGAGGTGCTTCAGAAAATTTAAAAATAGAGCTAACCTATGACCCAGCAATTGCACTCCTGGGTATTTACTGCAAAGACACAGATGCAGTGAAAAGAAGGGCCATATACACACAATGTTCATAGCAGCAATGTCCACAATAGCCAAACTGTGGAAAGAGCCAAGATGCCCTTCAACAGATGAATGGATAAAGAAGATGTGGTCCATATATACAATGGAATATTACTCAGCCATCAGAAAGGATGAATGCCCAGCTTTTACATCAACATGGATGGGACTGGAGGAGATTATGCTGAGTGAAATAAGTCAAGCAGAGAAAGTCAGTTATCATAGGGTTTCACTTATTTGTGGAACATAAGGAATAGCGTGGAGGACATTAGGAGAAGGAAGGGAAAAATGAAGGGGGGAAATCGGAGGGGGAGATGAACCATGAGAGACTATGGACTCTGAGAAACAATCTGAGGGTTTTTAGAGGGGAAGGGGGTGGGGGCTTGGTTTAGCCATCAAGGTATTAAGGTATAACTTAATAAATAATAAATAATAAATAAATAATTAAGGTATAACTTAATAAAGGTATTAAGGTATTAAGGAGGGCATGTACTGCATGGAGCCCTGGGTGTTATACGAAAACAATGAATCGTGGATCACTACATCAAAAACTAATGATGTGTTGTATGTTGACTAACATAACATAATAAAATAAAATTAAAAAAAAGAAAGCCATAAGAGAAAATACATTTACAGTACTGTACTGTATTTACCTGAAAAAATTTGCATATAAGGGTATCCATGCAATTCAAACCTGTGATGTTCAAGGATTAGCTGCACAATAGTTTCACAGTGATGGAACCGTGCTTGGATTAAACTCACAGTAGATAAGGTCATTAATTAAATGTGGTGGTATAAGCTAGGACATAGCTCCTACCCATATAGCCTTTTTGAAATTTGGGTGTCAGACAAATCCAAATGTTTGTGTAAGGTGCAAGGAAGAACTTTTCCAAAATGGACCATGGATGAATCCTAGCTTGAGAACACTTTCTCTTAATACCAGGATTGCCACTCATGTAGATTAATGATTTTAGATGAGAGCCAAAGAGAAAGGTGTGGTCATGTGATAGAATTTTTTTCTCAGAAATCTACATATGTATATATTGCAATGTATTTATGGAGATTATATTAAACTCAAGGAGGTTTCAATTTAGCTGAGATGGTGAAGCAAGCATACTTCTAGAAGTTTAATGCCATAAATAAAGACTCCATATCGATCAAGTGCTAAAAGTTGTTGTTGTTACTACTAGTTATGATTGAATATGATGATGATGACAGACTAAATAAGCCAAAAGAAAATTAGAAGGCAGTATGAATTGGAAGGCTCTGATTATTTTACTTTTCATAAGGCAGCCTGAGAAGTTCTCATTTGCTTCTGGCTCCACATTTCCAGCTAATACAAATTAGTTTAAGGAAGCTTTGCCAGAGGTTAAGAAGAGTGATTGCTATACACTGGCATCTAGAATATAGACTTGGGAGTAGGCTTCATGACAAAATACAGATAATTTTATCTGTCATATAGTTGCATAAGGGATTAACAATTAACAATAGTGGATGCCTGGGTGGCTCAGTCGGTTAAGCGACTGCCTTCGGCTCAGGTCATGATCCTGGAGTCCCGGGATCAAGTCCCATGTCGGGCTCCCTGCTCAGCGGGGAGTCTGCTTCTCCCTCTGACCCTCTTCCCTCTCGTGCTCTCTCTCTCTCATTCTCTCTCTCAAATAAATAAATAAAATCTTTAAAAAAAAAACAACAATAGAAAATAGATCATTTGTGACTATCAGCAGTGTTCTATCACTATTAATAGATAATATATACCATCAAATTTTAAGTTTCCTCAAAATCACTTAAGACCACTGATTATTTTAAAATAAAAGCAAGTAATAAGCAAGCAAAATACCCAGTGATAGTACTACTCCCAACAACTACAGCAGTCCCTTTTCTCACAAATGCTAACTTAAGTCAGAATGTCTTAAAAATAAAAATTAAAAAAAAAAGATTTCGGGCGCCTGGGTGGCTCAGTCGGTTGAGCGACTGCCTTCGGCTCGGGTCCTGATCCTGGAGTCCCGGGATCGAGTCCCGCATCGGGCTCCCTGCTCGGCGGGGAGTCTGCTTCTCCCTCTGACCCTCTCCCCTCTCATGTTCTCTCTCTATCTCATTCTCTCTCAAATAAATAAATAAAATCTTTAAAAAAATAAAAATAAAAAAAAATAATAAAAAAAAAGATTTCTTAGAAAGTATCTGGGAAATTTTATGGATGGTAACAAGCATTTTACAGTAATTATCATGGTTTTAAAAACTGTATTGCTTTTGAAAGTGAATATTTAAAGTAACACATCAACTGTGTCAAGGGAATAATAATTGTTTACTGAAAGTACGCCTTTAGAAGGAAGAAAATGTATTATTTAATCAACTGATATATTTTAGCAAATATTTTAAGGTATAGTGTAGCAAAAAAAAAATGCAAATAGTAGTGCCATCTATTGATAAAACTGAAAACTACAGTTTTTTTTTAAGGAGAACTAAGACTTAATTTACAGGAATGTATTTCCAAAAAATGATTCCTTATTGTTGTGATTATTTTAAATTACTATTGTATCACATCAAGTACTAAACTTGTGTTAAAAATAGTATTTGTGTGAGTGTGTGTGTATACATAGGTGTGTATATGTATTTATGTGTATGTTTATATGTATATATGATTAATAATGTTATACTTCCCATAATAAATATTGGTTATTGATTTCAGTTTAGTTAGACTGTTATCCGATTAAATAATAATAAATATAATCACTGAAGAAAATTAACTGTAATAATATATACTTTGCTAAAAATTAAGCAATAAATACCTATATGGTGAGTGATGAATCATTGTTTCTTTTTTATTTATTCTAGTTTAATATGCAGAAAAATACTTTAACACATAAAAAATTTGAATATTTACCATTTAGCATCCTACTATGACTATTTTAATATTTCTTTTTCTTTTTAATTTTTGTTTGATTATATAGAACAGACTACTATTTAAAAAACTCTTAGATTAGCTATTCTTAATAATTCTCAATTATACTTTCAGTTTTTCCAGTTTGCTACAGTACACCTGGCTAGAACAATCTATGTCCTTTCTGGCCAAATTATCGAGGGTGATACAGAATAGTTTAGGACAGTTAGATTTTTAAAAGTATATACTAATTAAGGGACAATACCATAGAGAGGAATGGAGGAGAAAGCAGTGGTAATATCCATTGACCTCTAGGGTTTGATCAGATTATATGCTGCAGGTGACTCGTGCCAGAACACTAACAGGTGCAGCAGAGGAAGCAATGGATTGACAAGAGCCAAAAAAATAAAAACAAACACAGCCTTAACAGAGGGAACTAAAATGGCGGCTGAGGTGAAACAAGGGCCAACTTTGGCATGCCATTATGGTGACTATTAGAATATAAAGCTGATATCGAGCTCTTGTTCATTCATTTACTCACACATAGGTAATTTATCTATTTTTATAACTGTGGATTATATCTATTATATACTGTGGTGGATGCTGAGGACCCAATAGTGAATTAGTGATAGTTATATTCTTTGAGGAGCTTTCTGTCATTCTTGATGCTATTTCAACCTTTCATATATTGAATACAAGCTGCCTTCGCCTTAAGAACTTCGCTGCCATTGGTTACATATTATAATAAATAGAGACATATATGATGAGCAAAACATGAATGGGACCACAAAGCTACAATAACCAAGATGGTGTGATACTGACATAGGATAGACATACAGGTCAATGAAGCAGAACGTGGGGAATTGAAGGAAGGAAGATAGATGTAAATTGGGGGAGAGCAAGGAAAATTATGAAACTCTGAGCATGAACTGGAATTAACAAGATTGGCCTGCAATCCATGTCATTTCTCACTGCTTCCAACTTCAGTGAGGTTGGTATGAGATTCTTATCTTTTTTGAACAGAACCAAATGCACAGCACGCCCAGAATTACCAAGCTGAAATGAAGGGGAGCAGTTGCAGGCCTGGCTGCCCTTCATCACCACCATCTGAGCCCCAGAGAAGCAAGCATGTATGGGAGCTGCAGGATCACATAATGACCCTTCCCCAACATGCAGAAGGGCATTTGGTTTACTTCTGCCCACCAAACCTTAGGTAAAATTAAACTCACTCTTATAAACAAACAAACAAACAAACAAACTCTTATCACCTACTCTAACTAGAAAAATACAAGAAAGGGAATTCTTGGATAAGTAGTTCAGCCTCGCTACATTGAAACACTTAAGCTACTAATATTTTATTTTATTTTACTTATTTCATTCTTTTGTTTTTTCTTCACACAGATGATAACGTACTGTACTTCCTGTTCTCCTTTTCATTTTTTCTTTAAGCTATACTTTTTTTAAAAGATTTTATTTATTTATTTGAGAGAGAGAGAGAGAGCACAAACAAGAGGAGTGGGAGAGGGAGAAGAAGGCTTCCTGCTGAGCAGAGGGCTCCAACACAGGGCTCAGTCCCAGGACCCCAGGATCACAACCTGAGCTGAAGGCAGATGCTTCATCTGCCACCCACGGCCCCTAAGCTATAATTCTTATATCATAAAATTCACCCTTTTAAAATGCACAATTTAGTGTTTTTTTGGTATATCCCCAGAGCTATTCAACCATCACCCCTAATTCCAGAACATTTTCACCATGCAAAAAGTAACCCTGTACCAATTAACGGCTGTTTAGCATTCACCCTCAGCCCTAGCCCCAGGCAACCACTAATCTACTTTCTATTTCTATAGATTTGCCTATTATAATACTTTAAAACTATTTTCCCTCCTTCACTGTCTGTCTTGTGGAATTCAGACTCCAGAATCAGACAGGAAGACAACAGCCTAAGAGAGGCTGTTTACTCAGCTCATACAATTGAATTGTCTAAGGTCAAACCTGTAACAAAACAAATCCAGATAGAGCGAGAGAGATGTATATAATTATATGTATGTAGGTAGCTATGTATGTATAGTTGGATAATATATTATCTATTGTATATATGACAGTCTTTACTATATATTATCATATTATTACATAAATGCAATATCTCGTCAAAATGCATGAGAAACTGGCAACTTCTGTTTGTTGCTTCCAGAGAGAGGAAAACTAGATCATTGGAAGGTAGAGATGGGAGGGAGACTTTTCACAGTATATTCTTTGTATCTTTTGAATTTTCAATCATGTGAATGTATTGTCTATTTAAAACATAATGATGTAATGTATGGTGATTAACATAACATGATAAAATAAAATAAAAAAAAATAAAACATAATGAGGTGAAAGTCTGGCCCTGGAGGAAGTGGCAGGGAGACCCCCCCTCAGGGCCCTCGCCCGCATGCTGGCCCAGAAGCCTAATAAAAATGAGGAAGGAGGGTTCCACTGAGCCACACGCTCCCCCTCATCTTCTGACACAAAGATGGCCACTAGACGTGTGCCTCAGCCATGCCTTTTAACTGACTCAAACAGATATAGCTGAGATATTCTTTATTTCCCACAAGAGCTGCTTCTCACATTTGGAGAGTGCCCCATGACTGTCTTTTCTGTGGTGTCTATTCAATAAACATTTGGTGAGGGGCGCCTGGGGGGCTCAGTCGTTAAGCTAAGCCTCTGTCTTGGACTCAGGTCATTATCCCAGGGTCCTGGGATCAAGCCCCGCATCGGGCTCCCTGCTCCGCGGGAAGCCTGGTTCTCCCTCTCCCACTCCCCCTGCTTGTGTTCCGTCTCTCACTGTGTGTCTCTCTCTGTCAAATAAAGAAATAAAATCTTAAAAAAAAATGCAGAACCTGGGGTGCCTGGGTGGCTCAGTCAGTTAAGCGTCTGCCTTCGGCTCAGGTCATGGTCCCAGGGTCCTGGGATCAAGCCCCGCATCAGGCTCCCTGCTCCGCGGGAAGCCTGCTTCTCCCTCTCCCGCTCCCCCTCCTTGTGTTCCCTCTCTCGCTGTCTCTGTCTGTCAGATAAATAAATAAAATCTTAAAAAAATAAACAAACATTTGGCGAACCTCTCAAAAAATAATTAAGAACGAAAAGTTTACAACTAAAGCATGAATAGAAAAAATGGGAGGAGACTGAAAAAAGAGAAAAAGGAAAGTAAGAAAAAGGAGGTGTAATATAAAAGGGAAGAGAAAGAGAGAAAAGGAGGAGAAAGTGGTGAAGGAGAAAGCAGGAGAAAGCAGAAAGCAGATACAAGAAGAGAAATAGGCAGAGGAATAAAACAGGAGCGGGAAGAGAAAGAACGGAGCACGTGATAATTTGGAAACATGAATACACGTATTTCAGAAAAGATTGGCAAGATATAAATTTTGAAAGACAAGTGCAGACCAGATAATGAAGGACATTTTATGTTATGTAGTTTGGATATTATTCTGAAAAAAAGGGGGTAATGTAATAAAGGATTTTGAGTAGATTAGATGCAACATCCCACTTTCAATTTAAACATAATTTTGGCTGTGATGTGGAGAATGAATTTGTGCATGAATATAGGAAAGAAGACCACTTAATAGATTTTACATTAACAAAGGCTAGAAATAGTGAAGCTGCTAAGTAGACTTAGGGTAGGAAAAGGGAATGAAAATTGAGAGAAAATTAGGAGTAAATATGTTGTGGAAATAATTAGATAGTGGATTGGTTGGGAAGGTTACTAATAAATTAGAGGGACAAGTCACAGATGACTCCCTTTTTTTTTAATTTGGCTAGATATGTGGTGGCAACATTATTTGCAAATAAGCTTGTAAGAAACATGCCATTTCTGAGTTGAACATAACATTAACTTGAGACATAACCACCATTAGTTGTTGATGGCAGGAGCCACCGCTGAGAGTATGGAAACACACACACACACACACACACACACTCTCTCTCTCTCTCTCTCTCTCTCTCTCCTACCTGTCAGGCACACATCAGTAACGAGATATTTCAAAGTGCAGTAATAGGGAACCAAAGCTGCGAGGAGTTGTGAGGATGCAGAGTGTATGGAGAAACCAGGAACAAAGGATTGCCTGGGAAAGTTAGAATGGTATTATAATGGTTGCAATGGGATGACTAATTTTCTTAGAGCTACTCAGGGTGGACTTTTCTTCACTACTGAAATAAATCATGTTTTATTGAAAATAGGTCAATGACATTTTCATTAAACTTTTTATTTTGAGATAACTGTAGATTTTTTATGCAGTTTTAAGGAAATGATGCAAAACATCCTTTAATCCCTTTCTCCATGTTCTCCCATTGGTGACATCATGCAAAATTATAGTACAGCATAAGAATCAGGATACTGAAATTGATACAGTCAAGATACAGCACAATTCTATCACCACAAGGATCCCTAATGTTGCCATTTTTTAACCACACTCACTTCTCTTCTGTGCACACCCCCTCATTAACCACTGGCAATCACTAATCTGTTCTCCCTTTCTATAATGAGTTATTTTGAGAATGTTATATAAATGGAATAATACAGTATATGTCCTTTAGGGATTGGCTTTTTTTTCCCCCCATTGAGCACAATTTTCTGGAAATTCATCTATGTTGTTGTGTATATCAGTAGTTTGTTCCTTTTTTTTTTTTTTGGAATAGAAATCCATGGTACGGATATACTAGAGTTTGTTTATTAATTTACCTGTTGAAGGATATTTAGGCTGGTTCCAGTTGTTTTCTACTACAAATAACTCTGCAAAAAATATTCATGTAGAGGTTTTTTTTAAAGATTTTATTTATCTATTTGAGAGAGAGAATGAGAGCACGAGAGGGAAGAGGGTCAGAGGGAGAAGCAGACTCCCTGCTGAGCAGGGAGCCCGATGCAGGACTCGATCCTGGGACTCTAGGATCATGACCTGAGCCGAAGGCAGTCGCTTAACCAACTGAGCCACCCAGGCGCCCCTCATGTAGAGGTTTTTATATGAACACAAATTTTCATTCCTCTGGGATAAATGCTCAGAATTTAATTGCTAAGTCATATGATAGTTTCATGTTTAGATTTTTTTTTTCTTCTAGAAACTGACAGAGTGCTTGTACCATTGTACATTATCACTAGCAATGTATGAGTGATTCAGTTTCATGCATCCTGGCCAACATTTGGCATTATCACTGTTTTTATTTCAGTCATTCTGATATGTGTAGTGAAATCTTATTGTCACATTAATTTGCATTTACGTAATGGCTAATGAAACCAAACACCTTTTCATATGATTAGTTGCCATCTGTGTATCATCTCCAATAAAATGTCCTCTTATGTCCTTTAACCATTTTCTGGTAGAATTACTTGTTTTTTTACTGTTGAGTTTTGATAATTCTTTAGATACTTTTTTGTTGTATTTCTGGTTTATAATTATTTTGTCCCAAGCTGTAGCTTGTCTTTTAATCCATTTCATGGGTTTTATTCTAGAGCAAAAGTTTTAAATTTTGGTGAGATCCATTCATCTTTTTTTTTTTTTAATGAACAGTGCTTTTAATGTCAAATCTAAGAATTCTTTGCTGATTCCTAGGTAGTGAAGAATTTTTATATGCATTTTTATGCATAATTATATGTATAATTTTATGCATATAATTTTATATTATATTTTATATTTTATAAAATAAAAATTATATAATTTTTATGCATAAAAATATATGCATAATTTTTATATGCATTTTCTTAAAAGTTTTACAGTTTTATATTCTGCAGTTTAAAATACATTTTTAGTTAATTTTTGTATGAGGTGTGAGATATGAGTCAATGATAATGCCAGGACAGAAGGATAATACATTAACATTAGCAAAAGAGAAAATAGAAACCTCCAACTATGGCTATGACCTTAGAAGTAGCAGGCAATGGAAGGAATTACACAGTCTGAGTAATTACAAATTGGACAATCTCTGCTATAGTCACATATCTGCTTCTTTCTCAGACAACTCATAGATCTCTAAATTCTAATCCCTTAAAAGGACAGAAAAATAAAAGCATTCCTCTTTCTATAATGTGTTTGAGTTAAGGTTTTTGCTGGTCCTGTTTTACTTTTTCCAGGTTTGAGAGTGGATGTGAGGAGCAAAAAGAAGCAAAGAAAAAAAATTCTAAAACTCTATTCTAGATAGAGGTGATATTACATCCTGAGTTAGGAGCAGCTGTTATTTAATTCTTAGATGTAACTTGACAAACAAGATTTTCATATGACAGTCAAAGATGGGAATTTCACAAGAGAATTGAAGAAGAAGGAATACAAAGGAAATGTATCGGTGCAGTATGGGTGAGAAAATGTCGGAAAAAAAGAGGAAACAGCAACAATGTATAATACAAGTATAAAATTAAATGAAAAATTAAAACAAATATGTGTATTACAATTGATATATGTGGTTTGAACTTCTGCTTCAAACTGAATGTTTGGGTAAAAAAAAAAAAATCAGCTATGTGATAATTGCGAGAAACACCTAAAAAGAAATGATGAGACCATACTGAAGATAAAGTGATTGGTCAATACATGTGTAGAAAATAAAATAAATGAAATCAATGGTAATGTACCCATGTCTGCTAAGGTTTTATTTATGCTAAACCCATTGGCTAGAATAAAGAAAAATATTTTCCCATATAAAAAATACAAAGGAAGATATGAGTTAAACACTTTTATGTGCCAAATATATACATTAAAATTGCATCAAGCAAAATAAAAAAAATCAAAGGATTCTTTGATAAAGGTATAATGATAGTGAGGACTTTAATGTATAGTTAAAAAAGAATTTGACAGATTAACTGAATAAAATATAAGCGAAAGTAAAGAAGATTATAGTAACTCAATGAGTATGTCTGAGATATATATGTTGTATTTAGATTATAGAGAGAAAGATGGATGGCTGGATGGTTGTAGCATCAGTGTTGTCATATATATGTATTTTTTTCTCATATATATACATATCATATATATATGTATATATAATGCTGAAATGTAACTGATAAAATTAATATACCATAATATACTAAATTAGATATCAAAAGAATCAGCCTATACCTTACAATGCTTATTTTTAAAATGCCAACTAATAAAATGGATGTTTCCTTTCATATCTAATCAAGCCAGGGCTATCATCTTTTTTTTCAGGACTACCATCTATTATCCATCTCCACTATCATTCAAATTGTTTTGGAGTTTAAACATATAAATATTACAAGATAGACAATGTTTTATATATATTTGCCAATGATATGATGGCTTACCTCTGAAACCCAAGAGATCAAAATCTAAAAGCTTTTTTACTAAAAGAAAATTAGGGCTCATAGGCATTTAACTATTTATGAATATATAAAAAGACATTTTCCATTAACAGCAATAAACAGAAAATGTTAAAAAAGTTAATAGAAAAATATTCAGATTCCAACTAAAGGACTTCAAAAATAATGTAAACAAATGGAACAATATACCATATTCTTATATTGGGAGATATCCTATATTAAAATAATTACACAGATTCTTTAATTATAAGTTCAATTCAATTTCAACCAGAATTCCAAGAATCTGTTTTCCTTTCTTTTCTGTTTCTTTTCTTTCTTCTTTCCTTCCTCCCTACATCTCTCTTTTTTTCTTTCTGCTCCCCCCCTACACACTTCTTCTAATACAAGAATAAATGTGGGGGGGGACTGGTAAAATGGACACTAGTGTGAATAAATTCGTTGTAAGGGATAGCAAAACTAAAATTTACACTAACCAAAGACTATAGTACAGATTCATGAGATGGATAAAATACCAAAATCATTTTAAGTATGAAAATATATGTGTGTGTATATGATATGTAAGATAAAAATAAACACATAAAATGTATGATGAAAATATATATTTTGATTGAAAAATTATTATACACAATGTGATGAAGAAAGGATATCCAATTAGTGCGAATATATTGTTTCATTCTTGAATGATGTATAAAAAATAATATCACTGAAAGAAGATTATGTTTCTTCATACATTATGTAAAAATTTTTTAAAAAATTACCCAGAAATTGTATTGTAAACTAGATTGTAATCTGATTAGAAATATAATTGTGTTGAAAAGGCTAATAAAATTAGGGTGTTAATTATTAAGGAAAATATTTATTTAACTGAGGATGGCAGTGTGTGTATATTTTTCTTTTGCAAGACAAGAAATCCAGTAGTAATAAAAGAGATGTTTCATGGGCTACCGTAAATAAAAATATTCTGTAATGTAATTATTCCAAATACACTAGATAAAACATTTACAACAAAAATAAGGGATAAAGGATTATTGTGCATTTCTCTAGTTGAATAAGTATTCTTATATATTAACAGGAAAAAAATGGGTAAAAGCTATGAACAGGCCATTCATGGAAGGAATCATTGTGGCCAATGGGTACAGGAAAACATATTCAAGTAGCAAACAATGAAATTTGGTATATTTAATATGAGGAATTATTTGCCAAATTTAAACAATTAATAGCATCCATTTCAGGTGAATTTGTGGAAAATGGACCCTCTCATGCAGTGGTTAGTTTTGGGAGAAGGGATTTCTACAAAATGCTAGCATAGTAATCTAACATTCAATTTTAAAATGCATGTCCTTTTCAATGTAGCAATTCTTCTTTGATTCAGCTAATCTGAAAAATTGAAAGCAACAGTAGTGTATAGGTACAAGAATGATTTTTATGCACGATTGTGTATAATAGTTTGAAACTGTGATCCGAGTCAACATTAAAATTGATGAATAAATTATCATACACGCTTACTGCAAAAATCATTACTCTATTAAAAACAATAAACTCATTTACATCTATTGTCCTCAAATATGTCTAAGATATCTAAAATGGAAAAAAATCCCAAGTAATATATAGAGAATAAATTCATACTTGAGAAGCAAATGTGTCCATATAAGCTGTGTAAGGATAGAGGTGAAACAGAGTACATTGAAAGATTAAAACTGGTCATTTCGAAAATCTGGTGAGAGAGGCAATTAATATTTTATATGCCACCTCCTCTGTATAATGTATTTTTAATAATAAATATGCAGTATATTAAGATATCAATAACAGAATAAATTAAATAGAAACAAATTAGAGCCAACATGAATGAGTAATTTCTATTTTGCAACATTTAAATGGTTTCTCTATATACATTATCTCTTTTTCTTTCAAAAATCCTTGAGGTAATTATTACTAATATGGTAAAATTTTGACTGAAAAGAAAAACAGGATTCAGAAAGCTTAAGAAGTTTCTAACTACAGGTGCTGTACATGCTGACCATGGGCCTCAAACTCTGATCAGTCTGGCTTCATGTAGTTCATGTATTTAGCAGATGAAGCAGGGATAGATTCTGATAATAGATCCTGGATAAGATGAAATTATTAGGTTTTGACCAGAGAGAAAAAAACCCATGTCACTGTCCATTAAGTAAGGGAATATTCTAAAAATTATCATATGCATTAAGTCTAAAATAGCATAGTTCTCCTCTGTTGAGAGTTAGCAAGTTTATAGGTATGTCATGAAACAGAGAAGGCGACAAACCATAAGAGACTCAACTATAGGAAACAAACTGAGGGTTGATGGAGGGGAGGTGGGGGGGATGAGGTAATTGGGTGATGGGCATTAAGGAGGGCAGTTGTTGGAATGAGCACTGGGTGTTATATGCAACTGATGAATCACTAAATTCTACCCCCAAATTAATAATACTGTATGCTAACTATCTTGAATTTAAATAAAAACTAATAAACAAAAACAATAACAACAAAAAAACAAAGCTTACTGCTGCTTTATTCAAGAGTGCTTTTTCAGATGAACTATCTGTACATTTTTAGTAAATTATTATTATGGCTTAGAATTACATGACTATCTCTAATTATAGGTAGACTTAATTTATAATTCCTACGAAAAAGCTCATTCTGAAATTAGGAAATTATACTTATAATCCTCAGTGTGTTAGCACTGGTATAACTGTAGATGAATTTAACCCTCAAAACCTACAGATTTTTTTTTTTGCTTTTTAAATTTTTTTTTAAATTTATTTTACAGAGAGAGAGACAGCAAGAGAGAGAACACAAGCAGGGGAGGGTTTATACTTACATCTTAAACATTAAACAAGTTTGCAAAATGTGTCTTGCTTCCATTTCCCTTTCTCTAGTCATGGCAGATATGGCTGATCAATTATAGCTTTTCTATCTCATTGAACCCATGCGTGAGTTTAGGCCACTTCCAATTCGGATCTCTAAAAAGTCCATTTCTACTAATCAATTTGTATTGACTAGTGAAATTGCATACATTTATCATTTCTCCTATTAAGTCTCAGTTATTCTGCATGTAAAAGCAAAACTATGATTTCTGGAAAGCAAAGTGTGTGAGTTAAGACACATAATATTTCAACTTGCCATACATTGTTTCTTTTAATCAATTTAATCCTAGGAAGGGTTTTAAACTTCATAAATGGGGAAACTGAGACTTAGAGAAATTAGATACTTTATCCCTGAGAGCATAGAGTGTTAAAAATACATTCAAATTTTCAGGTGTGTATGTGGTGGGGTTGCTGTAATGTATCTACTGCACACTTCCTGCCTCAAATAATTAATTTGAGATCTCCTGAAACTTTAAATTAAATATATATTAAATGAAGGTAAATAATATCTAAGAAAAAAAAAACAGTATACATCATGTGCCAGACATTAAATCATTTTTTTTTCATTAGTTCTTTCTTCATAGATTTAGAAAAACAGCATTCTATATTATTACCTTGAATGCTTTGGCTAGGTTTTGTTTCAGAGAGCATTTCTGTAAATGATGGCTTTTGACATTTTTTTAAAAATTGGGGATTAAAAGGGCCACTAACTTTAAGGATCAGTAGAATAGATGTAAGTTCATTAAACTAGGATAGACTGCTGTCCCTTTCAAAATAGCTTAAAAAGTTGTGATTTGTTAAAATACTGTAGGATAAATAGGAAGACCGAATAGAAAAATCACAAAAGTTTATGACCATAAGTATGTTTTTGTTAATTTATATTGCGCCTCCAACATTCGTTGCATCCTCTACATTTTTATGAAGGCTGCAATAATGTGATCAGAGAGTTTTGTAATATTGAAAAGAGGCAGTGTGAAAGTCATGAATATAAAAGACTGCTTTGGGACAAAGTTAAAGAGAAATTGATGGCTTTAATAATGTCAGAGACAAAAGACATTGGACAAGCTCAGTAGCATTTAAAATATTTATTAAACACTGTCTGTAATTTTTCATAGGAAAGTTGCTTTAATGACAAAGGAAGTCATAATACAAACAGAACAATCCAGATGCCACTGTGAGTCAGCACTACTTCAGAGACATTTATATTCTTACCCTCAAGCTTTCTTAGAACTTTTCTAACAGTTGCAGCTGTGTGAATAATTTGTGGAAGAGCAGTGATAGACTCCTTCAAAAGAACACAAGAAAATAGCATCAAGAAAAATAATATCCAATGTTTAGTTGTTTACATACCAGTGACCCGACAGTTTACCTTAAATTCATTTTTGTTTTCAGTAGGATTGCAGTCACTGTATTGGGTCAGTGATCTCTGCTTCCTGACTTGAAAATCAGGCTCCAAAGTAGCCAGGTTATGCTGTTTTTATACCTTCTGTAACAGTGCAGCGATTTCTAAAGAAAGATCACAGAATAAAAGTTAAAGGATGAAAAAAGCAGGGCTTAGTATTATAGATATCTATTTTTTTCATTAGATCGTTTCTAATACTAGATTAGAATGATGATTAGATTCTATTAGATACTTCCTAATAATGAGAAAAACACTGATTTATTTTAATACAAGGAAGTTATTATAGACCTTTAAGAAATATATCCACCAACCTTTACTTAGTTTTATATGTATTAATATTATTCAATACTTTATGGTTTTGAGCTGATAAATCTTCACAACTGATTCCATATAGACCCCAAAGTTTCCAGGAAGAAAGATCTAGTAAAATATCCTTATACTAGTTATACTGTATTTTTTTAACTTATCTACCTTTTTGATTCCAAATTTAATGTTTAGTATAAGAACCCCATTTCCATTTTAATTTCTATAACTAGCTAAAAGTATTAGCCTTAAGTATGTATTCTTAGAGCAACTAGTCCTCCATATACAGTATCCGATTACTTATACTTTATGCTCTAAGAACTATTAAATAAATTAAATAAAATTTTATTGTGTTTGTTCAATATAGTCACAAGATGATATTTATCTTAACTGGTTTACAGAAAGAAGTAGTTCAGTTTCCTTGAGAAGTTGCATCCACTTGAGGGGAATTATTAATACCTCTCCAAATTACTATGAATGCACTGATAATTATTTGATCTTTGCATTTAAAAATATAATTTTTCAAGGACCTCAAATATACCTTATATATAACTGCTAAACACCTAATTCAGATTTTATATTTAGATTCTAAGTAGTCAAATTCCAGTAGTTATGTGTATGGGAACATTTATTTTATAATTGTTACCAGATAAGACAAAATGCATTTTTTCCAGTGTTCATTTGGCTAAGTTCAAAACCTGAACTCAATACTCACTCAACATGTTAATGTATAAAACATAGCGTATAAGAGATGGAGAGAGAAAGTCATCTACCACAATTTGCTACACTCAGAAGTTCCTCAATAAATATTTGTATATTATCCTAAAATTCAGAATAAACAAATCATGATTTATGTGTTTCTTAAATTTTATTCATGAATAAAATTCACATATTTACATCCTCTTATATCTTTTTTTTAAGTGACAGAAACTTATTTGGTTATATTTTATAGAATGGTATTGAACAATAAGTAATAATCTCAATTACTTAACGTGATTATATACCTATAAGTACATATTATTATACTATTTAATATAGATATCATTTGACATTATTAGATAATAGTATATCAAATAAACTGCTTCCTGAGTAATTTTGGTGAGACATTGAATATCATTAGGACATTTTCAGTGTATAGACACTAACTTTTAAATATTACCGTTTCCTTAAGATATTGGGAGCCTTATTAAAGATTTTCATGATAGCACACACAGACTGGATTCTAAATCCAATGTGAAAACTCTTTGGTGGTCTTCATCAGTTTCTTTATTCATACAACACTAACAGCAAGGAAAGACAAGTTCATAGAGTGCACTTTCTAACTAAAAATGACTGTAACAAATGGCTTGAAATGTTCTCTGGAGGATTATTGACTTTTTAATTTAAGCTGCCGTCAATCCTCATTTATATTTCATAATATGTATCCCGGGAAAAATAACCTACTTTTAAATGTGTAGCTTGTCACTGAGGTTAAATAGTTGTTATGCCAATCACTTATCCTTCAATTATGTGTAAGTTAAGAGATATTTTTTTCAGACCATCACTTGATAGCGATATACTAAGCATATTATATGAGTATTGTTATTTTTTCAAAATACGATAGTATCTAGTTGGGTATAAAAGTTCAATATGACAAAAATTATTATTCATTGTTTTCCTTTCAGTTCACATGCAAATGTGTCAATAAAGTAGAAACAAGTAGGAACACAGGGAGAAATTGAACATATCATTTGAAAAGTTGTCCTTTGGGGAGTATCAGTGACAGTATAGGTGACCTATATAATATGTACATTTTTAAATATGAATGACGTAGAATCTATTGTTATCATTGAGTCGATTGATGTGCTTCATTTCAAACTAATTTTCGATATATTTAGGTCATCTCAATTTTTTGCCATTCCATAGAATGTTGCACGAAACATTGGTCCTTGCTTTGGCTACAAGTTTTGTGGCAAGATACACTTCCTTCTCTTAAATGTTTATTGAGAGAGTAGTTTTCCATTTTGGCACTCTATATAAGTCCTTTTAAAAAGCTCATCTCCTAACTCCTGAGTTGTTAAGAGATTAGAGATTAGGTCTGAGTATTTTAAAAAAGTCTCTTTACTCCATATCTTATGGTAATGTGGTTTTGCTGGAAGTATATTATCATATCTCTTTAAAAAGTTATTTACTTGAATCTCCAATATAATAAAAAGGTACAAAAAATACCCTGTGCTTTTAGATATATACCAAAAGCCTAAATATGTGCTCTATGTTACCAAGAAAGTATGTGCAGAAATTTTATGAGGACTATTTTTGAAAACATATTTGATATTTCAAAAGGTACCATTCAAGTAGTCATCAAGGCTAAAAGAAACCAGAGCATGGTTTCACTCCCATTATTGTTGTGGATGTTTGTGTGTAGTGCGTTTGTTTTGAATTATATTTAGGAGAGGATGAAAGGATGCAGAAAAAATCTGGTGCCCAGAACTTTGGAAGTTTATTATTTTTCTCTTCCAGAAACTATTAAAAGCAATTCACAAAGTCAAGACCCAGCTTTGATTTGAAAGGATTACTGGGCATTTCTGAGGACCCCTTCCCTCCCTTTGTCTCCATGTTAGAGCTGATATGAGTCTAGTTTAAGATCTCTACTGTATAGCCGAAATGAAAGGGCCAGTAGGATGACAAGGGTATCTGTATTCCTGATTGTGGCTTCAACTAGTCTCTTGGTTTGAGTTGCTTTTATAACTTCAGTAAATCTAGAAGGCTGGCGTTTATTCGTTAGTCAACCTAATTTGTATATACAATGGCAACTCTAGTCGCTAGAAAGAACAGTGGTGAAATTAACTTTGGGCTAGAGTTGAGAGCCTAAAGAGGGTCTCCCTCTGGTCATTGACCTTGCATCTTTGACAGGCATTCCATTGGGTGAAAATAAAAGAGATCACACAGTTCGAAGTATAATAGTTAACCAAGGAGCAAGATGGTCCAGGTGAACATTTCTGTCCATTGTCTTTTGCTAAGATAGCTCCAGCAGAAAATTCTTGCCCTGAGAGCCAGGGTGTTTCTCCTTATTTACCAAGTCATATTCTTACTAAGGCAAATGCAGGGTACATATGTTCTCATGGTCATTCTAAATAACAAATGCTAAAGTGTGAGCGTGAATAAAAGATATGTGTAGTACGGCTGTAATATGCATTTTGAGGAACACTTCATGCTCTACAGTACTTTTATCACTCAACTATGCAAAGGGATATAATGATCAAATAAGGTGAAACCTCTCCTACCAAGAAACTTAACTATATATATTAGCAAACAATAAATTATCCTAAAACTTAGTGGCTTAAAACAACAAACATTTATTACCTTATGAGATAATAAGAGGACAACAGAGGTATGAGATAATAAGTAGAGAAATGAGACAACTAAAGAATTGGAGAACAGCTTAGCCAGGTGGTCCCGGTATTAGACCTTTTCTGAGGTTGCAGTTTCCTTGGAAAATGTATATTTAGGTACTTTGCCCATGTTTTGATTGCTTTTTTTCCATTAAAGTATATGAGTTCATTGTATATTTTAGATATTAACCATTTATCAGGTAATTTGGTTTACAAATAGTTTCTCCCATTCTATAGGTTTCCTTTTCATTATGTTGACAGTTTCCTTTGCTATGCAAAAGAAGTGGTTTGCCTTTTGTTGCTGGGTTATAATAGCTCATTATATATTCCGGATGCTAGTATGTTATCAGATATAATTTGCAAATATTGTTTTATTCTGTGAGTTGTATTTACACTTTGTTGATAGCGTCCTTTGATGCACCTCAAATTTTAATTTTAATGAGGTTCAATTTATTGATTTTTCTTTTGTTGCTTGTGTTTGGGGGTCACATTTAAAAAACCATGGTAAAATACAAGGTCAGGAAGATTTACCCTTGTTTTCTTCTAAGTGCTTTATTATTTTAGCTCCTACATTTAGGTCTTTTGTTAATTTTGAGTTAATTTTTATATATGTTTTGTGAGGTAGGGGTTCAAGTTCATTCTTTTGCATATGGATATCCAGTTGTTTCAGCATCAGTTCTTGAAAAGACTATTTCTGGGTATCTATGTTGAAAATCAATTAACCAAAGATTAATAGTTTTATTTCTGCATTCCCAACTCTATTTCATAGGCTTAAATTTTTTTCTTATGCCAGTATCACACTGTTTTGGTTACTATATGTGTGTGTGTGTGTGTGTGTGTGTGTGTGTCTACTGTATGTATATATATATGTACATATATATTTGTATGTATACTATACACATACTTTGTAGTATATTTGGAAATTGAGAAGGTTGAGACCTTCAGTGTTATTCTTTTTCAAGGTTGTTTTAGCTATTTGGGGGTCCCTTGTGATTCTATATAAATCCGAGGATTAGCTCTTCCATTTCTGCCAAAAGAAAAAAAAATGCAGTTGGAATTTTGATAGGGATTACACTGTATCTGTAGATCAATTTTTTTGGAGTAACGTCATCTTACTGACAATTCTTACCAATTCTTACTATCCTACTAATTAATTATTTCAATTCATAAACACATGACTTTTCATGTATTTAGTTTTTCTTTAAATTCTTTCAACTCATTTTGCAATGTTCAGTGTAAAAGTCTTGCACCTCCTTGGTGAAATTTATTTCTAAATATTTTATTTTTTGGTTGCTTCTGTAAATGTAATTATTATCCTGATTTTTTAAACATGCTGTGGTAAGGAAAAGATTTTCATTTTTTCTCATTTTTATATTCATTTACTTATTTATATAACTGAATTCTTTAAGTCTTATTTAATTCCTTACTTTCTTTATAATTGCTAATTATTTTAGTTCTCAAATTTTCTCATATTTGGCAAATAAAAGTCCCTTTAAGTTAGCTTTTGTATTTTTTTGATGTTTCTATCATCCTTTGAAAACTTTTATTACCAAAACAGGATATCCCAGACTCAGCTTGTATTTTTCCTGGCATAGTCTCAGAATAACTTTTATGTAAGGAAAACTGGCACATTTTTGCAGATGATTATACTTGGAAACTAAGATCTATAGAAATATATATCATTAAAATATATAATTGGCAATTTTCTCATATTGCAATTTTTGGAAAATCAAAGAATATGGCTTACTAATTCAATTTTTTTTTCCCATTTCTTCTTGTAGTTCCTCCAGTAATCCGGGTGTATCCAGAGAGTCAGGCTCGAGAACCTGGGGTAACTGCAAGTCTCAGGTGCCATGCAGAGGGGATACCAAACCCTCAGCTTGGCTGGCTCAAGAATGGAATTGATATTACACCAAAGCTGTCCAAACAACTCACACTTCAAGGTGCATTTTATTTGCATTTTTTCCTCTTAATTGACCATGTAGAAACTTTATACTAAAATTTATAACAGAGTTTACATGATTTGAAAAAAAAAAGGTAGCTGATGCCAACAAAATGTCATGCATATGAAAAAAATATAATTGTTCTTAAGACATTATATTTGAAATAGAGTCTGTTAGTATTTTTAGTTTCTTAAATAACAGTCTTGTCATAATTAATTATATCATTATTATGGCAATAAGTAAAATATTATATTATGTATCTTTTAAATACTTGTCGTATGAATTATAACAGATTTGCTGAGCAGAATAGGTGGATTTCTTCATAGAATACATTCTGAAGGGGTCATTTAAATGTTTACATCATACTTCATAGAGAGTGTCAATAGGATAGAAATTCCTTAGTGGATATTTTGTAGCATACCTTGCAAATGAAGAGAGAAGAAAAAAATGTTACTAAATATGTTTCACACTTACATTGTTTAAAAGGTATGAATGTTATTATTGAATTTTAATACATAAAATATTCTAAGTTTTAACAGTCTAATATGTAAATATAATTATTATACAGATTATAATAATGAATGTGGTAAGTAGAAAACAAAAAAATTTTGTAATGTCAAATAATCTAAATAATGCAAAAGCAGTTGCATATATGTTGATTATACTAGTAAGTTTAAAAATGTATAAATCTTATTTCCACTGTCAAGCGTAGAACATGACAAGTTGTTCTACTGGAGTGAGTATCTGTTGCATGGCATTATATTCTTTATTGTATGCTTTAAATTCTGTCAATTCATGCTAGAAGTGAATGTTATTTCCATTTTTGCATTATTTGTATAAGCATAGACTTCACTTGTTGTTCCACTTTAACAGTGAATGTTCCAATATTTGTTTTTAAATAAATCTTTTGACATATTTAATAACTTATTTTTGCAAGTAAAAAATGACATATGAAAGTAATTGTGACATTTACAACCTAGATCCTATAAATCTCTATATTAATAGAAGTAAACCCAACAAATTTACGTGTTTACATCTACTAATTACATCTTTAGTGCCTATAATCATAGAAAAGGATTGATCTGATTAACAGAAATTAAAGTGAAGAAAGTTCTAATTAGTTTCTGATTTTGTCATCTCTTCCCATTTAATAGCAGTAAACCATATTAGACGAGCATATTATATCTTTGCTTCTAGGAATATACAGAAAGGCACATTTGGGGGGTTGGTTACACTCCAGATTCAATAGTGAAAGAGTGGGGGCCTTTGTCAAGTAGCTATTACCATTTTTTAAAAGTGAGAAAAAAGCTGCAGTTTTGAGAGAATGTGACAAATGAAAAGTGAGTAGGAAGCAGGACCTAAGAGATAAATCTGGGTGCATAGGCATGTTAAATTCCATGTGATGACATGTTACCAAATACTATAGTTGTTTCATTATCCGTTTACTCAACAAATGCTTAGTTAACATTTACATGTGCAGTCCAAGTCTAGGCATGGAGTGAATACGTCAATAGATGGGTTGATATGTTAATGAGAGGCAGCAAAATCCTAGAAGAGCAAAATGTTTAATTGGAAGGCAAGTCAAGATAAATAACACAAGGAGACTAAAAATCAGCAACAAACAAGAGAACAAGGTGATCCTACGGAAGAAGAGAAAGCAAAGTATGGGAAAGAGTTCAACAATGCCAAATGCATAGAAAGGTCAAAGAAAGTCACTGAAATATATTCATAGGTCAGGTGATTAGTTTGGCCTTTTGACATTTAGAAAAAAACAGTATTCACAGCCATCAGTCTTCAGTGGTTTTAGAAATGAGAAGGAGGTAAGAAAGTATAAAAATCTCTCCAGATTTTGAAAGGAGGACAAAAGAAAAGGTAGTTGCTGTTGATGGAAAGGATTAGGACTAATGAAGATATTTTTTTCTTCTTAGATAATGCATCAATTTGGGGAGATACTAGAAAAGAAAAAGATGTGCAGATAATGGAGGTGGGGAAGGATGACCAAATAATTGTAGAAATCAGGAAGAAAAGGGATTTTCCTTGGAAAGAAAGAGAGTTTCCCTTGAGAAGTAAATAAATGTGAAGATGTAGATGGATAGGAAGTTGGCTTTACTTGTTTTCCCAGCTTTGATTGAAATATAAGTGACAGAGTATTGTGTAAGTTTAAGGTGTAAAATGTGATGATTTAATAAGCATATATACTGCAAAATGATTTGGGATTACTTGCTAATTACATGTATGCACTTCATGATTTAAAAACAAGGTCGCTTGCTTAGGGTGAGAAGTTAGGATGGGAAACATCAAACAGAGTAAAGATTTGAACTAAAAACGGAGCAGGAAATGAAAGGCATGTATCTGTAAAGATCAAGTGAAGTGAATACCAAGTAGCACTGAACATCCTGCACACTGAAAACTCTGAATTTGAAAATTTGTAAATTTGCTTATGCAGTCATCTCAATGTACTCAAAAAACAAGATGCAGAGACACTAAGTGCAGAGATATGTCAGTTTATTCTAGTTTTGGCAGTTAGTAAGACATATGTGTCAGAATGATAAATGGATGAGGGAATTGCTAGTTCTGGCAATAGAGTCGAAAACATCTAGAAATGGTTGATTATGTAGAGAAGGAGGAAGACAAAGCATAAAGGTTAGGAGAACATATAACAATATTGAGAAGAGAACATTTGAAGAAGGAATAAATTGACTTTGATATTTCAAAAAAATCTAGAGAATTTAGCTTAAGTGTGTGGGTCTTGAGAGAAAGAATGTTCTTTGGAGAGAGCCATAGTTCATGCAAAACAAGAAGCTGATGCAGGCTTAAATACATCGTTCACTCCTTATCTTTTAGGGCAGGGGTCTGCAAACCTAAGGCCCACAGGCCAAATCTGGGAAGTTGCCTGTTTTGTGAATAAAGCCATTTGGGGGGCTTTGTTTTTGTTTTTAGAACACAGCCACCATCATGTTTTAGAATATTGTTCATGGCTGCTTTCATGCTGCTATGGCAGGGGTGAGTAGCTGCCACAGATACTATATGGCCCACAAAGCATAAAATGTTTACCCAGCCTTTAACAGGAAAACAAAACAAAACAAAACAAAACACCCACACCCCACACCCCAAAACGGCCAACCTCTGTTTTGGAGTAGTGATTCTCAACAATGGATGGGGGCCATGGAGATATGCATTACCATCTGTAAAGTGAGAGAAAGGTTCAGGTTATCTGAGGGGTTCTTCCTCCCCAGACACTCACTGCCTTTCCAGATCCCATTCACATCCCTTGAGAGCCCCTGGCATTCCCACGTTCTTTTTCTCATTAGTTTTCGACCTTCTTTCCCCAAACAGGCGTATGGATTATTTTGTCCCTTATCTGTCTTAAAAAGTCATATTACTTTCTGTCGCACGTGGTGCATGGTATTCTTGTGATTGGATAATATGAAACAAACACACACAGAATCGCTTAAAGAAAGAATGAAAATGAAGTAAAAGAAAAAAAAGAAACCTAAGCAAATGAGCACAACAAACACTGAATTTTAGAGTCTGATAAGTGTCCAGCCCTTATCTTTTGAATTGAGTGATTTCCTTAAGATCATTTTATGAGTCTCTGATTGTGCTTCTGATAATTATGTATTATTTAGGACAATTAAGAAATAATATATATAAAAGCACATTGTTTATTTCCAACATAGAGTTGGTGGTTAATTTTACCCTGGTATCCACATTGGGGAAAGCAACTTGTTATTCAGGGTTTAGCTTAAGAAATTATTTTACCAAGATTTAAAAGTTGAGCTAATTATTCCCTCAATCCTTTGGTTATTATACATTAACTTATCAATTTCCATATTATAATATTCTTTATGTATATTTCTGGCAAAAGACAAATCTTGCAGACAAATCATGTGTTATTATCTTTCCGTTTTCCTTACCTAATAATTTCCTTACCTTCTGATTCCAGATATATAATACTGGTTCAATAATGTACCTGATAAGTGGCAATCGTACTATACTCGCGTGATGTAGCTCACTGAATTTCTTTATGAAAAGTCTTTTTAGCCGTATTCTCCTATATATAAACCATATTGTTATTATTTTAAAATTCTGTAAAGCTTAGGGCAAAGTGGATTCTGAATACTAAAAATAAATATACAAATGGAATTAGAGTTATCAATATGAAATACGTAATGAAATGTGGGAAATAGGAAATAAAGATAAAATATGAAACGTGTGCATTTGACATAGAGTTTTGGGCTCTCTGTAATAGAATGACAACACAGTTTATGAAACACTTGAATGCTTTTGGAATAATTTGGCATGCCTCCAAAGCATGGAGGTAGGAAGGAAAATAGTTTTAATTAGGACAAGCTAAGAGAACTGCTTGACTGTGTAATCAGAAAGCGCTGTACCAAAACTGAAATCGTGGTTTACAAGTTGCATTTGCCTTCTGTTTTCAGCAAATGGCAGTGAGGTTCATATAAGCAATGTGCGCTATGAAGATACAGGAGCATACACTTGTATAGCAAAGAATGAAGCAGGAGTGGATGAAGACATCTCTTCTCTTTTTGTGGAAGATTCTGCTAGAAAGACCCGTATGTATTGACCACTTATATGCACAGTACACATGCGCGCACACGTTGTACTCGACTTTACAATTAGGCTTTTTTCAAAAAGCGAAAGCACCAGAAAACTCCGCGAAATGAACAATGTGTTTTTTTTTTTTAAGTTTCATGCATAGGAAAGCTAAGAATACTAAAGTATTAAAATCAGATTTAAGAATTAAACAAGCTTGTGAAATTTTTAAAACAACACTAGAATGATTTTGTTTCCTTTGCAAGTGTGCCTACTATGTTTCAGGTCCTGTCTTCCCATTCACCTGTACAAGAATTTAAATTCCCCGCAAAATTCCTTTTCCAAATGACATGGGGATTTCAAGGTCCCAAGATACAGCAAAGAGGCATCCTATAGGTGTAATAAATTAATATCTTTCTTTTTCTGTCAGTTGCCTTGCAGTCGGTGGCCCACGAGCCGTACCGCTTAAGAAATCTCTGCAGTAGGCACTGGTGATTGCCACTGTAAGACCCTCACTGCCCTGGCTCCAACATCAATCCCAGGGCTAGAAATCCTTTGCCATTGCTGTACGTGCATGTTACCTGGTTGTATCATGAAGTAATAAGAAAACAATATATGCCATTCTTTTTAAAAAAATATTACTTAGTGAAAGATATGGATAGGGTAAGGATGCTACAGATGGATTTTTAGTTACAGCTGAATTGCTTGGAACTCAAAGTCTTCTTAGAGCCTGTGTCAAATGAGCTCTCTATGGAAAATCCCACAGACACTGTATGGCTGTTTTAGGATTGGGTCTGGAGGTACTTGGAATGACTATTGTCCTTGTTCCTCAGTCTGATTTGTTATATCCATTTACAAGTCTTATTAATCTAATTTGTTGAAGGGCCCTGATATTTGGAGGGCTCTCTAATTTGGCACGCTTATTTCTCTGAACCAAGTTTTTGAACAAGGTTAAAGCATTGTCTTGGAATCTTATTTCTCTTTAAATCAATGAGTACACGTGGATATTAGTGGAGCCAATGGGAAAGAAGGACCTTATCTAAGGTCTGACTACCAATGTATCTTTGTCTATATTTGGTCTGGCTAGGACAACGATCGTTACAAGCAAATATTTAAAAAGAAAATTCTTAAGGTAGAAAAACAGAAAAGAAAGATGGATTTAATGACCTGGATAAGGTCCACCATAATTTGTCTACTCCTTTTATACACTTCTGCTAAATACCAATTTGCAATTCACTTTCTGTTAAAAAATAATTTTAGGTGACAAGTAATTGGATACTTTGGTTTTCTTGGTCTCAAATGATGACATTTGTGACACAGATTTTAATTTCAACTCTCTATTCTGATTTTCTTTTAATGTTGGTAAAGTACTTTTCGTCTCCCCAGTTACAGCATTAAAACATCTAGCCAGAGTTCCTTTAATGAGTGAGTCACTATTTACCAGCATGTAAATTTAAGGACAATTTTAGAGGAAGATTTAATATAATTTTATTCATAAATTTAGTCATATGAATGTGTTTGTTTAATTATAAACAGTTTCTGAAATCATGTTTTTATTTTATTTTACTTACTACTTTAAGCACTTAGGTCTAAATAATACATTTTAATAATTTTTGAGATTATATGTTAGCATGCTATTAAAATCAGAAATAACATTTTTTATAAGTTTTAGCAAAGCAGGCCTTACTACATCTATATTTATAGAACTTTCAAAGTCATCTTATAAGAAATAATACAAGTGAAAGATTTGGAGTGTTTTGTTCCTAAGTCTGGATATAAGTTATTTATAGATGTTCCTTATGTTTTTAAATTATGTTACATTTTCAAGGATAAAGGGAGAAAACTAGGGGGTGCCTGGGTGGCTCAGTCAATTAAGGATCTGCCTTCAGCTCAGGTCATGATCCCAGGGTCCTGGGATCAAGCCCCACGTTGGGGCTCCCTGCTCAGTGGGAGTCTGCTTCTCCTTCTCCCTCTTCTTTCCCCCCTTCTCATTCTCTCTCTCTCTCTCTCTCAAATAAATAAAATCTTTAAAAAAAAGAGAGAGAGGAAACTAACAGATTTCATTTTTTAACTTAATTAATTCATTTATTTTGGTAAGAGCACAGCATAAATTCTACCCTCTTAAGTTTTTAAGTGCATGACATTTTATTGTTAACTATAGGCACTAGGTTGTATAATGGATCTCCAGAAATTATTCATCTTGTATAACTGTGACTTTATACCCATTGAACAACTCAATTTTTCCCTCCTCCACATAACCTCACAACCACCATTGTATTTTGTTTCTATGATTTTGACTCTTTTAGATAACTCATATAAGTGCAATTTTATAGTCTTTGTGTTCCTGTGACTGGTTTGCTTCAATTAGCATAATGTCTTTCAGGTCCGTTTATGTTGTCACAAATGGTAGGATTTCCTTCCTTTTAAGGTGAAATAATATTCCACTGTATGTATACACAATATTTTCTTTATCCATTCATTTGTCAATAGATATTTGAGTTATTTCCATATGTTGGCTATTGTGAATGTTGCTGCAGTGAATGTCTGAGTGCAGATATCTCTGTGATCATGATTTCAGTTCTTTTGGATATATTCCCAGAAATTGGGTTACTGAATCGTATGATGGTTCCATTTTTATTTTCTGAGGAGCCTCTATGTTTTTCATAGTGACTGCACCATTTTTCATCAATGCCAACAGGGCACAAAATTCCAATTACTCCACATCCTTGCCAATGCTTTTATCTTTTGTTATGATAATAACCATCCCAACAGGTGTGAAATAATATCTCTTTGCAGTTTTGATTTGCATTTCTGATGCTTAGTGAGGTAGAACACCTTTCATATACCTACTGGCCATTTGTAGATCTTCTTTTGAGGAAATGTTTATTCAAATCATTTTCCCATTTTTTTTTAAATTAGGTTGTTTTTTTTTTAATTTAGTTATTGAAGTTCCTTGTATACATTTGAAATTAAACCCTTATCAGACATATGAGTTGAAAATATTTTCTCACATTCCATAGGTTGACTTTACACTCTTGATGTGTCTTTTCCTGTGCAGAAACTTTTTAGTTTGATATAGTCCAACTTGTCTATTTTTGCTTTTGTTCCCTATGCTTTTGATAAAATTATAAGCCAATATCCCCGGTGAACATGGATACAGCACTCCTCAACAAAATATTAGCAAACTGACTGTAATAGCACACTAACAAGATCATACACCATCGTCATGTGGGATTCATCCCTGGAATACAAGGATGGTTCAAATGGTGCAGATCAATAAATGTCATTTGCACATTAAAAAAAAAAGAATGAGAGTAAAAACCACTTGATCACCCAATAGATGAAGAAAAATATTTGACACACTTTTTCGTGATAGAAATGCTCAACAAACTACACATAGAAAGAATGTACCTCAACATAATAAAGGTCATGTATAACAAGCCCATCATACTCAATGGTAAAAAATGGAAATCTTCTTCCTAGATCAGGAACAAGACAAAGATGCCCAGTCTCACCATTTCAATTCAACATGTCCCTGAAAGCCCTAGCCATAACAATTAGGCAAGAAAAAGTAAAAATAAAAAAAAAAAGCATTCAAATCAGAAAAGAAGAAGTAAAATAGTCTGTTTGCAGATGACATGAATGTATAAATAAAAAGACCTACAAAGGCTCCACAAACAAACTGTTAGAGCTAATAAACATATTCAGTAAAGTTTCAGTGTACAAAATCAACATATAAAAATCTGTTGTGTTTCTCTAAATTAAAATGAGATATCTGAAAGTCAATTAAGAAAACAATCTCACTTATAATAGCATCAAAAAGAATAAAGTACTTGGGAACAAACTTCACCAAGGAGGTGAAAGACTTGTACACTGAAAACTCTTACACATTAATGAAAGAAACTTAAGATAAAAATAAATGGAAAGACATCTCATGCTCATGGTTTAGAAGAACAAATATTGTTAAAAATGCTCCTACTATCCAAAGCAATCTATGATTCAATGTTATTTCCATCAAAAAAAACAATGAAAATAGAAATTTTTTGGACTTTTTTGGAAATGTCTATTTCAATGGAAATAGTAAAAAAGACCTAGAATTCATATAGAACAATAAAAGATCCAGAATAGTCAAAGTGGTCTTGAGAAAGAACAAATCTTAAGGCATCATACTTGCTGATTCCAAATAATATATATAAAGCTATAGTAAATAAGACAATATGGCACTTGTATAAAGACAGATAGATAGACAAATTGAATAAAACAGAGAGCCCAGATGTAAGTCCATGAATGTGCAGTTAACTGATCTTCAACAAGAGCATCAGAATATACATTAAAGAAAAGACAGTCTTTTCAAAAAATGGTTCTGGGAAACTGAATATCCACATGTAAAAGGATGAAACTGGACCCTGATCTTACACCATACATAAAAATCAACTCAATATGGATTAAAGACTTAAACATAAGGCCTGAAAATATAAAACTCCTATATGAAAACAAATAGCAATGTTTCATGACATTGATCTTGGCAAAGAAATTAATGGATTTTAGCTGTAACCCCAAAGTCTCAAGCGTTACTAATTCATGTTTATATTCAACTCTTTTATAGGCATGCAAATCCAGATTCTTTGGCATAACAAATTTACCTCTCATTTAAATAAACACCCTTAATTTTTGTTAAGTCTGTTTTCATAAACTTGCTACACTGGGTATTGAGAACATATCATATATATGTATATATATATATACACATATATATACATATATATAGTTGTTGATATGAACACATCCATTTTTAGAATTATATGCTCATAATTAAAATCTGAATACTAAATAAGTAAATTTAGCAGAATATTAGGAGCTACAGAAAAGAAGAAATTGAAATGTAAGAATGTCTAAGTGGTAGCAGACAGTTTTCCTTGGTGGGTTTCCTAGTACTCAATAAACTGTCAGAATCCTGTATAACAGAAACAAAACCAAAATCAAGTCGAGATCACATTAAAGAAAGCTATGGCCTTATGTAACCTACTTCTTAAGGATTGCTCTGGGTTCTCTTCTAGCAATTCCATGGACAAAGACCAATATTGGTTATACAATGTGCATTTGGATAGATAGATATTTTCAAAAATAGTCAAAGGAAAAAGTCACAGAGCCATCAGTAATGACTTTACTCTTCTTATTTGCACCTATTAAAAAATTACTGACTTGTCTGCATTCACCAAAAATAAATTCATAGGTCATTTTTCCTTTCAGTAGTGATGGGATACAACATGTACCCAAAAAAGAAGATTGCCATAGTAGAAGAGCATGAACTTTGCCATTAGACATGAGTTAGAGTCATTGTTCTACCACATAATAGTTCTATGATTTGGAGTTATTACATAACCTCTCTGAGCTTTTATTTCTTTATCTGTAATGATCTGGAATGAATATTAACTCACTAAGGGATTTCTGTGTAGATATTACAAAGCACTCTCCATAGTGCTAGATGTAAAGTAGCTCTTCCTCCACTTTATGCTTATTTTCTGAAAATAATTATTTATTCCTTGCTAGAAACACTGACAAAAGTTATTTTTTTATTTTATTTTTTTATTTATTTTATTTTTTTAAAGATTTTATTTATTTATTTGAGAGAAAGAATGAGATAGAGAGAGAGCATGAGATGGGGGAGGGTCAGAGGGAGAAGCAGACTCCCCGCTGAGCAGGGCGCCCGATGTGGGACTCGATCCTGGGACTCCAGGATCGTGACCTGAGCCAAAGGCAGTCGCTTAACCAACTGAGCCACCCAGGTGCCTGACAAAAGTTATTTTTTAAAACTCTGGAGAATCTAGTAATTGTTAGAAATTAGAGTTTCTAAAATGAATGATACATAGAGACAAATAGAGATCGATACAGATATTGAGATGAATGTAGAGATAAGAGGGAGAGAGAGAGAGAGATGAGTATATATGGACATCTATGTAATTACATATCCAAATACAAAAATCACTATTTCATTTTACATTAAAACAACTTGACCCAAGTGATTAGAGATACATTTTTTCTTTAATGTAGCTATTAAGATATTTTATTTTATTTTTATTTTTTTTTAAAGATTTTATTTATTTATTTGAGAGAGAGAGAGAGAGAGAATGAGAGAGAGAACACGAGACGGGGGAGGGTCAGAGGGAGAAGCAGACTCCCTGGTGAGCAGGGAGCCCGATGTGGGGCTCGATCCTGGGACTCCAGGATCATGACCTGAGCCGAAGGCAGTCGCTTAACCAACTGAGCCACCCAGGCGCCCTTATTAAGATATTTTAAATAATATCTTGTCACCAGAGTCCACTTTTGTCACAGAATGAAAGCAAAAGCCACACTTTATTTCCCTTTACATTAGTCAATTTATTTTCCTATTACATTTTTTAAATTCTTATGTAATGTGCTCTTCTTCTGTTTTCTTTTTTGAAAGATGCAGAGAAGAGAGGTATTGAATTCCATATAGACAGCAATAAACATGGGGAAAGAAAACTTTAGGACTAAATGACACAACACAGTCTTACTTTGTTTAGCTACAGCTTGAGAGCAATCATCCATTATTTTCTACATAATAGAGCAGTCATAGGAGTATCAATCACGTTTTTTTCCTCATATTACATTTCGCAGCAGGATGATACCGTTGAGTGAACAATTCATGCAAAGCATCATATGCCTAAGGAGTTTATGTTTGCTTGTAACCTAAACTTTGAATTGGAAAACCTTGAGTTAGAGTGCCCAACTTTGTCAACAAACCTCACTGGAAGTTTTCTCATGTGACAAATTGAACTACAAAAAAGTGCTTCAACATAATCTCATCTACACAGACATTAGGAATAGGGTTTGATAACTAAGATTTAATGGGGTGATATACAGGGAGGATTTAAATGTAAAGAAGACCGGAAATGGGCCATAGGGGATTGTAACAGGAGTAGGAGATGATATGAAATATATGAGAGGGTTTTAGGTAGAGGTAAATGTTATTCATTTTGAAAACAGCTTGCAAGTGGCATAAGCACTTAATACATTTCCATTCCCAAGGGGAGTTCAATTCCCAGATGATAATAATTCATCTTCAGGATTAAGGTAAATGGAAAGCAGTTGAATGTAGGTTGCTATTGAAAGCTTTTAAGCTACTGGCTGCATTAAGCACTGAGCACAGATTATAGCACACCTTGCTAGGATTTAGTAAAGAATATGATTAATCTAGCTTCTTGTAAGTATTGGAATAGAATGTCTGAATATATTATAATAGAATATACAACTTTACTTTTATCATTGTCACTGTCAGCATTATATTTGGAAATATTGGGTCATTACAACCATCCTTATTTTAGAATTAACTTCAATAAATTAATATTGGTTGACAATTATGAAATAAATTAATTATAAGATTCTCTAAAACAATATTTTAAATTGTTAAGCCTACAAAAAGATTATTTGAATGAATAAGTTATATAAATATATAATGCTAATGTAAGTTAATAATATTACAAAAATACAATGACTGTAATTAACAATACACAGACTTTAGAAATATGATAAAATGTAGCCATTTGTACCCAAATATTTCAAAAGATCTGTAAATGCTTAAGAAGGATTTGGAAGTAGAGGTAAGGGACTTTGAGAATTTTTTATTTTTAAAGACTTTATTCACTTGCGAGAGAGACAAAGAGAACAAGCAGGGGGAGAGGCAGAGGGAGAAGCAGACTCCCCACTGAGCAAGGAGCCCAATGCGGGACTCGATTCCAGGTCCCTGGGATCATGACCTGAGATGAAGGCAGACGCTTAACCATCTGAGCCACCCAGGCGCCTGGGATTTTGAGAACTTGTTCGGAGGTTCTAGCAGGGGAGTGTAGCTACTTCTATACCCTTGACCGAAGAAGAGTCCTCCTCTATTAATAAGGCCATCCTTTTCCACTGAGTGTGCAGCTTAGGAGGGATATGCATGTAGCAGAGAGGGAGGAAAGGGACGGGTGCCTAGCCAGTCAGATCAGAGGAATCAACCCTGGCAATCAATGGAGCGACAGATGTCGCAGACAGATTACCTACACCTGAAACTAAGAGTACACTGTACGTTAACTATGTAGAATTTAAATAAAAACTTGTTAAAAAAAATAAAAAGATAAGAAACTGAAAACAAGTAGAGGAAAGGATCTTAAAATAGATTAAAACATGGTCTTTTTAGACATAAACAGTTTGAGTACGGTATTGCACAATTTGAAAATAGAGCATATTCTGAAATATAGAAAAATTGATTAACTCTCTAGTCTTCATTTACTTCCTATTTTTATTGCTTTATTATTATTATTATTATTATTATTATTATTATTATTATTATTTCTAATTTTAAGTGGACTCCACACCCAACATAGGACTTGAACTCAATACCCTGAGATTGAGAGTCCATGCTTTAATGACTGAGCCAGCCGGGAGCCCCTTTACTTACTATTTTTTTTAATTTTTTATTGTTATGTTAATCACCAGACATTACATCATTAGTTTTTGATGTAGTGTTCCATGATTCATTGTTTGTGCATAAAACCCAGTGCTCCACACAGAATGTGCCCTCTTTAATACCGATCACCAGGCTAATCCATCCCCCCAGCACCCTCCCCTCTAGAACATTCAGTTTGTTTTTCAGAGTCCATCGTCTCTCATGGTTCGTCTCCCCCTCCAAATTACTCTCCTTCATTCTTCCCCTCCTGCTATCTTCTTTTTTTTTTCTTAACATATATTGCATTATTTGTTTCAGAAGTACAGTTCTGTGATTCAACAGTCTTGCACAATTCACAACACTCACCATAGCACATAACCTCCCCAATGTCTATCACCCAGCCACCCCATCCCTCCCACCCCCCACCACTCCAGCAACCCTCAGTTTGTTCCCTGAGATTAAGAATTCCTCATATTAGTGAGGTCATATGATACATGTCTTTCTCTGATTGACTTATTTCACTCAGCATAACACCCTCCAGTTCCATCCACATCATTGCAAAGGGCAAGATCTCATTTCTTTTGATGGCTGCATAATATTCCATTGTGTATATATACCACATCTCATTATCCATACAACTGTTGATGGACATCTTGGCTCTTTCCACAGTTTGGCTATTGTGGACATTGCTGCTATAAACATTGGGGTGCACGTACCCATTCAGATCACTACATTTGTATCTTTGTGGTAAATACCCAGTAATGCAATTGCTGGATCGTATGTTAGCTCTATTTTCAAATGTTTGAGGAACCTGCATACTGTTTTCCAGAGTGGTAGCACCAACTTGCATTCCCACCAACAGTGTAGAAGGGTTCCCTTTTCCCCACATCCCCGCCAACATCTGTCGTTTCCTGACTTGTTAATTTTAGCCATCTGACTGGTGTGAGGTGGTATCTCATTGAGGTTTTGATTTGGATTTCCCAGATGCTGAGTGCTATTGAGCACTTTTTCATGTGTCTGATGGCCATTTGGATGTCTTCTTTGGAAAAATGTCTGTTCAAGTCTTCTGCCCATTTCTTGATTGGATTATTTGTTCTTTGGGTGTTGAGTTTGATAAGTTCTTTATAGATTTTGGATACTAGCCCTTTATCTGATATGTCATTTGCAAATATTTTCTCCCATTCTGTCGGTTGTCTTTTGGTTTTGTGGACTGTTTCTTTTGCTGTGCAAAAGCTTTTTATCTTGATGAAATCCCAATAGTTCATTTTTGCCCTTGCTTCCCTTGCCTTTGGCGATGTTTCTAGGAAGAAGTTTCTGTGGCTGAAGTCGAAGAGGTTGCTGCCTGTGTTCTCCTTTAGGATGTTGATGGACTCCTGTCTCACGTTTAGGTCTTTCAACCATTTGGAGTCTATTTTTGTGTGTGGTATAAGGAAATGGTCCAGTTCATTCTCTGCATGTGGCTGTCCAATTTTCCCAACACCATTTGTTGAAGAGACTGTCTTTTTTCCATTGGACATTCTTTCCTGCTTTGTCAAAGATGAGTTGACCATAGAGTTGGGGGTCCATTTCTGGCCTCTGGATTCTGTTCCATTGATCGATGTGTCTGTTTTTGTGCCAGTACCATACTGTCTTGATGATGACAGCTTTGTAATAGAGCTGGAAGTCCGGAATTGTGATGCCGCCAGCTTTGCTTTTCTTTTTTCAAGATTCCTCTGGCTATTCGGGGTCTCTTCTGGTTCCATACAAATTTTAGGATTATTTGTTCCATTTCTTTGAAAAAAGTGGATAGTATTTTGATGGGGATTGCATTGAATGTGTACATTGCTCTAGGTAGCATTGACATTTTCACAATGTTTGTTCTTCCAATCCATGAGCATGGAACGTTTTTCCATTTCTTTGTGTCTTCTTCAATTTCCTTCATGAGTATTTTATAGTTTTCTGAGTACAAATCCTTTGCCTCTTTGGTTAAATTTATTCCTAGGTATCTTATGGTTTTGGGTACAATTGTAAATGGGATCGACTCCTTGATTTGTCTCTCTTCTGTCTTGTTGTTGGTGTTTAGGAATGCCACTGATTTCTGTGCACTGATTTTATATCCTGCCACTTTACGAATTCCTGTATGAGTTCTAGCAGATTTGGTGTGGAGTCTTTTGGGTTTTCCACATACATTATAATATCATCTGCAAAGAGTGAGAGTTTGACTTCCTCTTTGCCAATGTGGATGCCTTTGATTTCTTTTTGTTGTCTGATTGCTGTGGCTAGGACTTCTAATACTATGTTGAAAGCAGTGGTGAGAGTGGACATCCCTGTCGTGTTCCTGACCTTAGGGGAAAAGCTCTCAGCTTTTCCCCGTTGAGAATGAAATTCGCTGTAGGTTTTTCATTGATGGCTTTTATGATATTGAGGTATGTACCCTCTATCCCTATACTCTGAAGAGTTTTGATCAAGAAAGGATACTGTACTTTGTCAAATGCTTTTTCTGCATCTATTGAGAGGATTATATGATTCTTGTTTTTTCTTTTGTTGATGTATTTTATCACGTTGATTGATTTGCAGATGTTGAACCAACATTGCAGCCCAGGTATAAATCCTACTTGGTCATGGTGAATAATCCTTTAATGTACTGTTGGATCCTATAGGCTAGTATTTTGGTGAGAATTTTTGCATCTATGTTCATCAAGGATATTGGTCTGTAATTCTCCTTTTTGATGGGGTCTTTGTCTGGTTTTGGGATCAAAGTAATGGTGACCTCATAAAATGAGTTTGGAAGTTTTCCTTCCATTTCTATTTTTTGGAACAGTTTCAGGAGAATAGGTATTAATTCTTCTTTAAATGTTTGATAGAATTCCCCTGGGAAACCATCTGGCCCTGGACTTTTGTTTGGGAGATTTTTGATGACTGTTTCAATTTCCTTAGTGGTTATAGGTCTGTTCAGGTTTTCTACTTCTTCCTGGTTCAATTTTAGTAGTTGATACATCTCTAGGAATGCACCCATTTCTTCCAGGTTATCTAATTTGCTGGCATAGAGTTGCTCATAATATGTTCTTATAATTGTTTGTATGTCTTTGGTGTTGGTTGTGATCTCTCCTCTTTCATTCATGATTTTGTTGATTTGGGTCATTTCTTTTTTCTTTTGGATAAGTCTGGCCAGAGGTTTATCAATCTTGTTAATTCTTTCCAAGAACCAGCTCCTAGTTTCGTTGATCTGTTCTACTGTTCTTTTGGTTTCTCTTTCATTGATTTCTGCTCTGATCTTTATTATTTCTCTTCTCCTGCTGGGTTTAGGCTTTATTTGCTGTTTTTTCTCTAACTCCTTTAGGTGTAGGGTTAGGTTGTGTATTTGAGACCATTCTTGTTTCTTGAGAAAGGCTTGTATTGCTATATACTTTCCTCTCAGGACTGCCTTTGCTGTATCCCAAAGATTTTGAACAGTTGTGTTTTCATTTTCATTGGTTTCCATGAATTTTTTTAATTCTTCTTTAATTTCCTGGTTGACTCATTCATTCTTTAGTAGGATGCTCTTTAGCCTCTATGCATTTGAGTTCTTTCCAACTTTCCTCTTGTGATTGAGTTCTGGTTTCAATGCATTGTGGTCTGAAAATATGCAGGGAATAATCCCAATCTTTTAGTACCAGTCGAGACCTGATTTGTGACCTAGGATGTGATCAATTTTGGAGAATGTTCCATGGGCACTAGAGAAGAATGTGTATTCTGTTGCTTTGGGATGAAATGTTCTGAATATGTCTGTGAAGTCCATTTGGTCCAGTGTTTCATTTAAGGTCTTTATTTCCTTGTTGATCCTTTGCTTTTTGATCTGTCCATTTCAGTCAGGGGGTGTTAAAGTATTATTGTATTGTTGTCAATGTGTTTCTTTGCTTTTGCTATTAATTGCCTTATACAATTGGCTGCTCCCATGTTAGGGGCATAGATTATTTACCATTGTTAGATCTTTTGGATAGACCCTTTAAGTAGGATATAGTGTCCTTCTTCATCTCCTATCACAGTCTTTGTTTTAAAATCTAATTTGTCTCATATAAGGATTGCCATCCCAGCTTTCTCTTGGTGTCCATTAGCTTGGTAAATTGTTTTCCACCACCTCACTTTCAATCTGGCGGTGTCTTTGGGTCTAAAATGAGGCTCTTGCAGACAGCATATTGATGGGTCTTGTTTTTTAATCCAATCTGATAGTCTGTGTCTTTTGATTGGGGTATTTAGCCCATTTACATCAGGGTAACTATTGAAAGGTATGAATTTAGTGCCAATGTATTGCCTGTAAGGTGACTGTTCCTGTATATTCTCTGTCTTCCTTTCTGGTGTATGCTGCTTTTAGACTCTCTCTTTGCTTAGAGGACCCCTTTCAATATTTCTTGTAGGGCTGGTTTCATGTTTGCAAATTCCTTTACTTTTTGTTTGTCCTGGATGCTTTTTATCTCTCCTTCAGTTTTCAATGACAGCTTAGCTGGATATAGTATTCTTGGCTGCATATTTTTCTCATTTAGTGCTGTGAAGATATCATGCCAGTCCTTTCTGGCCTGCCAGGTCTCTGTGGATAGGTCTGTTGCCAATCTAATGCCAATCTACTACAATAGTAGGTTACATATCTCTTCTCCCGAGCTGCTTTCAGGATTTTCTCTTTGTCTCTGAGACTCATAAGTTTTACTATTAGATGTTGGGGTGTTGACCCATTTTTATTGATTTTGAGAGGGGTTCTCTGTGCCTCGTGGATTTTGATGCCTGTTTCCTCTCTCTCTCTCTATATATATATTTGTATACTCTATACAAATCAGAAAAGACCTGAAACCAGGGGAGAAGAAAGGGAAAGAAAGAAAAAGAAAGAGAAAAAAAAAGGAAAAAGAAAAAGATAAAAACAAACAAAAACAGAACAAAACAAAACAAAACAAAACAAAACAGAATATGATCAAATATGATCAGGCTAGTGCATAGATCAGTGCCACACACTAGACTTTGGGTGTATTTTGATCTGTTAGAAGAAAGTGCCTGCTAAAATTTTAAAGGAAGAAAGGCTTATCTATGTACAAAATAAGGGTTGATACAATGAAGGGATGGAAGATGACTGTAAAGATGAAAATTATAAAAGATTTTATAAAAGGAATTGGTAAGGTGAGAAGTTGTTTGAAAAACGAAATTAGAAGATTAAAAAAAAAAGAAGAAAAAGGGAGAGAATGTGATCAGGCAGGAGACGGGAACAAAGCCATACACTAGTGATTTAGGGTTTATTTTGATCTGTTAGAAGAAACTGTATTTCAAAATTTTAAAGAGAGAACAACTTATCTATATATGCCAAAAATAAGGGTAACTACTATGAAGGGATAAAATATAACTCTAAAAATGAAAAATAAAAAGTTTTTTTTTAAAAAGGGATTGATAAGGTTTTGGTTGAAAAGGGAAAAAGAAAAATTAAAAAAAAAAACAGTTTAAAAAATTAACTTTGAAAAACTAATGAATCATGGTACAAAAGCCATGACTTCTATGTGCAGTATTCCCCTAGAGCTGGAGTTCTCCCATTCTCCTTGATTGGTAAACTTGGTCTTGGCTTGGGGCTGTTCGTGCTGATCTTCTGGGGGAGGGGCCTGTTGTTGTGGTTCCCAATGTCTTTGCCAGAGGCAGAATTGCCCCACCCTTGTGAGTCCGGGCTAAGGAAGCTGTTCCGGTTTGCTCTCAGGAGCTTTTGTTCCCTGCAAGTTCTTGGTACAGCTTTGGAGAACCAGGGTGAAAATGTTGGCCTCCTAATCTCCCCCCAGAGGAGCTGAGAACTAGGGGCCCCACTCCTCAGTGTGCCCCCACAGAAAAGCAGTCACTCCCATCTCCCCGGTCTCCGGCTGCACTCCGTGCTCACCCGGCCTGTGACCGAATGTTTCTATCTCTGGCACCCGACCCCGTGTGGAGTCTCCAAACCCAGCAGATCCCTGCGGTGCGCTCCCGCGCCGCTCCTCCCGGGGGGGGGGGGGGGGAGGAAGGGGAGTCTCCCCGGCTCTGCTGCTTGTTGGGTCCCTGCTGGAGGAGCAGTGGCCTGACTGGGCCGCGGATCACAGTTTATGGCATCCCTGAGCTGAGAGCCCACGCCTCAGCTCCGTCTCTGCTGCTGGCTTCCCCGCTCCCATACCTGGGAGCTCTGCCGCACTCAGGCACCCCCGGTCTTTCTGTGACCCCGAGGGTCCTGAGACCACACTGTCCCACGAGGGTTCCACCCCCCGCTTAGCCACTGGAGCGACGTCCCTCCGCAGAGCCGACTTATAAAAGTTCCGACTTTGTGCTCTGCGGCTCTATCACTTGCCACAAGCGGTGGAGGCCCCCTCTCCCACCGTCTATCCTCCCGAATATTGCCTCGCACTCACTTCTCCGCACATCCTACCTTCCAGAGAGTGGTCGATTTTCTGTTCAGAGAGTTGTTGCTATCCTTTTCCTCGATCTCCTGTTGAGTTCGTAGGTGTTCAGAATGGTTTGACCCCTATTCAGCTGAATTCCTGAGACCAGACAAAATCCAGGTCTCCTACTCCTCCACCATCTTGCTCCGCCCCTTTTCTTCCTATTTTTAAAGAATGGAAAATACCTATTTCAAAAGGGCTGTTGTATAGATTTTTTTTGTTTTAAATATTTATTTATTTGAGAAAAAGAGTGTGCATGTGAGTGCGGGAGGGGCAAAAGGAGAGGGAGAGAGAGAATACTCAAGCGGACTCCCAGCTGAGCACAGAGCCAATAGGGACTAGTTCCCAGGAACCTGAGATCATGACCTGAGCCAAAATCAAGAGTTGGCTTAACTGACTGAGCCACCCAGTCACTCCAGGGCAGTCGTATAGATTTAATGAGATCATAAGCAGAATCTTATTAATGTTTATAGAGGCTAGAAAGATAATATAAATAGATGAGCATAATCTGTAAACAGGTACAGGTGAAGCCAAATGCAGTGGTCATCAATTAATTATAATTTCTACACTCAACCAATATGAGATAGGTAGAATAATTAGGAGTAAGAAAAGTCCATAGTTAAAGATAAGATGTGCATATGATAACCAGGGTGAAATTTAATCCTGATTGTTATAAGCTAAATGCTTGAATTAAAAGAAATAAAATAAAAACAAATATTTCAAGAAGAATAAAATAAATCAATAAATGAAAAAATACCATTTTTTAATTTAACATTCACTGAATATTATTCAATACAGAAACTACACTAAAAACATTTCAAGCAGTGTGGACAATTCATATTTCTTTTGAAAAGTCTCCCAACCTATTTATTTAATATTGTCACAGACCTTTATATATCAGTAAGCTTAGTGTGAAATAAAATGCACTTAGGATAATCGGACTCATGTCAAGGTTAACTGTGCTTGATAAGCATTTATTATTTTATGAGCTTTTATTATTTATCATAAATTCTAATATTCATAGTCTCAATTTGGCCAATGACATTGTCACATCCTGTGGAGTAACTGTTCCATAAATCTTTTCATCTGTTGACCCAGAACACACTGAAATTATCTGCCTCGTGATTTCCATATCTGAAGGCTGTATTTTTAAAATAACACCCTTTCAATGTCATTAAATAGATCTGTCTAACACATTGCCATTTTTGCACAATAGTAGAGACTTGTTATCTAACAAGATGCTACGTGATCTGAATGTCATCAGATGGACAGGTTTATAATAATCCTAAGCAATCAGGCATCACTTTTGCCTACAAAACAAAACAAGACTCAAAGCTTTCTTAGTTTGATTTATTGCACACATTTTGTCTGCAAGGCATTATATAACTTCACTGGAATATTCTCATCTCATCTCATATTACACAATGCCAATTTGCCTAATTTATTTGATGAAAAATTAGGCACACGATGATGACATCTTATTCATATTACTTCAGGCATGCAGACTAAATAGGCTTCTATACAGTGACAGTGCTGAGTATAAAATCTCAATGACACTCTTAGAAAATCTACATATTAATATTTTGTTGGTGGTGCTCGGGTAAGAATGTTAGAAATCACTTTAAAAATCTATAACTCCAGAGGCCTTAAACTTGGTGAACCCTTTGAAAAATAATTGTGCACTTAGTTTCAAAAAGAAGTTAGAATTATCATCACTTTGTGATTTTCTTAGAATTCTCTGATACAGGTATTCAGTTGGAAAACAGTGTAAATGTGTGAGACATTACTAAAACAAATGTGCCCTTCAAATGCACAGGCTCTGGGGTAAGGGGCTGCAGTGAGTTACTTTCTTAAAGTTTTATAAAATCTAATTTATGCCACACATTTTTATCAACTGTCTGCAGAGCCCAGATTACACATTTGTGTGTCCTGTTGTCCTCTGTTTGTCCAGATATCTGAATTCTGATGATGAGATGAATATGCCAGAAAGAATGGGTCTGTTTTATTATTGTTCTGCCTCTTTATTTGCTTTACTTTTCAACTTAGTGCACATTTCCTTACTTGTGTTGCATATGAAATGTTATTAAATATGAAATTTCTTAAAAAGCAATTTTCTATTTCATGCAGTAAACTTGTGAGCCAATACAAATATCTTTGCCCTAAATTGATCTATCTATCTAATACATGTCTTTATACTAAACTCTGGTGTAAACAATACAATTTTTAGAAACATTCTATCAATAGTGAAATTTTAATAGAAAAATTATTAGTGAATAAAATATTTCTGTTTTTATCTCAAACATTTTTTTCTTAATTTTCTTCAAACGTTTTTTAATAAGACGTCAAAATATGTTTCTAGAGACAGTTTGGACTCAGATGACTGAGAGTACTATAGAATAAACAAAAAATGATCTCTTTTCCAATTTAATTATTGTAATGAAATGTAACTAAAGACTGTATATATGCGTGTATATATATATATATATATATATATATATATACTACCTATATATATTACAACCAATATTGTACAAATTACAATTATACTAATGTTAATATTAAAGTGTAATTTTAGGGATGTATATCAAAAGCACAGTAAACATTGAAGGAAACAGTATGATTATGTTAAAATTAAGAAGTTTTAACCATAAAAATTTACCCTCAAGATATTGTCAATACAAATAACTGATAAGAATTTAGTGTCATAGACAGATAGACAGATAGGCAGATAGACAAACAAATGTGAATGAAAGAACCCAGAAGAAAACTACTGTATAGTTTTAAAAAGAACTTTCAGAGATGAGAAAAAACAAAGCAGCAGTATATATTATGAAAAGATGCCAATCCTCATTAGGTGTCAAGGGAACATAACCAGAGATAAATGTCATTTTGCATGCACTAGAATACCAAAAGTTAAAAAGCTGCATAATAACAGGACTTGGTGAGATTTGGAAAAATAGGAATCATTAGACATTGTTAGTACCAGTGTCAACTTTACCACACTGTCGAAAGCAGTTTGGCATCATTATCTATTAGAGTTAATTTTGTATATAGCTTGGGAGCCAGCAATCACATGTATTAAAGAAATATTGAACTGCCATTCGTTCAGAAGTTATTTAGGAAGAACCCACCATGTACTTAATATTTTGCTACAATTTGTAATTTCCTTTTTATCTGCCTTTTAATTCCATCCATATTTCCATGGCAACTGAACTAAATTTAATTTAAATACTTTAACAATGGCTATAATTTAAATGTGTGTGAATCTGGTTACCTTCCCATGTGCACGAATGTCAGTATTACTTCAAACTTAGTTACTCCTTTCTTTATTGTCTATTAGAAAACGGACATTGACAAAATTTACAGCGAATAAGAGGTTTCATTTTAAGGAAAACAAAAACTCTATAGGGAACAATAGGTTTGTTCATTCATGCTTTCACTTATTAAATATTTACTGAAGTAAAAACAAACACAAAAACAAACGTGTTGCTAACATGTGGTTAACAGTTCTCTACTTTCAGAAAGGCTATAGTTTAGTGCAAGTAGAAGAAGCATGGCAAAATAAAATAATTGCTGCACTAGGCATTATAAGCCAGGTGTGAGAGGATCTCAGACACAGAAACAATAAATTCCAGCTGAGTTGCATAGCATAGCCTTTCTTTATTGAGGTGATGACATTTGAGCTGATATTTGGTGGCTATCACGATACTTCCATAGTCGGACACTTAAAAGTACATCAAACTCACGAAATCATCATAGAGTACATGGTAGGTTTCATGAACTTTGTGTAATATATCATCATAAAAATGCTTGTTGGGAATATACAATACATAGTGAGAACAAATTGTTGGGTAGAACCAGACTAAAGATGGCCTGGAACTGCATGAATGGCAGTTAAGCCAAATTAAGAGTGATTTACATGCCATGTTTCTGCAAAGATAAAAATTCTCTACATATTCATTATTTAGAGAGATCACAATAAGCATTTTTTTGCTAGGTTTTATTGTTAACATATAGTGGACATTTGACCATGTTTTTTATTGGCTGGGTAGAATTAACCAAAATTCTAATTCCCAGAATAGTTTATAAAACAAACAGGCTTGTATTTAATCTCAAGACAGAACGTGTATTGTGAAAACTCATTACAGCAAGCTGGTGGAACACAATTAACGTGAGCATTCGATATGAGGTTGAATTATCTCCCTTTATCCATCTTTTGAAGAATATTTATTATAATAGCATTTCCCAAAAGTAGTGTTACATGGTTCATCAGCCTATTTGAACTTCTAAGAAGAAAACCAGTGCATTCATAAAGTATTATTTTTCATAATAAATAATCATATTAAAATAGTCAAGGACTAAAATTACGCCTTAGGCTGCTTATGCCTATTAATTTGTAACTGTTAAATTACAGCAAAACTGACACTGGAAATGTTCTATTATGGTAATAGATAGAAGATAATCTACCGTCAACTTAATGCTTTTGTGGCCCCCCTGAACAATCTGTACTTCATAGTGATACAGATACAGTTGGTAAGATGTTGGCCAGATAAGCAACTCTGGCTACTAGAGCCTAATTTGAAAATATTTTATGTGATACTTTAAAGAGTGGTTGTTCTGCTTCTCGATTTATTTTTGGAATAGTATTATTTTACCCAGACTATGTGATTAGCCTCTTATATTTTATTTTATTATGTCATGTTAATCACCATACATTACATCATTAGTTTTTGATGTAGTGTTCCATGATTCATGGTTTGCGTATAACACCTAGTGCTCCATGCAGTATGTGCCCTCCTTAATACCCATCACCAGGCTAAACCATCCACCCACCCCCCTCCCCTCTAGAACCCTCAGTTTGTTTCTCAGAGTCCATAGTCCATGAAAGCCTCTTATATTTTTAACACATGCTTGCTTTATTTTGCTTTTTTAGATTAAGCTATTAAGAAATTAACTCAATCAATTGAGACATTCATAGAAATAAATTTTAATGGATCCAATGGTGTAAAATACTTCACATAGTGTCCAGCACAGAATGAGGGCTCAATAAATATTTGTTCTGATTATCATTACCGCTATTATTTTGGGTCAACCATTACTAGCTTTAAATTTTTCTTAAATACATTGAACAATGGATAAAAATTATGAAAATGGGTAAAAAATGGGTAAAAGTGATAGTGTCATAAGCTAGATTTGGGCCCATTCAAGAAAAAGTTTCAAGCTAGATACCTTAGATTTCTATTTAGTAGCAAGATATTTTGAAGTTCAGAAATATTTAGAAATTACTTACATTTTTATTAACAGATGTGGCAACTATTTATTTGCTCTTGTATCTTATATATTCTACCACTTTTCTGTGAAGCTAAATTCCGTTTTTGATTCCCATCCAAACCTTTTATCCCCGAGTTTGAAAAAAACGCCCCTAGAACATAAGATCTCAGGGTTTCATTCAAATCTGATAATTATCCTGGCTGCTTCTTCTTGGAGAGTATGGGAAGAAAGATAAGTTTCATAGGGAATGTTAGGGAAAAAATAATTTAAAAACTATATATGAAAGTGTTCTTACATAGTGTTCTCCAAGTCATGCCTCACCACATTTTATTTTCAAGAGTGAGCAATAATTAAAGGTTACACGGGTGCGGAGTCAATGTGAGATCAGGAGGCTTCTGCTGAAAAATGCTTTCACGTTTGGACGCCAACGTTCATTCTTACCACAGCCACGGGTGGCTACACTGCTGCTACTTGGCCTAGTTTTGTTTTTTTTCTCTCTCTCTCTCTCTCTCCCTGTCACTTTTCTGCTGAGCATCTTTGACCCTGTTCCCTTTTCTCCGTGCCAGTAATTGCAGCTGCTGGAGTATCACTGCTGTCTGTTGTTAGTTCTGGCCATCTTCAGTGTTGACAATGGAAGGGAGATGGGCAGTTGTTCTCTCTTTTTAGTACAGACTTTATGGCACAGGGGTGGAGATGGGAGAGAAGAGGAGGGAGAAAGACAGGACTAGAGGAGAACAGACCACTTGATTCCTTCCTAAGATTCTCCAGCATTTGTTTCCCTGATGTAACAGTTGTTAAGCAGTGATCCTGCTCCCGAGGTAGGAGTGATGTTTCATGTAGAGAAGACAGTACGTGTTAGAATACTATGAGTGATAATTATAAATACCTAATCTTTATTTGTAGTGGTGGGGAACCTTTTTGCTTCCTTTGCTCAGTCTTCATGCTTTCATTTCCCCTTCTTGCGTGATGAGAAAGAATTGTGGTTCTCCAGCTTCTTTACGAACATTTAAAACAGTAATGACAATATCCTCCATGGAGAAGATACTAGGCTTCTGGAAGATTAGAGATTTAAAATCAGGTTTTTAAATTAGATTAGAGATTACGAGAAGATGTTTTAATGGAACAACGTAAGAAGCATGTTAGTTAATTTAGGGAAAAAAACAAAACTGTGGATGACTGGAGACATTTTTCTGGTTTCATTATAGTTTCGTCTTTAAATAAACTATTGAACTGATTCTTAGTTTATCATATTAAAAGCACCATGTTTCACTTAGTTCATGTGAATGAGATTTTAAAAACACGTAAGTAAATTCCAATAATTAGAAGCGCATCTATTGAGGGGCGCCTGGGTGGCTCAGTCATTAAGCGTCTGCCTTTGGCTCCGGTCATGATCCCAGGGTCCTGGGATTGAGCCTCGCATAGGACTCCCTGCTCCGCGGGAAGCCTGCTTCTCTCTCTCCCACTCCCCCTGCTTGTGTTCCCCTCTCTCGCTGTGTCTCTCTGTCAAATAAATAAATAAAATCTTAAAAAAAATAAGCGTATCTATTGAGAATTTTAGGAAAACATAGACTAGTAAGTGACAATACCAAGAACAAAATCTAAAGTTTAGGATGTCATTTTAGGCAGAAACTGCCCTTCCTTTTCCATTAATGCAAGCAAAATAAAGAGGTTAATTTTTTGAGCAGGTACTACGTTCACAATTAAGTCAAAGAGAAGAAAAATATTCCAGGAGAAAAAACACTTAGAGAAACCTCAGGCTAAATTTGAATTGACCAGTGCAAACCAGTCCTATTCGACAGGATGACTCAGTCAACAAAGTGGATATGCAGTGTCCAGTGAACCCATCTTGGAGCCATCAGGATACTTTCTAACTAAGATCACAAGCGCTTCCATGATTAAACTGAAATTCTTTCATAAAAATTATTATTAGTTTCTAATTTTCCAATTAATATTTTAAAGGGTTTTTTTAAGATTTTATTTATTTATTTGAGAGAGAGAATGAGAGACAGAGAGCACGAGAGGGAAGAGGGTCAGAGGGAGAAGAAGACCCCCTGCTGAGCAGGGAGCCCGATGTGGGACTCGATCCTGGGACTCCTGGATCATGACCTGAGCCGAAGGCAGTCACTTAAAAAACTGAGTCACCCAGGCGCCCCTCCAATTAATATTTTTACATCAAAACTCTTACTGCATAACACAGATATCTGGGTTCTCTATCATGAAATTGTACAAGAACTAAGATATATTTAAAATACTTTGGGGAAAATGAATTCAGTTCTAGAATTAGTCATCCCTTTAATCTCACTACATGTGAATTTATTTTTTTAAAGATTTTATTTATTTATTTTTGAGAGAGCGAAAGAAGGAAAGCGAGAGAGCACATGAGCGGGGGGGGAGGGGCAGAAGGAGAGGGAGAAACAAGCACCCCACTGAGCAGGAAGCCCTAGGAGGTACTTTATCCCAGGACCTCAGGATCATGAACAGAGGCAAAGGCAGATGCTTACCTGATTGAGCCACCCAGGCACCCCTACATGTCACCTTATTGTTATAGAATGGGAACACAGCAGATTGAGAATATCACATTTTACATTTCTATAACAGAGTACCAAGTCTGGTGCTTATTGTGTCTAAAAGCAAATCAAAAGCATTAGGAAATTCCCTTTAATCAACACGATGTAAATAGTTTAAGCAATTATAAGAGACAAATTTGATTTTATTTCAGAACTTGTCATTGGCCTGCTAAGGCTTTAATACTTGATACTTGACAAAGAATGTTTCAAGGACTATGTTAAATACGTGTTCCTCAAAACTGTACACACAAACATTATTTTATTTCTCTTAATTAAAAAACAAGATATATTGGCTAATTATTGCTGCAAGTTGCTTCATATTTGAGTCACAATATCAAGTTCTTACTTTTGAAGATATGTTTAGGAAAAAATGTGTTTTTGTTTTCCAAAAATATATGTGTGTCCATATGCACACAAACATATATGTTGTGTGTATGCCTACATGAGTGTGTCTAAGTATGCTCCAGTCACTATTCTAAGCAGTTTAAAATTTTTAGCTCATGGAATTCTAATAAAAGCCTTATACTATCTAATTTGTCTGTATATTTCATGCAATTTCTTTAGAAATCTGTTCTAAGAAGAAGTTAACCTCTGTTAACTTATAATCAGCTTTTATGAGACATTATGTCATTTTCTACATGAACACTTTCTCAGACAAAGTCCAATTTTTTTTCTTTTTATTTTGTGACCGCTAGAAATTTCAGATGCTAAGTTTAGAGCTGACTGCAGTGGTTATTCGTTTGGGTGTCTGATGCCTTTTATTGTACTGCTACTAATCTTTTTTTATAATATCTTTAAAGATGAGCAATTTTCACTGAATTATAAACTATGCATTTATCTGGAATTCTTAACTATCAAGATATTTAATGTACTTGGGGTTTGTAATTATAATTTGTAAATTCCCTCATGAAATATTTAACTAACAACCTTTATCTTAATAATAAATATGCTTTAAAGTAGTCAATTTCCTTCAAAGATTTCATCTCTTATTTTACTCTATATTTAAATATGATTCTATTTGTGATAGAATTAAATAATTATATATAATTATATGTAATGATAACATTATATGTAACATTATATGTAACATAAATATATTAAGTAGACATTTAAATATGAACTATTTAAATAAAATATTTAAATATTAAGTAGTGAGAAATACAGAATATGAGAGAAGTAATAAAATTATAAAGAAGTATATATAAAATTATCGAGAAGTATAAAAATTATTAGAGGGGTGTGTGGGTGGCTCAGTCGGCTAAGCATCTGACTCTTGGTTTTGACTCAGGTCAGAATCTCATTGGTTTTGAGATCTAGCTGGGCACTCAGTGGGGATCCTGCTTGAAGATTCTCTCCCTCTGCCCCTCTCCCCCACTCTAGTCCTTGCTCTCTCTCCCTCTTTCTCCCTCTCTATAAAACAAATAAATCTTTAAAAAGTATTAGAAATAATACCCTTTTATAAAAATTAGGCAGCACTGCAACAGCTTTAAAGTTTGCCATTTTTCATTGTTTCTTTATACATAATGCTAATTAATATCCAAGTAGTCTTCTATTTCTCTAATTCCTTTGTTCTCTCAAATGATAATAAGGAGACTCCTCTGATAGCCCTAATGATAGGTTAGGGTACACTTTTATGCAATGTTTTGTTTTGGCAACATTTCTATTAATTATTTCTATAAGTATGATTATCTTGAGTTTTACTTAGCATATATGTATATATAACTACATAGCCAAGATCTATTGAGCAATTAGGTATGTGCCACATACTATTTAAAATATTTAATAATCATTTTATTTTGTAATTCTCTAATCAACGATTTGGTATATTTTCTAGCTGAGGAAGGTAAAGCAAAAGAGGAAGTTAACTTTCTTTGCCATCTACTTAAAATGGTAGGGTATATGAGTGAGTTAGAAGGCAAAGATTTTCCCGTGTATCTGCAGCTAATCACTGCAATTGTTTAAAAATGTC